>NC_091767.1:38738914-39940164 GCF_029378745.1 Bos indicus | reverse complement strand
AACCAACTTATAACAGAGATGCTAAGTCCATCCATAAGCGCTTTTGACCATGATAGTAAGTTTAGTTTTGTAACAGTCTTAATTGATGCAGAGATCGCAAACAGTCTCATGTAGCCTCCTTTCCGAACCTTTCAACATGTGGACCTTAAAAAAGGAAAAAGTTTTTATTACCCTGACAGAATATCATCTTCTGATTAAAACTGAAGTATTTTGTCCCTGCTATATATAATTCATCAGCCCTGACACTTTAAAATATTTTGATTTTTGAAGTGAAGGGCAAAACTTTTTAGCAACCAGCTGAAAGCCTCTGATTTTTCAAGACAGTATGTGAGAGGAGATGTAATTAAAGGTCATCTTTATTAGGTGTAAATGTTAGTTTCTTTTGTGGACAAAGAGATACTAAAAGCTAACTATTTCCTTATATTGTTACTCAAGAAATAAAGAGGCTGAATAGTTATGTGACTTTCTTTGTTAAAGTGACTATCTTTCACTATCTGTAAAACCCTACAAGGTCCTGGAGATAACATCTTAGATTTTCAGATGAGAGGCCTTTAGTAAAATCTGATTGTATGTGTGTGTGTGTCTGTCACTCAGTCGTGTCTGACTCTGAGACCCCATGGATTCCTCTGTCCCTGGAATGGACTGCCATTCCCTTCTCCAGGATCTTCCCAACCAACAAATCAAACCTGGGTCTTCTGTATTGCAAAAAGACTCTTTACGGTCTGAGCCACCACGGATTAGGAACAATTTTCACTGTATTCATTACGATTCTTGCAGGCCTTTCCCTTGCTTCTGTAGGGTAGTAGTACAAGAACAGAGACTGGAGTCAAGAGTCTTAGATTTGAATTCTGATCTAGTCATGCTCTGTGATTTAGACAAAATCTCGTTCTCTGGAATCCTCAATTTCCTCATCTGGAAAATAGGGATATAGATCATTCCCTCCTATGCTATTAGAGTTGATTAAGATAATGTGAAAATACCTGGTTGTATGACTAGCATATAACAGACACTCAGTAAATGTCATTTTAAGGTGATTTGAATACCTTGATTCTGAGGAAATTAATATTTTCTTATGAAATAAGGTCTCTCATGGTCTTTCTCTGTCCTGGTTGGTGTCCAGCCTAGAATTCTGAGTCCAGGGTGATTCAAGTATTTTGATGACATGTTCTGTCCAGGTGAACACCAGCCTCCAGAGCACTCACTATTCATTGTTTTAAAAGGCTATGGAAAGGATTAATAATTTTGTTTTGTGCCCCATATAGCATGATTCTCATTTCATTTAACAGGCAGAAATTCTGAGGGAAGAATTTTTGTGCTTTCAGTGGGAATTCTGTTCAAGCAGAATCAGTGTGTGAGAATTCTGTGCATTGTAATTCAAGTCAACCGGTAATGATCATGGCATGTATAATGTTGGCAAGGCACTCATGGAACCCTCACCCCGCTCACAACATAAAGCCTGATCATTCTGTCCAGACAGGTTGTGCTTTATTTCAGTCGTTTGAAAAATCTGATTTCCAGCTCATGCATTTTCAGGAAAGGATATAGCTATTGTTATTTACAGGACAGAACCGACAAGCTTATTCTTCCTGAATAATTTTCTTCAGCACACTAAAGGAAGCAATCATTTATAGATTCAGATTCTATTGTCTAAAACTGAGAACAGTTTCTTCATGTTCTTAGTAATATCCTTGCCCAAGCCAGCCTCATGTCTCCTCCGCTGGGGCTCTTGTAGTATATATCTGGCAGTGCTAATTTGAGCTGTGGCATAAGCTCTCCTGCTGTGTTTCTACATGTCTCTGAAGACCCTGAGTATGGGATGGGGGCGGGGGAACAGCTTCAGCTCAGTGTTCAGAATGTATTTTGTTATCATGAAACTCATGTGCTTCAGCCTGTGCTGCGGGGCCTCTAATCAGCTCAGCCTTAGAATATACCAGTACTGTAACTGGCACTTAAATCATTTGCTCATTCAACAAATCTATATCAGGCATCTCCTGTGTGCCAGGGACTTTTCTAGAGGCAGGGCACACAACAGTGAACAAAATAAAACCCCTGTCCTCATGGAGCATATGTTTAAGTGGAGACAAGTAGACAGTAAACTGGATAAAGAGGTGAACTACAGTATAGAGTACATTGGATGGTGAGAGTGTTCTAGAGTAACATAAAGCAGGGAGGGGAACTTCCAGGCAGTTATAGTTGGAATAGGGTGAATGGGAAGGCCCTGCTGCTGCTGCTGTTAAGTTGCTAAGTTGTGTCCAACTCCTTTGCGACTCCCATGGACTATAAGCTGCCAGGCTCCTCTCTCCCTGGGATTTTCCAGGCAAGAACACTGGAGTTACCATTTCCTTCTCCAGGGGACCCTCTCAACCCAGGGATGGAACCTGCATCTCCTGCATTGGCAACTGAATTCTTTACCATTGAGCCACCAGGCCCTGCTAAGAAGGTGACAGTTGAGTTGAGACTGGGAAGAAGTGAGGGAACACGTGCACAGATATCTGGGGTGATCCCAGCATGCTTGAGGAAGAGCATGGGAATGGAGTGGGAAGGGGAGAGGCGATAGGATGGTGTGAGCTCTTATAAGGACGTTGATTTTTACTGGAGTTGGGAAACCATTAAAGGTTTTGAGCAGAGTAGTGACATGTTCCGATTGTCTTAATCTGCTCTCCTGGCTGCTCTTAGACCACAGATGGCAGACACAAGGGTGGAAGCCGAGAGACCAGCTTAGGAAGCTAGTGCAATTAGCCACTTTTCTAATCTCATTTCTGTCATGGTTAGTAAAATCTTAGGAAATGCTTAAGAAAAATCAATGAGAAAAATATTTCAACTGTGAGGTAGGCGTTATTGCTTTGCCGTTATATGGATGAGGAAACAGACATGAACTCAGGATCACTCAGATAACAACTGGCAATTCCCAGCTTTACTGTACTTTCCCTCCCCCTCCTTTGGATGCTGTCCTCCTCTTTGTCCCCATCTCCCTAGTCCTCACAGAACCTCTTGAGGATCACAGTGGTCTGGCTGTGTGCCATGTTGAAATAGGGAATGAAGACTCTGTAGTGTTCGATTTGGTTTTCAGTTGCCCCTTTCTCCCCTGAGACTGAGAAGGGGCAGAAACATGTCTCTAGGGACTGTCGGAATTGCAGTGTATACCCTGGAGGAACACTGTTCCTGTGGGGTTTGCCGGACTCATTAGCCAGGTTGGTCTCCACTCTAGGCTCAGTGTCACCCTTACACCTTGGTCCATGAGGCTGCCCTGCTATTCTTTCCACCTTCAAAGTCTGCCCTTCTTACCTTCGAACTCAGTGGCTTGGTGTGACTGGTGTAAAGGGTGTGACTGAGGTACATAAGGGAAAAAAGCAAAGCTGCCACAGAGGTCAGGGGCCGGATCATAGAGGGATTGGAATGCCACACTGGTAAGTTCAGACATGCTCCTGGGGATGAAGCTGGGCAATGACATGGTCAGGACTGTGCTTAGAAAAGGTCCTTGAGGCAGATGGATGTGGCGAATGGATCCAAGTGGAGGGTAATGTTGCAGGTGGGCAGAACACCCAGGGGATTACTGTCAAGGTGCAGGTAGAGAGGGAGATGGGGGCCTCAGCAGGGCAGCAGCAGTGGGAGTAGAAAGGAAAAGATGGCTCTGTGAGGTGTTCGGCAGGTTGACCTGATACTCCTTGACTAGGTTTGGTCCTTGGAACGAGGAGATGGTGATCTCTAGCAGGAGAGGGAGTCCTGGCGGGGGCGGCAGCTTGGAGAACTATCATGCCTTCCCACTGCACAGAACCAATATCAACTTGCTCTTTGTTGCCCTGTAGTTGGGAAAAAAGTGAAAGTGAAGTCACTCAGGTGACCCCATGGACTGTAGCCTACCAGGCTCCTCTGTCCATGGGATTTTCCAGGCAAGAGTACTGAAGGGGATTGCCATTGCCTTCGCCAGGGGATCTTCCCAACCCAGGGACCGAACCCAGGTCTCCCGCATTGTAGGCAGACGCTTTACTGTCTGAGCCACAGGGAAGTCCAAGTAGTTAGAGTATTTGCTAATGTTTGCCCTCCCCACTGACCCTTGAAGAGCCCTTGAGGGAGGGAGTTCTGGCTGCCCCTCACTATATCCACAGCACCTGTCACAATGCCTGGTGTGCTCAATACATTTGTTGAGTCATTCATGACCCAGGGAGATAGTAAGAGGTTATCTTTGTTTATTGAATGAGTAAATTAGCCCAAACCTAAGCTTGAATTCCATCATACATTCTTCTCTGCCTGCTTCACCCTCTGATTTGCATAAGACAGATTAACAGTATTATACATACTTATCAAGTATGTTAAACGTTTCTTCCTCACAACTAGGTTATAGACCCCTAGAGGGCAGAAGCATTCCTATTAACCTTCTTATCAGAAGGAAGAGAGGTTTGGATTAGCTGGAAGAGAAAAAAGATTTCGTTGAAATGCCAGCTCCCATTTATAGGTAGCCGACTGTCTGAAGTGATATTTTGTTGAGAAAGAATTGGAAACAAAAGTTCTGAAATTGATTACCAATGTCTGCCAAGGGCTTAAGATCAGGGAGTAGTGGCACGTGTGCTGCACGCTTGTTGACCCTGGGTCAGATCACTGAAGTTCCTTCTAGATTTAAGATCCTTTAGCTCTATGCTTGTGTAGTCATTCCTAAGTTCATTGCTCAGACTCAGAGGAACTCTTCTTAGGGAACTTAGGAAGAGTTAAGGTCATTACTGGCTTCCCTGATGGCTCAGCGGTAAAGAATCCACCTGCAATGCAGGAGTTGCAGGAGACACAGGTTCAGGTTCGATCCCTGGGTGGGGAAAATCCCCTGGATGAGGAAATAGCAGCCCACTCCAGTATTCCTGCCAGGAGAATCCCAGGAACAGAGGAGCCTGGCAGGCTATGGTCCATAGCGTCACAAAGAGCTGGACACAACCAAAGCGATTTAACCCACATACACACAAAGTCATTACTAGAGGATAAAAAGACCTTGATGTTGAATCAGTTGTTCTACATCTGTGACTTGGGATATAATAATGTAAATTGTGTGTGGAACAGTTATGAAGGTAATGTTCTATGTCAGCTTTAAATTATTCATTACAACAGTAATATGAGGTCTAAAAACTTATATTGTTTTTATACAGGAATGTGTATCTTGCATGTATTTGCTTAATTAAATATATTGGGGAAGCAATCGTTTAGCTGACTAGATCCCAGTTTCACATATGGAAGAATTAGGGAAACAGTTTTGGGCTTTGAATACCCATGCCTGGTTTGGTTTTAGTTTTGGAACCAAATCAGAATCCAGAGATGTAGAATCAGAACCAGAGTTGTAGAATCACTGAAAAGATTATGATTTTTAGTTGATCAAACTTACCATCTGTCAAAAATTTGAGCAGTGGGCATAAGAAATAAAGGAAGCTTAAAATGATCACACAAGATGTAGAAAGCTGCTGCTGCTGCTGCTGCTACTGCTGCTAAGTCGCTTCAGTCGTGTCCGACTCTGTGTGACCCCATAGACGGCAGCCCACCAGGTTCCCCCGTCCCTGGGATTCTCCAGGCAAGAATACTGGAGTGGGTTGCCATTTCCTTCTCCAATGCATGAAAGTGAAACGTGAAAATGAAGTCGCTCAGTCGTGTCCAATTCCTGGCAACCCCATGGACTGCAGCCCACCAGGCTCCTCCGTCCGTGGGATTTTCCAGGCAAGAGTACTGGGGTGGGGTGCCATTGCCTTCTCCAATGTAGAAAGCTAACACATGCCAAATCTGGATTTGGTGGCACTCATATAGTTGCTCCAGCGGAAGAAAACCCTGGGTTGCACAGACAAGGTACAAATAAATGGGATTAGGAATTAGCAATCGGAGAGCATATACACACTCAGATGAGCACTTGCTTATAAAGAGAGAACACTTTCCACGTTAATTACTTGGGAGGAGCTGTGATTACCTTTAATAGAGCTGAGACTGGAAGTAGCTGGCCTGTAGGGAGTCAGTGACATGTTGGCCTGATGCCAGGCAGCTCTGTCCGCCTGAGGAGCTGCAGGTCTCCCCCGTGTTAATGTCTCTGGAGATCTGGGGTCACAGATACTGTGGGGACTGGAGCACTCTTGAAGAAAATGAACTCATCTTAGACAACACTGAGTTGGCCCAGTTAGACTCCTCTGCAGCAGTGTGTGTTAAAGTAGCAAGCCTTTCCTATTTTGAATGTTCCACATACATCTAATAGAAGACAATATTGGAGACAGTTACTACTAAGCCAATAATTCACTTTGGAGCTATAGTTTAGCCTAGCAGATAGATTTGGAAGGAGCTAATTCATTATACTTGCTGAGGAAACAGACCCAAACGGTGACAAAGAGGGCTCTGTTGTAATTAGTAAGCTCCACAGTAACACCTCTGTTAATGGAAAGGAAGTGTTTCAGTGACTCATTTCATTGCCAGAAATGTTACTACCCTGTGTTTGAAAAATATCTGCTGACTGCCTGTTCCATTACCAGAGGTAGAATATTTCCTTTCCAACAAATACTCCTGCGTTTTCCGGGATGGGCAGACCTCGTCCCAGCTTGTAGACACTTCCTGCTGTGTGTCCTGGGAGATTCCCCTCCCAGGCCCAGCCCCAGCTGTGTGAGCTCTGGGCCATGGTCTCCACTCCGTCAGGACAGAGAGGAAGTTATGCCTCGTTCTCCACCACAAGACCTAGAACCAGCACTGAGGCAGCAAAACCCTCCCACCAGTCCCTCCATGCTTAGGCTGAGGTCTTTGTTCCCAGGGCCCTTCTTGGTCACAGAGTCCATAACTGGGTCCACAGGCAGGACAGTTGTTACAGCAGATTTTCCTGTGTCCAGGAAAGGTCCTGGTAGCAGCATCGTGTGACGCTGCTAGGTCAACCTATTGAAGCAAAGTGGTGGCTTTTGGGAGTGGAACTTCTGTTCAGGTGTGACCTCAGTGAGGGTCTGCACTGTGCGTTCATTTTTACAGCTGCATTGAGATAACAGTTTGAACTTGCTTTTCTCAGGGGTTAAAACTGCACTTACTTGACTAAGGAGGAAACCCTTAGGTGAGAATCTTGAATGAGATTGTAAAATTAAATTATTATTCTACCACTGTTGTATTGCTTAATAATTATCTGGTTACTTATAATTCAGTAAAGAATTAAGTCAACAATAAAAAAAATGGACCATCATCAAAAATGCCTAACCACAGAAAGCCTAATCTCCAAGCCTCCAAGCATTACTGGAAAATAAACTGATTCTGTGGCTATTTCATATACTTATTTTCTGAGCCACTTAACCACTTTACAAGTTTCATATGAGATTTCCCAAATTATGAAGCAATGAGGGAGTTTCTCCTTTGACAATTTATTTTTCTTGTGGGTAACCAAGTCTAATTGGTAATACTTTTGGAGGGTTTATTATGACTTTTATGCACATTATTTCCCAATTGACCCTATATTTATTTTACAGATAAGGAGACTGAAATGTACAAGGCTTAAGATACATGACTGAGGTCACACTCAGAACTGGGATTTGCACCCATAACTGACTCCAAAACTGTGGTTATTAACCATTAAGTAAGACTGCTTCCTAGAAAACCTGGATACACCCAAATTATAGTTCAGAGCGTTCTTACAGACTTCACTGTTGTATAATAGCTAAATAAAGCCTAGTAGCCTCCTTCTTACTCCGTCTCTTGTCTGTCTCTTGGCTTTTCTTTATTATGTCTTTGAACCTGAGGCATCCTACAGTATTTAGAACTTTCCCTTATTCCTCTTCCACATAAATTTTCTATTTGAAGTTACTCTAGTTGAGCTTGTCTAAAAGTTACTTTCCCAGGATGTATAGTGCTCTCCTGTCCTTCTGCTTCTGCTCATTGTGTTTCACCGTTATTATACCCATCCTTGATGGTGGATCTCATTTTTCACTTTTATCATATAGACTTCTCTGACTGCCCATCAGAGATGATTTCCCTTCTCTGTGCTCTTATATTGCTTAATTTATATTCCCAAATTGTACTGTATTTGAGCCACTGCTTCCAGTCCTGTCCCATGGCAGGCAGCACTAGCTGATTACAACACTCTTTACCCTGGAGCTTTGTGATGGCCTTGGAATCCTCAAAACTATTCTCTAGGCAACTGCTGTTAATCAAAGGGAACTGGCAGGTCAGACGAAAAGTGTTGTTCGTTGCTGGGAAAATGTCTTCACTTAGCAATTAATTTAAATTGAAGAGGTATTGATGTTAAGTGGCAAGAGATGCAGAGTTGAAGTCTGTTTCGTTTTAGTCTGTCAGAGCCAGTACGTGCACAGAAATCATTGACATGAGCCTAAGTGGGATAAATGCTGCAAGAAAGCCTCAATGTGCCTTGAGCATTCAAAGAAGAGGTGGAATTGAGAGAGCTCAAGCCTTGATGAACCATTGATCCCCTAGTTTCCCAGTCAGTTGTGTATGAGTTCTTGAGTGGAGACTCTGGGGAACTCATCCAAGCTGTAGTCATCTGAAATATACTTTCCTCCTAGTTTGGGGGCCTCAGAAGAGCACACATGGTCACCAATGGTTCTGAGACCACTTTAGTGTGAACTCAGCATGACCCTGGAACTCTTGGAATGGGCAGTGCCTTTCTACCCTGAGGAAGTTCTGACCTTGAGAAACCAGAGCCTGCCTCATCTCCAGAGAATTCTTTGGGCTAACTAGACCAAATAATAGTTCCATACAATCCTGAAATTGGACAGAATTAGATTGGAAGATCCATCCAGCTTCCTAAAGTTGGGCCATGGTGTGGAGCTGAATCACCCTTGGATGGTAGAGCCTTTTTGAATGTTGTATTTAGCACCTCCTATGTCTTTTAATGACATAGGAGGTGCTTTTCTCTAGGTTTCCCCTTTCATGCACCCTTTCACATCATTGTCCAAATTCTGCCCATTCCTGTCCCTGTCTGGAAATTATTTCTGTGATAAGAGATTAATTAGCCTGACTGTGCTTCCTGTCCCAGTAGACCTTGAGCTTGAACAGCTTGGACAAATGCTAGACTTGGTTGTTAAAGATTTTGAAGATGAGTTTTTACTTTTTTGTTAGCAAAAGTTAATTGTCAATCAGGAGACAAAAATGATTTGCCCCATTTCTGCTGCTGCTTCATTGATTTCTTTCTTACACCCAAAGAATTTCCTGAGGTTTCATCACATGGGGGAGCTTCTGAGTTCCACGTAACAGAGGTGGAGATCCCATTGCCCGTGCAGAGCCCACAGACCTTGACAAAAATGTCCAGCTCTCCTCTGTGACTGCATTTGCCACTTGCACTATTGAATAGAAGTGTTTGCCAGTAACTTCTAACTAGCTTGTTTATTTTGTGGGAAAAAACAAAAGTTTACATTTATTGTTGTTTTTATGTGGAAATAATTGGGTAAGGTTTGGCTGCTTTTTTAACTGCAAGTGAGTAACCATAGGACACTGGATTTATTGAGTCCAAGATCAAGATCCTGAAGTTTCCGGAAGCATTGCTCATCGCTTTGTGAATCCTGCTCAGGGGTCTCTGTTCTAGGGAAGAGGGTTGGTAGATGGCAGTAAGTGAGGTTTGCAGCTATGACTTTTTGCTCAGATAGTCTTTCTTCCCTTTTACAGACTCTCCTCATGCCCTGGAACATGTGTTCATGAGGGCAATACTGAGAAAGGAGACTCAAGATCTTCACAAACATAAAACATTCCAAGATTCCAGAAGTAAACAAAGCCCTCTAGGATTACTATGAAAGATCATACTCAACCATGGTTTTCTTTTCTTTTTTCTTTTGTCTCTTGACATCATCTTAAATGCATTTACACCCATCTTTAGGCCTTAAATCTAATATTTTGTTATCAAATGAGCTAATACATGTGAAGTACTTTATAAAAGTATCTTATAAATGTTTGTTATTGTTTCCCAGAAATAAAAAAGGGAGGCATGCAAGCGGTAAAACGTGGGTCCTGGTTACGGTATTATTCCTTGAAAACACTGGAAGACAGTGTTATCTGTATGTGTGTTCTGGGCCCTACTCTCATCTTCTGGGAAAGGACATCTGGGCCCCTTTTTGTGGCTATATAACATGTTTAATATTCTATACATGAGTAATGTAAAATAATAAACAAGCTGGTCTGTGTTTGCCTTTTTTCTACCAGTGAGGATTAAGAGAAGTATCTGAAGTATTTAGAAACAGAGATTCCTGACCAAACTTTCAATACTGGGTACCCCTTTCATTTTAATTTAAGAAATGTAGTAAAATTCTTCAAATACACTTCAACTCATATGAAGATAAAAGTAATTATTTCTGCAGTCCTTCTGGGAGTAGAGAAGGAGAGATCAGAGTTGCGGCTTCACAGGAGTTGGGAGAGAAGGGTAAACCGTTAGCAGGTAGGCGCATGGTGAAAATAGGCAGGTAACACAGATTTCTGAAGCAGAGGTGAGGAATGGGCTGAAAAAGGTGGAGAGCACCGGTTGCTTAGATTTAGCATTCTGGGTGCAGGATTCATCAAGCTGGTAATTCCAGGATTCTGACAAGTCTAGAAAATCCAGGATGACTGGCTCCCTTCTTTCTCAGGCAGAGGCCCATCTCTTCCTGCTCTCAAGTTGCCCCTACCTAAACCCTGCTGTGGGGTAGATGGTCAGATTTCTTTTACACTTGGAAAGAAGCCTTCTAAGATTGTGTAATGAACCAAGGAGGTGTTTCTGGGAGTTGTAAAACTGGTTATTGTGAAGAGGTAGGGTTCCCAGAAAATCTGACATAAAACCTGAGGAAAAAGGTGTGTCCTTCAAGCAGAGGATCCCAGGGCCTCTCCAAACTGTGTATGTCAGGGTGAGGAGGCTTCTCACTCCTTCAGGTATTTGCCCAGGTGCCAAGGAGGGGAAAGAGTCGAGTACGACCACAAGGTAGATCACGCTCTTTCACAGAAATGTATAAAATAAGCTGGTAGTAGAATCACCCATGAGTTTAGCAGATAAGAACCATTTGAAGAGGGCAGTTGGTGGGGGCAGGGGTGAAGAAGAAGAAAAATAAAGTTGACCACAGGTAGAAAATGGAAGAATAAAGTAGACCAGAACCCACATGTCAAGTCAGAGGTATATATCTCAGGAAATGACACCAAAACACATGTGGGATAGTCCCACCTTGTGGGGAGAGGGACAGTCTGGTTGTTGTTTGTTTTGGTTGTTCCTAGATGAGAGCAAGCTGGGTCTCTAAGCCAGCTGAATGCTTGCTGTAGAGACTGGACTTCTGTGGACTGGCCCGACAACCAACCTTATCCTCACTTGAACTCAAGGGACTCTTTGGACTCCAGGGCTCCCAGAAGCCTGGGAGAAGTCCTGAGGTGTAGGAAGCAGGCACCTAACTTCTCATGTGTACATTACCATAGCCATTGTCAGTTACCGGAGAGGCCGTATTTATGATGCCTCTCTGGGGTCGGTGGTGCTGGGACAATGTGGCAGAATTTGTACCCACATTCCTGTGACCCAGTTTTCATACTCTGCTAATGGTACGGTGTCTCAACTATTTTTTCCTGCCTTTCGTAATCAGGTTTAATGAGTAAAAACCACGTAATGCAGTGGCTTCCTGGTCATATGCACTAAATAGCAATTATCATGCACTCATAGTTGTACTCAGCCTCCTGGGACACAAAGCAGGGTGAAAAAAGGACAAGAGGTCAATCTAAAGGACAGAGGGAGAATAACCAGCACAAAGCCACACAGCATTGAATGCCATGCCAAGAGGTTTTCTTGGGACACTGTTATCAAGGTCTATAAATGATGGGAGAGAAGTTAGTCTGATGATGTCTGGTGATCCTGGAGGCCCTGCTGTGGGCATTTGGAGGAGTAAGTAGTATAAGGACTCCCGCGTCCTCTGTCACTGTGTACCAGCATCCTGCATCCGTGTACCAGCGTCCTACATCTGTGTACCAGCCTGCCTCCATGTACCAGCATCCTACATCTGCATACCAGCCAGCATCCGTGTACCAGCATGACCATTTTCCCGCCTCTTCCTATCCCACCAGCCCATCCCCGTGGCCTCCACAGCTAGAAGACCTTGCCCTCATGTGAGCCAGCCTTTCTTTCATGCAAAGAGGGCAAATGTGATTGAGAGAGGTCGCACCCAGAATATCAGTGACACATTTTGTCTCCCCACTCTTCTAATTGGAAGTGACAGAAAATCCAGGTTGAACAGGCTTAAGCCAGAAAAGTGGAAAGTGAGGCATAGAATTTATGGCTCAAAAAATTTAAGAGCTCAGAGATGGTAACTGGTTTCAGGTATAGCTAGATTCAGAAGTTCAAAAAGTATCATTCTGTCCTGTTCTCTTTTTATGTACCGTCTCTGCACTCTTCTGTTATTTTCACTCTCCGGTGAGATGCTCCCATTGGTGATGAGACAGCTACAAGCACAGTTCAGGGTTTCTATTTCCCTGCTTCACACTCAGCAGAAAAGTTTCTATCTGTTGAGACCAGACTGTGGGGCTTTAGTTGGGTTATAGGACCATTCCATAATCAGTCTTGGGACTAAGGGAACATGATTATCTGATGGACCAGGCCAAAGCCACTCCTTTATCCCACCCTCTTCCCTCAACTTCTGAATTATTATAGCTTGAACTGGACCTAAAACAGACTGAGAGTGGGCAGGTATGTTGTAATAGCAGGGACAATGGACATTGAGTGGTAATTACAACAAATGTTTTACCTTTTATCTATTATGCTCCTGAACTATTTCATAAATGCCCTCAGTGTGTACTCATAGCTAAGTTTTATTGAATTCATAGCATTACAGAAACATTTGAAGCTGTTTAGATAATAACCACATACTTTGAAAATAATTAAGTCATAAACTACTTTAAGGGCTTCCCAGGTGGCTCATTGGTAAAGAATCTGCCTGCCATGCAGGGGACACGGGTTCAATCACTGGGTTGGGAAGATCCCCTGGAGGAAGAAATGGAAACCCACTCCAGTATTCTTACCTGGAAAATCCCAGGGACAGAGAAGCCTGTCAGGCTACAGTCCATGGGATCACGAAGAGTCGGACAGAACTGAGCACACACACACAGTACAAACTACGTTAAAGCCTGAGAGAGGAGAAAGAAAATTATACAAGGACCACAATTGAATTTTTGCTTTAAACTCTTAAGAATTGTAAAAAAAAAAAAAAAAAAAAAAAACCTCAAACCCCCAAATCTAACCTACTGCTAGTGTCATATTTAGCAATGAAAGTCTGAATGCTTTCCCCTTAAAAATATCAGGAATAATGAAGGATGTTCACTCTTAAACACTTCAGTATCTCACTGGAAGCCTGATCCAGTACAATGATACAGTAAGAAAAAGAAATAATGAACTAGATTGGAGAGAAATATAACTTACCCTATTTACAATGGCATGATTTTCTACAAAGGAAATCCCAAGGAATCTATAGAATAACTCCTAAAACTAGTAAGTGATTTAGCAAGGTTGCAAGATACAAAATTAATACCCCCACAAATTTGTTATTTCTATATACCAATAATGTACAATTGGAGATGGTACTTTTAAAATATTAATATTATTTGAAATAGCTTATATATCTAATGAAATGTATGGATGGGATCTACAGTTGAACATTACAGGACACTGATGAAAGAAATTATAGACTTAAATAAACAGACATACCTGTTCATAGATTGGAAGATACATCATAATGCTTATGTCAGTTCTTCTCAAATTGGCTTATAGCTTTAATGTAATTTGAGTTAAAAATCTCAGAAGTACTTTTTTTTAGATATATCAGACATCTACACTTACAGGGAAAATCAAGGGAATAACAAAAGCAATTTCGAAAAAAAAGAAAGTTGGAAGAATTACACTATCCTATTTTAAGACAAGCATCAAGACATTGTAGTTTGGTGAAGGGATAGACACAAAGATCAATAAAATAGAATATAAATTCCAGAAGTAGACCCATACAAATATGTCCAATTGATTCTTGACAAAGACAAAAGAGTCTTCAGCAAATGGTATCGGAACAACTAGACATTCATATGCCAAAAAAAAAGAACTTCTTCCTATGTTATACAGTGTTATACAAAATTAACTCAACCATGGAACAGAGATCTAAAAGAAGAACTTTCAAAACTCAATAGTGAGAAAATAATCCAACTTTAAAAAACAGACACTTTACCAAAGAGGCTGTAACACACAAAAGATGTTCTGCATTATTGGCCATTCAGATCATCAAATTAGTCGCTCAGTCGTGTCCGACTCTTTGTGACCCCATGAATCGCAGCACGCCAGGCCTCCCTGTCCAACACCAACTCCCGGAGTTCACCCAGACTCATGTCCATTGAGTCGGTGATGCCATCCAGCTATCTCATCCTCTGTCGTCCCCTTCTCCTCCTGCCCCCAACCCCTCCCAGCATCAGAGTCTTTTCCAATGAGTCAACTCTTCGCATGAGATGGCCAAAGTACTGGAGTTTCAGCTTTAGCGTCATTCCTTCCAAAGAAATCCCAGGGCTGATCTCCTTCATAATGGACTGGTTGGATCTCCTTGCAGTCCAAGGGACTCTCAAGAGTCTTCTCTAACACCACAGTTCAAAAGCATCAATTCTTCGGCGCTCAGCTTTCTTCAAAGTCCAACTCTCACATCCATACATGACCACAGGAAAAACCATAGCCTTGACTAGACAGACCTTTCTTGACAAAGTAATGTCTCTGCTTTTGAATATGCTATCTAGGTTGGTGATAACTTTCCTTCCAAGGAGTAAGTGTCTTTTAATTTCATGGCTGCAGTCACCATCTGCAGTGATTTTAGAGCCCAGAAAAATAAAGTCTGACACTGTTTCCACTAGGGAAATATAAATGAAAATCACAATGAAACAGTGAAAAGAATTTTCTGTTGATTAAATTTTGTATCTATATGAAATGACGGATGTTCACTAAGCTTATTGTAATCATCTCATAATGTGTATAAGTCAAATTGGAAATTTAAATACAGTGAGAGGCCACTACATGCCTCTATGCTGATGCCATCAATACTTGATGTTGATGAAGACACAGAGAAACTTGTCCTCTTAAACATTGCTGATGGGAAAATAAAATGGTATAGCTAATATAAAAAAACAGTTTGGCAGTTTCCTGTGGCTCAAATGGTAAAGAATCTGCCTGCCAATGCAGGAGACCCAGGTTTGATCCCTGGGTTCCCTGGAGAAGGAAATAGCAACCTACTCCAGTATTCTTGCCTGGAGAATTCCAGGGACAGAGGAGCTTGGTGGGCTACAGTCCATGGGGTTACAAAGAGTTGGACATGACTGAGAAACTAACACTAGAAGTTAAATATATGCTTACCATATGACCCAGCAATCTCACTCCTGGGTATATATATCCTAGAAAGAGAAAAAACTATGTTCAGGTGAAAACTTGTTCACAATGTTTATAGCAGCTCTTATTCATAATCACCCCAAAACAGGAAGCAACCCAGATATCCTTCAATGAATGAAAAAATACTGTCCACCTATAAAGTGTGATCCATTCAGCAAGAAAAAGGAGCATATTATTGATAGGCACAAAACATGGATGAATCGCAAAGGCAAAATCAGTGAGAGTAACCAGTATTAAAAGGCTGTGTAGAGTATAACTTTATATATAAGACATTCTCAAAAAGAAAAAAAGCATAGTTATGGAGAACAAATTAGAGATTGCCAGAGGTTAGGCTCAGGGTGTGTGTGTGTTGTGCGTGTGTCTGTATTTATGTATCACTATAAAGGTATACCATGAGGGAGTTCTTTGGAGTGCAGGAACTGTTCTATACCCACATCCTAATTTTGATGGTGGTTGTAAGAATTTTAACACATGTTAAAAGTCCTGGGACTGTACAGTAAAAGTCAACTTTGCTGTATAATAAATACACGCGCACACACACACACCCTTAAGAGTCTGGCTGGTTCAGCTGTCTGGCTGAAACACAGACAGATCCAGTGTTTCAAGAGGTGTTCTATGTTTAACGGTGCACAGAATTCCTTCTTTCTGGTGTCTTCATTCCTATGAAAAGCAAAGCCTCCGTTGGACTGTTGCTGTCCTACTTTCCGTGGAGGATATCTGATTTATTTGTTTTTGGTACTTTGGGGTGTGGAAGATAAGAGATCTTTTTTACTTCTCATCTACAGGGCCAGCCAGTTCCTTCTTGGTTATGTGAACACACATGTCACAAAAGGAGTTTGGGAGGGCTTTCCAGACAGCTTTGAGCTGAGTTTTGAAGTGGCTGTGATGGTCAACAAGTCAAGTAGGAAAACGGAGGGAGCAGTGTGCACAGACTCGGAGACCTGGGCACGGGTAGAACTGCAACAGTGGGTGGGGCTTGAGGCAGGGTGGGACCAAGGAGCTTGGGTGCCAGCCTGTGATGGAAAACCATGAAAGGGCGTTAAGCAGGAAAGTGACTCAGCCAGATTGCATCTTAGATCATTCTGGCTTTGGTTTAGAAGGTGAATTTGGAAGAGATAAGACCAGAAGCAGAGAGGTGTTAGAAAGTTGATGAACTAGTCTTGGTGAGAAATGAGGCTGACCTGAACCAAGTCCGTGTAAATGCAGATGGAAAGGAGACAGACAGATTTGAGAGTTGTTTAGTCAGTAGAATCAACAGAACTTTGTGACCGTTCAGTGTGGGCCTGGGATGGGATGCTAAGTCATCTAGAATGTCCCCAAAGTGCAGCACGTTGGACCCAGGCTGCTTTGGTATCTCAGCTGGGTCACTTACTTCTCGTGGACCCTGGGCAAGCAGCTTCACTTCCTTGTGCCTCAGTCTCGCACCCTCTCGGTGAGTTACGTCACAGAGTTGTGAAAATCAGTCAGAGTTAATTATGCTTAGACCGGCACCTGATCATAGCCTACACAGCCCTCCAAAAAACGTCTGTGATGACAACACAGTTTAGGGAGATAGGGAACTCTTCCGGGTGTCTATTTCTATGTAACCAGTTACTCCCAAACTTAGTGGATTAAAATAACAATCATATTATTACCCCGCATGGTTCTGGGAATTAATTGGACTCAAATAAGCAGGTCTCACCTAGGGTCTCTTTTGTGATAACAGGGAGATGATAGCTGGGCTGGAATCAACTAAAGGGCCATCACTCATGTGTCTGCTGCCTGAAAGACTCAAACAGCTGTCTTCTTTCTCTTGCTCTCGCTCTCCTTGCTCACTCTCTCTCCCACCCTCCCCCCCGACACACTGCCCCGTGTGGTCTCTCCAACAGGGCAGCTTCAGGGTAGCTGGACTTTTTACATGGGATCTCTCTCCAACAGGGCAGCTTCAGGGTACCTGGACTTTTTACATGGGATCTCAGGGCTTTAATGGAGTATCCCAAGAAGAGGTATCATCAGAAGCCATCCCTTTTCTAACCTGGCCCCAGGCTCCATGCCGGCTCACTTCTGCTCTATTTTCTTTATTAAGGCCATTACAGGGGCCTACCCAGGCTTAAGGGAAGGGAACAAAGACCCCACCTCCTGATGGGAAGAGTGTCAAATAACCAGTGGACCTACTTTAAAACCACGAGGTAACTAGGAAGAAAAGTGAGGTCTTCTGGGAGAAGGAAAGATAGGTTTCTTTTTACCATGCTGGGTCCCACGTTGAGGTATATCACTAGGTAGCGGTTCCCTGAAGGCCTGGAACTTGGGAGACAGAGTGAGCCAGGACACAGAGGTGGAAATTGGATCTGTAAGAGCAGATAGGATCACCTGGGAGAGCGGGCAGCCCACGAAGAGGTCAGAATACAGACTTCTTGGGAAACACTGCTAACAGTGTGGAGGGGAACATCCAGAGGTAGGGGGGGTGGAGAGCTTACTGAGCCTAAGCTCCTCCAAACATCCATCTGGTTTTATCCCTAGGATGTTGCAGTCTGATAATTCTCTCTCTGAGTGTATACTGGTGTCTTTTGGAGGAAGGGCTCAGCTCTGAAGTCAGATATATCTGATCTGGAACCTTGCTCTTTTGTAGAATCTCAAGTCACTCCCTTTTTCCTTGTGGCAACTCAAAAGGACAAATAGGTGAGTGGTTGCAGTCTGATAATTCTCTCCTGGCAATAGAGGTATCTTTCCAGCCAGAATGTACCCTTGGACCACATAGAACATCATCTCCCCCATCCTACCAGGCAGCCACTGTCAGAATCTCTTGTCTTCCGCCGCTGCAAGGCCAGGCAGTGTGTGCAGGGCACCCAGCGTTCTGATTGTTTCTGTGCTGTACATTTTTAGTATGGGGCAAGGAATTAGATCCTCCTCCCTCCTTCCAGTCCGGTGTTTTCTCTGAACTAAAAGAGTACTTAACCAGGTTGTTAGGAGAGTCACTTCTCTTCAACCCTCTAAAAATGTTTCTGAATTCAAGCCACGTCACTGTGTGGCCTTCAGTTCCAGATCCTTTTAGAGAACCACACTGGTACTAGGGCTCACCCACTTGCCCTTTTGAGTTGCCACAAGGAAAAAGGGAGTAAAGAGCAAGGTTCCAGATCAGATATATCTGACTTCAGAGCTGAGCCCTTCCTCCAAAAGACACCAGTATACACCAGCCCTGAACAGCCTGAACATCTGGACAGTTGAATACAACAGGTCAACTGGTTCCTGCCAGATTGCGCTCCTGTCTGGTTGGTTTAGTTTGAGCAAGCAAGTGAAGTAAGGCAGGGCTTGTGATGGGGACGTAGCAGTCAGGATGGCTTCCCTTGACCTCCTCCTTCCTCTGGGAAACAGATTAATTAATAAATTCATTCATACTGTCACCCAAGCTCTGCGAGGAACCACCATCATCATCCAGCCAAACCTTTCCCTGGCCCATGTCATGGATCTGGGATTCTCATTGTTCTTCAGCCTGCTCTCTTTCCCACTCATCGTGGAGCTCCTTTTCCATCCCCCAAGTCTGGCATGGCTTCACTTTCCTTTCCAAGAACAGCCTCCTAACTACTTATCTCCCTGTTCTAATCCATCCTACACATCTCAGCCCCTGCATACCTCAGCCAGTTTTATCATCAATCCAGGCCCAGCTTATGCAAACATATTCAGTGGCGATTCATTGTCTCTACTAATAGCTAATCTTGGTATACTACTTTACAGTGTAACACATGGTTTATCTCATTTAACCCTCACAGTGACCTGGTTTATATGAAGGGACCTAAGGGTCAGAGAAGTATAAATTCTCCTCCTTAGTATTCTAGGCCTTTTGTGGTATGCCCCAACTTAGGTTTCTCATCTCAGCTCTCTATAAACTACCTGTTGAGCACCAGCCAGACCACTGGCCAAACACATTCTTATAACATCTTCATGGAGGGAGCTGTGCGTTGGGGTCAGACAGACGTGGTCTTGGGGCTGGCCGTGTGACTGTGGGCAGGTTTTCTGACCTTCCTTGTATGAATTCACTGTGCTACACCATTTTATACAGGGGACTTAGATTTTGGTATCTGCAGGGGCTTCTGGAGTCACTCCCCTTTAGTTAAACTAAAGGACAACTTTAGTTTAACTGCAGGACAACTGTAGATTGTCTGTATTTTGAAGGCTTGTTAGAGTAGATGACTGTAAAGGTGATTAGGACAGAGGACTTGACGAGTATTAGTTTCTTTTCCCCCTGATTCTTCTGTCCTTGGGTGTTTCTCCCACTCTCCTTCTTCCTCACTAGTACCTGCCTTTTGAATTCCTATTCTCATTTGGAAGGTGCATCTGAACCTCTCCCTTTCTTACTCCAGCCTGATGAGCATTTCAAGAAAGCTTTGAATTTCTACAAACTCTGTAGACCATCAGACTCTCCTAGGCTGTCATCACTGTGCATGTCCTGTCCCGCCTACTAGAATGTAGGTTCTCCATGGCAGGGGGCAACCTCCTCACTTTGCCCTCTCTGCCTGTGGTGCAGAGAGAAGCTAGTCAGATAACACTTGCCAGATCCACTCAAGATCACCGGAGGCTGTATGAGATCCTCATAATCATTTCCTGGTCCCTGTGGTGTTTGCCTTCCTCTGATCACAGTGGCTTTCCCTCTTGTGTTTTATCCTGTTCCTGTACTGTCTTCAGTGGAAAAAACAGAATGAAAAATGACAACTTCAAAGGAAGTTGGCTTGAAGAGGTATTTGGTGCAACCTCACAGAGTTTCATGATTGTCTTTAAGCTTTTGTTAACATTTAAAACTTGAGTGGTTTCACACAATGAACCATATCTCTAAGAAAAATGAAGATGAGGCCACCCTGGACCTCACTTTTATGTGACAGTGCTTGACTGGACCTGTCAGGAGCCCCGCAGGCCTACTTGCACTTCTTCCCTGACTCTCGTGCTTGGATATTTATAATCTTTGATTTAAACTGTGAAAAATCATTAAAATATATTTACACTCTGAAGAACAGAGTAGTTCCTCCTTTTGATTTTTATAGCAGGTGGCAAAGTTTCTGTTGTCTCCCAGAGTGGTGAAAAGGTTATTCTTTTATTAAATAGGTTTTGTAAGTGTCTTTGTGCTTTCCATCTGCAGACGTCTTCCATTATTTAGAATCTGTGGTGATAGAGGCCCCAAGGCCCATTACAACACCAACCACCTGTCAATGCAGTGTGTGGCTTCTTTCGGATGAAAGAGTCATCACCTTCATTCTTTGCAACAGGAAAAAGTGGGAAATATCCGATTCCTCTGCTTTCACAGTCACCTTGTAACACTGATCCCTCTGCTCCCCAAAGAGAAAGGCAGAAGCAACAGGGAAGGTCCACCGTCCCTGAAGGGAGATGGAGGAAGAAGAAGAGAACTCTCACTTTACACTTTATCCCATTTAACCCTTACCCTATGTTTCTGAGTCAACTATCGTTCCTTGTCTGATGAGAAAACTAAGGCACAAAGAGGCAGTTGTTTACCCTCGGTCCCAGAGCCAGGGCATAAATGATGAGCAGGGTTTGGGCCCAGTTGTGTCAAACGTATGTCGCATTCTTTCTGTTCTGTCTGCCTTAGGATCTTCACCTTTCTCACCGTGTTTCTCAGACTGGTATTTGTATAATTTGTTAGTTGGAGGACAGTCGAGAGCTGAGTGAAATAAACAAAACTTGAGCTTCTGCCTGCTTGAAATAAGTTTCTGCTCAGCCCTCCACTGGGAGTGTCTGTAAGCCTCCTAACTTTCCACCATTAATAGCTCTATAATTTGAGTGGTCTTCAAGGAAATTGGAACAATGAAGAATAATAAGGTAACTACACTGTGAAATAGGATGCATTTCTTTGGTTGAAATCAAAGTGCTTCCTACATATATTTTCTCCTTTGGTTCTCACAAATTTCTGATGTACCTTTGTTGATGTATATACTTCAAGCACTTCAATGAACCAGCCAAAATCAAAGACATTAAGTGACAGCTAAGTATGTGGTAGAAATGGAATTAAAATCTGGATTCGTGACTCCTCTTTCCATTATACTCCTGCTTATACTGGAGAGAGCTTAACGCCCATTTTAAAAGCTCTGTTCTCTCTAGTTTTGTTGCTGCTATTATCTCTGTTGTTACTCAGTCACAGCTAACACCGAGCCTTCCTGCAGGGGGTGGAGCTAAATCATCTGAATTTATTATTCCGCTTAACACTGGGAACCACATGATGTAGCTACTGTTGTTATGTCTGTTTGGTGAAGACACTACATATTAGTGAGGTTAAATAGATTCCCTAAGGTCCTCCAACTAGTACGTGTTGGAGCAGACTCAACTGCAGACCTGGATGACACGTGGGAGTTTCCAAAGGGACTTGTATCTTCTCCTCGACTATAAACCACATGAGGACCAGAACCACAAGTGTATCCTCCCTAGAGTTTAGCAAACTGACCTTGTGCAGCAGGGCCTCTAGTCAAATGAATGTGACTGCTAACTTTGATTTTTCTTTTCCTACAGAGATTGTCAGGTCATATTGTTCTCAGATTAATCCTGGTTTTCTCTTGGTTGTTTTGATTGATTTTTATGCCCTGTAATTAAAAAGTAAGCTCTCACACATCTCCTTTGTGGGCTATGAACTACAATCTGTAATCACAACTTTTCTTTGAATTGATCATCTTCTTTCTGAGCTGTTAATAAACATGTCTGGCATCACATGGGTTTTTTAATTGGTCTTTCCAGATGGTAAGGCCTTCAGATCTGATAATCTCATCCATATCATACTAAGTGAAAGCTTGAACAAAATGCCACATCTTTGGCAATCTTTGTCCTGATAGTATGAGAACTAAAAGGAAAAAAGAGTCTCCATGTGTTTTTGTCTTCTCTCCCACCCCAGGAAAAAGTCATCCAATTGTCACCCAATCAAAATGGAAATGAATCACAGTATCACCTGCCTTTCTCTTTTTTTTTGTTTTTTAAATCAATTCACTTTGAGAGTATATATGCTTTTTCTAATTGAGGTAAAATTCATATAACATAAAAGTTACATTTAAGGTGTACCATTTAGGGGTTTTTAGTATATTCAGTGTGTCGTACAGCCATCACCACTGTCTAATTTCAGAACACTTTCAGTCACACCCCCCAGAAATCTCAGGCCTATTATCAGTCAGTCCCTATCACTCACCCCATCCTTTGGCAGCCACTAATCTGCTTTCTGTCTCTTGCTTATTCTGGACCTTTCATGTGAATGGAGTCATATAGTATGTGGCCTTTTGTGTCTGGATTCTTTCACTGAGCTTAAAGTTTTCAAGGTTCATCCATGCTATGGCATGTATTAGTACTTCACACTTTTTTGTAGCTGAATAATGTTCCAGGGTATGAACACACTACATTTTGTTTATCCAGTATTAATAGATATTGTTTTTTAAATTCTTGGCTATTATGATTAATGTTGCTAAGAATGTTTCATGTACAAGTTCTTTTGCAAAGATACGTTTCCAATTCCCTTCTACCTAGGAGAAGAATTGCCTAGGTCAGCTGTAACACTGCTGGGTCATACGGTAACAGTACGTTTAACTTTTTGAGGAACTGTCAAATAGTTTTCCATGGGGGCCGTACCATTTTACATTCATACAATGTGAGAGAGTTCTAGTTTCTTCTCATCTTTACCAACATACGTTATTTTCTGCTTGCTTTTTATAACCATTCTAACAAATGTTTTTCATTGTGGTTTTGATTTATAGTTCCCTAATGAGTAATACTGTTGAATATCTTTTCATGTGCTTATTGTTCAGCTGTATATTTTTCTGTGGAGAAATATCTATTTAAATCTTTTGCCCATTTTTAAAAATTGAGGTTGCCTGTTTATTCTTGAGTTGTAACAGTTCTTTATTTATCCCAGGTGGTAGATCCCTACCAGATACATAATTTGCATATCTGCCTTTCTCTTTTTAAATTTTTATTGTCCTTTTTGTAGCTGTGCTGGGTCTTTGTTGCTGCACACAGGCTTTCTCTAGCTGTGGTTCGCGGGCTCCAGGGTGTAGGCCCCAGTAGTGCTGGCACGTGGGCTTAGTTGGCCCGCAGCGTGTGGAAGCTTCCTGGACCAGGGATCGAACCCATGTGCCCTGGTTCAATCCCCTGGCAAGCAGATTCTTAACCACTGGACCACCAGGGAGGTCCCATGTATCACCCTTTCTTGACTTGATTATAAAGCAAAAGTTTTCAAGAACATTTGTGTTTTGTTTTCATATTGTGAAGTTTGGTGGTCTCTACCAGGCCATACCTCATTTTTACCTGTTAGTATTTGGAAGACCACCAGAACTTTCCTGAAAAATGAGGATTGGGATGGGAAGTAAGCATTTTGTTCTCTGTGGGTTTTGCTATTGGGGTCGTGGATTAATCCCCCTCCTGCCTTGAGGAAAGCCGTGGTTGCCATAATGGAAGGTTCCCTGGAGCTGAGGATTCATGTAGGGGCAGAAGCTTGAGGGTTTAATGGCATTTTTATCCTTAAAAATGGACATATTGTTTCTGCTTTAGACTCAGATTGTCTTTTGCTCTCAAAAATTCAAGGGCAGATGAGCCCCCATCAGCCATCATTAGGGCTTATTTCTTGTAGTCATGATGAGTTTGCCAGTGTGAGCTGGCTTCACAGGAAGCTTTTCCTCCAGAGTTGAAGAAGGTGGCTAAGTAGACCGGGAGTTGGCAGGAACAGTTTTGTGTGTTCAGGGCCTTTACACAGGAGCAGCTCCACTTGCATGTGTGTTGTCAGAGCCAGTCCTCACGGTGTTGGGCTTGAGGCCAGCAGCAGGGTCCTTCCACTCTGTCAAGTTGGATTCTGCAGGTTACTACCTGCAGATTTTACCCGTTACTGAAGGTCCCGTGGAGGCTCTTGCCCGGCTCACTTACCTTTTTGTTACTCAAGGCGTGCAATCTGCCTTCTAACAAAATCCCTGGGTGAGTGTACGCACACTGAAGTTGAAGAAAAGCAGGTCTTCAGTTCCCAGTCTCCCTGTTGGCTGCCCACCTCACAGGGTTACTCAGTCTCTGTGGCTGAACAGCCTCCTCCTCCATTCCATGGCTCCATGGGTTGGCCTGTGGGATGTTGATGCCAGCTGTACTGGCTGCGGCTTCCTTTCCTTGCTGGATGAAGAAAGATAAGTAACATTTAGCATTTCCCTGAAGTGCTCTCAGACTTGTAAACATTTCCACAGAAATCCTGAAATAGTTCTCTATCTGTTTACTCTTGAGCCTTCTTCACTCTTCTCCTCCTTCTGCCCTGCCTTCCTGTGTGTTCCCGCAGCTCCAGCTCCCACCTGGCATCATTAGTCCTTAGGCCACCTGGACTCCCCCTCTGCTGAGTTGCATCTGTGATTGGCTCTATTTAGACTGCAAGCTTCTTGAGGGAAAGGGTCTTCAGTTCAGTTCAGTTCAGTCGCTCAGTCATGTCCGACTCTTTGCGACCCCATGAATCACAGCACACCAGGCCTCCCTGTCCATCACCAACTCCCACAGTTCACTCAGACTCACATCCATCAAGTCATTGATGCCATCCAGCCATCTTATCCTCTGTTATCCCCTTCTTCTCCTGCCCCCAATCCCTCCCAACATCAGAGTCTTTTCCAATGAGTCAACTCTTCGCATGAGGTGGCCAAAGTACTGGAGTTTCAGCTTTAGCATCATTCCTTCCAAAGAGCACCCAGGGCTGATCTCCTTCATAATGGACTGGTTGGATCTCCTTGCAGTCCAAGGGACTCTCAAGAGTCTTCTCTAACACCACAGTTCAAAAGCATCAATTCTTCGGCGCTCAGTTTTCTTCACAAACTCTCACATCTATACATGACCACTGGAAAAACCATAGCCTTGACTAGGCGGACCTTTGTTGGCATAGTAATATCTCTGCTTTTCAATATGCTATCTAGGTTGGTGATAACTTTCCTTCCAAGGAGTAAGCGTCTTTTAATTCCATGGCTGCAGTCACCATCTGCAGTGATTTTGGAGCCCAAAAAAATAAAGTCTGACACGGTTTCCACTGTTTCCCCATCTATTTCCCATGAAGTGATGGGACCGGATGCCATGATCTTCGTTTTCTGAATGTTGAGCTTTAAGCCAACTTTTTCACTCTCCTCTTTCACCTTCATCAAGAGGCTTTTTAGTTCCTCTTCACTTTCTGCCATAAGGGTGGTGTCATCTGCATATCTGAGGTTATTGATATATCTCCTGACAATCTTGATTCCAGCTTGTGCTTCTTCCAGCCCAGCGTTTCTCATGATGTACTCTGCATATAAGTTAAATAAGCAGAGTGACAAAATACAGCCTTGATGTACTCCTTTTCCTATTTGAAACCAGTCTGTTGTTCCATGTCCAGTTCTAACTGTTGCTTCCTGACCTGCATATAGGTTTCTCAAGAGGCAGGTCAGGTGGTCTGGTATTCCCATCTCTTTCAGAATTTTCCACAGTTTCTTGTGATCCACACAGTCAAAGGCTTTGGCATAGTCAATAAAGCAGAAATAGATGTTTTTCTGGAACTCCCTTGCTTTTTCTATGATCCAGCGGATGTTGGCAATTTGGTCTCTGGTTCCTCTGCCCTTTCTAAAACCAGGTTGAACATCTGGAAGTTCACAGTTTACGTATTGCTGAACCGCCCGCACTAAATGTGCAGGTCGCAGAAGGGGTCTTATACTGTCCATTTGTATATCTTTACTGCCACCACTGGACCTAACATCCTTTGGACAGTAAATATTTGCAGATTTAATTAGGTGATTGAAATCACAGTAAAAATTATTTTGGAAGAATCAAGAATTTCAAATGCCTCTTCTGCTGGTGCGACCCAGATCCTGAGACTTTTATTTCAGTGATGTCCAGTGCTATCCAAATGAACAGACATTACATTCAGCGCATTTCATGGGTTCTTTAGGTGTCATTATTTTAACCCTAAAGATTTTTTTTTCATTTATAAGATAAAAGGAAATATTTCACTACCAAAATAAGCACTGTAGACTAAGGGAATAGCTTTGTAAATTTAGTCACACTAAAAATATGTTATGTGATTCTCTCCCCTCAACTCCTGACCTTACCACGTTGAGCTCTGTGACCATGACTCACCTATGAGAGCCACAACCATTTTGAGGATTTCATGAGAAAACCTAGGAGTATATAACCTAGAATAATAGTTAACATTTTTCAAATACTTATTATATGAGCTAGGCACTGTTTACTCTGAGCACTTTTTGTATAGTCTCATTTTTAAATCTCCCAATGACTCTGAGATTAATATTTTACTATGCCCACGGTTACAGGTGGGGAAACAGAGGCACAGGCAGCATGATTGGTATTTTGCCTGAAATTCCACAGCTAATAAAATGGTGACTCCAGGATTTGAACAGAGATAGTCTGAGTACAAAGCCTGCCTCCTAAACAGTTGGTTCTGGGTTAGTTTCTTCCCTCAAAATGTCTCATGTGATTTAATATGCCTAATTTCCCCAGTGGCGTAGACAGTAAAGAATCTGTCTTCAATGTTGGAGTCCTGGGTTCGATCCCTCGGTTGAGAAGATCCCCTAGAGAAGGGAATGGCTACCCACTCCACTATTCTTGCTTAGAGAATTCCATGAACAAAGGAGCCTGGTGGGCTACAGCCCATGGTGTCCCAAAGAGTTGGACATGACTGAGAGACTAACGTGCATTTCATCATGTAAAGGTACCCTGATTGTGCATTACTCTTCTCTCTATTTCCCCACTGGCCAGTGTGTTGCAGGAATAGGTGGTCTGTAAACGATTTTTGATTAATTGATCCCACAAGATTACATAGGAGTTCTTGGAAGAGCAATAATTGTTTTAGTACCACTATATCAGGTCTTTAGTATAGCAAGAACTTTACTGTATGTGGCGGGACTTTCAACTTTAATCTCCACTCACTCTTTTATCCATCTTAAAATAGACATGTTGGAAAGGGTAAGGAATAAATAATTGGTGGTGCTATAGCATCTAGTAATATGGTAGTTGAGCTAATGTGGATGAATCCTACCATCCCAAACACATAGAAATATAATACCCTTCTCCAAATTAATGTGTAACCCAAACTCGAAAGAAAGAAAGAAAAATTCCCATGTACCAGAAATAAAAGGGAACACAAAGCCTGAAGTGTAAACAAAACCTGATAGTAAGGTCTAAAGCCAATTATGGCCCTTAGTGATGGGGGATAGGGGTTCTAATAGCCACATAGAGAAGAGATAAGATCTTGGCCCATACAGGTGAGGAGCTAGTATCATTCCTCTTCATAGAGCCCAAAACCTCAAAATTTGCTCCTTGGAAAGAAGGGGCTTCCCTTGTGGCTCAGCTGGTAAAGAATCTGCCTGCAATGTGGGAGACTTGGATATGATCCCTGGGTTGGGAAGATCCCCTGGAGAAGGGAAAGGCTACCCACTCCAGTGTTCTGGCATGGAGAATTCCACAGAGTGTATAGTCCATGTGGTCGCAAAGAGTTGGACACAACTGAGCGACTTTCACTTCACTTTGCTTGGAAAGAAGACCAGAAAAATTTTACCCTGTGACCCAGGGAAACCTCAAGAAAGCTGCCTCTGCCCATGTCTAAGAGTAAAGAGGAAGAGAGGCACCCATGAGAAAATTAAAACTCAGACATATACTTACCTGGTTGGGTGATTTAAATTACACCAGCACAGAATATAGGAGGACTTTCCTCATGACCTTAAAACTCCTAAACTTCCAGGAGAAACAGGTGTCCTATTATGCATAGGGACAATTTCACAACCATGGAAAGCCAACCCCCTTCCCAAAAGACAAATCTACAATCAAAAATTACAAATCACACAAGGAAATGACACCAGCAAGAGAACACAAAAACTGGACATGATGTAACAGTCTGAAAGAGTATGTTGCTGCTGCTGCTGCTAAGTCGCTTCAGTCGTGTCCGACTCTGTGCGACCCCATAGACGGCAGCCCACCAGGCTCCCCCGTCCCTGGGATTCTCCAGGCAAGAACACTGGAGTGGGTTGCCATTTTCTTCTCCAATGCATGAAAGTGAAAAGTGAAGTCGCTCAGTCGTGTCCGACCCTCAGCGACCCCATGGACTGCAGCCTTCCAAGCTCTTCTGTCCATGGGATTTGCCAGGCAAGAGTACTGGAGTGGGGTGTAGTAAATATGTTTAACATGATTAAAAAAGAAAGGTGGAAGAGAAAATAGGAAACAGAAAAATGATGCTGTGAAAAGGATACAGTAACTTTCAGAAATGAAACTTAGAGACAATGGAATTGAAAACTCAGTGGGGGAGTTCCCTGGTGTGCAGGGGTTAATAGTCAGCCGCCTGTTGCTCTGGCTAAGCCATGAGAAAATCACCATGGGAAAAGAATAAAAGCAAAAGATAGCAATACAGCATAACCCAAGTAAAAATACACTGGGTTGATTCGTTGGGGTTGTCATGCCCTGCTAAGCTAAGGAAAAACCTAGTGTGCACCTTGGAATGCTGCTGGGTCAGCACAAGCTCAGAACGCTGCTTGAGCACACACTAGGATGTTTTCCCAAGGCATGTGCAGGTCTATGACCTCCAGCTAGGTGACAGCCCTTGTACAAGAAAATGACAAAGATAGTTTAAAGTAATCAGTAAAATGGGAGACATGACTAGGGACACAGGAGGCGGACTTCAATGTCACACAATACTTTCTGCTTGCCAAGACACTAAGTTAGAGTGATGCGGCTCCGAGGAACAGGGCTCTTGATCCAAGAGGTCTTGAGTCCCCTGATCCCGTCTTTAAAACTTTAATTCTGTCTCTAGTTTCTTTTTCCCAAACTGTGCGTCGACTGCTTCAATCGCCACCTGCCGCACTGGGTGCAGCGCTGGTGGCCTAGTGTTTAGGATTCCGGGCTTTCACTGCTGTGTCCTGAGTTCAGTCCATGGCTGGCAACCTGAGATACAGGACCCCCAAACGAACTGCTTGGCCAACTCAGGGGCATATGAAAAATGAAAACAATTTCACTTTACATATATTCGAGTTGATGAGATTTTTTAAGGCTTAAAAGTCAAAGTTTTATAGACGCAGGGGTATCTGTGTTTTGTGTCAGAGTTCATGTAAAGACCTTATATTGTTGAAGCTACTCAGCTCCAAAGGAGAAGATGAGAAAAGGGGGAAGGTGTATTTCAGTGGAAGGATAGGATAGAGAAACGTCCTCCTATCTACTCAGTGTATGCGTGTTGCTGTTGTTTAGTCACTAAGTCCAACTCTTGCGACCCTATGGACTATAGCCTGCCAGTCTCCTCTGTCCATGGGATTTCCCAGGCAAGAATACTGGAATGGGTTGCCATTTTCTTCTCCAGGAGATCTTTCCAAACCAGGGATAGAACCTGCATCTCCTGCCTTGACAGGCATGTTCCTTACCACTGAGCCACCAGGGAGGCTCAGTGTATGCCAAGCCATTTGTTAATAACTTTATTCATCCCATGCTTTTTATTTTCTGGTTATCAACACTCAGTTACCTCCTGAGGGGCTTAATCTAGTGCTTAAAATAGTATATAACATGACAGCATGGCTAGATAACTATTTCAGTGGTAATTAAAAATGTATTTTCCTTTGCCAATAGTTCTTATTTAATCAAGACAGATTCAATCTGTGAACCAGAGAACTATTCTGGGGCTTTGATTAAAAACCACAGAAGATTTTAATTTCTTTTCTGCAAATACCCTAAAACAGGAACAGTGCTGTTTTTATCCATCTGAATCAAATGCAATTCAGTTACTATCCCCAGATTAATTTTTATAACTGTAAAGAACACATGTGCATAAGAACAAAGATTGGGTAGTGCCCTGTGAAATGAGAAGGGAGAGCATGAAGTCCCTGTCCACTCTGGGTGGTATCTTGCAGCTGACGTTTCAGAGACCACACTGGCTTCCACTTCACTCTTGGCTGGGAGTGGATTTCCACAGGTGCCTTTGGTTGTGGACAAATCAGGCTTCACAGCCACTGATTCAGCTGCCAGATCCTGGACTGAGGAGGAAAGGCCCTCCCTCCGCCCCTGCTAGCTATCCAGGCAGTGTATGTTGCCGGAAGAACAGCACGGGCCCTGTGCCTCGTGCCCTCAGCCCCCAGCTGCCCCCTGCCTCTCCGTCCTCACCGTACACTGATGCCTGGCAGCTCTAGCAAAGTGCTCCCATTCTTTGTTGAAAGGGTCGTGGTGAGATTTTGCTTCTTTTTGTTTTGTTTGTTTAAAATTAAAATTAGTTATTTGCTTCTGCTGGACAGTATTTAATAGGGCAGGATGTTGAGTTATCTGCTAGATTGCAGTACTGGAAAAAAAAAAAAAAAAACGTGCATAAGAACAAAGTTTGGGTAGGACCTGGGAAATGGTGAGGGGAAAGGAGTGGATAGGTTGGTGCAATTAATTATTTATGACCTTTTATTTTGATCTCCAGAATTATTTCATAAACAATGTTTTTTAAATAAACTTTTCAGGAAGACAAAGCATCCCATTACCTCCAAAATAGGGCTACTGGACTGGCAATTGTTTGAGACAACATGGGCGTGAAGCAATGACGTCCTGTGTATCTTTTCTATTTAAAAAAAAAAAAAACCATCATTTTTGTCTGTGCTGGGTCTTTGTTGCTGCACGTGGGCTTTCTCTCATTACGGTGCATGGGCTGCTCACTGCGGTGGCTTCTCTTGTTGAAGAGCATGGGTTCTAGGGTGTATAGGTTCAGTAGTTGTAGTACATGGGCTTGCTCCGCAGCACGTGGGATCCTCTTGGACAAGGAGTGGAACCTATCACCCCTGCATTGGCAGGCAGATTCTTAACCACTAGACCACCAGAGAAGTCCATATCATCTCTTTTAAGCTTAAGGTTTTAAACTGGAAGAAGAAATTTCTAGCTATGGTCTTGTTTTCCTCCCTAGCTTCTCCCTTCCTTGTTTTACCAATGTATTTCCATTTCATGTAAAAAACATGGCCAGCTCTCCAGGAGCCAATGAGCTGGTTTTATGATCCTGTTTGAAAATTGAGGACACTAAGACTCAGAGATGATCACAGCATCTTGGCCCTCTGAAGGCACCTTTGAGAGCAGCCCTTTTGCCCTACCTCCAATCCCACCAGTCGACAACAGGAGAAGTTAAACTTATGACCCAAGTTATGTACTTTGTAGGTGGTGGAACCAGAACTGGATCCTGCTCTCCTAACACCATATACTTCCCAATCATCTTAGTACCTGCTTGGGATCTTCCTGCCTGTGTGGGGAAAAGCAGCCCAAGAATGAGTTCCTGGTAATTAAAGGGCTGCGACCATCTAGGTAACAATTGTACCTTTGGGCTTACTTCCTGGACCTGCTGAAGGCCTCTGTATAGATATGCCATTCAGGAAGGTTCTGGAGCTTCATCTTCTCTGGTTCTGGGAGTGGCCCTACCATGTCCATCTGACCTGTGTACCCCTGGGTGGGCACTTAATCCCAGCAGCCCTTGGCTATGGATAAACCTCTCCATGTTCCTTCATCCATTCCAAGATTCTGACTCTGGAAAAGGGTAGGGAAGGATGTACACTGTGAAATTCTGGCTTCATCTTGGAACCTGGCAAATCTTTCAGTGATTTTTCTCTTATCCTGCATCTCATTTTTCCAAATGTGTTTGAGACCAAGGTGTAGCACATCCATTCACAAATGTTAACTCCTGGCTGAGGTCATTCACCAGTATATTTTATTCTTGAGGGTCCTGGGATGACATCTCTGGCCCAGAGAGAATCTCCCAACTGCTTTTCCAAGTCTTGGTTGGTGTTTGTATTCTCCTTTCAGTCAACAAATATTGGAATATAATTTGTGATACTCAACTTCAAGAACAAGCTTGATAGAAAGCTTTCATTACTAAATACAGTAACTTATTCATTGTGCTTGTCACCTTTGATTGCTTTTAAACGACTCCTTATGGAGACTCTTTTATCTCTACCATTAAAAACCCATATCTGGTTAAAGGCTGAAAAATAGGAAGTATATTTCTTTCTAACTGCCTTGCATTCATTTGGGGTGGAGATGATTAGAGGCACAGTTAATTGATGGTAATATAAACCCTAAGATGGGAGCACATGGGTTCTTTTGCTACCCGACAGAGTGCTTTTGTGGCTGGTTTTTAAGCACAGACACATCTCCTTTATTTTTACATACAGGGCTTTCTTTGACATACAAGCCAAAATTTTACTTGAAGCAACCTGAATACTAAGAGAGAGAGTATCTGGTTTTTCTGTTTGTTTGTTTAAAGCACTGAACATCACAGAGCATCCTTACAGAACAATGTATTTACGTTCCGTATAGAACAGCTGAACATAGCTAATTAAGTAGTAAGCACAACATGCTTTTAATATTTGCTTAAAACATTTTGAATCCTTGGTGTTCTTAACCATTCTGGAGTCTCTAACACTTAAGTTTTGAAATCCGTATCAAAAAGGATAAAAAATACAGAGGCTTTTTTGTTTGTTTGCTTTAACTGCAATTTCAAAAATGTTTACATGTATAGGTTTGCTCCAAAAATAATTTAAAATGGCTGATCAGAAATACATTCAATAATGTATGTACAAAATAGAGATTAAGGCAAAGGTGGAATATGTAGGAAAATAAAAGCTAAAGATAAGGTTACTTATCTAATGTAACTTGTAAATGTTTCATATAAGGTTACTTATGGACTTCCCTGGTGGCTCAGATGATAAAGAATCTGCCTGCAATGTGGGAGACCTGGGTTCAATCTCTGGGTTGGGAAGACCCCTGGAGAAGGGCATGGCAACCCACTCTAGTATTATTGCCTGGAGAATCCCCATGGACAGAGGAGCCTGGCAGGCTAGTCCATGGGGTCACAAAGAGTCAGACACGACTAAGCGACTAAGCACAGCACAGCACAGTGGGCATGAGAAGTATACCAGAATTTAAATGAAAACTCTACTACTTACTGATTATAATTCACATCTCTTCATTTGCTCTAGCGTTCTTAACTATACGCAAATAACTCTAAATTTTCACATACTAATTATTTGCACTTGCAAATTAACATATCTAGTTATATCCTTCCTGAAGGTTCCTGCCCTCTAGTCATTTTACTCCCAATTAGCATGTCATCCATCAGAGGTTGATGAAGAGAAAAAAGATGTGTAAGTCATCCCAACCCATTTTCTTTCTTGATTAATAGAAGGTAGTAGGGAGTGGCAGTTGATGGAAATAGGGTGGAGTAGGGCAACTGGATGTTCTTTGGAAGAAGATAAAGAAGAAATACTTAAAATTTGTGATTTTTAGTTGTCAGAATCATCTCACAAGTGAAAGAGTTCATACTGACATCGTATTAAGGCAAGCTTTCAGACAATGCATACTGTTTCTTAATATTGAACATTTCCCTACTATATTTAAAATAGATAACCAACCCACCATATAGCACAGGAAATTATACTCAATGTTTTGTAATAACCTATAAGGGAAAGTAATCTGAAAAACATGTATAACTGAATCATTTTGCTGTGAAACTAACACATTGTAAATCAACTCTACTTCAATAAAAAGAGAAGAGTATTACTAAAATTTTATTAAAAGAATATGAGAAAATACAAACTGATATGTAAAGTATAAAATATATAAAATATCTATAGATAGACAATAAAAGTGGTGTGTAAAACAATTGTTATATTGGGCTGGCTAAGACTGAACTTTTCTTTTTCCTTCTCATGGTATTCTTTGATGTTTTGTCATGATAATATAATTGCAGGGGAAGAAAGGAGATGAAAAAAGCTTTCACATGAATTTTACTTTTTACAGATTTACTCATTACCTTTTAAAATGCAATTTGTTTTTTAAGTCTAATATTTGCCGACTCAAGGAAGATCATCAAAATTATTTTTCTTGCCACTAAAAATTGTATTTGGGGGATTTTTTTCATAGAAATGTATACAAAAAAAAATCTAATGTTGTTCCTTTCTTCTTCTCAATCATTGTTTTTCTTAGGGATTGTTATAGGAGTCTTGGTTCGAGAATACAGCAAGCTATCTAACCTGGAGAAATTCTACTTTTCCTTTCCTGGAGAAATTCTGATGAGAATGCTGAAACTCGTCATTTTACCATTAATTGTATCCAGCATGATTACAGGTACCTTTAGAAAACTGATGTTCTCTGTGATTAAGGAGTCATCTAATCACCTGAGTTGTTCTTAAGGAAAAAATCAAAATGCATCTAATGTACCATACACACACGTATACCTCCCTTGGAAAGTACATATTTGCTTGAGTGAAATACTTCATTATTCACAAAGTGGCATTGCTTTGCCTGTGGCACTGTCAACCACAGCTCAGATCTTCATTGGACCAGCTGTAGAATGTCTCGTGAGGAAGGAAAAGAAAAAGGGGTATTTGGTCACTGCCATGTCAGCCAGCGGGCTTCCCTGGTGGCTCACAGGGTAAAGCGTCTGCCTGCAATGCAGGAGACCTGGGTTCTATCCCTGGGTCGGGAAGATCCCCTGGAGAAGGAAATGGCACCCCACTCCAGTATTCTTGCCTGGAGAATCCCATGGACAGAGGAGCCTGGTGGGCTACAGTCCACAGGGTCGCAAAGAGTCGGACATGACTGAGCGACTTCACTTTCACTTTTCTTTCTTTCCTGTCAGCCAGCATCCTCAGGCAAAATGTGGTTATCAGTTTGGATCATGTTTTCTGTGGTTTACTCATTTGTTTCTCAGCTGCAGCCATCATGCCTCAACCCTTTCAGCCTGAAGGGTCCTCTGTTCCCTCTGCCCACTCACTCCCACTCCTCCACAGACCTCAGAACCTACTATATATGTGCCCTGGAAATCTGCCCAGGGACCAGTAGTCACATGTTGTGGGAAAGTTTTAATGATGGGCTGGTACCATATTTCAAAAGCTGGGTGTTTTTAAAACTGAACTTGTGACACACTTGAATTTGGAAGTGATTTTTCCCTTATGAATTGTTATGTTGCAGGGTATCTTTATAGAGCACACTCCCTTATGTAGGTAGAGATTAATTGGCTTTATAAAAATGTCATTTGTCTGGGTATGGTTAGCTCCTCTGTGGCTTCCATACTTTCCTGGCTTTTTCTCATTCTGGCAGTAGGTGAAATGCAGCAATTGCTAGCATTGCCAACTTGAAAATCACAGTTTTATATAACCATGCAATTAGGGTTCTTGACATATCCTCTTCTAGAACATTTTTCTCTACTGCCACTTAGAGATGTAGGACTGATCTCTGTAGAGTACTGGACATTGGCTGGGGAAGGATGGATGGGTGTCAGGGTCTGCTGCTTTCAGCAACTGCATTGCTTCAGCTGTAGATTTAGCCACTGAACTTTTGAAGTACCAAACTCCAATCAGACCAGAGTCCATTGGAAGCCTAGTTCTTAAGTGGGCTTGGTGTTCTTGGCTTATTATAGACCTAAAGAGAATATAATTATGTTTTGAAATGCCTGGTTTCTTTTAGGGCCTGCAGCCAGAGGGCCAAATCAGCAGACCAGTCCTTTGTACCATATAATGATTATTTGTTTAACTTCAAATTATTGGAGGCATTTAAAATTTGGAAGACTTCATGTAAACATCCATATTTCTGGCTTCTTCTGAAAAAAAAAAATAAGATCAGGAAACACTGGGGCCAGTTCCCCACACACCAGAGCTGAGAAATAGCTACTGTGTTTAGTTGGTGCAAATACATGTGAGACGCCACAGTTCTTGTCACTCCCTAGTGCCCGATACCTCATCCACTTTACTCACTCACATTACCTGCCTTCTCCTGTGGAGATGGCTGTTCTAGAAACCCTCAGAATTTTCTCCATATCAAAGAGTTGTAATCTTTTCTTAGGGTCTTTTGAGAACATGATGAAAGCTTTGGACTCTCTCCCAAGAAAAATGTTCAAAGTTGTACATATGTACTGTATTTTGCATGCAGTTGCACAAAGGCTCATAAACTACTTTGTGATTGATACTTACATCTATGGAGGAAGGTATGGAAAGTTGATCCAGATTAGGCAGCAAATCCAAAACCCACGCAGTAAGCCAGATTTCATAAGAAAAGGTAACAATATTGTGTGAATATACTAGTTGGATAATAGTAGATGTTGAAAATATATACTTGGCATTGATAACAAGTAAGATGTTTGCAGTCCGTTTTGAGTGCTAGCTCAGCCTTGCAAATAATCTAGGAAAATAATTTGCATTCCACGTGCATAGCCCAGCTGCTTTTTGAAGGTGTAGCACAGATCTGGAAATTTTTACACTTTTCCCTCACCAAATCCCACAGTTAAACACTATCCATTCTTTTGACATAAAGTGATAAAATGGTAAAAGATTCAAAGGACATGAACAAAGCAGGAATGGGTACAATGATGATAATTTGTGTTTAAAGTTTTCAGATTAAAAGGAAAAAATAATAACAGTACTAAGGCAAGGTTATGGGAAAACAGGCTCAATCACTCCTTCAGTTACTGTATAATTGGAACAAATTTTCTGGGGGGAGGTTTGGAACATGTTCTGATCTTTCCACCTCACCTTTCTATTCTGATGAATTTAACATAAATCATCAGAGATAGGTTCAAAGATTTAGGTGCAAGGGTATTCATGGTAATATTTGTTTGTATAATGGTGATAAAGTATAAGCAATCTGAATGTATGTTATACCCATAAGTTAGGATTCTATGCACCTATTAAAAACTTTGTTTTGGAAACATATTTAGTGAAGGTGGAAAATATTCCTGTTTAATATAAAGTAGGAGAATAAAATAAATTAGATATTGTATACAATACAAATTTTATTAAAATTTATATATATTTTTAAAAGTTAGGACCAAAATCAAATGGCTAACAATGACTGGATTCAGTTAGTAAGAAAAAATGATCACTGAGTTTTCTTTTATGTTTTCAAGGCAAACACACATTATTTTTGTGTTTTTTTTGTTTTGTATTTTCTTTCTTCTTTTTTCCTTCCTTCCTTGCCCTCCCTTTCTTTCCTTCCTTCCTTCTTCCCTTCATTCCTTCCAGAAGAAGTAGGTGGGATGGATTCTGCTCTGTACCCCTCCAGCATTGCCTCTGGTAGTCTCCCTGCCCTTCTGCTCCCCAGCTCTGCCCCCTGCCCCTGAGCCCAGCACCACCTTTACCTGGTGTGTGGTCCTTTCCCCAAAGCCTGCAGTGATCCTCAGCCTCCCAACCCACCACAGAGCCAGGAGGGTGAAGCAGAAGATGGCTGTGGAAAATATACAGGAAGAGAAGCTTTCAAGTTTCAAAAGCCTTTATAAATCCAGCAGATCAAGAGCTTATTTCATACATTTATTAGGACAAAGGAGAATACATGTTGGAAGCAGGGGAGAGCTGAGTGAGTGCCCTAAGGATACATAAATCAGTGGCAGAGAGACAGTAAAACCTGAGACAAATAATCTGTACTTACGCATAATCTTGCCAAATTAACAAAGTAACAAAACCTCTGCTATCAAAGCCTCTGCTGACATAAAACTACTTTATAGCTTTTTTTTTTAAACAGGGAGAATCTCTCTTCATGTGATAAGCCATCACGTTAATCAAGGAAATTTGAATATAAGACTGGTTATTAGGTGGTATCAAGAAATTTCTGAGGGACTTCCCTGGCAGTCCAATGGTTAAGTCTCTGTGCTGCCAATAGAGGAGGCTCCAGTACGATCCCTGGTCTGGGAACTAATCTCACGTGCTGTGTGGTATGGCCAAAAATAAATAAATAAATGAAAGCTTTTAATTTAACAGAGAGCTTGTTATTCATAATACAAATAAATTTTTTTAAAAAAAGAAATTGTTGATAGTGCTGATAGTGGCATTTAAGGATATAAGAAACTGATCTTTTTTTTAAAGTGTATAGGATTATGTAGGGATGGAAATGACATAATGTCTGGAATTTGCTTTAACACACAGAGAAGGCACAATGGACATCATCTCAAGGCATCTTTAGAGGCAGATCGTTTAGGCACTAGCAGAATCCTACCCTTAATTTATATCCTGAAGGATACACCCATGCCACACGCAGAATATCTGCACTTAGACCCCATAAGCATTAAGGTCTGTAAGCTGTATTTGTATCCCACCGCCAGTGAAATGGCAGGGGAAATGGCTTGTGAACATGCCTGAGAAGTGTGGCTCTGGAAATCCTGGCCCAGGTCTTATTCAGCCAGTGAGTTTAAATTTAGGTCACATTTTCTTTAATACCTAGCATAGGAATGAAATGACTTCTTGCCTCCTGTTCCAAGAGATTCCCCAAACATCCCCACAGGAAGCTGTCTTACTCCCCTGATGCAGGAGCTGGAACGACAACAATCTGATCTCACCTTCAGGGGCAGAGGTTTTTCTGTTTGGGGTTTAACTAAGGCTTAGAGATAAACAGCATTTATTAAGGCTTAAATACAAATGGTATTTATCAGAATATATGTGTGAATAGGTTTCCCTACAAGCAAGAATCTGGAAGGCTTTTTGTAAAGGGCCAGATAAGTGAATATTCAAGACTTTTTGAGCCATATGGTCCCTGTCCAACTCTCCAACTGGGTATCACAGAAAGGCAGCAATAGACAATATGTCAGTGATTGGGCCTGGGTGCACTGCCGATAAGACATTTATTTACAAAAAAATAAAGAATAGGAGGCAAGCTGGCAGCCGAACTCTGGCAAAATTAAAGATAAAACTAGATTCTAACTCTCAAGATACAGTAATTGAGCTGGAATATGAGTGACGAACCAATATCCAGAGAAAATGCTACTCATACCAAGCGGTGAGTGTAAATGTCCAGAAGAGACACTGAAGAATGGAGGATGGAGCAGAGAAAGTGACATCTCAAGGTATTTGGAGGCCCCCCTATTTTTAAATTCAGATTTCGCAGGTGACATCCTTGTGCTATTTAGGGTGGGGAGGGCATTTTTTTAAAATACGTATTCATTTACTCATAAGTGGCTGTGTCCTGGGAAGCCATCCACAGCTCCAGTAGAAAGAATCATTCCATGTGCCTTCCTGAAACAGGTTCAGTTTGATTCAACAAACACTGGTTAACCGTGTGAAAACAAGCTAATCCTGTGAGGGACTGATGTTTCCTCCAGCCACCTGGTCATGGACCTCAGGTCTTCTGCTGGTCCATGAGTCCCTTGTTGGCAAGAAGGTATAAGAGGTGAAGATGCACATATCATTTGGCTGTACAGCTTGTTATTAGGTAGCTAAGAGCATCCACTATCTACTTCAGCTATGGGGGAAAAGTATGCTTGCTTTTCTTGAAACATTGGTTTTTGTTTGTTTGTTTGTTTTTTAATATAGTTCAGTCTCTACGAAAACTGCCAATTCAAGATGATTACAAATTTAAAACTTCCTGCTGGAGCTTAAAATCATACAGGTTGAGAATGAACATCTTACCTCATTTGTACCATCTAGAACCACTGTATTCTGCCTGCATTCCAAGAAACACCTCCTTCATTCTTTCCCAACCTTGTTTGGGAACCAAGAAGATAAGATGGCCTAAACAACTTTGCACACACGAATTAAACATTTCCCTAAGACCAGAAATTTTTGTTGCATTAGAACACAGCTATTGAAGCCAGAAGACTTATATATTTTTTTATTTTATTTTTAAACTTTACATAATTGTATTAGTTTTGCCAAATATCAAAATGAATCCATCACAGGTATACATGTGTTTCGCATCCTGAACCCTCCTCCCTCCTCCCTCCCCATACCATCCCTCTGGGTCGTCCCAGTGCACTAGCCCCAAGCATCCAGTATCGTGCATCGAACCTGGACTGGCATCTCATTTCATACATGATATTTTATATGTTTCAATGCCATTCTCCCAAATCTTCCCACCCTCTCCCTCTCCCACAGAGTCCATAAGACTGTTCTATACATCAGTGTCTCTTTTGCTGTCTCGTACACAGGGTTATTGTTATCATCTTTCTAAATTCCATATATATGCGTTAGTATACTGTATTGGTGTTTTTCCTTCTGGCTTACTTCACTCTGTATAATAGGCTCCAGTTTCATCCACCTCAGGTTTTCTACAGTGCCTTTTCTCCAAAGAAGGAAGGGATACATTGTGTACATAAGGAATGGAATTCCCATAATGAATGTGCCACTTGTTGCCACAGTAACAGAGAGAAAAATGACAGAGATAAATATTCCCTGCTTCAGCCTCTGACATAGTGAAGCCCAGAGAATTCACCATGAATGAGCTTTCCTTCTTCCTAAACCAGTACTAGACTGGTTCACAGCTCTGTTCAACTGAGTTAACATGGTTTTGTTTCTTTTAAAAAAAAGAAAAGAGTGAGCCTCATATAGTTTAGTCACTTTTCCACAATTGCCTCTCTTTGTCAACCTAATATAAAAGCAAGTACTTTCGCCATTTCTTTGGAACTTAATTCTTTATGATGGCTTCCATGTCACATAAGACTTGTATTAAATAAATGTGTATATTTTTCTCCTGTTAAGAAAAAATGAGAAATCACGCAGGGATTCTAAGGAATCTCGTAAGTTGAATACATGGATCTGGAAGACACTCATTCATTCATTCATATCTTCAATGTCCCAGGCTGTATGCCTGGCACACAAGACACAAAGAGATGTCCAGTTCTTCAAGAAAAGGAGACTACATTTGCAATGCTCTGTGATAAGTCTTTCTGGGAATGAGGACGCAGGAAGGGACATTGGGTGGAGTTTTGAAGGAGAGAGAGGAATCAGATGAAGTGGCAGGAATTCTAGGCAGAAGAAAATAGGAGAAGGCACAGAATCTTGGGAAGACAGTGAGACTTTGACTGGAAGGCTGCAAACCTGGGGAGGAAGCAAGGGAATGGAAGGTGAGGGCATGGCTTCATGGGGTTTGTGCGCCTTCCTGGGGCTTCTGGACATAAGCTTGTAGGCACGGGGAAACAGGTTAGAGCAGTGACTCCCACCTGTGCCATTCTCTCCAAGGAATGCCCTGAACAAGCTTTCAGTGGGGAAGTATTGTTTAAAAGAAAGTTCAGTAACACTCAAAGATGGTAAGGCAGAACTTATTCCAGATTGTCACAGTAGGTAGAGGGACCACTGCAATGGGACTTTGCAGTGGTGGAAAGAGAGTGGGTTCAGGTCCAAATGAATGCAACATGAGCCAATGGGAAATGATGGCCAATGACCTGGGTAGCAGGATCAGTGGATGGAAAATTACTGTGAAGAAACGTCAAAGGTAAGGGGGATTCTGGCTAAATTGACCTAACAGGATTTTTGGTAAAGACAGCCCAGGGTAATCAGATACCACCTCTGCACCATGACATAGTATTATCATTATCTGTAATATGTCATGGTGCATGGAAAGTGCTATTTTCTGTTTTCTCTGGGAAAGTAATGAACTTATTTTTAATCCTCATAGCAATCCAGTGAAAATAAGTAGGAGCTTACTTCTATCTTTAGAAATGAGGAAACAGAAAGTTGGAGAGAGATTAAGCCAGTTTACCAAGATCACACAGATCATAAGGGCAGCACCTAGGACTGCCCTCCAGCACCCAGGGGTGATGGATAATGAGGAGCCTGATTAGATATGGAGAGTGATCAGATATTGGGGGTTGGGAGCTCTGATCAAACTGACTTAGCAGCGTTCTTGCTAAAACTAGATTTTACTAGTTAGGCCTAGGAGAAAAAATTTTAATTTACTCTTTTGTCTGATACTATCAGAAGTTTCTAGACAGTCCCTACATTGGCATCAGAACCTGCAGGGCCAATATTAGAATCAAGCCAAACCAGGTAAGTTCGCACAGTGCGTTCATTCTGGAAACAGAAACAATAGGAAAAGGCTTGTTCTGCCTCACGTGTTAAGTTCCCCAGCACACAAGCAGCTTCAACCCAGAGACCCGAGCTACCAATTTTTTGAGATAAGAAGAAGCAAAGAGAGAGCGCAATAATAACTATGTTGTGGTAGAAAGCTAGAAAAGTCTCCCTGAGCTGTTCGCTATCCCAATGTCAAAGCACAGGCTTTGAAGAGAGTAGCTGAGCGCCTCAGATCCTCTGAGGTTTAATGTTCATTGAACAAGAAGCCTCCTATAAAAGCTCATTGGGTCTTATGAAAAATTGGTTCCAAATACAAATAGCACTGTCCTTTATGATATTTAAAAAAAAAAAAATGTTAAAACAGCTCATGGGTTGCTGAAGAAACAGGAGACTCGCCCGCTGCTCCTTGACAGAGGTTTTGAACATCAAATGTGGACCTGCTGACAAAGGCTGCGAGAGCCTTTAGTTCATTTTGCTGGGAACCAGTTTAATTTTATTAACTTCACAGAATAGTCTGGGAGGTGACAGAACCTATTGAAAGGGACTTCTTTGTAATTAATGTCTCTTAAGAAAAACTGATGTCATAGGGGAAGCATGCACAGAAACAGATTTTGCAGGCTGTCCTCTGCCTTTTCTTTTTCCCTTTTAACATCCCAGGAGCGCTAATCCAGGCTGCCCTGGATCAACAGAGTGAGAGCATAGCCTGCTCTCAGCCTTGTTTTTTCTGGGGAAGTAATGACCTTATTATTATTTTTTTTTTAATCCTCGTAGCAATCCAGTGAAAATACGTAGGAACTTACCTCTTTAGAGATGAGGGAACAGGAAGTTGAAGGGAGATTAAGCCAGTTTTCCAAGATCACACAGATCATAAGGGCAGCACCTGGGACTGACACAGAGTCCCGAGCTCCATTCTGGAACCTTCTGCTGCCTGAGGACCAGAGCCTGGGAAGAGTTGCCTGGAGCCCGGTAGCCATATGTAGATGATTTGGTTACTCTTTCAATCAACACATGTTTATGGAGTTCCCCCCATGTGCAGGCACTGGGTGAACACTGGTGGCTTGACAGATATCTGGGTCTCCTGCCCTCGGGGTGCTTACAGTCTAATGAGAAAGACAGACATTAAATAAGGAGCGCATTAGTAATAACTCTGAAACGTCGTGTGAATAGGATGCCAAGTGAGGAGCCTGATTCAGCCTGGAGACTCAGGGAAGGCCTCTGAGGAAAAGACTTAAAAGCAGTCAAAAGAAGGGGAGAGTGAGACAGTCCAGCAGAGGGAAGAGCCTAGGCAATGGCCTTGTTGTTGGAGGGAGCTCGGTCGGCTCTAGAAGAGGGCTGGTGGACCTGGCTGCAGGGCAGACAGTGCCCTTCCCTCGGGGCCTTGTTAGCCTGGGTAAGGATTTCCTGTGTGAAATGGCCCGACTGATGTTTTAAAAAGATCTCCTTAGTGGCCATGTAATTATGGAAGGCATGCAGGGCAAAAGAGTTAACACTTGCAAAGTGCCTTCCGTGTGCTCAGTGACACACTTCATTATTGATCATTTCATTCAGCAGTAACGGAGGCTATTGACTGAGTAAAATTTTAAATTCTGCTTACTGTCCTAGGCGCGCTCTAGATATTGTTTCTAACCCTCAGAACAGCTGTTGTGCAAGATGCCATGGTTCTCTTTGCTCCTCATAGTTACCCTTTAGGAGGCAGAGACATTTTAGATCTCCATTTTATAGATGGGGAAACAGTCTGGGAGGAGAAAGCTGGGATTTGAGCCTAGGGTGTCCCACCAAAGTCTGTGCTTGTCTCTCTCTATGCCAGTGGCCTCTGCTGGTGACAGAGACAGGACTCATCTGGATAAGAGGATGCCTCAGTGCAACAATGAGTTGCTTGGATGATGTGTCCATTCACAATTGTGAAACATCATCAAATGCCAGACCAAAAAAAAAAACCTTCCAATAACAGTTAATTCTGACAACTTAATGGCAAGGTGGAGAGAGATTGTCACGAAATTTTGTTCTCTAGTGGGTGGTAGCTTAATCAGAGAGTTCTCAGAGGAGACTTTTACCCTCGGGTGTTTATTTTTAAAACATGCTATTGTTTAGCCCAAGGCAACTTCTTCCTTTGCAGTGTTTTTATTAAAAAAAATTCTAATAGATTGTTACTGCTTTGGTCAGGAGCCAGCACCCCAGCTCATCCAAGCCTCCTCCAGAAGTGAAAAAACAAGTGTGGTTCCTTAAAGAGCTAGCAGGTGCCCCTGAGTTCCTGGGACTGCTTTGGAGTGTATCTGTCTCTAGGCCACAGCCCAGCCTCAAAACTATCCCTGGATTTAAAGGACAATCCTGGACCCAGTGGTAACTGGACTTGTTAAAGAAAAGAAATTCAATGATACTTGTCAGTTTGGGAAGGCAGACTTTGCCTAGGACCATATAGACAGTTGTAGGGACCACTGCAATGGGATTCTGCAGTGAAGGGGAGAGATTGGGCTCAACTCGGAATAGACCATGAACAAGTGGGAATTTATAGTCGCGAATTAGGTGGGAGTCGGTGGATAGACAAGGGATTCTGGCTAAACCGACCCAACAAGATTCATGTTGAAGACAGGCCACAGTAAATCAGAAATCATCTGGGAGATGGTGGAGGATAAGGAACCTTGATCTTATATCAAGGGTAAGAGGTTCTTGCTAAAATTATTTTGCAAAGAAGTACACAGATGGGCCTAAGAGAAGACTTGGAAGCCTGACTAAAATGTGGCCAAGGAAAGAATCTTTGTCAGAATCCTGCTCATCTTTTTCTGCTCAGTTCAGATGCTCACTGTAGCAAGTTGCTCCTGGTCACCTCAGCCTGGTGACACCTCTGGCTCCTCTGAAAGCCCATGGTACCTGTTCTCTGCACCAGTGCTTCACAGAGCATCCAGGTTTTAAAGTGGGTGGGAAAGATCCGGTTTTTTTAATTTCCAATCCACATGGATTAATAATTTTTGTAAACTATAATATAAATGAATTACTAGAAAAAGATATTTTTAAAAAAAACAGACAAAGCGCTAGCCCTGTTTTTTGTTATTACACTCAACAGATAAAATTACTGTTTAGTTGTTACACACGTCTTTAAACGCCCTTTGATCTCTATGCAGATCCTGCCACACCAGCTTTGTGGTGTAGTAGTGGACAGTCCTTTCTCATTTGTAAATTCCTTAAGGGCAGGTGTCAGTGCCCAGAAGAATTGAGTTGTAAGAGTGGGCTGTGAGGAAAGGTGGTCCTCTAGACCTCATCAGGCATAAGGTGTGGCCAGAAAGCAAGGAATCCAGGAGGGTCTTTAGAGTGAAACCCCAGGATAAAGCACAATGATGTTTCACTTGGTTGGGGTTAAGGTAGGCCCACCATCTGACCTCCCTATAGTGAATGAGGGGGACATGTGGCTAGGTGTGACTAAGGAATTGCTTTTAAATTTTGTTTAATTTCAATTTAAATAGCCACATGTGGCTAATGGCTACCATACTGGACATCGACACAATTGCTAGGCCTTACCAGAGTGTCCAGCATTTCATGTGTGCTCAACAATGTTGAATGAACAGACTCAAGCTTAACTCCATTACAATAAACCAGGTAAACAATGAAGATAAACCAGATAAGCCGTCATCTCCTGGTGTGCTTTTCCTTCCCCATGCTGACCATAGCGCTCTGAAGACTAAGGCTTATTCTTTTCTCTCATTTTAAAAGGTGTTTTAACGTCTAAAATTATTTTTAATTGTGGTCAGATATGTATAACATAAAATTTATCATTAAGCACATTCACATTGTTGCATAACCATCACCACCACCACCAGGCATCTCCAGAAATCTTTTCATCTTGCCAGCTGAAACTCTGTGTCCATTAAATAGCTCCCCCTTCTCCTTTGTCAAGGGGGTCATATTCGTAACCACCGTGTTATACTAACTCCATGCATGTGCTACAGAATTCTAGTCCAGCACTAGCCAGGAGCTGTGATGATGGAAGTGTTCTCTCTGTACGTTGTCCATTGCAGTAGCCACCAGCTGTGTGTCACAGGTGAGCACTTGACATGTGGCTGGTGTGACAGGAACTGATGGAGAGGAGCTGTCTTCAGAGTCCAAGGTCTGGATTAAGTTACTATTCAGAGAACAACATCCACTGAGCTAGACCACACACTCTCAACTGGAGCAATGTGGCCTTAAGGCAGCAGAAGCAAGTTTTGGGGGGTGGGCGGCAAGCTTACTCTTCTCATGTAAAGAGCATATGCTATGCGCTAAGTCACTTCAGTCGTGTCCGACTCTTTGCGACCCCATGTACTGGAGCCCACCAGGCTCCTCTGTCCATGGGATTCTCCAGGCAAGAATACAGCAGTGGGTTGCCATTTCCTTCTCCAATGTAAAGAGCTGTAAAGAGCTGTATATATATACACACACACACACACATTTAGTTTATAAACAGATGTACAGTTTGTCGTATTAAAATTTCATGGGGTGGCAATGAGCAAAAAATATCTAAAACACTCTGGGAAGGGCAAGTCGGTTGGAGCACATAATAATGAGAAAAAAAAAAAAAGAAACACTAAAATGCTAAATGTGTTCTCACATGGAGGTCTGTTATGAGTGAAAAGCGTTCTTGTTTGCCACTCTGGGAACCATACCAAACTGCCCTGTGTGAGTGGTTTTTAGGGAGATTAACCTGCCAAGTTCCTAAATCTCTCACACAGGAGATCTTTGAGATGGGCTCACTTTGTAAGGAGCCATAAGAAGTGCAGTGGGCTTCCAGGTGGCATAGTGGTAAAGAACCCACCTGCCAGTGCAGGAGGTGCAAGAGATGCGGGTTCGATCCCTGGGTCGGGAAGATCACCTGGAGGGAGAAATGACAACCCACTCCAGTATTCTTGCCTGGAAAATTCCATGGACAGAGAAGCCTGGCAGCCTGCAGTCCATGAGATCACAGAGTCAGACATGACTGAGCACACATACACACATAAGAAGTGTAGCTTTTTCTGTCACATGGAAACATTTAGTACAAAATTCACAAAGCACCTTAATGCACTGAGGATCCAGAAAAGAATAAGCCTCAGTCTTCAGAGCGCTATGGTCAGCATGGGGAAGGAAAAGCACACCAGGAGATGATGGCTTATCTGGTTTATCTTCATTGTTTACCTAGTTTATTGTAATGGAGTTAAGCTTGAATCTGTTCATTCAACATTGTTGAGCATGCATGAAATGCTGGACACTCTGGTGAGGCTTGGAGATTGTGTCGATGTCCAGTATGGTAGCCATTAGCCACATGTGGCTGTTTAAATTGAGATTAAACAAAATTTGAAAGCAGTAGTCACAGTAGCCACATGTCAACTGCTCCCTAGCCCTCGGTAGCTGGTGACCACTGCAGTGGACAGCACAGAGAACATTTCTAATACCACAGGAAGGTCTACTGGGCAGCACTGGTCTAGAATTTAGTAGCACATGGATAGACCCAGTGTGACATACATAGTGGTTAAGATCTGGCCTTTGGGGGTCAAACCAGCTCCACTGCTCGGCAGCTGTAAGACCCCGGTGTGTTACTTAGCCTTTCTGAGCCACAGTTTTCTCTGTAAAATGGGAGTAATCATGCCGACCTGGTGGGGTTATAGTGAACATCAAAGGAGATGATACAACCCTCAGTAATTGCTCAATACACAGTATTGTCATTTTCATTATAATAATCATCATTATCATTGTTATTACTGGCAACTGGGTGGCTAGACTATCCATCCAGACATTTTATATTCATGTTCAGTTCAGTAATGTTCCTGTTATAGAGGTTTTCAAATATTGGAATGTCTCCCTGCATATGTTCCCTCCCTTTATGGCAGCCACACCCCACCCCATCCTCAACATCCTCGAGATGTTGAGAGTCTGGATTTCGGTGCCGCCTTTGCCCTCAATCAGTGGTGGCTAGAAAGGTAGAGGGGTAGCTCTAGAGATGTGGAGAAGTATGACTGTTAATTTGAATGCATTTCTGATATATCCAGGAGATCTGTAGGACCTCAGTAGATTTGAGAAATGGTGAACAAAGTTCTTCTTGAAAGTAACTGCAAGAGAGTTACTGTACTGGCAACAGCCAGGAGCTGACTACTTTGGGGGCTGTATTTAAAGTATTTCCACCAAGAATCTCATTATTATGAAGCCTTTTATTGCCATCTGGGAACTGGAATAAAAGCAGAGGCACCAGCCCGTGGCCAAATCATTAAGACAAATTAAGACACATTAACATATGCTGGAAACAATTCCTCACATAGATTTAATTTGTTTCACTGCTGGAAGAAAATCCTGAGAGGGCAGGAGACACACACCCGAGGACAGTTCGGCAGCCACCCTGCAGATCTGTCACTTGTCAGCACCTTAGGGACTGGGGGATGCTTAAATTGGATGTCGAGCAAAGGACAATATATCTGAAAATACATCTTCCATTAGGTCATGGAGCAGGTGCTTGTACAGGTTACTTAAATACCTAGATTGGTAGTTTTCTTTTTTTTTTTTAACTACCATTATTATCATGAATAATCATTATAATTGTTTATCAAAATAATGTATAGAGCTCAAAAATAGAATAGGAACATTTTATAATCAAATAATATACTTAGCAAGCTTATATATTTGCATCGTTTGCTCTTTTTTTAAGAGACTGAAACTAAATATGAGCTAGTTCATTGGTTTCTGAGTTGTAGTGTATTATGGGAATAATATTCACCAGAATATTAACAATAGCTGATGACACTAAGTGATTTTTGTTTTCATCTTTATATTTTTTCCTTTCTTTAGATAATTGTAATGAACATATATATTGCTTGATAATCACACATAAAAGTTATCTTTTTAGTTGACTCTGAGATTCCTGACAGGAAAGGCAGAAAGGGAAATGATCATGAGTTATTCGATTTTTATTATGTGATGAAAGAACCTTCTCAGTTCTTTAAGGTAAACTTTTCCCTAATACCGAATCCCAAAAGAATGTCAAGTGATACAATGGTGAAGTTCTTAGCGCAGATGCCAAAGGGGGATTCCTTTTACTTGTCTCATGGCCACCCCTCTCACGAGCCAGAGACACAGCACTCACTAAGAGCCGAGGTGGTGGGGATTGAGCCAGAGGGGATCTTGCCCCCTACTAGCCTTCACCCCACTCCAGTACTCTTGCCTGGAAAATCCCATGGATGGAGGAGCCTGGTGGGCTGCAGTCCATGAGGTTGCTACGAGTCGGACCTGACTGAGCAACTTCACTTTCACTTTTCACTTTGATGCTTTGGAGGAGGAAATGGCAACCCACTCCAGTGTTCTTGCCTGGAGAGTCCCAGGGACAGGGGAGCCTGGTGGGCTGCCATCTCGGGTCGCACAGAGTCGGACACGACTGAGGCGACTTAGCAGCAGCAGCAGCAGCAGCAGCAGCAGCAGCCTTCAGTCTCTTAATTCTGCGTTTGGAATATGGAAATGGTTCTTTCGCCCAATGCATTTATTCAAACAAAATGTGTGAGATAGGCCTAGCAGATAAATACATACCACTCAGCTCTTTCCAAACCTTGAGGATTGAATTGCCACCGGTCCTGGAAATTTTTCTTCGAGTAATATAATTTGACTTCTCACCCTTTCAGGTGTTGCTACACTGGATTCCAACGTATCTGGAAAAATTGGTCTGCGTGCTGTCGTATATTATTTCTGTACCACTCTCATTGCTGTAATTTTAGGTAAGATTTATTTCTGAATCCTTTTTTTTTTCTGTATAATTGTGACTTTCCATTTAAAAGTAGTTGGTTTTTTTAAACGCACACTTTTTAAAGATCAGAAAGTACAATTGTTATGTACAAGCCTAACTGCTATGAAGCTGTTAGGCTTGAAGTCAGCACAGAAACTTTTATATAAACAAATATAATATTGGCTGAGTTTCAGCCATGGTACTGCTTATTAATGTCTCTAGTAAATAAACAGAACGAAAGAGAGGGACAGTTCTGCACCTTACCGGATCATTGGGTCGAAGAAAGTGAAGCAAAGAGCTAATCTTTAAACTTGATAATTAGTCTATAATAGTGGGTTTGAGTATAATTATAAAGTATTTCCAGAAAGACAGCATTTCGGTACATTTCAAATTTCACATAGTACCCAGAGCTAACAGAAGTCTTGCCAAGTACAAATTTCACTTGAAAGAGGGAGACTGTTCTAATAAGGGACTATGGTTGCTCATACACCTTTGACACTTTTGTGAAAAAAGTATGGTCCATCCTTTGTGACCTAGTATGACATTTTAAGAGGATGCCCTGAGTGGTAAGAGAGGGGGCAGTGTACTCAAATGTTGCAGCCAGCTTGACCCTTACAGCTCTGCTTTGATGAACTGAGGATGTGGTAAGATTTTAATGGTATTAGGCCAGGCAACCTAGGAGGCCCTGAACCCTGCCTTAAACCAAAACCATATTTCATTAGGCTCCTGAGGGAGACCAACACAAAGAACAAAGCTGGGCTGATATCTTTTCTGCAGCTCTGAGAGGGGAGAGTAGACCACACCCATTCATGGCCCCTGTATTGCCCAGTGACTCCTCCCGTCAGCAAAACTAATGCATTCACATCCTTAAGTCCTACCCGCTTGGAGGGGCGTTTCTCTTTGAGAAGAGTGATAAGGGCATGGAGCCTTTCCTTCACTCCTCTCCAGTCCATCAACCTGGTCTTTCCTAAAACCTCCCACCTCTACTTGGACACCTCAAGAGGAACCCATTTGCTCCAAAATGGTGCTTTCAGATTCCAGGACCTCAGTTCCTTGGCCAGGGATTGAACCTGCATCCCCTGCAGTGGAATCATGGAATCTTAATCACTGGACCTCCAGGGAAGTCCCAGATGCCCTCTGTTAAGACAGTTTTTCTTTATAGCAAGATCAACTCTCTCTCCTTAGAACTCCTATTCTCATTGCACCCCCAAAGAGTCACACAGCAACACTCCGTAATCCAAATCCTTTAGTGGGTTACACACAGCTTTTCAGATATTTGATGGCTGTGGTATGACAGGAAGATAAGGCTTATTCTCTGTGACCCTCAGAAAAATACCAGCATCTGTGGGTAAAAGTTACAGAAAGATGCTGAGTACCCTAAGTTGGAAAATAAGTCCTTCTCACCCCAACCCCTGCTGAGGCTGATCTCATAAGCTAAAGAAGAAAAGAGCATTCTCATCAGCAAGTGTTTCCAGAAGCAGTTCTGGAATGCAGCCCCTCATTTTTTAAAAACACACAGGAAGAGTTCCTTCTGCTTCATTTAGATGGGAAGTAATTAAGGCAGTAACTCTGCTGAGGTTCCTGCTGAGGCTCGGTGTTCTGGGTCGACTTCTCAGGGTCCCCATCCCAGTATTGCCTGGTACTCTAAGATGGATGCACAAGGATATCAGGTGCCCTGGGAGATTCTTAATGCTCTGTGGGTGCTATCTTTGGTTACAGGTATCGTGCTGGTGGTGAGCATCAAGCCTGGTGTCACCCAGAAAGTGAATGAGATTGACAGGACAGGGAACACCCCTGAAGTTAGCACAGTGGATGCCATGTTAGACCTGATCAGGTGGGTGTCTGGCCAGCAGTGTGGCTTCACAGGCATACAGCTTGTGTGGTTGCACAGGGCCCCATGCTTGGTCTAATGCTCTGCTAATGCCATCTTGAAAGTTTTTATAATTTTTAAATTATTGTATGTGTTCATTTTGCCCTGGACCCTGCAAGGTACATATCCAGTCCTGCTTGCCAGGTCATAGTTCCACAAAGGAATGGAAGGAACAGGGTCTCTGTCAGGGTTTAGGATGGACAGAGATGTCCAAAGATACTTGTTGCATTAAGATGCTGGGCTGTATTGGGTGGCTGGTTCTGAAGCAACTTGAAGAAATATATTTTTTAACTGTACAGGAGAAACCCTCTTATCTGAAACAATCAGGGCTACAGATTGGTCAATTAATTTTTAAAAACAGCATTTAAAGTAGAGAGTCATAAATATACACTACGTATTTTGTTTATGCTTAAAACTTAAATGCATTTATTTGCCATTTTTTTGATGTTGGGCCAAGGTCATTTCTTTGTGTCAGTTGATTGTAATTTCATATTTCTGTTGCCTAGGCTGCCTTTATAAATGCATCATCTACAATTTCCAGGCTCAGTTTTCATGAAGTAGAGCAACAAAACCCTTAGCAATTGCAAGGAAAGCTGAAAGCTGAGTTCTTCCGGCTGTTCTTTTTATTTCAGTTGTCTTCCCTTACCTAACGCAACAACAGAAATTTTACTCACTTGCCTTGAATGAATTTCCAGGCATTCCAGCTTAGTTTTTATAGAAACTGCTCCTTCCTTTTCACACTTATATTGCAATGATTTACATAATATTTCATTCAATAATGACAATGATATTTGCAACTGGCATAAAGAATTTGGGAACAAGTGCAGTCGACTCTCATTGCTGAAAACAGAAATGTGCAAAATATTAAAGAAGTCTCTTAATGGAGCCTGTCCACCTGCTAGTACCTATTTCACCGAGGACAGCAACCATGCTGGCTACTCAAGAATCAGTTAAGTGTGATGGTTAGTTAGGAGAGCTTTCTATCCCCTAATTGAAGCTCAGTAGGGAAAAAGAATCCAGTGCTCTTGCCTGGAAAAGCCCATGGACGGAGGAGCCTGGTAGGCTGCAGTCCATGTGGTTGCTACAAGTCGGACATGACTGAGCAACTTCAATTTCACTTTTCACTTTCACGCATTGGAGAAGGAAATGGCAACCCACTCCAGTGTTCTTGCCTGGAGAATCCCAGGGGTGGGCCTGGTGGGCTGCCGTCTCTGGGGTCGCACAGAGTTGGACATGACTGAAGTGACTTAGCAGAAGCAGGGAAAAATAAATCTTAATACAAGGAAGCATTATGCAAAGATGAGACCAAAACTAGAGTACTAATTCTATAGCATACTCATTTCCATCAATGTATTAGGTGCAACAAAAACAAACAAACAAAAACCACTTTTGTCTTAATGTGACAAAATTAATTTTCATGTCTCCAACAGGAATATGTTCCCTGAGAACCTTGTCCAAGCCTGTTTTCAGCAGGTAAGAATAAGGATTTTTGCCCTCAAGCTGTTCTACTCTTCCTCCTTACTCATTAAGATTTGTTTTTCTTCTATGACCTAAGAGATGGAATTAGCCCATCAAAAATGGGCAATGTATTAATAGCTGTGAATGGAGGAATTTCAGGTGACCTGTCAACCCCAGTCTTTCCAGCCATAGCAGCATGCATGTTGTAGCTTACACAGCTCCCTTTTCCCTTAGGCTTCATTTTTCCCCCAAAAGGTTTCAACTGGAGCAAGTCAGGAACCTGTCAAATGAGTGTTTTCAAATCTGGCTTCTAGTACCTAGTTTCAGAGAGCCACTTTATATTTGTGCAGAAGCTCAGACTATCTGCAGATATAATGCAGTTGGGAAAGGTAACCTCCCCCCGCATGTTGGGAAATCAGTATGTGACCCGTGTGGGTGGTTAGTGTTCCTGGTATCTGGTCTTTTCTTTCATCACTCCGTGCCCACTGCTGGCACTCTACAGAGCAGTGTAACAAAGCCACTTTTTTTTGCTTTAGGGAAGTTTCACAATCTTAAGCCTTCTTCTCTTGTTTATCTATGTACTTTAAGACAGCTGAGTCTATCACAAGCTACTGAATTCGTTTACATAAATTACACAAACAGAGACCTCTATGTGGACCAACAAAAATGGCAATTAAATTGCTCCCCGTCAATAGAGGCACAGAACCACCTCTGTTTAGGGGGCGCATTTGCGGTTCAGCCACAGTGGTCACTTGTAAGGTTCTTGGTGTTGGCAGAGCCTTGTAGGAGTAACATTTATGCCCAGTGTGATGATATACTAGCTCTTTCTTAAACATCTCTGCTGAAGCTCAGCAGAATCAAACAGGTGAAGGAAGGGAATAACAGAAATCTCACTCATGTAAGAGCCCTAAAGGGACTATTGACTTTGGAACAACCATATAGTTCTTGATGTTTATTAAAGTCATGGTGACTGCATTTAAAGTGATGAGGTGTTTCTTCCCCAGGTTAAAAATAATAAATGAATAAATAAATAGAAACAAAAATGATTGACAGGATTCCTGTAGAATCTATTAAAGCACCTACAGATAAAACCTATGCTTTCTTCTACATTGTTGCTCCATTAATTGGTCCCTCACTACAGAAGTGAAAGAACATTTTGACACCATTGAATGGTGGCTGTGGTGGCCCGGGGCTTGGATTTCTCAATCCCAGCTTTGCTTCCAAAGCCTCAGGGGTAGTACCATCCAAAACCAACGCCGATAGAGACCTCAGAGGTAGAACCTTTCAGTGACACTTATCTGGCCAAAGTAACATTCCTATGGTTTAACCTTAGGAGCTTAAAAATTCTTTTTCTGTTTATTTCTTTGACCTTTCCCCCCTCCAACATGCAGTACAAAACCACACGTGAAGAAGTGGAGCTTTCTGAGGAGCCAGGGACAAACAGCACTGAAGCGACTGTCACAGCCATCATGACAACTGCTATTTCCAAGGTACCACTTACTTCCTTTTGTTTGCTCCCTTCCCCAGTAGGCAGGGGCCAAGTCATAAGTGAGCAGGAGATGGAAATAAGTAGATCCTCATTGTCCTCAGATGCCACATTTGTGAATTTGCCTATGTACTAAAATGCATTTGTAACCCGAAAATCAGTATGGTGCTGGTCATTCACAGACACACTAGGAGTGGTGAAAAATGTAACTTGCCCGTGCACATGTCCCAGCTGAGGTTGAACAGGCTGTGTTCTGCGCTCTTGGTTCAGCAGTTTGTTTTTTCCCTTTTTTTAATTGGAGTATAATTGCTTTACAACGTTGTGTTGGTTTCTGCTGTACAACAAAGTGCATCAGCTGTGTGTATACGCACATCCCCTCCCTGGTTCAGCTCTTATGTGGTAAATATGTGTCCTTTGTGCGGTGTGTCTTTGCCACATTTTTCTCAGTTTTGTGCATCAGCTTGGTAATTTCACTGTTTGAAATGTCTCCCAAGCGTCATGCTGCACTGCTGGCTGGTTAGTGTTCCCAAACGCAAGAAGGCTGATGTTCCATATGAGAAAATACACGTGTTAGAGAAGTCTCATTGAGGCATGAGTTCAAGTGAGCTCAACGTTGATGATTAAACAATAGACATTAAATAAGGTGTCTTTGAACTTAAGCACAGAGAAAACAAGGTTTCGAATTGATTATTTGACCAAAATGATGTGACTGTTGATTCCTAGGAACCTAATCCTCTGTTTCCCCTTAGGAACCTTGACTCAGTATTCCCTAAGTCAGTGTTGGCGGCCACTGTATAGAGTATAACTTCTGAGAATACTGAAGAGCAACTGAACCACACAGAGAAAAGAATGAGTCCTGTCACTTCTGTCTCTGCCACCCAGAGTTGAGTTGGGCATCTCTGGGAACATCGTTAGATTTGCAAGACCACATAAACGTGGAATGCAGGCCTGCAGTTCCTTATTTAAAACTCTGCCCAAATGTGATTCTGAGTCCAGAGTTCTTCACTTTAGAAGGGCCAGGTGGTGTGTGTACTATATGTTATACAACATCTTTTAAGTGGAATTGGCAATAATATTCTAGAATCAAGCACATCAACATTTCTGCAACTAACTTACAAATTGGTTACAAATTAAGAAAAATAGGCTATCTGTAGCCTCATCTCCAGAGAAGGCAGTGGCACCCCACTCCAGTACTCTTGCCTGGAAAATCCCATCAATGGAGGAGCCTGGTAGGCTGCAGTCCATGGGATCACTACGAGTCAGACACGACTGAGCAACTTCACTTCATGCATTGGAGGATGAAATGGCAACCCCCTCCAGTGTTCTTGCCTGGAGAATCCCAGGGGTGGGGGGCCTGGTAGGCTGCCATCTATGGGGTTGCACAGAGTCAGACACGACTGAAGCAAATTAGCAGCAGCAGCAGCAGCAGCCTCATCTCAGTTCAGGATAGGTTTTGCCACCAGGAATTTGCCATAAACTTATCAATGAAATCAGTTGGCTCTGAGAACTTTAAGGATTTCATTGTTTAAGATTCTGGTGGTTTAGTCACTAGGCTGTGTCCAACTCTTGTGACCCCATGGACTCTAGCCCACCAGGCTCCTCTGTCCGTGGGATTCTCCAGGCAAGAATACTGTAGTGGGTTGCCATTTCTTCCTCCAATTGGAGATTAGATCAGGTTGGCCTGAAGTAGTACATTTGTAGTCATGTAGTAGATTTCTCCTGAATGTACTCTGTCTTCACTCAGGAAGGAATAATTTAAGGGGGAAAAAAATGCAGTAGATTTAAGAGTTCACATTAAATAGGCCACAGTTAGCTCCCTCTTTTTTCCTACAGAAAGCACTCCATGACCTGGCTCCTCCCTGGTTTCCCAGCTTACTTTTCAGTGAGCCCAATCTATTCTATCTAGATCCAACTCCTCAATGAACTCCTACTCTTGCTTCTTGATACGGTTCCACAGAGATTTTTCTGAGCACTCTCCATGGGCCAAGCTCTGATGGGCACTGAGATTATGACAGAGAAAAGACACATGTGACATACGCTCTCGTGTGAAGAGTGATGAATATTACAGTTGGAAAGAAAAGAATACTCCCTAATAGAATAGGGAGGTCTGAAGTAGTGTGGCGGCTGTAAAGGATGAGTAGAGTTCAGAGACCTGGTGTGTGATGATGTCTGCCTTTCCTTGCCATTTTTCTGGAGTCTGCTTTCTAGATCTCTGCTTATCTCCTGGCTGCCTGCTCCTCGGGCCTGTCCTTCACTATCTTCACAGCCCACATTCATGTCTCCAGTCTCCACATGATGCCTGTAACTCATAGCTTGGCTGTGCAGTTAGTTACACACCATCTTGCTATCATTGGCTCCTGTTTCTCACAGTTAGTCTTGTCTATCCAGCTGCATTTTAAGACCTTACGCTGTAGCCAGTGCAGTTAACACACTGCACTGGCCACAGCTTAAATACATGTCTGATCATGTCAGATCATAAGTAAGAAATAATTGGTACCCCAGTGGCTCATCCACATAATTCCTTATAAACCTGGTTTGCACCACTCAGAATGTGTTATCTTCCTGTGAAATCTCTGTTAAGCTCATGCTGCACAACTAGGATTGAACTATCTCTTGGTATATCTCATGCTAATCATGTGTGTGTGTGTGTGTGTGTGCGTGCGTGCTCAGTTGTGTCCAACTCTTTGCGACCCCATGGACTGCAGCCTGCAGAGGCTCCTCTGTCCATGAGATTTCTCCAGGCAAGAATACTGGAGTAGGTTGCCATTTCCTCCTCCAGGGGATCTTTCCGACCCAGGAATTGTACCCTCATCTCCTGTACTGGCAGGTGGGTTCTTTACCACTGAGCCACCTGGGAAGTCCCCATGCTATTCTTACCCAGGATAAAATGAAGAAATGGTTCATAGTAGTAGATATCTGGTTAATTTTTATCTAAAATAAGATCCTATTGGTTATCTAAGGTTAGAGATGGTAAAAAATGTTCCTGTGTTAATTATAAGGATAAAATAGATAGTAAAGTGTCCTAAAAATGTCTGCACTGGTAAATATTTTGAGCTTCCTGCATTATCAATTCGTATCTTTTTATGCAGACTCCTAATGTAACTACTAGTTAAAATAACTCTGAAAAGTGCCTAAAGTTATTAAAAATTTAAAACACCCCAGAATAAGAAATCTTCAAAAGAAATATTCAAGTATGGATTCATTGAAAGAGAGGGGAAAACAAACCTCAGTGCCAGAGGTGGGGGCAGTAAAATTTGATACATGCATAGGTGGGTTTTTTTTTTTTGCTCCTAAACTCATTGATCCTAAGTTGTTGCTAGGTCACTAGTTTGTTTGGCTATCATATCTTCCTGTTTCAGGGCCTATGCATTCTAACAAGATTATAATCATGCATCAATATTATTTTCTTGGTTTTGATCCGCAGAACAAAACAAAGGAATACAAAGTCGTAGGCATGTATTCAGATGGCATAAATGTCCTGGGCTTGATCGTCTTTTGCCTCGTCTTTGGAATTGTCATTGGAAAAATGGGAGAAAGGGGACAGATTCTGGTGGATTTCTTCAATGCTCTGAGTGATGCAACCATGAAAATTGTTCAGATCATTATGTGGTGAGCAGACACTGGTTAACGTCGTCTTGCTTCCCCCGATGGCTGACCCTTCAAAACTAGAAGGAAAAGGTTTATGTTTCTAACTCACCTCACCCTAGAGAGGGCAAGACACTAGAGTATTAAATAATTCCATGTATTACTTAGGACTCAGTTCACTAATGAAAGTCTAGAGATCAGCCATTGACTTTTCTACCAAGGTCCTTGATCACGTTGCAACCAAGCAGCATTTATGTAAGAAAGAACTCTTAAAGGAGTTATTTGAAGGAGTTTTCCAGAACACAGGTGGCTTTCCTTATCAGGCTGCATGCAGAAGGGATACAGTAGGTAAACACAGGCCCTGATACATCCAAATGAAAGCTGCCATAGGTGAGCATAGCAGCTGTACCACTGAGCATCTGCCCTGTCCCTGGAGATGCTGAAAAGTCCACCTTGCCTGGGAGACCTCTGCCCCACTTATCTCACAGCAAGTTGGTCCAAAGTATAGACCTTGACAGTGACAGTAAAGGGTTTAGTTATTTCAGTCAATGCTGCTGAAGCTCAGCTTCATCATCTGTTAAAAAGGATAAATAAAGTCTACCCCTCGAGTTGGGAGAAGTACAATAAGTGAATGACGCGTGTGAAATACCTAACCCAATGCAAAGCATGTAATGATAGCTCCACAAACAGAGCTATCACAACAGAGCTATTACATAACTAGTTCTGTTGCTGATACCACTACCAGGGAAACAAGATGACTGTGTCTAGAAAGAGCCTAGAGGCCATGATTGGAGAGTCAAGCGAGAGAGAGACCTGCAGACATGAGTCAGCAGGGTGTATGTACACAGGAGCAAGGGGTAGGGACCAGAGTGCCCCTTATGGTGGCATAGGTGGGTAGAATTTAAGGTGCACGGGGTGCTGAAACCTGTAGCCAGTGTAGTCCAGCTGGGCTGAAACTGAGACCTTAGCCTCATTAGTGTGCCCCTCCCAGCTAAGGGCACACCCCAAGCCAAGGTATATGCCCTGGCTTGTTTCTTTCCTAGCATTTCCACCCTGAGAAAATATTTGATGACAGAAGTATGTCCTTTCTTGTGCTTACTTTCTAGCTACATGCCGATTGGTATTTTGTTCCTGATTGCCGGGAAAATCATAGAAGTTGAAGACTGGGAAATATTCCGCAAACTGGGCCTTTACATGGCCACCGTCCTGAGTGGGTATGTCAGACTCAAGGGAAGACACTGAAACCTCATTTGAGCCAATGAGTTGCTGTTGAGAGGCTGAGTTTAGTTGGTGAAACTGGCTTCTCTCCCTCGGGCAGGGAAAGATGAGGTTCAGAGATAAGAGAGCAGGGGAGAGAAGGGCTGCCCTTTAACAGCTGAACTGGAGGTGGATCACACTGTGCTAATTTCCAGATCTTGGCAGAAAAGCCTGGACCATGCTTTGTCACTGCCTTTATTAGTTGTGTTAAAATAATTTCTTAAGAGAAAAACCCACTGGTAGCCTCTCTTGGCCCTCTCCTGGCCTTCCCTTCTTCAAGGATGTAAACCAACCAAACAAGTAAGAACAGTCCCCATGTACCCTGAGCCTGAAAGAAATTAGGCAGGGCCTAAATTAAGTTGGACTGGAGCAAGCCAGGAGTGGGATGGGTGGTTGGTTCCAACCCTGTTGGGAAAGTACTGTCACACCCTACATCATAAGAGAGGGTGCTGGAGAATCTTCACGTTGGTAGGAACTGTGCAAAGCAGGAGACAGCTGTGTGCATACTTCCTGTAGCACACTTACTGGTTCCTTGAGGGGAGATGCGGTGGGATAGATTATGAATGGTGCCCCCAGATGTCGGTCCAGGGGCAGGATATGTCACATATGCTAAGAAATATGGACCAGGGGAATGACTAACCATCATCAGTTTGACTCACACAGATCAATTCCCCCAAACACTCAACTGGAGGAATCAGCTCACTTGCTGGAACTCAGCTGCACTGGGGAATATCCACTGCATAGGATTTGGTTCTTAATCTGTGTTTACTAAAAGCAGAGTCGTGCTGGTCAATGGAGAAGAAGGCCAGAGTCAAATCCCAGGGCCCCGGTAGTAATGAAGGTGGGACCATCCACCTTACTGGAGGCCAGGGGCTGTGCCCAGGCCATGGTATGGCTAAGATTTATTATGCTGAGCTATTTAATGAGAGGGTTCTGCTGGTTTCTGCCCCATCAACCAACCTATCTAGGTTCCTAATAGAAAACTAAAAGTCAGTTTCTCATAGTTCTAAGCCATAGGCTGTCTGTAAGATCCCTTTCTTGACCTCCAGAATCTATTTTTTTCAATGACCATTTCTTCTTATTTCAGCTTCACATAATTGATCTGTAAACTCTAAGTTGGCATTTAATGGCATCTGCTGAGTCAGTTTCATTTTTTAAGCCCTTTGGTTTGTGAAACAAGGAATCGTTTGGAATGTGGGAATGACAAAGAAGAGGGTCAGTCATGAAATATAACTGTAGGAGAGCAGGGATAACTTCCCCCTTACAAACCCTGACTCCCCTCTTAGATGGTGGTGCTGTCCAGCTGGATAGTGGCGTGGTCCACGTTGAGTACTGTGATAAGGGCTATGATACTATTGACCACAGAGTCACCAAGGAGGGGAAGGTCAGCTGGACCTGGGAAGGTGAGGGAAGGCTTCCAGGAGGAGGGGGAGATTTCACTGAGTCTTAGAGGAGGAGTAAGAATTCAAGAGCAGAAGGAAGTGAAAGCATGTTAGCATGCATAGCAGGAGAAGCAGGTACGGGGCTTGGCAGCATGACATAACTATTCTCTGAGCTCTGAGATGTGGACTCAGCTACTGGCTTAGCCACCAACTTTGACAAGATATTTGATTTGCTGAGTCTCCTCTTCCCCATGTGTCTCTTCACTGGAGACATATATTCCTGTCCTCTCTCTCATTGGACCATAATGAAAGTTGAATGATATCATGAGTAAAAATGCTATTTGAAAAAAAAAAAAAAAATGAAGAGATAATGTCATCTGTGAACCTGTTTCTCTCTCCCATTTACAGGCTTGCAATCCACTCCATTGTAATTCTCCCACTGATATATTTCATAATTGTACGAAAGAACCCTTTCCAGTTCGCCATGGGAATGGCCCAGGCTCTTCTGACAGCTCTCATGATCTCCTCCAGGTAAACAGAAGAGGGTGTCTGGTGGACCACCACTTCCCTGGTGGTCCAGTGTCTAAGACTTCATGCTCCCAACGCAGGGGCCCAGGTTCAATTCCTGGTCAGAGAACTGGATCCCACATGCTGCAACTAAGAGACCTAGCATGCTGCAATGAAGGTTGAAGATCCTGCCTGTCAAAAAGAGCCCACACAGCCAAATGAATAAACAAATATTTTTTAAAAATATTTTTTAAAGAAGAGGGGTGTCTGGAAGAAGTCTGTGAGCCAAGCCTTATCAACTCTCACCTCACCTGATTGGGGGGTTTTGTAGCTGCCTTTGAGAAATGATCTCCCTAGTTTCTGACCTTACACGCATTTCTTCACCCTACTGGATATTTCTTGCCCTCTTGGCAGGGCCTGCAACCCAGGAGGGGGTTGTGTCATAGCTGGGGACAGTGACAAGCACAGCGACTTCTGATTCCTGGTCCTACCAAAAGTGCCATCATGCTTGAGCTCTCGATTTAGTTTCTGGAACTGAGGTATCACTTCAGGCAGGGATTGAGGGCCAGCATTCCTAGGTCATCATATCTTTTCTCTTTTTATCACACAGTTCAGCAACACTGCCTGTCACTTTCCGCTGCGCTGAAGAGAAGAACCGGGTGGACAAGAGGATCACTAGATTTGTATTACCCGTTGGTGCTACAATCAACATGGATGGGACTGCACTCTATGAAGCAGTGGCGGCCGTGTTTATTGCACAGTTGAATGATTTGGACTTGAGCGTTGGGCAGATCATCACTATCAGGTGGGGCATGAAGTCACACTCATTTTCATCTCTGTAACTGGAATTGCTCTCAAGTAAAACTCATCTGTGGAGGGAGATCATGGATGGTCCAGCTGTAGACTTATTTTTGTGGTCTACAAAATCTCTTCTCAAGATTAAGTGCATATGTATTACAAGTAGCAGGACTGCAGTACATAACACTGCATCAGGTCTGGAGAGCCAGGGAGTCTCTTGTGTTCTCAGCCCAGCGCACCCAGAAGGTGCTAGGCACAGAGTAGGCATCAAGGAATCAAGGTTGAATAAGGGGTAGTTCCTGCTTTTAAGGGGTAGATAAGTTGGGTATACAGATATCTGAATAAGTGGGCTTCCCTGGTCGCTCAGCTGGTAAAGAATCTGCCTGCAATGTGGGAGACCTGGGTTCTATCCCTGGGTTGGGAAGATCCCCTGGAGAAGGGAACGGCTACCCACTCCAGTATTCTGGCCTGGAGAATTCCATGGACTGTATAGTCCATGGGGTCACAAACAGTCAGACATGACTGACAGACTTTCACTTCACTTCACTTCAAATAAGTGCTGAGTAATATGGTAAAGGCTATAATAGAGGTTTGAATGTGGAACACAGGGGGCACCAAAGAAGGAAGGGTTGGTCCACCTGGGAAGGTGAGGAAAAGCTTCCTGGAAGAGAGGAAAGTTTAGCTGAATCTTAGGAGTATTTGATAGAGGAAGTGGAGAGAATTTTGGATAAAAGGAATAGGCTGAACAGGGGTCTTGATGTAACCGTGTCCTAGTTACACAGTACAGATTATTTGGTGTGGCTGGCATAAAGAGTACAATGTGGAGAACACAGGGAGATAGGAAAGCAGGGATCATATCATGGAAGGGCTTGTGTGAGGAGCTCATGGAAGGGTCTTAGACGGTCTTTCATACTATAGAAAGATTTGCATTTTATTTATTTATTTTTTTTTTAAGATTTGCATTTTAGAAAGATAACTGGTAATTTAGTGGATGAACGTGAATGGGGGCAGAAACTATAAGCTGAAGACCAGTTAGGAGACTAATGCAGGTAAAGTATGAAAAGGCCTACATTAAGCTACTGACCCACAGGTGAAGAGCTAATTAATTCAAGAGGCATCTACTGGATTCAGAGTGAGGGACAGAGGAAGGCTAAGATGACCCCCAGTATTGGTGGATGGTGCTTATCAGAACAGGGACTAGTGTAAGAGAATGAAGTATGCTGCTGCTGCTGCTAAGTCGCTTCAGTCGTGTCCGACTCTGTGCGACCCCATAGATGGCAGACCACCAGGCTCCCCCGTCCCTGGGATTCTCCAGGCAAGAACACTGGAGTGGGTTGCCATTTCCTTTTGCTCAGTCATGTCAGACTCTTCGTGACCCGATGGACTGCAGCCTACCAGGCTCCTCCGTCTATGGGATTTTCCAGGCAAGAGTACTGGAGTAGGGTGCCATCGCCTTCTCCAGAATGAAGTACAGGTGGGAAGATTAAGAGCTTATACTTTTGGATACAATAAATGTGAAAATCCTTTAAGACATCCAGGTGGAAATATACAGTGAGAAATGTGGTCTCGACTGCAGATAAAGAAGTCAGAGTCATCAGTTTGATGATGCTCATCAAGCATGTGGGTTGTGAGTCAGTTATCTGTGTTTGACTCTGCTTCACCAAAATTAGCTGTGACCTTGAATTCTCTAAGCTTCTGTTTTCTCACCTGTAAAATGAGGATAATAATAGTACCTATGTTTTATGCAAATAGTGATTATTAAGTCAGATGATGCATATAAAGTACTTAGAATGGTACCCACATACTGAGCGCTCAGCAATTGTTGGGAATGGGAGAGTTTGTAGAGAAGAAACAGAAACTAAGGCGTGAGCCCTAGAAAATCCTAATATTAGAGGCAGGCAGAAAGGGGGGACCCCAAGAGGAGAATGAGAATATAAAGGTGGGAAGAGTCATGAAACCATGGTGTCATAGAAACCCAGAGAAGAGAGATTTTCAAGGATGAAATGGTCAATGGAGTCAAATCTTGCAGAGAATTCTAGTCAAATGAAGCCTGAAATTGCCTGCTCAAGTAGATGGTGAAAATGTCACTAGTGATTTTGCCAGACATGTTTCTCTGGAACAGCACTGTTCAATATGGTAGCCATTAGCCACACGCACAAATTGGACAGAGTAGACATGAATGTTCTATCGCTGTATAAATAGATGCCATCATAGTGGAAAATTCTATTGGACAGTGCTGCTTTGAAGTGGTGAATTGGAAATAGAGTTAATCCTAAGACTTTAGTTGAGTTTGAAAGTCATGTCCAACTCTTTGCAACCCTTGGACTACTATATAGCCCACCAGACTCCTCTGTCCAGGGAATTCTTCAGGCAAGAATACTGGAGTGGGTTGCCATTCCCTTCTCCAAGGGATCTTCCTGACCCAGGGATTGGACCCAGTCCCCTGCATTGCAGGCAGATTCTTTACCATTTGAGCCACCAGGGAAGCCCTTAGTTTAGAGTGGAAGTTTAAGACTAACTGGGTCCCTAAGCCTAAACACAGAGAAGGCAATGGCACCCCACTCCAGTACTCTTGCCTGGAAAATCCCATGGACGGGGGAGCCTGGTGGGCTGCAGTCCATGGGGTCGTGGAGAGTCAGACACGACTGAGTGACTTCACTTTCACTTTTAACTTTCATGCATTGGAGAAGGAAATGGCAACCCACTCTGGTGTTCTTGCCTGGAGAGTCCCAGGGACGGGGGAGCCTGGTGGGCTGCCGTCTATGGGGTCGCCCAGGGTCGGACACGACTGAAGCGACTTAGCAGCAGCAGCAGGCCTAAACACTGTTGAATCTGAACCTTTCAGGCATTTGACATAGGCATAAATCCTAGGCATAAAATAAGTTCTTACAGTCTTCTAGTGCAGTAAATTTTTAGATCTTCCCAACCCTAAACCATATTTATTGCAGTTTGGAATAACTGAAATTAACTAAAGACAACTCCAAACTAGACCATTTGGCACATAAGGTAGGAAACTACACCAGTGCCTCGTGATCTGTAAAGAGTATTAGTGGCTAAGGAGGCTGGAGCCCAGGAGCATTGGTGAAGTTCTCTAGTTTGAATAGTGGAGAGTATGTTAAAAGTAAAACCCTGAATCATGCCTGAGAAAGTTCCACAGCCACTGTAATTCTAGCAGTTGTTCTTTCACTTCTCCAAGTGCCTTCTCCCACCTCCCTCACCTCGGCCTGTGGCACCGAGTCTGTACTAAACTCATTTCCAGGGAGCAACTGTGTGAGGTGCCAGTTCTTTGCAGTTATTTGCTATTTGGGGGGTGAATTTCCTCCCTCTGCTTCACTCTTAAGTTCCCTAGATCTTTCTAACCCCCCCTTTTTTTTAACTTCACTACTAGAGGGATAAACTTTGGGCCTAGAGACTAAATCACATGAAAACCCTCTCTCTCTGCTTTGCTGTATTTTTAAATCAAACTTGCTGATAACTACTGGCCCAGAGCAAATAACAACAACTGTGAGGCCCAGGGTAATTACTGACTTTAAAAATCCTCTCTGGCTCTACCTGGAGGAGAATGAAATAAGAAGTCATTTTGTTTTTGTTTTTAAATATTTATTTTTGGCTGCCTCGGGTCATAGTTGCAGCATGCAGGATCTTTCCACATGGCATAAGGGCTCTAGAACTTGGGCTCAGTAGCTGCCCTACAGTATGTGGGATCTTAGTTCCCCGACCAGGGATGGAACCCATGTCCCCTGCATTGGCAGGCGGATTCTTAGCCACTGGACCACCAGGGAAGTCTCCAGTGCTGTTTTTTTTCTTTTTATTTTACAAGTCACAGTTGTGGCTTATGTGGTTTATAGCTATAAGATTTTTGGACCCGTAGTTTATCTCTTTCTATGGTTCTTTTGGACTAGACATCAAGGAAACACAGGCACCATCCACCCAAAACATGGCCTTTTGTGGTTTGTCGTAATACTCACTTACCAAAGGTTACAACTGATTAGAAATGAGATAAATTTTCTTACAACAAAAGATAATTAGGGTATTTGGAACCTAGAAAGAGCTTAGAGGAAAAAAGTAGCAGTAGTAGTAACAGTAGTTAATTTTGTAATAGTAGTAATACTAGCAGAAGTAGTTGTAACAGCTGCAGAAGGGGCAAAATGGCCTCAGTTTTAAGCACCTACTATATCCAGGTGCTATACTTGATATCTTACATGTTTTATCTCATCTAATCTTACCGGCAGCCCTGCAAAGTAGACATACTCTCCCCATATTACAGGCAAGAAACTGAGATTCAGAGAACTAACCTGCCTAAGGACATGCTGTTAGTAAACAGCAGAGCTGGGTCTGTCTGCCTGTAAAACCTGTGCTCACTCTAGTTCACTACCTATTCCCTGACCTCTATGGAGAGCTGAGTTAGATGGCCTGACATCAATCTAGATCTCAGTGCTTAGGAAAAAACTTTCTACCAATGATTATTGTGTCTTCTTTGAAAACCCTCGAAAGTCAAAATAGTATATATTCAAGCAGAACAAGTAGGTTTTTATATTTTTACCCCCATCTGAGGATATACAGTTCCAAGTTTCAGACTTAAGCCAGCCAAATGGCTGAAGTTTAATCAGCAAGGTCAAGGCTAACGGGCAAGGTTTTCTTTGACTAAACAGATTTTGAGTTTCAAGCCCCACCTCAAGCCCTAGGGATATGGTTAACCATTATGTGTTGAGGCTTCCAAGAAGGATCAATGGGTAGGGGCACAAATCACTTCTGACAAAGAAAACCCACCAGTGCATTCAGTTTAAATGTTTTCAACCAGCACTGACATGAACTTAGTGTTTCCAAAGACTATTTAAGTCAAAACAGATCTGAAGGATTATGCAAAAGCCCAAAACTTTGAGAGGGATTTGGACTGCTCCAGAAATCTCTAATTGCAAATTGGTGGTCACAGCCACTGAAGGAAACCACACTTGTCAAAGAACTCTGGTCTGTGTTTGACCAGGCCCTCAGATACCATCTGTGACACATCACCAGGCAGATGAATGAGCAGTAAATCAGGTTGGTGAGAACTCTTGAGGCTTTTTGAGCCCACAGAATATGGATTTGTGGATAGAATCAGGGAGTCTTCTAGTTTAAATTGACAGTGTCCCCATCTTCGGCTTTCAACCCAGTGGCATCCTTGGCCCAAGGATGACAGCGTGTGTCTAGAAAATATAGTGGGTCCCTTCAAAGCTCATTCAAATCCAGGGATTTTTCAGGGCAGGGCAAACTCTGGTTTTCTTCGAAATGACCAGATTTAAATCATCTGGAAGATGTTGCTGATGAAAAACGGCTTATTCCAAAGAGAAATATCCCTAGTGCCACATTTTATCCACCTGAGAGGGACCTTTTTAAATACAAGGTATTTAAAATCCCCTTCTGGATTCCAGATCTCTCCTCCTTTTGCACAAAGGGCACCCACTGGCAGAAAGGAGTGGTCAGGAATAAGCAGTTGTACCTTGGACAGGAGTCATAGCTATTTCTCAACTCAGTGCTCTAAAGGGCAGTTCCCAGAGAGGCCAAGAGTCTTGTGATGTAAAGGAAGTACATGAAACCTGCTTGGCTAGTGCCTCATTCCTTTGCCTTCACCCTGAATATCCTTGCCCACGCACCCCTAACCCAATCCCTCTACCATCCTTCAAAGCAGTACAAATTCCTGCCACGTATCAGATCCTCAATAAATTATTGCTTGGCTGAGTAGACAGACGAAGGGGGGAAGCAAACAGGTGGAGATGTACCTGGCCCTTGTTTAGGATGGACGGATGCATAGATGGGTGGATAAAGCTCTCCATTAACACCTTCGTTTGGTAAACTCTTGCCTTCCTCTTTAATCTCTCTCTAGCTCATTCATTGGGTGCCGCTCATGCAGTTCCTCTCCACTTCCTCGAATTAGAATGATGAGCCACACCTCCCCCTGGAAAAAGCTCACACTCCCCTCTGTCTCCCACAACTCTCTAATGAGGCAGAGCTGGTGCTCAGCAGAGAAGAGATTCTGACTGGCCAATTTGGGAGACAGCAGTAACTGACTACGGGACTAACCACTGTGGGCCAGGGGCCTGGAGGGGAGAAATGGGTGTCTAACTCCTTTTGTGCTGGTGTGTTTTGTCTACAGTGTCACTGCCACCGCCGCCAGCATCGGAGCTGCCGGTGTGCCCCAGGCCGGCCTGGTGACCATGGTGATTGTGCTGAGTGCTGTGGGCCTTCCCGCGGAGGATGTCACCCTCATCATCGCTGTTGACTGGCTCCTGTGAGTTGGAATAAATGTGCTGCCTCTGCCGGATGGGAAGGCACGCTTCCCAGCCATGCAGAATCTGCAGTCTGTCATTATCCTCTCCTCAGATTGCCTAATGAGCCATCTGTTGCTGCTTTAATTTCCCTCTGACCAGGCCATCTGATAATGTGCTTAAAAATTAACTCCTCATAACTTCAAGCAGTGATTTTATAAAGGCAGTGATGTTCTTTAGTGTATTATGCCTGATAACGCTCAAGGTTAGGATCTGGGTGTGGGATGAGATAAACAACATAAAATAATGTGAAGACACTGGGCAAGGCCTCAGCCATTCCAAACCTCACAGGCCACCCTAGCCTATCCCAGCCCTGGGTCAGCACCATAGGTTCAGAACCACCTAGTTCAGTGTCAGCCCACCTTCCCAAGATCGTCAGCACCACCAGGACACAAGCAAGGGCTTCGGGATAAGGTTAATTGGGATCTGAATCCTGGTCCAGTGGCTGTTTGACCTTGAGAAAGTTCCTTGACCTCTCTGGGGGCCAGCTGCATTATCTGTGAGATGGGGATGATTCTGTCAAGTTCATGGGGTTGGTGTAAGGATTAAGTGAGCTATGTGTGTCCAGAACACACATAGCTATGTGTGTGAGAAGTGTGTCCAGAACAGTGTCTGGCTGGCAGTATGTGCTCAGTTAACAGCAAGTTTAATTGTTATGCTTAGAATGAGTTGAACCATTCAAGCCTAGGTTCATTCCCAACAGTTCGTTCCCTCTCTTTCACACACACACCTCCCTAAGGAACACAGCAGAAGATCTGGGTAAAAACATATCTTTTGTGACCCCCAAGGTTAAAGTTAGAGTGAGCCTGGTTCCTGGCTTTAACCTTGATACCCACTCTGTACAGTGGTCTTTCAGTAGCTGGGTCTGGCTCTGTCCCCTGGCCATCAGGGGAAGAGTCTGCTCCATATGGAGCCTTCACTCAGACCCAACCGAGCTTACTGGGCAGTACAGTGCCATGTAGTTTGCAAATAGCAGCTAAAAATTGTAGAAAGAGAAACAGAAACATTCCATGTGGCTTTGAAGGTACAGTCACGTCCCCAAAGGCAGAAGCTTCTGCTCTTGGGAGGCTACTTTGGGGCCCCCTCAACAGCTTGCTGGTTCTTTGAGGCCCAACTGAAGTAGCCCCTTTCTTGCCAACATACCCTACTATTGAGACAAGTGCCTTTTGTCTAGTGGTGATGGTGGATTTGCACTCTTTCCTCTCCCTGGTTCTTCCTGGAACACTGGTGACCTTCACTTCTAAGACACCCAGAGAAGTCAAAGGTGCAGCTTGATCTACGGAACAAAAAGACACTAGCTGGTCCACAGCAGGGTCTAGTTCAGTCCACGTTCTAAATAGCAGGAGGGCACCCAGAATGGACATGTGGGAGCACTGCTGGCCTTTTCTGTCCTGCCGGTGTAGCTTTCACAGGAACATTCATGCAGACAGTTCCTAGCAACGGTGCTCCAGCACCCCAGATACCTCTCCACCTCCTCGTCGTCCTGCTGCTGGCCTCTCCGCCAGGCCTTCTGGGAGTTAACACTAGCTGAGGTGCCCCAAGGGGAAAGCTGCTCACAGGCTGGCCTGGGTTTTCTGACCCTGTGCTCAGCAGCATCCTTGCTGGCTTCCTCATGGAGTGACCTTGTGTGGGAAAGAAAGGAGCACACTGGGGACACACACATACACACTCCTGCTTGGCACACACACACACACACCACCCCACAAAACATCCAGGTTCTCTCACCTTAGCCAAGAGAAAGCTGAGAAATGCACACAAGACAGAGGCTAGGGTTAAAGACTAATGAATCCTGACCCTCCCCACAAATATCTGTGGAGATTGTGTTCACATTTCTTTGGGAGGAAAGGAGGGAATTTAGGAGATGATGCTGGATTCGGGGGCATCGTGACTGACGAGGACCTGGGGCAGCCTGTGCGCTCATTTTGTGCCTTTAGAGACAGCCCCTGATCCAGGCCTGTGAAGTGGGGGGCCTCTGGTTAGCCAGCCCTGAGAAGCACCCTCTGTGGTTTGCTGAATTTATAACTGAATTCCTCAGGTCCTTTCCTGTCTCCAACTCGAAGGAAAGTGAAACCCGGGCTTCGTGTCTGACTCACCTTCTGTCCTCCCCAGGGACCGGTTCAGGACCATGGTGAATGTCCTTGGAGATGCCTTTGGGACTGGCATTGTGGAGAAGCTCTCCAAGAAGGAGTTGGAGCAAATGGATGTCTCATCAGAGGTCAACATCGTGAACCCCTTCACCTTGGAATCCACAGCACTTGACAATGAGGACTCAGACACCAAGAAGTCCTACGTCAACGGAGGCTTTGCCGTCGACAAGTCCGATACCATCTCGTTCACCCAGACCTCACAGTTCTAGGGCCTCTGGCTTCATAAGACTGGGGGTGGTGAAGGACCTCTCCAGGAGAGTCATCTCTTAGCAAATTCAGACATTAAATAAGGAAAACACTAACAGCCAACTGTACATCTGATTTGATACAGACCTCCAGATTATTTTCTATATTTGGATTCACAGCTTTTGCTCACCAGGTACTGGGATTTGGAGGTGAGTAAGATGAGAGGAAACTGATTAAAAGGAAAGCTGTATTATCTGGAATTTTTAAAGTCTATGAGAGACAGAATTGGGAAGTACATAGAATAGACATAACTGTTTTAATTAGGTAATAGATGTGAAAGAGAAATTGCTTTCTCATGCACGGACCAGTGTTTTGGGTTTTTTAAAAATATACATATATATATATTGTCATCGACTACACATTTTTACTCGGGCTTTCTATTGCCATGGATTTCCTTTGACCTCTCACATTTGTATAGACTATAATGAAGCTAAACAACAGCGCCCCCCCCCCCAACAAAGTTAATGTGCCAAATTGTCCATTTTGAACCCATCTCCAGCCAATTTCAAAGGAACTACTTTGAAAGAAAACAGACCAGCACAGTTCTGCAATAACAGTTTTAAGATGGGTGTGAGATTTGGGGAGAAGAGATTTCTTTTTCTCGATGTACTGTATGGGGATGCTGGTAACTACTGACCCACTGTTCAGTAGAGAGCTAGAGATATATATATGTATATATTTATTATTTTCATATAATTTGCCAGACAAAGGTCAGAATTGAACTCTCAATGTGAAATAAAGCGCTCTCCTTGTACTTGAATAATAACTATGATTGCAATCCAGATCGGTTTTGGGGCTTAATCAGAACTCCTCTCTCATAAGCACTACTAGAATGAGAAATCATGCTAGTTGTTTGTCTCATGTCTGTGTATCAGCCCCAAAGCAGAGACACATTCTGGTAGCACAGCCACTAATTTAGAGCTTCCAAGATACTACTGCTGGGAGGCAATCTGTATCAGCTCTACATAAGACTATATTCATGGGGTCGCAAAGAGTCGGACATGACTGAGCGACTAAACTGGACTGAACTGAACTGATACACAAAGGTGTCACTCATATAAGGCTGGGTGGGTTTTTATCCAGCTGGATGTGTTTAATAGTTATATTATCCAACTATAATTCCTCCAAGGTCAATTATACCCACATAAAATGACAGTACTTTGCCTTTTTCTACCCATCAGACCCAAATAACATTGGCAAAGCTACCAGCTAAGTTGTATTTTAATATAGGTTTGATGGATCGTGTAAGCCACACTGGCCAGAAAAGCACTGTCCCTACCCTGGATTCTTGCAAAGTAAATCCCGTGACATGAGACATTGGTATCAGTGGTTCAGGGAATTCTTGCATTGAACGAAACTTGTCTCCTCTTCCAGGGAAGATGGTTCTAACTAGTAGTCTAGTAGTCTCAGCCCCTGCTCATTAAAATCCGATGCCTGTCATTCTTCTGTTCATTTGTGAGGACATTGTATTAAAGTCTGTGCTTGGCTCTCATCTTGTAAATAATGCTTAACATAAACTTATAGTTACATCAAGATCCAAAATAGTCCTGTTTCTGCAGTACTGCATAGCCAAGTTAAGCCTAGCTAAGAAACCAGAAACTGTGCCAAAGATCATGGAATAGTTTTTTTTTTTTTTTTTTTTAAAAAAGTTCTGTATTGACCACCTGCACCTGAAATCTTTAAGAGAATGATACCAAATGATCATGTAAACATAAAATGGACCTGTGATTAAATGTGAATTTTAAACTGCTAATGTTGGTGTTATTTATAGGAAGTAAATGTAAATTCAGCTGAATCAGCAACTTATCTTGGGCTGAATGGTTCAACCCCCTTGGCAGGCTGCTCCAACTTGAGGTACTAGAGCTGACAGAGCTGTTCGTGAACTGCAGGTCATCCTTATTTTGGAGTGAGTTTGTAACCAGCCTCTTAACACACTGTGCAGTTAACTCATAAAAGAGAACAGTGTTCCATTCCTGTCTCAATAAACATTGCCGTCACTCTTTCTTCCCTGCCTTTTCTTCCTTTATCTGTTCTTTTTATCTCATTCCCTCTGATGAGTGTGGGAAGGGAAAGACCTGGTCAGTTGATTCAGACTGTACCCAGATTATTGTTTTCAAAACTGTGTTTGTACCCAAGAATGAAAAAGCACAAATGGAGGAAGAGTAAGCTGATTTTTCATGTTAATCAGTGGGGATTATAAGGCTGACATAACAGTACCATTAGGAACAGATTGCCCAAATTTATGACTGAGATGAAAGGGAAGGTAGAATTTGGTTCAAAATTACTATAATGGGAGACAGTCTTATCTCAATATGATAGTTAAGGACCAATCCTGCCCTGTGAAATGTGGCTACAAAGAACACAAGGCTGTATTCAAAGAGCTCTTTAAAGGTACGTCGTAGTCCTGCCTAGAACCTGAGTCGTGGCAGCGTTCTGCTGTTGGACTCACTGGTCTGTGACAGAAAACAAAGGAATGGACAGCTCCCTTGGTCCCGCCGAGAGGAAAATCTCATAAAAGTGCTTAGCACTACCTGGCCAAACGAATTCAGAAGTTTTCTCTTTTGGCAACGTGAGATAAAATACCCAACTATACAACTCCTTAGTGAGATTGTTCTTCTCACCACCTGATGTTAGCTGGGTTATTAAAGCAAACAGAACATCCAACCTAGTGAGACTTAGTAAATAACTCCCAAACCCCATTTTGAAAATGCGGCATTTTCCTTTAAATAGTAAAAGACTTAGAATATCTTCTCCTGTAAGGTATCATATAGGGGCTAAGTAAAAATAAGTGTTCACAATCTTTTTTCTATGGCCTGAAACACTGAGGGGTTTGAGATACTCAGGATGCGTGTGTGAGGCAGAAATGTACATTCATGTAGCACCCCTTCATGTGTCCTGAAACCGGAGTATGACATGCAGTTCTCTTTTGCCATCTCAGCTCGTAAATATGTGACTGTCCCCATCTGCTGGACATTCACTTTGTTCTGGGTCCCACAGGGGGCTTTTTAATATACATATGCTAGTAAAGGGCTTCCCTGGTGGCTCAGCAGTAGAGAATCCACCTGCCAATGCTGGAGATGCAGGTTCACTCCCTGGGTCAGGAAGATCCCCTGGAGAAGGAAATGGCAACACACTCCAACATTCTTGCCTGGATAATCCCATGGACAGAGGAGCCTGGTGGGATACAGTCCATGGGGTCAAACACAACTTAGTGACTAAACAATGACAACAATGCTAGTAAATGTGCCTCCCTCGCCTGCAATCTTAGATTTTTAAGTGAAAGCCGTATAATATAAACAACCAGAAGCAGCTCTTGTAAAATTAACCTTGGGAACAATGTATTGAATTCAGTGACTGCCTCTAAATGTATGAAATTATTAACCATGGATGGAGATGACTAGGGACATTTCTCAATGGCCTAGGCTAAATAATGCCACCAAGCTCCTAAGCAAGTAATAAGCTCTAAGCACACAATCAATGTCCCATTTGTTTCTCACTAGGAAAAACCAGTGTCATCTGATGCAGAGGCTCTCTCTCCAGGATTACAGAGATACTTGTGGTTTCATCTACAAATCTCCATTTCATCTGCCAATTTTAAGATATTACAAAGTTCAGAACAGTTATTAGTGAACTTCCACAGCCAAGATGAAATCAATATCACATCCGTTATTCTGATTGGAGAAAAGGAGAAAGGAAAGCAATGGCCTCATCTAGAGGCTTTCTACTGATTCCTAGAAGGCTTCACCAGCCTGAAGATAATAAGCTGTTGTCTCAGGAGAACAGAACTAGGATACTACCTGGAGAGGAGCTTGCCCCACAAAAGTACCATTTATCAACAGATGGGGGCAAAGAAAACCTGAAACTAAAATGTGGATTTAACCAAAGTCCTGAGCACGAGTGCGTGAATCCCAACCCCACTCCACCCACCACCTCAATTTTCCTGCTGCCATTCCTCCAAGACTCATGCCGACAGGAAAGCTATCAGTAGGGATTCAAGGATATCACAGTCTCTTTCCTCATTTTAGGGCATCTGAGGGAATGCAAAGCAGGGCTGCATCATCTGGGTATTTCAGAAACAAAGGTCTGCCTTCCTGGGGAAGCAATGAAAAGCTTGGAGTTTTGGCACCAACCAGGGTCTGCTTTATCTTGTCCAGGCCCTCTAGAAAGGTTTGTTTTCCAAGGTAAAGACAAGACTGATTGAAATGAATTGAATGGTCCTGAGAGGGCAGCCCTGGGAGAAAAGGTACAACTTCATCATCACATAGGTTCATTTCATGGACATGCCTTCACAAAATGCTAAAAGCATTTTAGATTTTAGATATAGGTGTAGATTTAGATTATAGAAAGAATGCACATCAAGGATGACTTTGACCTTCCTCCAAGAATTCCAATGTAACTTTCATTTAAAGAGTCCCTGTGTTGTGTTTCCAAGGTCATCACTTTAGCTTGACAAGAATAATCAGAGGCCAGCAGAAAGGTCTGTCTGAGCTGAGATCTTTTGCAGGGAGAAGGGCTACCCCAAATGAATCCAAAGATAATGAAATATCTGGGTCTCTAGGAAGCCAGTGGGGCGGGGGGGTGGGTGGTCTTGCCAAGTGTCAGAGAAGTGCTAATGGAACTCATCATTATGAGTGAAAGCAGTGTTGATTAGCAACAGAGCACACTGGCTGATCCTTACCAAAACTTCCTTTTGTCTTCCCAGCAGGCCAAACTGGCTTTAATTCCTCAATTTCCTCATTTTGTCAGAAAGGTTAAGACAGACAAGAATGTGTCAACTTCACAATAAGCACACGTGAACTGAAGGCAGGAGAGGCCAGTTAAGTTCGTAAAACATGCCACCTGCAATGAAGTACAAACAGTAAGACGGACTCCGGCTGACAGGACACTGAGCCTGCATTTCTGGCCTCAGGGAAGTTTACTCCTGTATCACTCCAGGAAGACACCTACCCTATTCTCAGGTACCGTGACCTTGCACAGAGAGGACACTCTAAGGCAAATAAAGGTCCAGTTTCTTTTAAGATGCTGACCTAATATCTAACTGCTGCAGGCACTGAGTTAGGAGTTTTCTCTGTGCCAGGATGAATGCAGCAAAGGATTGGATCCCATGACTCCAGAAACAAAAAAGCCACTCACAACACAGAGGAACCTCATTTTTATTTATCTGACAAATGCTTGCCTAACAGTTACTGTGTGGCAAGCACTGCTCTTGGCACTGAACAAATATTAACTCATTTAATCTCAACAGCCTCATGAAGTAGCTACTATAATTATCTTCTTTCTACAGATGAGGAAACTGTACAGAAAAGTTGAGTAACTTGCCCAGAATCAAACAACTGTTGGACAGCACAGCAATTTGGCCCCAATATTCAACGTTCTTTACCAGGTATTAAAAGTCGAAGAAGGCCAGGAGTGCTAGATATTAATTCTAACTCAAATCTGGAGTGGTCTAAGATTATTAAGAAAAATAACAACCATTGTTAATACTTATCAAGTGTTAACTACATGTATGGCATGCAGTAAATATTTTTAAATGTTTCATCTCATTTATTCTTCTCAATACTTCTCTAAGGCAGGAATATTTTTATCCTCCATTTTCCAAATGAGAAAACTGTGGCTTAGAGAGGTTAAGTAACCTTCCCAAGATCTCATAGTTGGGACACAAATCTGCTTCCAAAGACTGTGTAGCTAACCACTGAGAAATGTTGCTTCAAAATGCCTAAAAATTCCATGCGAATGGAAACCAAAAGAAAGCAGGGATAACCAAAACCTTCCAACAGAGAAAAGTCCAAGTCCAAATAGCTTCACTGGTGAATTCCTCAAACCATTTAAAGAAGAATTAATACCAATCCTTCTCGAATTCTCCCAAAATATAGAAGAGGAGGGAAGGACTTTCAGACTAATTTTACAAAGTCAGCATTACCCTGAAACCAAAGCCAGACAAGAACATTAAAAGAAAATTATGGGTAAATATCCCTGATGAAAACAAAGGCAAAAACTGAAAACAGAGGCAATAAAAGATTAGCAAACCAAATTCAAAAGCACATTAGGAGTAACATATACCATAACCAAGAAGAATTTATCCCTAGGATGTGAGGAATGGTTCAACATAGGCAATCAACGTGATACACCATATTAATAAAATGAAGGATAAATATCATATGATTTTAATACATGCATAAAAGCATTTGATAAAATTCCTTTCATGATAAAAACTCTCAACAAATTGGGATAGAAGGAACATACTTCAACATAATAAAGGCCATATATGACAAGTCTACAACTGATATCCTCAACAATGAAAAGCTAAAACTTTCCCTCTAAGAATTATCTCTGTTTACAGATGAAATGATATTATATATAGGAAATTCTGAAGAGTCCATCAAAAAACTATTAGAACTAATAAACAAATTCAGTAAAGTTGCAGGATACAAAATCAATATACAAAAATCAGCTGTGTTTCTATACCCTAACAGCAAACTACTGAAAAAGAAATTAATAGAATAATCCATTTACAACAGTACAAAAAGAAAAAAATTCCTAGGAATAAATTTAACCAAAGAGGTAAAAGATCTATACAGTGAAAACCATAAACATTGATAAAGAAGAGACAAAGGAAAAGATATTCAATGTTCATGAATTGGAATCATTAATACTGTAAAATGTCTTGCAATCCAAAGCTATTCTCAGATTCAATGCACTTCCTATCAAAATTCTAATGGTATTTTTCCATTAAAATAAAATAAGTCTAAAATAAGTCTTAAAAATAAGTCTAAAATTTGTATGGAACAACAAAAGACCTCCAATAGTCAAAGCAACTATGAAAAAAAAACAAAAACAAATAATTTTCAACAAAGGAGCCAAGAACTTATAATGGGAAAGGATTGTCTCCTCGATAAATGGTGCTGGGATGGCCACATACAAAAGAGAGAAACTGGACCTTTACTTTATAGCAACAAAAATCAACTCAAAATGGATTAGAGACTTGAACATAAGACCCGAAACATAAAACTCCTAGAAGAAAACATGGGGGGAAAGCTCTTTGAGATCAATCGTCGCAATGATTTTTTTGGATCTGACACCAAAAGCAAACACAACAAGAATAAACAAGCAGGGCTACATCAAACTACAAAGCTTCCACACAACAAAAGAAACCATCAACAAAATATAAAGCAACCTATGGAATAGGAGAAGATATCTGTAAACCATCTATCTGCAAGGGGTTAACATTCAAAATATACAAGGAATTCAAACAACTCAATAGCAAACAAACGAAAACCCCTAAATAACCCAGCTAAAAATGGGCAGAGAGCCTGAATTAACATTCTTCCAAAGAAGACACTCAATTGGCCAACAGGTACGTGAAAGGGCACTCAACATCACTAATCATTAGAGAAATGTAAATCAAAACAATGAAAATGGAACCCTTGTATACCGTTGGTAGGAATGTAAACTGGTACAGCAAGTATGAAGATTCCTCAGGAAATTAAATAAATAGAACTACCATATGATCCAGAAATTCCACTCCTGGGTTTTTATCTGAAGGAGCAAAATCACTATCTCAAAGAGATGTCTGTATTTCCTTCTTCATTGCAGCACTATTACAACAGCCAAACTTCAGATCCACATTTCCAGCTTTTATTGAACATATTCCCCTTTGGCCTTTCCAGCATCCTTTAAACTGAACTTACCCCAAAACAACTTTGTAAACGTCTTCTATAATCTCTGTTTCCTAAATTAGGAATTGTGTCTTAAAAATCACCATTATTTTCATTGTAACCTAGGATCACAGCAACTTCCTCCTTCTTTGACCCCTGGAGGTTCGAGGGCACAAGCAAGATCTAAACAGGTTCATTCACTTATTCTAATCCCTCCGCTTTGGTGGGAGCTTCACATGGGAGCCTGTCTGTGAGTGATAATGCTGCCTCTTTGTGAAGTGGGTGGCGCAAGACTTGGCCTCTATTCGATGAATAATTGGATGTGGTACATTTCTGCATTTTCTCTTCCCATTAATTCTTGAATGAACAATGTGTATCTTGATGATCCTCTAAATTCTATTTACAACAATGAAAAATTCATAATAGGGATAAGATTCCGAGGGAAAAACCAACTACATCCAAGAGAGGTCCCCCATTGCCTCTGAGCATATGCACCCCACCCCCAAGGAATTCTAAGTCTTCCCCATTCTGTCCCTACTGCCAAAAAGGCACCATGAAAAAAGTCCCTCCCCAGAAGGTTTTACCTGCCCACCAATTTTATTCTCTTAGTCCTGGGTTCATATTGCCTCACATTAGGAAGAATGTGAATCTACAAAATGAAGGACATTGTGTCCTCATACCTGTAGATTAATTACTCTTTCAATCAATACTTCACTCCTGATGATTAAATAGTTCTCTTTCACTTTGCAACTCAGCCCTGGTCCAGCTCATTTAACTGTTTCTTCCTTAAAGGAGCCAGACTCCCCCTCCTTCCACACACATTATTAAGGCACCATTAAAATAAGGTGCCTGGTCATTTCTTTCTGTCCTCAATGTATAATGAATTTCTTTCATTTCTATTGGAGAAGGGAATGGCAACCCACTCCAGTATTCCTGTCTGGAGAATCCCATAGACAGAGGAGCCTGGCAGGCTACAGTCCATGGGGTTGAAAAGAGTCGGACATGACTGAGTGACTAACACTTTCATCTCTATGACCCTCCCACTCCATCCAGGCTCATATTCCTATTTTCCAGATTTCTTCAATGGCTTTATTATAGTCTCCCTGCCACCAGTTTCTGTGCACTCCCAAACCACCCTGAAAAAGTTCATCAAGTTAATGGTCTGCTTTCTCATCCCCAGACTCTAGTGGCTTCTTATTGTCTTCAGCACAAAGCCTAAAATATCAGGCCTAATATTTAAGACACTTCAGAAGACATCCCTGGAGGATATGTGCTCCATACACACATCCTTCATTAGATTCCAATTTCCTTGCTTCTCTCAAACCTCTTCTTCACCTGGTCTTCCTATTCCTTAATGTCAAAAATAAATTCTTGGCCCTCAGTCCCAAGATTTCATCATTTCTTACATGGAACCTAAAGAAATAGCAACTTCTTAGTACATAATCAGATATTGCCTTATATTATTAAGTTAATCAACATGAGACTTATTATTACATAATGAAATTGAGTTCTACAAACTTCACTGTAAATAAATGTCATTATCTCATGTTGTTAAATAAGAGACGAAACTGGTGGCCATGGGCAATATTCAGCTTCAGACTAGCTTCACATGACCATAGAGCCTTTTGTTGTTTTAGATTTGAATCTGAAGAATTTGGATATTTTGTGGGAGGTCAGGGAGGATGGAGTTACACTCTTCATTTCTCCCCAGACCCTACCACTCATCATTATTTCAAACCCCACTGCCTTGACAGTCACAAATCCTGCCTGGTTATGAAGATGTTTGAGTTTGCAAAACCTTTTGATAGTCACATGTGAAACATCTCATTGCCCTCTTAAGTCCAGAGACTCGAGGAGGGCAGGGTTGCATCTTACACTCCTTAGCATAACTCATCCCATACCCTACACGGCACAGAATATTACTAAATACAGTGATTGCATGCAAGGCTGCAAAATCAGTTAATTGTCAGCGCTAGGTGGGACCATGAGTCAATGAACAAAGGATGTCATCATTGGCCATGTTGAACTCCCCTCCTGCAAGGACAAATGAGCTTTCATGACGACTTCTCGCCATGAATCCAACAACGACACCTATTATACACAGTCTGTTCCTGGAAGTCATCCCACTAAAATAGGTGCGATATTTACTTCAGTCCAAGACACCAATCTCAGTAAGTGTCAGTTCCTGGGGGAAAAGAAACAGGGATATTTGTTTATTTTGGGGTGGGATGAGGGGGGTAAAAGTGCTATTTACAAACATAATATTCCAATGACAGGAAATGAGAGCAGAAAGCATCTCTTGCTGGCCTAAACAAGAAGTGGTTAACCTCATTCCAACTTCTGTTGAGAGACCTTAGTTGCCCTCTCACTCTAATGAAGGACTCATATTTGACAAACCCTTTAGGCTGAATTATTCAGCATCCACCAGCCTTGGAGACAAACAGGCGACAATCAAGAGATGGCAGAACGTAGCAGAAAGAGCATGAGATTTGGAGACAAGACAGACCAGGGTTTGGAAACTGGCTTTGACACTCTGCTTTTCTAAGAATCAGTGTCCTCAGCAATAAAAAAAAGAAAGTGGGGTTGGTGGGTGGGGAGGAGGGGATGCCATCCACAGTAATTACATGAGATGAGAATAGCAACAGCTAACACTTACTGTGTGCTTATTTTGTGCCAGGTACTGATTTGAAGTGTTTTAAATGTGTTTACTCGTCTACTTATGACATTATGAAACAGATGTTAATATTGCTTGCATTTCCCACAGTTGGACACTGAGGCACACAAAAGTTTAGGTTATTTGCCCAAGTCACTCAGCCAGTAAATGGGCAAATCCGGGATTCATATCCAAGTGCTCTCATTCCAGGACCTTGAATCTTAACACCTACTAAATGCCCTTGGGAGGCACTTGACATAGCACCTGGTAAACTGAGGCACTAAATACAGGAATAAAAGAGAGAGAGAGAGAGCAGGAAGAAGGAAAAAATCTACTCCATTTCTCTCCTGGGATTCCAGGTCTCCCTAAGTTAGCTGATAAGGTCTTTAAAAGACTATAGCTCCCCCAAGCTCCTCAAGTTGCCATTGCACTGGCCTCTGTGGAAGAACTTAGAATAAATCACTCCACCTCACTCAGGCTAAGCAAGACACGCAGCGACATACCTTGACTGGTTCAAAAGCATCTCCAACCAATCACAAACTAAAGGCCCAAGACCCATCATATGTTTCAGCCCTCTTACCTTAGAGGGAACTCTGCCTTACCAGGGGTCTCCTGCCTTTCTCTTCATTTGACAACCCTAATCCTGGTGCTGCTGCTGCTGCTACGTCACTTCAGTCGTCTCCGACTCTGTGTGACCCCATAGACGGCAGCCCACCAGGCTCCCCCGTCCCTGGGATTCTCCAGGCAAGAACACTGGAGTGGGTTGCCATTTCCTTCTCCAATGAGTGAAAGTGAAAAGTGAAAGTGAAGTCGCCCAGTCGTGTCTGACTCTTCACGACCCCATGGACTGCAGCCTACCAGGCTCCTCCTTCCATTGGATTTTCCAGGCAAGAATACTGAAGTGGGTTGCCACTCCCTTCTCCTCTGGAGCAGCCTGGTAGGTTCCATGTACATACCACCTCTAGGCAGGCACGGTGGCCCTCAGGGCTGCCACCTCAGAGCTCCTAGAATTGAGAGGAGCCTTCCACACACACAAAGCAAACCCTACCAGAGAATATGTTGTATTCCTTCTGCCCAAAGGATCTTGGAGAGGCAAAGCTGTGGTCACCACAGAGAGCAAATGAATTAATCCCAGTAGGTGATCCTCACGGCAAATGACAAGAAGGGCTGAAACTACACAATGTGCTACAGGGTACTTTTAAAATAAAATTAGGACAAAAGAAAGAGAAATATATAAATGTATATCTATCAATATAAAAATGGACTTACAGGGATGCTGCAGGATCACTCTAAAGATAAAGAATCCCAAGGGTGAGATTTCAGACTGCTGAAGAAACTCCAACAATCCAGCCATCCATGTGCACCAGAGAAAAGCTCCTGTCCTAGACTTGACCCTGCTTTTGCCAGATTTCCTGGTTTTGAGGGTGAAGTAAAGCACAGACTCTCTCCTTTGATGACCAAACTACTGCTACCCCGAGACCCTGTGTGGAAGAGCGAGGGGAGCAGACCTGAGGAGCCTGAGGGCTGCAGCTCTGCTCACTGTCTGCAGAGTTCCCAGTCCTTGGGAAGGGGGAGGGAGTTCTCTCCAAGACCTGCATGTCCCCCAGGAGTGCTGGAATGGGCCCCCCATTCAGGAAAGGACAGCAGTACCGTCAGGTGGTATTAGAGGTTCACTGGTCAAACATGGACTGGTGGCCATGTCCTTTCTTCCTGCTGCTCTGAGAGATCAGAGGGCTTCCTTAAGGGAACTAACTGAGAACAGCGTTGAATATTAGTAAGTATGGCCAGGCATTCAGGGGTTAGGTGAACTTGCATACATAATTCATCAGTCCTCCCCAGTTATACATTTAAAATTGACTGACTTCTTTTATGTTAGACTACCATGTACACTCTCCATTTTAAAAATCTTACTTATAGTTCAGGGCCTATAGGCTTCAGCTAACTTTGGGTCAGTCAGGCGACCATGGGGAGATGGCCTCATTGTACAGCAGCTTCTGCTTGGAGGGCCCAGGCTCTGCCAAGGAGATTTTCCCAAGAACCTCTTTAAACCCAGACCCCGTGAAACAAGCTTGCAAAATATGGCCCAGGCTCTGACAGATCTGCAACTGTGAAAGTCAAGAAAGGAATAATAAACTGAAGCAAGACAGCTGGAGATTTTTATTACATTTAATGACACAAATCTTCCCAAAGTAATCTGAACCCTAATGTATCACAAGATTATTCATATTATTATATATTCCAAAAGCAAAATCCTGCTGCAATCCTGGCCCTAACATGACTCCTCAAAACTGAAATAACTCCTTGAGAAACAAAAAGATAAAATAGGAATGACTTAAATGATGGAGTTAGCAGATCAGAAGGTAAGCAAAAGGCAGATTGATTTGTTAAAGGTAACAAAAAGACTCTAAATAAGAATGGGCATTTAAGATCTTACTCCTAAATTGAGTTAAGGAGCTATGCTCAAACCATTAAAAAAAAAAACTGAACAAGTGTTACAGTGTATACCTAAACAATAACTGCTACGGAATACCGACTCATTGGAACTGATTTCCTTCAGCTGCTTATGGCCTTCCCAAGCGGCCCTTTTCTGAGAACTGTACCATAGTCTTAATGTAATATAGTATTTTTTTTATTACTGATGACTAACTAGACCTCAAAATAATAAATTGACAACTATAGTTTCAGACACACTGAGAACACACAAGCAGGTGTGATTTACGCATATCTCTCTTTTCCAAGGGTGAAGTGTTTGTTGTTGCTTCCCAGTGGCTCAGTGGGTAAAGAATACATCTGCAATACAGGAGATGCAGGAGGCGTGGGTTCAATCCCTGGGTCAGAAAGATCCCATAGAGGAAGGCATAGCAACCCACTTCAGTATTCTTACCTAGAGAATCCCATGGACAGAGGAGCCTGGCAGGCTATAGTCCATAGGGGGGCAAAGAGTCAGACACGACTTAAGCGACTGAGCATGCATGCATGCATACTTTTACTAGGCTGAAATTCTGAGAAGGGGATAAATGAATTTAGTTTTATTTCTGCTTTTGGACTTTTTTCTCCTTTAATTTTTAATTTCATTTTCCTAATTTTCATACTGAACAAATTCCTGTGGTCCTAATGAGAGAAGAAAACTTGATTTTCATTGAATCTTGTAAAAGTTGAAAGGGTTTTGGGACATGGGAGAGGAAAACACTCAGATTACAGTATGATGGGAAGACAAAGCTTTCTGCTTTCAGGCCCTCTCTTCTCTGGGTCTGCAGACCCACAAAGATAAACCTCTACTTCAGTTCATCTCCATCCTCTTCTTGCTCCTCAAATTGGGTAAGCATTTCATAAAGGTTTTTGCAGTCATTTCTGCCAAAGCAGAAATGTAATTTAGTGTAGCTCTTTCAAAGAAATATTTGAAGGAGGTTATTTTCCTCTTATAAATTTATTAAGAATTGCTAGAAAAAAAGGAGGGGTAGGTGACAGAAAAGTGAAAGTGAAGTCACTCAGTCATGTCCAACTGTTTGTGACTCCATGGACTGTAGCCTACCAGGCTCCTCTGTCCATGGAATTTTCCAAGAATCCTGGAGTGGGTTGCCATTTCCTTCTCCAGGGACCTTCCCAACCCAAGGATTGAACCGGGGTCTCCTGCATTGCAGGCAGACCCTTTACCATCTGAGCTACCAGGGAAGCCAGGTAACAGAAGGAGTAGTTTAAAATACAATCTAAAGAAAGTAGCCTCATCTTATAAATGTATCCTAGAAACTAAACCTTTAAAGCAAGACTTGAATTCTCCAAAAACAATGCTCCCTCTTCCAAGGTTTTCAGGATCTTATGTTAATAAATAAATGAAGCCTAATGCTAAAAAGCAAACAACCACACACACATACACAGAAAATGGATTTACCAAACATGGAAAATCAGAATGATAGTCTTTTTTCTGGAGGATATATCAGATTATTCCTCTAAATAGCAGCTTCCTCGAGCTCATGGAAAATGTAAGAGGAAAGGGAAGGAATGGGGAAAGGACAGGACGGGAAGTCAAGAGAAGGTAAACAGAGGTGGGGGAGAGCTGAGGGCAAGAGGGGAGGAGGGAAAAAGGAGGAAGGAGGGGGGAAAAAAAGAACATTTCAAGAACATATCCACTGCCAAAAATAAGGAACATCTGAAAAGGCATCTTGACATTTTCATCAGAATTTTAAGAAGTGCTTTCCAAATGGAAAAGAACCTGCCACCCAACTATTGCTACTTTCTATTTCAAGCTCAAAACAAACATACAAACTGAAACACAAATAGTCCAGCTTGACAAGAAAACATGAGCCCCAAACACTTTAATCAGTGACTCTTACCTGGTTACAAGAGACTGGGTACAGGTTTGATTTAAAGGGGGTCAGACACTGGTGGTTTGATACACAGAACAAAAACGGTTGTTCAGTTGGCTCATTCAGTGAGCTCTTCATGATACTCCTGCAGCTTTCATTCAGTCTCCCCTGTGAAATGTGAAGACACTTGACACACTCTATGTGGCACTAAGAAGAAGGCAATCAACCAACACAAGCAAGGAGAAGAAAATGACTTCACTCAATCCCAACCTTGCTGTGCAGCCTCTTCTCCCACACTCCCAGAATGAGGTGATATTAGGTTAGCAAGACAAATACCTGTGTGACCTTGGGCAAGTTACCTGGGCTCTTTCTAGAATATCAGGATGATGACAAGCGGAGTATCTACTTCTTAGTGTTATTCTGAATAATATAGTCCTTAGTAGTGTAGTGAAGTTGCTTAGTTGTGTCCGACTCTTTGCGACCCCATGGACTGTAGCCTACCAGGCTCCTCCATCCATGGGATTTTCCAAGCAAGAGCACTGGAGTGGGCTGCCATTTCCTTCTCCAAGTATAGTCCTTGGCATATAGTGGATGTGTAGAAACTGCTAGATGTTAATGAGCAGAACTGTTAAATATGCCCAAATTAATTCTATTCCATGGAACAATTATTTTTGAGCGTGGAGGGGGCCAGTATAAAATCTGAGGGTGTTCCAAATCCCCCCATCCTCAAAGCTCTTGCAGCCTACTGTGGAGATTCTTAGTCCTAAAATGTGTATTACCCCTGAAGAACCTTATAAAGAAAACTGATGCCAGGCACCACCCACAGAGATTCCAGCTAAGTTGGTCTGGAGTCAGGCCTGGGCATTAGCATTTTTCAAAGCCCCCAGATGACTCTATTGCTCACTAAGGACTGCCAACCCAGAAATCTGCCATGGGATTTGTGTGCAAGGCCACTGCCTGTGTGGTCTGTTAGACTCTGACAGGACCAGGAGCCCCTGGAATGAAGGGAAGTGTGTTGTTTTCTGTTGTGTGAATCCCCACAAGCCATCAAATGAAAAATCCCTTTGAAGTTGGTGACCAAATCAGAGAGGGCGGGCCCCCAAGGTTGGAGCCTGGCATCTGTAGGCTGGTTTGTTTTGTTGCTTTGATTGTAACAGAGGTGAAAGGACCCTTGTGGGAGGAAGTAAAGTGGGTCCTGCCTGCCAGCAGAGAGGGTGAGGTTAGAAGCCATTCCAGCCATACCATTTAGAGCTGGAGGCCTAACGAACTATGACAGAATCAGAAAGCAGCATTTTAATTTACTGTTGTCCCTTCCTCACCCACCTTTCTTGGTTTATTTTCTTTTTGCTCTGTAATTTTAGAGAGCTCTTTGTGCTGCAATTCTTATCTGTGTCTGAGGACTCCAGGGCCTGAGTTCCTTGCCCTCCCTTGAGTTGGGATCATTGTAAGTGGACTGGCTCCTGCTTCAGGCCGGCCATAGTGGTGGCAGCTGGGATCATGGGAGCCACTCACAGGGATGGGACACTCGGCAGGCAGAGTTGGTACCATTGCTCGGTCTCCCCTCCAGCCCTCTGTCTCCTTCTTGGGAGAGTTTTCATAAGGAAAACAAACCAATAAATCACAATACAAGGCTGAAGGAAACCTATTTCCTAAGACAGAATTTACTAATTTTTTTCTTACCTTCTCTCTATCCCCTCACATCAGGGTCCACATACTAGCTAGTTCAGGGCTTTAGGTAACTTGATGTTAGCATGATGAAATTCAACACAATTTGACATTTGGTAATTACATGGGCCATGTTTCCTAAGTGGTAATTATGTGGGTTGTCTTCTGTATAAATGCCTAGATGACTATTTTAGAAATGGGAGATTAAGTGGACCAGAAGCCATCTTTAATCTACCAAGCAGAACATTCTAAGGCAAAGCCTACAAAAATGGGAAATTACCAAGCTGTGCTCACATTCCTCTGTGCCAAAGGCAGGGAGTCCTGGCCAGCTCTAGGCAAGGCAACATGTGCCTTCAAGCATGAATACCCATAAATCAGAATTTTAGGAGCCTGATGACAGTGAAACCCTAGCATGTCATCCCACACATCTTTATTTTTTAAAAAGATCTGTAATTATCTTGATGTTGCTAGACTGAAGGACTACATGATACAACACCATAGGACCCTCTGGGGGATGCTCAAAGGCAATGTCCACCAACTCTGCTTGGGTTCCACTATCTTTTCCTCCAGGGTTCTCCTATTACAAGCTCCAGGTCTGGAGGACAGTGGAATTTAATGGGTAAAAGCATGGTCACTGAAGCCATATCCCTTGGGTTCAGATCACAGCTAAGGTCATTCACTAGCCATGTTACCCTGAGCAAGGCATTTAACATCTCCTTGCCCCAGTTTCCCTACCTGTAAAATGGTACTGGTGATAGTACCTACTTCTTAAGAGCTGTTGTGATCATGGAATAGCAACTCACTTAATACAACTGAAGTATTTAGGTCAGTTCCTGGCACTTAGGAAGCACTTAATAAGGAAAAACTATTCTTATGCTGGGCCTGGGTAGGAAGGGAAAGAAGAAAAAATGTGAAAAATGATGACAGCCCACAAAAATGACCAACTTCTTACCACACAACTGACTTTGAGGATTGCCTCATCACTTGAATTTCAACAGTCACTCACAGAAAATATTTACTGAGCACCAACCACAGCGGAAGGTCATCTAACGCAAGGGTGGTGACAGAGTGGTAGAGGAAGGCGGGCTCCTGCTCAGGGCACACACCTGGCAGGTGCAGTTGAGTTCACCCAAGTTAAATGGGACCCCACTGTAACTCTGGCTATAAAGTAGTGGGTCAGAAAACAAGAGTCCCTGGCCCAAGGAAGGTGTCATTCAAGTAGAAGGGGCAGACTTTTAAGCAATCGGCCCACAAAGAAATAGAACAACAATGAAAGAAAACTGCAGGAGGCTACAAAGGTGTACCTCAGAGGAGGAGGGTATGCCATGGAAAGCCATGAGACCTGAAAGGCAAATAGAAGTGAGCCAAACAAAGTCAGGAAGAAGTAGTCTAGACAGAGAGCGTGTGCAAAGGGCGCATAGCAGAAAAGAACTCGTGTCTGAGGAGCTGGAAGAGGGACCATTAGGTAAGGAGTGGGGAGGGAGAATAAAGAGGAGATAAGACTGCTGGTGGCCCCGCACACATGCTGTCTCACGACACTGTGAGGGGAGAACGTAGTTCTGCTCTCCTCCTGGACTCCTGTTCACCACATTTTCCAGGTGCTTTGTACTGAAAGCAGGAAACTGAAATTGTTTTAGCAAATCAAGAAGAAGCACTTAAGCTGCTTACTTACATAGGACAGCAGCTTAAAAATATTTCTGTTCATGTGCACGGTATTTCTTCAGAGGGTAGCCTGGTCTGTCGAGGATATTCTTTATTTCAGAGATGGATTCTTCCTATAACACAAACAAATCCAGCAACTACATTACTCATAGTGTAATATAGGTCAATGATATTGCATGCGTAGTTTTGCATTTAGGAGATCTATGAATCCCGTGTATGCCATATATATTGTGTTCATGATATATGTATATATGTAGATACTATTTTTTTCCCTCTCTCCCTTTCTTTTTCTTCCCTCTTCCCTCCCACTTTCTCTCCCTCCTCCCTTTCTTTCTTCCTCTTTTACATTTTAAAGGGATTCCCCTACTTGAAAAGATTTGGAATTAACAAAGCAAAACAAATGACTCTGCAGACAGGCAATAAAATAATTCACCACCCAGGTAATTAGGGTAACAAATATTCATTTATAAGTATGATCCTATAAATCTAGGATATGTCAGCATTTAAATAAGTCAAGATGACCAATTCAACTACATGTTATAATTAAACCCAACTAAGGGGTGCACTGTCAACCTTCCATCTGAATTGGTTTAAACTGGTGACAGGCCACAGCTAATGGCTGTACACCTGCCGTAGAGGAGTACTGAGTATATCTGTCTATGGATCGGAAACACTCCCCTCAACCCCAGAAAAGTCCAATAGTCAAAAACACCTGATTAACTTTGAGGAAAACTTTCTTCCTTGTTGTGGGCTCACATAGACCACACATGTTCCCAGATTCTTCCCTGCACTGGGATTCCTGCCCAGAGTGGAAGTGAATGTGCTCCAGGCAAACACTGTCTTCTCTAAGTCCTCTCACATGACCATGCTCCCCCTCACTTCAGGACCTCTGCCTGATGCACCCTGTGCTCTGAAGTATTAATAGCTGCTACTCATCGCTCAGACTGCAGCTCCACTGTCTCTTCCTCAGGAAAGCCTGCCCTGAGTGCCAACCAAGTCAAGCACTCCCTTTCATACGCTCTCAGGATACCATGTACCTCCTTGGTGAGCATCACAATTTTATACTTGTTTCTGCAGTTACCTGATTAATGTCTATCTCCCCTGCTAGACTGTGAGACCCAGTTCCCATACTATTTTGTCAGCAAAGATGTCATTTCATCAGAAGTCCTGACCTTGTTTAGGTGTTGCTGAGCTCTGTGGGATGTCAGAAGACTGCAGACCCTTTCATGGATCTTCTTCCATGTGGACTGGAACCCGGGGTGGGGCCTGCTCAACAGAGTAAACAGGGTGGAGTATCATGTAGCTGATAAAAGGATACTTATAACTTAGAAGTGAGAAAAAAGCAGCAATATACAAAAGTGTGCACAGTGTAGTTTCAATGTCTTTATTAAACCTACACCTAAGAAAAGCACCAGGAATAAAAACAGCCAAGATGTTAAAAATGGTCTGTGTCTGGGTGTGTATTCCTTTTCTTCTCTGTACTTTACTATTTTAGATATTTCTCCAAAGAACAAACCCTGCTTTTATATTTTTAAAATGTAATCCAAAAATTTTTAATACAAAATTTAATCCCTACTGTTTCCACCATAAGGATCTTATTTTATGTTATTTCCTTTAGGCCCTCCAGACATAAATTTAACCACAGGTCTTAACAGTGTCTTCTGGTTACTCAAACATGAAGCATTTTCTCCCTTTCACAGGCACTTTCCAGGACTTTTCCCTTGGATAGAATGTAAGGGAACTCACAACCCCCACCCCACTTGTGTGAGTCCTTACCACCCATCAGAGCTCAGTTCAGTTATTGATTTCTCAGGAAAAGTCCCTTCCTGTAGAGGAGGTCAGCTTCCCCGTTTCATGCACTTAAGAGCCAATTCATCCCTCATTCATAGCACTTTCCCCAGTAGATATTTTGTCATTATTTGGTTAATGTCTGTCTTTCCTCCTAGGATGAAATTGGGAGTGAGACTCCTAGGCTAATAGCTCATCTCAGGGCTCTGTGGGTCCCGTATGAACACCATATGGGAATTTACTACAGATTACTTGAATGATGAATTCATTCATTCATTTTTGGGAGGCGAATGAGTGCCAATTCTTAAACTGAGGCAGAATTTGCAATGTGATTATGAAAAGCACACTGAAAAGATATTGTGTTTAAGTGCCAAAAATTTTGCAATTTGGATAAAATCATTCTCTTTAATTAATATATAATGAACACTGGAAATGACAGAGACATGTGGGAATCAATCCAGTTGTTACACCACCACACTAATGATTCCCTCTGCAGTTGCCCCTCCGCTCTGTCTGGGATCCATACCCAGGCCACCCATCCTGGCTCCATGTAATGAGCACAAACCCTCTGGTTTCCAGGCAGACAAGACTAAGAGAATGACTGATGTACACAAATCCATTACCAACCCAGGAAAGTGACTCACAGCAAATGAAAGCACCACCTATAGCACTGACCATACTTAAAGGCAAGGCACATCATTCCTATAGTCCTCTAAGAGTTTTTAAGATGAAGGAATAGAAATATTTTGAAGCTATAAATGAAGCTAGCATTTAAAAATAAGCACCAGCTGGACACTGTAAATGCTTTTTCATTGGTCTTGAGTAACCAGTACCAGAATGATCCCTATACTTGTTACTATATGCATTCAGCATTAAATTTGAAGATCTCTGAGAATGATGAGTCAATAGGCAAGGGTAGTGCTATGCCTTGATTATAGCCTTCTCCTAGTGCAGTGGGAAGAATGAGGATGGGGGTTGAAGGGATGTGCCACTATCCAGTCACTGGAGCTAGGAAACAGGCTCAAGAGTGTTCCTCCCACGTTTAGGACTACCATTTCACCCACAGCTAGTTAAAAGGGTTTTCCATTTCCTCCCTTAAAACCCTGGACTGATTCTCACTCCAAAACTCACCTTCCAACTCATCCCTGCAAACTTGGCCCTTGCTGATTTCAGTATTGTCAGCAGAAACTCAAAAGGTACTTCTCGTGTGCTTCTATGGTCTGAGCAGGAGGAGACTGGCCCCAGTGGCTCACACGAAAAGAATAGTGAAGGAGGCAGAGGCTAAGCACTGGGAGCGAAACCAAGACCCATACGGTTGACTCCCAGGAATCCCTGAGCATGTCTTACAAAACAGAAGATAAGGAAATTGCTTGTTAAAAATCCCTGTTTCCAACCTGCCTTTATTGATTAAGCTTGCTTTAGTTTTTTGTTGTTGTTGTTCTTTTTCCCTTCCTTAATTGCATACCCTCTAAGCTTCACATAGCCTACGAAATATATCACAAGACTCCTTAACATCCCTACAGATAAAGCCTCTGACATTATGGGTCACTATAGTAATCACTGCAGATGGTGACTGCCGCCATGAAATTAAAAGACGCTTACTCCTTGGGAAAAAAGTTATGACCAACCTAGATAGCATATTCAAAAGCAGAGACATTACTCTGCCAACAAAGGTCAATCTAGTCAAGGCTATGGTTTTTCCAGTGATCATGTACGGATGCAAGAGTTGGACTGTGAAGAAAGCTGAGTGCTGAAGAATTGATGCTTTTGAACTGTGGTGTTGGAGAAGACTCTTGAGAGTCCCTTGCACTGCAAGGAGATCCAACCAGTCCATTCTAAAGGAGATCAGCCCTGGGATTTCTTTGGAAGGAATGATGCTAAAGCTGAAACTCCAGTACTTTGGCCACCTCATGCGAAGAGTTGACTCATTGGAAAAGACTCTGATGTTGGGAGGGATTGGGGGCAGGAGGAGAAGGGGACAACAGAGGATGAGATGGCTGGATGACGTCACCGACTCGATGGACGTGAGTCTGAGTGAACTCCGGGAGTTGGTGATGGACAGGGAGGCCTGGCATGCTGCGATTCATGGGGTTGCAAAGAGTCGGACATGACTGAGCGACTGAACTGAACTGATAGTAATGGTGGGCTTAAGTTATTCTCCAAGAACATGGAGTTGGATCCTGTTTGACTCAAGCTGGCTAAGACTGGTTGGGATCACTGATCCTAAAACTGTGTCCGCACAGACATCTGATGAATAATTCTTTTACATCAGAGGGCCAAAAACTCCACCCTCACATCATGCCAGGCACCTCCACTTTTGAACACACACCCTATGAAGAAGCATGTAACCTAGATATGCCTGGGTAAAGCACTGATTACTTCACCTTTTCTCAACCTCCAATGGCATTTCCTTGACCTCCAACCACCTTTCCTCATGCCTAAGACCTCATTGCTTCTTTATCCTATAAATATCTCCGCCCCATGCCTTCAGGGAAGTGGATCTGAGACTTGTTCTCCCATCTCCTTACTTGACTGCCTTGTGAATAAATACTTTTCTGCTACAAACCTCAGCACCCCCGCGTTGGGCTTGCTGTACACAGAGCAAACGAATCTGGAAAAAAACCCAGTGTTCAGGGCTACCTCTGTGATCACATTAAGGTCAATGGGGAATGGATTCTTCACCAAGAATACAAAGGGATATCCTTTACTCAGAACAGCTGTCTTAAAAATATTATTTTCAGTGCCACTTCCCTGGAGGTTAAGGTGACAAACTATCCTGGTTGGCCCAGAACCGAGAGGTTTCCCAGAATGCAGGACTTTCAGGGCTAAAGCCAGGATGGTCTTAGGCAAACCAGATGACCTTTGTGTGACTATGCTATGTTTTCCCTGATCAAGGCCTTATTTACAAATTCACAGTCTGATTAGATCCAAATTTATCAGTTTAGAGTGACTTTGGACACACAGAATTTGCTGACTCATCAGAGATAAGTGATTGATAAGAGATAAGTGATTGTCATCATCCTACAGTTCAACTGTGCTAATTCCTGTTACTGACTTGCAAAAGCTGCCACTTGCCATTTCCTCCTCCAGGGCAACTTCCCAACCCAGGGATCGAACTCGTGTCTCTTACGTCTCCTGCATTTGCAGGTGGGTTCTTCACCACTAGCACTACCTGGGAAGCCCCACTGCCTTCCAACGGAGCCCCAGTTCCTTAGCTCGGTTTCCACAGCCCCCCTCTGACTATCAGCCTTGGCACCCACTCATCCCCCAGGCTGCTCTAACTTCTAGAAGCTGATAGCACTCCTTGCCTTCTCACCTTCCATTCCTCTCCTCCATTAACTATCATAATCCAATCCCCTCCCCTCCAGGCCCTCATGAAAATGCCACCTCCTCCATGAAATATTCCAGAATACCATCCTTCTCCTTTATACTCTGATAGCATTTTGTCTGTACTTTTCTCAAAATTCTGCCCTGTAGAAAATTCTCTGTGTACATTAAAAAAAAAAAAAAAAAAAAAATTCTCTGCTAGGTTGGAAGTTCTCAGAGATGAGAAGAAATGTCTTAAATGTTAACATTTCCATCTGAGGCCTAACAGGTCGACTATCTGTTTTCCTTCTGAGGCATTATATTTTTCCCGTGTCAGCAAATATTTATTAAATGTCTACTAAGTACCATGAATTAGTAACTGATTCTTCATGTGTCTTTTTTTTTTTTTTTTTTTGCCACATCACACAACATGCAGGATCTTAAATTTCTCAACCAGGGACTGTGATTGAACCCATGCCCCCAGCAGTGGAAACTCAAAGTCTTAAGCCCTGGACCACCAGGAATGTCTCCAACTGTATTATTTAGATGGAAATTATTCTCAAAACTTAATGCAGAGTAAAGCAGACTGGCCTATCCTTCATTCAAACCAACTATCTTGAAAATATTATCTTTGCTGCTACTTCCTTGGAGCTATGACCAACTGTCCTGGTTTGCCTGGGACCAAGAAGTTTCCCAGAATGCGTGACTGTCATGGTTAAAATCAGGACAGTCTGGGGCAAAACTAGATAGTTAATCACATTAGTAGGGAATGCAGATTGGAAAATAAAGGTTCCTGTTCTCAATCTCTGGTCTGCCCTCCAGACACATGCAATCAAGGTTTGGTGTGTGTGTGATGATGATATAAATAAGCCAATAAACCATGTCTAGAAAAATAGAAAGAAACTATACCCACATATTGGAGAAAGCAATGGCACCCCACTCCAGTACTCTTGCCTGGAAAATCCCATGGACGGAGGAGCCTGGTAGGCTGCAGTCCATGGGGTAGCTAAGAGTCAGACACGACTGAGCAACTTCACTTTCACTTTTTACTTTCATGCATTGGAGAAGGAAATGGCAACCCACTCCAGTATTCTTGCCTGGAGAATCCCAGGGACAGGGGAGCCTGGTGGGCTGCCGTCTATAGGGTTGCAGAGTCGGACACGACTGAAGTGACTTAGCGGCAGCATACCCACGTATTAGTCATGCTTGTCTTTGGGTGGTAGGACTGATAGGTTATTTTTTTTCACTTCTTTTCATTTTTCTATAATTTCCAAACTTTCTATAGTGAGTTCTTTTATACTAGTGAAATCAAAAGCTGGGGTTCTAACATTCAGTTCAGTTCAGTCGCTCAGTCGTGTTCGACTCTTTGCAATCCCATGAACCGCAGCATGCCAGGCCTCCCTGTCCATCACCAACTCCCAGAGTTTACCCAAACTCATGTCCATTGAGTCAGTGATGCCATCCAACCATCTCATCCTATGTCGTCCCCTTCACCTCCTGCCTTCAATCTTTCCCAACATCAGGGTCTTTTCAAATGAGTCAGCTCTTTGCATCAGGTGGCCAAAGTATTGGAGTTTCAGCTTCAACATCACTCCTTCCAATGAACACCCAGGACTGATCTCCTTTAGGATGGACTTGTTGGATCTCCTTGCAGTCCAAGGGACTCTCAAGAGTCTTCTCCAACACCACAGCTCAAAAGCGTCAATTCTTCTGTGCTCAGCTTTCCTTATAGTCCAACTCTCACATCCATACATGACCACTGGAAAAACCATAGCCTTGACTAGACAGACCTTTGTTGGCAAAGTAATGTCTCTGCTTTTTAATATGCTGTCTAGGTTGGTCATTGGAGAAGGCAATGGCAACCCACTCCAGTACTCTTGCCTGGAAAATCCCATGCATGGAGGAGCCTGGTAGGCTGCAGTCCAAGGGGTCGCTAAGAGTTGGACACGACTGAGCGACTTCACTCTCACTTTTCACTTTCCTGCATTGGAGAAGGAAATGGCAACCCACTCCAGTGTTCTTGCATGGAGAATCCCAGGGACGGGGGAGCCTTGTGGGCTGCCATCTATGGGGTCGCACAGAGTCGAACACGACTGAAGTGACTTAACAGCATGTTGGTCATAACTTTCCTTCCAAGCTGTAAGCGTCTTTTAATTTCATGGCTGCAATCACCATCCACAGTGATTTGGGGGCCCCAAAAAATAAAGTCAGCCACTGTTTCCACTGCTTCCCCATCCATTTGCCATAAAGTGATAGGACTGGATGCCTTGATCTTAGTTTTCTGAATGCTGAGCTTTAAGCCAACTTTTAATGACAGATAATAATGAAGAAATAAATAGTATCTATGCCAACTGAGCTGCCTATCCCATTTTCAACAAACATTCTGAGATATGCTTTCCAGAGGTAAGAGAAAAATCTCAATTCTTACTTCTGGGATTATTTTTCAAGGAATAATAATCTTTCATGTCAAGCTGCTCCTAAGGAAGCAAACTGATAAAATGACCTGACTTTTATTCCTGTCAGACCACAGGTCACTCTTCTAGCAAAGAGATGGGTGCTGGCTGCTGACCTTTCTCGGAGAAGGGGCTGATCCAGAAGAGGGCTGGGAGATCTGGAGTTCTGGGAGGTGTCAAATGAAGTTTCCTGGTGAAAATCAGCATCCCCTTGGTTACTGTAACTGGGCGAGGGCTTTCCAAACTTACTTGAATCTAAAGATGATGGTGATTCATTCCTTAAAACAATCCGTTCATCTGGCTCTTTGATAACCTGAGTGACAATGTGCATTCACCTTTAGTTATAGCTTTTGCTTTTGTTTGCTTAATTTAGAGCTGGGGGTTGGGTGGGACAAGGAAGAGAACCGGGGGCAAGAAGACAGAATACCTGCCTCCAGGATCTCCTGCAAATACAAGAGGAGTGGGAGCAGAGAAGACTAGAGACAAAATGCTCAGGAGTCAAGGGCAAGGAAAGATAACCAAATTCGTTTGGTATATATTAACGAGCCAAAATAAACTCCTGCTCTGAATTTTGATTTGTGAGGACTAGGGATTATTGCGTTGGGAAAGAAAAAAATTTTAGACAAAATATTTAAAGGCTATGTCAAAGGAAACTGAGAGTACTTCATTTTCTTTGTGTATGTCCATTGTCATGCTGTAACAGGGAAGCTTGCACCTTCACCTGAACAAGCCAATCAGACTTTAAGAACAAGTGATTGACCACCTCTCTATATTCAATTCGAGAAAAAGTAATGAAAATTACTACTGATAAAGTAGGTATTGAACCTACATACACTTTCACTAGTGACTCATCCTACAAATGAAAGGAGTTTATACGAGGGGAAAAAACCAACTAAAGCAAAGAAACTCAAGTTAAACTATAGCAATTCCACAAGCAACATGAGCTAGAAATGTATTTTCAACTGCTCATGGGAGAAAGTACAATAATTGACATTATATAGCTGGTAATAAATCATTTTACAAATGCTACTTCTAAAATTACCTTCACGTTAGCTCCAAGGCTGTCAAGAGAAGACACTAGAAGAAAGAGGAACAGGTGTTTCAATGACTCATTATTACCAGTTACTCCTAAAGCTGCTATTACATTTATTGCACAGCAGTACAAAAACATTACACAATGAATGAATTATTAGAGAACTTAAATGATCCCTTGTAAATCATACCATCACTTTTAATTCTCCCTGAAGTCACAGAAATTCTATGAGTTTTTTTCTGTCCTCTTGAGGTAAACAATAATGTTATATTAATGGCAGCACATATGGATATAGGAAGGGTAAAAGTGAGTCTAACGTGAAGCAACAAGTTCAGTAGCCCTTGGGCAGCTCGGAAAACACATTTGCCCAGATGTCCACAGCCTAAAAGAAAACCATGTGGCTTAATATAAAATTCAAAGCCTCTGCCTCTTTGGCATTCCCTTTATATTAGGTTTACATAAAATCCTATTTACACAGAAACTCTGAGTATACTTGTCCGAGACAGACAAAAACGAATACATGAGAACTTGAAAAAAACAACACAGCGAAAGTGAAAATCATTATGATTACATTAAGTAGATCTAATACCAGAGAATGATAAGAATTACTAGAAGTAATAAATACACAGACAAAACCAAGACTAAATGAGATTGTTCCAGATTGAAAATAAAATGCTTTTGAAATGAGTATTTGCAAGGCTATGCTAAGACCACCATGGCTTCCCTCAGCTGGCTGGGACTGAGGCAGCGACAAGGGACTGCTGATTCCCCTATGCCACTGGCAATAAGAAGGAAGATATAAAAAGGGATTTTTTTTAAACATGTGAATTGTCATATTCTCTGGGCATGGATGTATGTGTGTGGCCATCTTGTCCCAAAAGCTCTCTTCTACCACACTCCCAGCTGAGCAGGGAATCAGTAGTGCTAAAAAGGCCCTTTTTAGCTATAGCCACAAACTTGCCCTTTTGCCTAGGAACCCCCTTGCTACTGATCCCAGGGGGCTTGCCCTTGTTCCCTTGCTTCTCAAAGTGTTGTCCATGGACCAGCAGCATCGGTATCACCTGGAAGCTTGTTAGATAAGAAGGATTCCAGGTCCCACCTCAGCCCTATGGAATCAGAATCTGCAGTTTAACGAGACACCCAGGTGATTCTAATGCATATTGAAGTTTGAGAAGCACTGCTTTATTCTACCTTAGGGCCGGATGAATGAGCTGACAGGTGACCTAAGGAAAGGTCTGGCTTGGAAGCTACAGGGATTCCAAGGATCTGAGCCCAGAGGTCTGAACGTCTTCTCTAAATGTAGGTGTGCCAAAAATTTGATGTGTGACCTGTACACACTCTGTAACCTCTCTGGAACCTTAGTTCTCCACCTGCCAGGATTAAGAAGAGACAAAGGCCGAGACCAATGTGATACATGACCCTGTTGTTATTTAGCTAGCATTAAGCCCAGCTGTCCTCCCCAGGAAAGGACATTTTCTGTTGCTTGATTTCACGGTAATGGGGAAGACAGTGCTGTATTTATGGGCTACATGGGTGATTTTCAATCTAAATATCAGAGAAGATGAAGCATTTTCTGCCTCAAATTCTGTCACCTGTCTTTGACTTGTTGCTATAGAACAGTCACCGTCATCCAAGAGAATACTGGCTTGAGTTATCACAAGAGACTTTTAAGAGACTTCCCCTTAAAAGTAGAAACCTTTCAGGCTAAGATAGGAAACTTGTTGTCAGGGATGGTATAAGTCCAGGTCAGGAGAATGGGCCATGACCTTCCCTTTCTAGCCTAAGAATTAATTCAGGAATGGTTGAAATTCACTGCCATGACATTCAGTACTGACACAGGTTCATGTATTTCACTCATAAAGTTCAGTTCAGTCACTTAGTCCGACACTTTGCAACCACAAGGACTACAGCATGCCAGGCTTCCCTGTCCATTACCAACACCAGGAGCTTGCTCAAACTCATGTCCAATGAGTCGGTGATGCCATCCAACCATCTTACCCTCTGTCGTCCTCTTCTCCTCCTGCCTTCAACCCTTCTCATCATCAGGGTCTTTTCCAATGAGTCAGTTCTTCACATCAGGTGGCAAAAGGATTGGAGCTTCAGCATCAGTCCTTCCAATGAATATCCAGGGCTGATTTCCTTTAGAATTGATTGGTTTGATCTCCCTGCTGTCCAAGGGACTCTCACAAGTCTTCTCCAACACCACAGTTCAAAAGCATCAATTCTTTGGTGCTCAGCTTTCCTTATGGTCCAACTCTCACATCCATACATGACTACTGGAAAAACCATAGCTTTAACTAGACAATCTTTGTCAGCAAAATATGTCTCTACTTTTTAATATGCTGTCTAGGTTTGTCATAGCTTTTCTTCCAAGGAACAAGTGTCTTTTAACTTCATGGCTGTAATTACCATCTGCAGTGATTTTGGAGCCCAGAAAAGAAAATATGTCACTGTTTCCATTGTTTCCCCATCTATTTGCCATCAAGTGATGGGATTGGATGCCCTGATCTTAGTTTTCTGAATGTTGAGCTTTAAGCCAACTTTTTCACTCTCCTCTTTCACTTTCATCAAGAGGCTCTTTAGTTCCTCTTAACTTTCTGCCATAAGGGTGGTGTCATCTGCATATCTGAGGTTATTGATATTTCTCCCAACAATCTTGATTCCAGCTTGTGCTTCTTCCAGCCCAGTATTTCACATGATGTACTCTGAATATAAATTAACAAGTAGGGTGACAATATACAGCTTTGACGTACTCCCTTCCCAATTTGGAACCAGTCCATTGTTTCATGTACGGTTCTAACAGTTGCTTCTTGACGGACATAACAGATTTCTCAGGAGGCAGGTCAGGTGGTCTGGTATTCTCATCTCTTGAAGAATTTTCCACAGTTTGTTATAATCCACACAAAGGCTTTGCAGTAGTCAATGAAGCAGAGGTAGATGTTTTTCTGGAATTCTCTTGCTTTTTCTATGATCCAACAGATGCTGGCAATTTAATCTCTGGTTCCTCTGCCTTTTATAAATCCTGCTTGAATATCTGGAAGTTCTCGATTCATGTACTGTTGAAGCCTGGCTTGGAGATTTTTGAGCATTACTTTGCTAGCGTGTGAGATGAGTGCAATTGTGTGGTAGTTTAAACATTCTTTGGCACTGCCTTTCTTGGGATTGGAATGAAAACCGACATTTTCCAGTCCTGTGGCCACTGCTGAGTTTTCCAAATTTGCTAGCTATTGAGTGCAGCACTTTCAAAGCATCATCTTTTAGGATTTGAAATAGCTCAGCTGGAATTCCATCACCTCCACTAGCTTTGTTCATAGTGATGCTACTGAAGGCCCACTTGACTTTGCACTCTAGGATGTCTGGCTCTAGGTGAATGATCGCATCATTGTGGTTATCTGAGTCATTAAGATCTTTTTGCTTAGTTCTTCTGTGTATTTGCCACCTCTTCTTAATATCTTCTGCTTCTGTTAAATCCATACCATTTCTGTTCTTTATTGTGTCCATCTTTGCATGAAATGCTCCCTTGGTATCTCTGATTTTCTTGAAGAGATCTTTAGTCTTTCCCATTCTATTGTTTTCCTCTATTTCTTTGCATTGATCACTGAGGAAGGCTTTCTTATCTCTCCTTGCTATTCTTTGGAACTCTGCATTCAGATGGGTATATCTTTCCTTTTCTCCTTTGCCTTTAGCTTCTCTTCTTTTCATAGATATCTGTAAGGACTCCTCATTTTGTCTTTTTGTAATTCTTCTTGGGGATGGTTTTGATCGCTGCTTCCTGTACAATGTTACAAACCTCCATCCATAGTGCTTCAGCACTCTATCAGATCTAATCTTTTGAATCTATTTGTCACTTCCACTGTATAATCCTAAGGGATTTGATTTAGGTCATACTGAGTGGTCTAGTGGTTTTCACTACTTTCTTCAATATAAGTCTGAATTTGGCAATAAGGAGTTCATGATCCGAGCCTTAGTCAGCTCCTGGTCTTGTTTTTGCTGACTGTATAGAGCTTCTCCATCTTCAGCTGCAAAGAATCAATCTGATTTCTGTATTGACCATTTGGTGATGACCATGTGTAGAGTCGTCTCTTGTGTTGTTGGAAGAGAGTGTTTGCTATGACCAGTGCATTCTCTTGTTGTAACTCTGTTAGCCTTTGCCTTGCTTCATTTTCTACTCCAAAACCAAACTTGCTTGCTACTTGCCTGTTACAGGTATCTCTTCCTGCTTTTGCATTCCAGTCCCCTATGATGAAAAGGATATCTGTTTTTGGTGTTAGTCTAGAAGGTCTTGTAGGTCTTCATAGAACCGTTCAACTCCAGCTTCTTTGGCATTAGTGGTTGGGGCATAGGCATGGATTACTGTGATACTGAATGGTTTGCCTTGGAAATGAACAGACCACCAAGGGGATGTCTTAACCCAGCAATTCTTGATATATGATCCAGGGCCTCCCCATGGGTCCCCAAGACCTCTTAGGAACTCTGCAAGGTCAAAACTATTCTCCTAATAGTAAAACATACTCTGTCTTTTTCATTCTCATTCTCTTATGACTATATAACAGAGTTCTCCAAAAGCTATATGATATGTCATGATGACACCACTCTGATGGCTAATGTGTGCTGTATATTCTTGTGTTTTTAAATTCCTCAAGCTTAATGTCTAATGCTAATTGTTGATAGATATCATTCACATACAGAAAAGCTCAGTGTGGCTCTCAATAATACTTAGCACAAAAGGGTCCTGAAATCTAAATGTCTGAGATCCCCTGCCTTAACCTCACTGTTTCAGAGAGAACTGGCTCTCCTCCTTGCTGACATGCAATCTTGTAAAGAAGTGCTGCCTCTCCTGATCTCCATCAATTTTCTGCTGCATCCTATTCTGAAAAATGGCGAGTCTTATTTGTTAGCTATCTGTGGTGCCTTTTCAAGGAGATCCCACCAAGACAAGATGTTCTCTGCTTTTCCAACAGCCACAGCCAGAACACACTCAATGGTGACACTCCTTGGGGGAAGTCTCCCCAGTTCCTCCTAGGGAAACTCTGAAACAGAAGGCATCTCTGCTAATGACTCTGCTCGTGGGAACCCCCTCTCTGGAAACTCCCAGTGACAGGGCACCCGAGAATTAGGCCCTGAGTTTCCAGACAAACGTGTGATTCCTCAGAATGAAAGAAGACTTAGAGGTAGGATGCATTCGTTCCCATGGGTAAACTACACAGGAGGAACAAGAAAATCGAATACCTCTTCTCACTGGAAATGGAAAGTTTGAAAAGTTAGGTTTTCTTCTAGACTTCTGGGAATGATGCTGTGAACTGTTCTCACCAAAGGGCTTTGCACTGTCCACCTGAAAGGAAAGGAATGAGACCTGAACCCACTGTAGCTTGTATTACTCTCTCCTCATTCCCTGTAATACCTTTCTCCCCTTCAATCACAGTCATGCAGGTGAGAAAAGAGAAGGTTGGGAACAGATTAAATCACAGCCTCCAAGTATATAAAATGTTATAACCAACAGGGAAACCTGTTTGTCCCTACTTTCTCTGAGGTTAGAACACAAAGATATGGGATATGGGCTAATATGACACAGATCATATTCTAACCACTGGTAAGGCCAGTAAAGAGCAAGTAGAGTTTGTTTAATCTTCTTTTAAAACAGGATATCTTCACATTCCTAAACACTCTGAGCAGTACTGGCCTAGGTGGGGTCCTCCCTGAAGACAAGGAATTTCCATAATGTGATCTTTCAGCCTTCCACATCCCCCTTCAGTCTGAGTGTCTATATCCTTGTAAAAAAGAACAGCGGAGACTGTATTATTTTAGTTAAGGTGACCACATTTTCCTACATTCAACAACGTGATCTGCTAACAGGTCAAAATACTTGAAATAGAGACTCTTCCAGAATGTCTATGACATACAGTTGCTTAATCTTCTTTGTAAAAAACCTTGTTTTTTATTTTTTTAATGTCAAGAAGTCATGTTATACTATTATTCTTTATTCTACTTCAAGAAATAATTTTACTAGAATTTACAATCTTGACAACATCAGGTCCTCTACATTTTAATTTTTCTACTTAAACCTCAGATATCATCAGGAAATCTGGCTAAATAAAAGAGTTAATATCTATAAGCCCTTAGGAAAGAGCTTGGCACATAGTAAAGACTGTATATGAATTTGTTAAATAAAAGTATCATGTAAATTTTAATTCCCTAAGAAAACTTCCAACATTTTAAGGTTATTTAGTTCATAATGGTGTACACTAAAGTTGTGTATTTTATTAAAATATATATCAAATGGAATAAATCAGACCCAATATACTCAATTTAACTATATTTGTATGAAACTATGTTTACAGTGCTAGATTTTGCCAGACACTTTTATAGGTTACCTGAAGAAAACAGCTATCCTGTATTTTCTAGCCAAACAACATCTCTGTTCTACCTACAAACCAATGCTATAACCAGTCATCTAAAAAGCACCGGACTTTGGGATTTACCATGCTTCATTTCTGTGTCTAATATACAAACATCACACAGGTAATCCTGAATCAAATTATCAACTTGACAATAATATCAATAGTTAACATTCTGGAGAATAAGTCATGAACTACAATGTGGAACAGAGTTCATGAAAAACAGGAACTATATTCATTGAAAAGTTGCAGGATATAAAATTAACACACAGAAATCCCTTGCATTCCTATACACTAACAATGAAAGAACAGAAAGAGAAATTAAGGAAACAATTCCATTCACCATTGCAATGAAAAGAATAAAATACGTAGGAATAGATCTACCTAAAGAAATAAAAGACCTATATATAGAAAACTATAAAACACTGATGAAAGAAATCAAAGATGACACAAATAGATGGAGAAATATACCATGTTCATGGATCGCAAGAATCAATATAGTGAAAATGAGTATACTATCCAAAGCAACCTATAGATTCAATGCAATCCCTATCAAGCTACCAACAGTATTTTTCAGAGAACTAGAACAAATAATTTCACAATTTGTATGGAAATGCAAAAAACCTCGTATAGACAAAGTAATCTTGAGAAAGAAGAATGGAACTGGAGCAATCAACCTGCCTGACTTCAGACTATACTGCCTGCCTGTAGACTATACTACAAAGCTACAGTCATCAAGACAGTATGGTACTGGCACAAAGAAAGAAAAATAGATCAATGGAACAAAATAGAAAGCCCAGAGATAAATCCATGCACCTATGGATACCTTATCTTTGACAAAGGAGGCAAGAATATACAATGGAGAAAAGACAATCTCTTTAACAAGTGGTGCTGGGAAAACTGGTCAACCACCCATAAAAGAATGAAACTAGTTCACTTTCTAACACCATACACAAAAATAAACTCAAAATGGATTAAAGATCTAAATGTAAGATCAGAAACTATAAAACTCCTAGAGGAAAACATAGGCAAAACACTCTGACATAAATCACAGCAGGATCCTCTATGACCCATCTCCCAGAGCAATGGAAATAAAAGCAAAAATAAACATATGGGACCTAATTAAACTTAAAGGCTTTTGCACAACAAAGGAAACTATAAGCAAGGTGAAAAGACAGCCTTCAGAACAAGAGAAAATAATAGCAAATGAAGCAACTGACAAAGAATTAATCTCAAATATATACAAGCAGCTCCTGCAGCTCAATTCCACAAAAATAAATGACCCTATCAAAATATGTTCCAAAGAACTAAACAGAAATTTCTCCAGAGAAGACATACAGATGGTTAACAAACACATGAAAAGATGCTCAACATCACTCATTATCAGAGAAATGCAAATCAAAACCACTATGAGGTACCATCTCATGCCAGTCAGAATGGCTACTATCAAAAAGTCTGCAAACAATGCTGCAGAGAGCAAGGAAAAAAGAAAATCCTCTTACACTGTTGGTGGGAATGCAAACTAGTACAGCCACTATGGAGAAGTGTGGAGATTCCTTAAAAAACTGGAAATAGAACTGCCATATGACCCAGCAATCCCACTGCTGGGGCATACACACTGAGGAAACCAGAATTGAAAGAGACACATGTACCTCAATGTTCATTGCAGCACTGTTTACAATAGCCAGGGCATGGAAGCAACCTAGATGTCCACTGGCAGACGAATGGATAAGAAAGCTGTGGTACATATACACAATGGAATATTACTCAGCTATTAAAAAGAATGCATTTGAATCAGTCCTAATGAGGTGGATGAAACTGGAGTCTATTATACAGAGTGAAGTAAGCCAGAAAGAAAAACACCAATACAGTATACTAACATATATATATGGAATTTAGAAAGAAGGTAACAATAACCCTGTATGCGAGACAGCAAAAGAAACACAGATGTATTGAACAGTGTTTTGGACTCTGTGGGAGAGGGCAAGGGAGGGATGATATGGGGGAATGGCATTGAAACATGTAAAACATCATATGTGAAACGAATCGCCAGTCCAGGTTTGATGCATGATACAGGGTGCTCGGGGCTGATGCACTGAGATGACCCAGAGGGATGGGATGGGGAGGGAGGAGAGAGCGGGGTTCAGGATGGGGAACACATGTACACTCATGGCGGATTCAAGTCAATGTATGGCAAAACCAATACAATATTGTAAAGTAAAATAAATTAATTAATTTAAAAAAAGAAAAAGAAAAACACCAGTACAGTATATTAACACATATATATGGAATTTAGAAAGATGGTAACAATGACCCTATATGCAAGATAGCAAACGAGACAGATGTAAAGAAAAGACTTTTGGACTCTGTGGGAGAAGGCAAGGGAGGGATGATTTGAGAGAAGAGCACTGAAACATGTATATTATCATATGTGAAATAGATAGCCAGTCTAGGTTCTATGCATGATATAGGGTGCTCAGGGCTGGTGCACTAGGATGACCCTGAGGGGTAGGATGGGGAGGGAGGCAGGACGGGGGTTCAGGATGGGGAACACATGTACACCTACAGCTGACTCATGTCAATGTATGGCAAAAACCACTACAATATTATGAAGTAATTAGCCTCCAATTAAAATAAATAAATTAAAAAGAGAAAAACAGGAACTAACACGAAGTGTTTTTAACATGATAAAAACATATGTAACTGTAAAGAAATGAATCTGTATATACAGTATAAGTACAACTTTGTGGGAAAAAATAAGGCCTTATGAATATCAAAAAAAATCAAAAGAAAATGTATCAAATTAAACAATGATTTTATTATTCTAGTGAACCTATGGGTAATTTTTTTTTCTTGAACTTTTCTGTATTTTCCTTTACTTTTATAGTAGTCAAAAAAAAGACTATGAAAACAAGTGTGGTTAAATTTGCCCACTACTTCCTGATGGCTAAATCTAATATAACTTTAATTAAGGACTTTTGACTATGGCATATCATTGCTTCTTCCTGCAGCCATATGTTTCCTACTTTTAAAGTGCGGCCTGGTGAATTCTCTAATGGTCCAGTGGTAAAGAATCTGCCCTGCAGTGCAGGGGACACAGGTTTGATTCCTGGTCAGGGAACTAAGATCCCACATGCCATGGAGCAACTAAGCCCGTGCACTGCAGCTAGAGAGTCCATGCACGACAGTGAAAAGATCCCTCATGACTCAACAAAGAGCTCGCATGCCACAACCAAGACTGGAGGCAGCCAAATAAATAAATATATATTTTAAAAAGCTGGCCACTGAACAATGATCTTACTATGAAAACTCAAGTAGTTTTCTTAAAACTGACGAGGCTTTAGTTTCAGATTTGTACAGAGAATGTGCCAGTCTTTGATATGAATCTTCTACTACTGTCAATTCATTGATCTTCCTGGATAGTGGCAGGTTGTCCTATGCAGATAACACTATTAATAATTAAATTTATTTTTAATTCTAAAATTAAAAATAGGGACAGTAGACATTTACTCAGCAAGTCCTCTGTACAAGACATCCTTATAGGAGTTTCCTGACAATAACTGTAGGAAATGAGCATAATTTAATCATAATTATTATTAAATTTGAATTTCCTCTATTTATTTACTTACACATCTGTTATCATGGTCCAACCTTCCTTTATTCCACCCTCATTCACACCCTACCATTCCAAAGGACTCTGAAAAATAATTTTAGGCTCACGTGTCTTACTACAAACGGAGGTTTGCTTTCTCCAGGTATTTTGAAAGTATATCCAAGGTTCAGCTGAGCTGGTTGGTCCTGGAAGAAACGCCTGGTGCAATATGGAGAGAGTGGCCGGGACTGCATGCCTGGGGGCACTCTGTCGAGATTACTCTCCTTTGGTTTCATCTTTACACAACTCAAGGGGAATTTTGGTCCATTTGGTGTAGATAAAGGCCTTTGTGACTTACGTCTTTCTTCCTGAAACCCAAAGAAGAGACAATATTTTTAAAGAAAGCTCAACCAGAATATAACTGTATTTAACTGAACTAAGGTAGAAGATTTAACATCTCAGGTTTATAAAACGTGAACTCAGGGAAGGGCATTTAAAAATTTTTCTTCAGGTCAGCTTAGTATCACTAGTAGATTTAAGCTACTAACAGTGAGATTTGTGATTTCCCTGGTTGCCCAGTGGTTGAGAATCCAGCTGCCAATGCAGGGGACATGGGTTTGACCCCTGGTCCAGGAAGATCCCACATGCTATGAAACAACTAAGCCCATGTGCAACTACTGAGCCCAGATGCCCCAGAGCCCATGCTCTACAGCAAGAGAAGCCACCACAATGAGAATCCGACATGTACCAACCAAGACTCAGTACAGCCAAAATGTAATAAAATTTTTTTTACAAAATTAATGAAATTTAAACAGTGAGTTTTATTTGTATTATGAGAAAGCTGGAAAGTATCAGACACCTCCATGTCCCATCAGATGATTGACAGATACACAAATACAGTGAGGGAGGGAGACAGAGAGAGAATTTGGCATATACTTGGGTTCAGCGATTTCACCTCAAGTAATTTATTTTAAGGAAAAAGTATGGTTGTATGTATAGCTATGGAAATTTTTAGAGCAATTAAAAAATTAGAAGCCAACTATACTGGTGAGTAAGCACTTTTCTCTCAGCTCCAAACCCACCTTTCAATTTTATGATACTGAACCAGCCACTGCAAATCCCCTTCTGCTTTCCTAGCTGTTCTGCTAGGCTTAACCACTAGACGGTGCTAGAGAAAGACTGCAAGACTAGAGTAGGAGGAAGGGACCGGGAAGTTCGCACAGGAAGATCTCTACATTACGAGATTAAAACAAGATTAACAAAATGGAATGGAAGAAAAAGAGCAATAAACTGAAAAGTCACTGTGCACATTTAAACAGACTGGAGAAAACAGTGAGTAAATAAGGAGAGACTAAAAAGCAGCTATTGCCTTCCTGAAAATTAATCACTGGTTTTCCATTGATGAATTACAGTGCCCAGGGGATTGATGGATTTGCACAGATTAATGACCCTGCTTCTTCAGTACCCCTAAATCCAAAGCCCACATTTTCAAGGTTTATTCTAGGACCCGTGTGAGATCTACAAACTATATTCATTAATTCTCTGTATCATTTTAGAAAGGATTTTGGATGCTTGCAAAATTATGGGCAATGGGGTAAAATAAAAATAGAAAGAAAAGAGTGTGAAGGGGAAATCATGGCTGAAAAAGCAAAATGAAGGTAGTGCTCAAGAATGCCCCAAGACCCTCACTATTACCAAAAAAAAAAGAACCCTCACTGTTACTAAAGGGGTGGCCCCAAATACAACTCTGACCTTCAGCCTCAGCACAAGAAAGAAGGAAACACTACTGTTGATAAACTCAAGAGTAGATGTCATGAAACAACAACAACAAAAACTAACTAGACTACACGTCAAGCCTGTGATTGTAGCTTCTGGATCACGCTGTTCCACCAACTATGCCATGATGAATACATGCCACACATCATCACTCTAATGTGACAGGCTGAACAAGAAATTTGACTATGTAAATTCAAACCTAGCAATAAGTCTCCAGGTTTCTGTCTGTCCAGTTGCATCTGAACTTGGTAAACCAAGCTGAGGTTGAAATTCTTTAAATTTGTAGAGAAATCCCTGACATTTCTATCTCTGGATTCTTTATTATACTTACAAAAAATCTGTTTCTATGCAGAAACACACGTTCTCTGATGGCTGTCCTTGTAGAAAACTCTATTTTAGGAGCAATGCCCTGAAAATAAAAGAAACAAATAAAATTATTGGAAAGAAGGTCTTTACTTATCCTATCCTAACATGAAATTATCCAAGAACCTAAATGCTCTTTTGTGTAGCCAGCATAATCTACACACATTGTCTAAAATATATACATAACAAATATATATATATATGTATATATATATATAATGGAACATTATTCAGCCTTTAAAGAGAAGGAAATCCTGCCATTCATGACAACAGAGAATAAACTTGAGGACACTATACTAAATGAAATAAGCCAGACACAAAAAGATAAACACTGCATATTTCACTAATATGCAGAATCTGAAATAGTCAAACTCAAAGAATAGCTAATTAGCTAAAAAACCAGCTAATAGAATGCTGGTTGCCAAGAGCTGGAGGATGAGAGGAAAAGGGAAAAGCTAAGTCAAAGGATATAAAATTTTAGTTAGGCAAAATGAATATGTTCTAGAAATGTTATGTACAACAATGTGACATAGTTAACAATACCATTTTAAAAACACTTGTATTGGGGTATAGTTGCTTTGGGCTTCCCTGGTTGCTCAGTGGTAAAGAATCCATCTGCGATGCCAAAGATGCAGGATACCGGGTTCAGTCTCTGGGTAGGGAAGATCCCCTAGAGAAGGAATTTGCAACCTACTCCAGTATTCTTGCCTAGAGAATCCTATGGACAGAGGAGCCTAGAGGGCTACAGTCCATGGGGTTGCAAAGAGTCAGAGACCACTGAGTGACTAACATACACACACATACATATATAACCTCATTCAACCTTCATAATAACCCTATAAAGGAAGAACTATTATCAATCCCATTTTACAGAGGAGGAAACTAAGGTACATGGAGATAAGCAATTTACCCAAAATCACACAGCCATTGAGTGACAAAACTGGGCTTGAACCCAGATAACCTGAGTCTATACTTAGCCACTCTACATGAAGCTCCACTTAGCCCACAGAGGAGGAGGAGGGGCCCTACCAGTAAGGAATCCACAGTCTGTAATGCAATCTTGTTCACCTATTTAACCTCAACTCACGGCGGTGACTTACAGACAATAAGGAGGAATGTATTTTCTTTTTCATATAAGTACTCATTTTAGCATAACAGTTTAGAGCTGAAATTTACAGGCTATATCCTATGCAATCCCCTTAGCAATGAGATGGTGGTAACGATGGTTAGGTCAATAATTGGATTTAACAGTAGGAATTTTTAGAATAAACATCTATTTCTGCTTTATTGACTACGCCAAGGCCTTTGACTGTGTGGATCACAATAAACTGTGGAAAATTCTGAAAGAGATGGGAATACCAGACCACCTGACCTGCCTCTTGAGAAACCTATATGCAGGTCAGGAAGCAACAGTTAGAACTGGACATGGAACAACAGACTGGTTCCAAATAGGAAAAGGAGTACATCAAGGCTGTATATTGTCACCCCGCTTGTTTAACTTATATGCATAGTACATCATGAGAAACGCTGGGCTGGAAGAAGCACAAGCTGGAATCAAGACTGCTGGGAGAAATATCAATAACCTCAGATATGCAGATGACACCACTCTCATGGCAGAAAGTGAAGAGGAACTAAAAAGCCTCTTGATGAAAGTGAAAGAGGAGAGTGAAAAAGTTGGCTTAAAGCTCAACATTCAGAAAACGAAGATCACGGCATCTGGTCCCACCACTTCATGGGAAATAGATGGGGAAACAGTGGAAACAGTGTCAGACTTTATTTTTGGGGGCTCCAAAATCACTGCAGATGGTGACTGCAGCCATGAAATTAAAAGATGCTTACTCCTTGGAAGGAAAGTTATGACCAACCTAGATAGCATATTCAAAAGCAGAGACATTACTTTGCCAACAAAGGTCCATCTAGTCAAGGCTATGGTTTTTCCTGTGGTCATGTATGGATGTGAGAGTTGGACTGTGAAGAAAGCTGAGCGCTGAAGAATTGATGCTTTTGAACTGTGGTGTTGGAGAAGACTCTTGAGAGTCCTTTGGACTGCAAGGAGATCCAACCAGTCCATTCTGAAGGAGATCAGCCCTGGGATTTCTTTGGAAGGAATGATGCTAAAGCTGAAACTCCAATACTTTGGCCACCTCATGTGAAGAGTTGACTCATTGGAAAAGACTCTGATGCTGGGAGGGATTGGGGGCAGGAGAAGAAGGGGACAACAGAGGATGAGATGGCTGGATGGCATCACTGACTCGATGGACGTGAGTCTGAGTGAACTCCGGGAGTTGGTGATGGACAGGGAGGCCTGGCGTGCTGTGATTCATGGGGTTGCAAAGAGTTGGACACGACTGAGAGACTGAACTGAACTGAAGGAAAAATTTATAAAGGGTACTCAGAGTACCTAAACACTAAGGAAAAACTAAAATTATTAATTAAAAATTAATAATTAAAAACAATATTCTTTCTGCCTAATTTACAAATTCAGTCTTTACCTAACAACAACAACCAAAAAACACAGATTATAATCTCCCCTCAATATTCTTGACCTCAGCAGGAAAAGGAGGAAAAAAGGCTGTTAGGGTAACAAGTGAAATGAAAAAAAATATGAAAGTACGAAGAAAATGTCACATTGTACTGGAGAAAATAAATCTAATTCTTGATGAACTAATAACAGAAAATAAATGAACTGAATAATTTGTCTGACCTTCGCGTGTCATTTATTCTCATGTCCTATAACATTAATGAAAAGAAATTGGACCCTGGGCTGAAATAAAAATGAGAGAATTAGCATAATGCAGTGATTGAGTGCAAACTTCAAAGCACAACAGACCAGTGTGAGAATCCTAGATCCACTGGTCACCAGTTCTGTGACTCTGGGTACCCTTTATAAATTCGCCATACCAGCTTCCCCATGCCTAAAATGAGGAAACTAATAGTAGCCAGCTTGCAGGGTTAAAAAGGATTGAATAAAACAATACACGTAAGGAACTCAACACAGGGCCTGGCATCTAGTGAGAATGCAATGAATATCAGCCATTAGTAAAACTTCAGCAATTTGTTTATTTTTCCTTATAGAATACTTGAGAGAAATTGAGCTCTCTATCTCTTCACAAATTATTTAAAATATACTTTAACTTCATTGAAAGAACTGATACTTTACCTCTAATGCATGAAGATCTTCCTGACAGTGTTAAAGCTCTTTCTCTTATGATGACCTGCATTTATGAATAACTACAAATAAAACTTCCTGTAGATTCTTCTTCCTAATTATGCCTATAAAGTTAAACAGAGATAACATCTGGGAAAATATGAGAAAGTGTCTTTCTTCTTGTCTTGATACTTAGCTGGATACCAGCCCAATGTTTGCAAATGGAATTTATTTAATAGAAAACTTGGGCAAATCAAAGTTAATGTAAAGAGTATCTCCCACCTAATTCTCACCAGTTTTTAATCCCCTTTCTGCTTCTGAAGAGCAAAATCTCAGTAATTCACAATAATAAAGGCAAGCATCTCATAAGTACCATGGATATAAGTGATACACAAAAAACATTTCTGAGAAAAAAAAAATGATATCAGTGATATTCACCAGATCTTCAAAGATTATGGAGGGCTTAAAGTTATGGCCATCGGGAATTCCGATTAGGAGAACTTTTTTTTTTTTGACCATGCAGCACAGCTTGCAGGATCTTAGTTCCCAGGGAGAACTGTTGATGAATGCTTGGTGTTTGAAGTATCAGAACTAGAAGTCCTGTCATCATAAACATCATAGAAACAGGGGTTCTGCATGCCATCTATTCTGCACAGAACTCTCAAATGGAGACAATAACACCTCACTAAATTAAAATAATAGCCACTCATGGAGCAGTAACAGAAAAGTTTATGCTTTTTATAATTTACAAAGATGTAGCCCTTAAAACAGAGGTCATTCAAGTGACATAAAAGTAGAGAAAACTTTCAGAGTTTCTGCAATGTTAAAAATCATCCCAGATAATAACAAAATTAATATTTTGAACTTGGGTTCAGATAATGCCCCCGAAACAGTAACTGCTGTACTAGTAACTGCCATATCTTTTAAGATCCCTCAATAATATCAGTCTGTCACATGTACCACAATGTTCACTGCAGCATTGTTTACAGTAGCCAGGACATGGAAGCACCCTAGATGTCCATCAACAGATGAATGGATAAAGCAGCTGTGGTACATTCATACAATGGAATATTACTCAGCCATAGAAAGAAATGAATTTGAGACAGTTCTTGAGGTGGATGAACCTAGAGCCTGTTATACAGAATGAAGTAAATCAGAAAGAAAAAAACAAATATCATATATCAACGAATATATACAGAATCTGGAAAAATGGTACTGATGAACCTATTTGCAGGGCAGAAACAGAGACACAGACATAGAGAAGAGATTTGTGGACACAGCAGGGGAAAGAAAGGGTGGGACGAACTGAGAAAGTAGCATTGGAACATATACTTTACCATATAGAAAATAGATAGCCAGTGGGAATTTGCTGTATGACATAGGAGCTCAACCTAGTGTTCCGTGACAGTCTAGAAGGGCGGAATGGAGTGGGAGGTGGGACAGAGGTTCAAGAGGGAGGGGACAAATGTATACCTATGGCTGATTCATGTTGATGTATGGCAGAAACCAACACAATACTGTAAAGCAATTATCCTTCAATTAAAAATAAATAAATTTAAAAAATATCAGCCTGTGAACCTCTTGTCAGTTTCCCCTCCATTAAGTGGAGATCATAATACCTGCCTTGGCTGACTTAAGAACTGTTATGAAGAAAATATGATATCACATGAAAAAAAACCAAAGCAAGTTCACCTGCCAATGCAGGAGATGCAGGTTTGATCCCTGAGTTGAGAAGATCCCCCAGAGAAGGAAATGGCAACTCACTCTAGTATTCCTGCCTGAATAATCTCATGGACAGAGGAGCCCTACAGTCCACAGCATCACAGAGAGCTGGACACAACTGAGCAATGGAGCACACACACAGGCAGCACTAATCTATTTTACTGTTATTGTTACTAAAACAATAGCTATGATTAAATAAAATGATGCTATGTCTTTCAGTTAGTCTGCATTAAGAGCAGGTGACAAAACAGATATATGGTTACCAAACTTATGGTTACCACAGAGAAACAGAGGTGAGGGAGGAGATAAATTAACAGTTTGGGATTAGCAGATACAAACTACTATACATAAAATAAACAACAAGGTCCTAGTATAGCACAGGGAACTATATTCAATATTCTGTAATAAGCCATAATGGAAAAGAAGGTGAAAAAGAATATATATTATAATAGTGTATATTATTACATATATATAACTGAATAATAATATATATCATATATACATAACTGAATCACTTTGTTGTACACAAGAAACTAACACATTATAAAGCAACTATACTTTAAAAATATTTAACTTAAAAAAAAAAGGAGGTGGAAGAAGTAAGCCTTTTATAACTATGTGATAATGTGAATATGGCAGTGACTTAGCCTGGTTAGACAAGACTCCCACGTCTCAGACCAATAGTGGGAATCAGCATTATTTAGCACTTTGAGTGGGCATCTCATCAGGGCTGCTAAAGAGAATAAAGGGGCACCAACCAAGATGAAGTGATCCGCCCACAAACAGGTGAGCGGATCACCTTATTTATTTATTATCAATAAAACATTCAGGTTCCAAGAATCCCTTTCCCAACAGAAGCCCAGCTAGGCACTGGTAACTTACTGGAAAGCCTTCAACTGTCTTCATGAGCACCTCCCTACACATCCCAGGGTGCGAAGGTGTCAGCCGTGGCTCAGGGAAGAGAAAGTCCCGTGTGTTTTCTTCATAGTAGGCCAACTCTTGCCACACTACAAATAAAGGAGAAAATGCATGAGTAGATATATTCTGAAAATTATGTATCTACATCATTTAAATTAAATAAAAGTTGGACCGTTGATGGCAGAGATGACACTCAGATAAAAACAGATATTTTGATCACAGCACCTGGTATTCAAGAGGCGATGTCTTCTACTACTTTTTATCTCATGCATGATTTTCAAAAGCCTTCCCAATCATTGATCTAAAGGGTTGCTCCCCAAAATAAAATAAAAAAGAACATCTCTTTCCATCCATCCATCCTTCCATTCTTCACTTTGACAAATGTTTTCTAAGGACATATCATGGGCCAGGTCCTAGGGATAGAACAGGAACAAGGTAGACAATGCTCTGTTCACCCAAAGGTTACAGTGTAGACTAGGGTTCAATAGATTCTGTGGTGCAGGAATGTCAGTGTCCCAGTGGCCTAGAGAAGAGCCAGAGCTGCCGCTCTCGGCAGTACTGATACCAACCCCAGGAATGTTTTGTAAATCTGTGGGGAAATTTCAAGGGCAGGAACCAGAGGTCAGAGTGTCTTGCAATGCCCAAGACACTCCTGCATAACTTTCTAACATCGTACAGACATTCTTTCAGGCAAGAAACCTTTTTACGATTATCTGAGCCTGGAACCTAACTGCTACATATAAACACAAAGCTTTTTTTTTTTTTTTTTTTTTTTTGCACAATTTAAAAATACACTGAATTTTCAGGAATGCAGGTACCATGAAAACTAAGGAACAACTGTATTTTGCTTTGTCTAAATCTTTACCAAGATCCTTTCGGCACTGTGAATACTACAAATACTACAAAATTGAATACTATAAATACTATATACCAAATACCATACCTTTCTCAACATTTACATGTTAGCATACATCTCATTTTATTTTAAATCACTTTTCTTTGTACTTCTCCTTTATATTATGGCTGAATATTACACAAATTATTTGCAGTGAGCTATATAAAGTTGGTTGGTTATATTATCTGTGGGGCTTCCCAGGTGGTGAAGAACCTGCCTGCCAATGCAGGAGACATAAGAAATATAGATTTGATCTCTAGGTGGGGAAGATCCCCTGGAGGAAGCAATATACTCCAGTATTCTTGCCTAGAAAATCCCAAGGACAGAGGACCCTGTTGGGCTACAGTCTATGGGACTGCAGTCAAACACAACTGAAGAGACTTAGCATAGCACATATTACCTATGAATATTACTTCAATATGGTCAAAAGGATAATACAAAATACTCATCACCAAAAGATCATTTCAGGTGCAATATGATTAAGAATCACTGAGCTAAAGGACAGAAAAGCTACCATCTTAGACCCCCTTGCCTACAAAGAAGGTGCTACGCAGTGGTTTGGACCAAGAACACCATCAAAAAAGTAATTGTAGTCAGTGAGGAAGCTTTACTGTTTAGTGACTCTTACTTTACTTGTGAGATGAACTTGAATGAGGGTACTTTTTGTTATCTCGAATGTACAAAATAATCAACCTTACATCAAATAATCTGATGGCTTAATGTCTTCCTACTTATTCCATTTAATATGAATGTTAGATTCTAACAAGGATCAAAGTGCAAAAAGAATGTATTCTACATTTTTCATATTTTTCTACTCCTCCCTTCAAAAACATGCTCCAGCCACAATGAACTGATATGTCTTTCCCTCCTCTGCTATGTACTTCCTCAGCTTATGCTATTTCTTATAAAACATTCTTTCTTCCTTCCCATCCTGTTGAGATATTATTTATCTTTCAAGTTAATGTCTTACAGTATCTCTAACATACTACAGACTATATAGCCCACCAGGCTTCTTTGTCCATGGGATTCTCCAGGCAAGAACACTGGAGTGGGTTGCCGTTGTCTCTTCCAGGGGATATTCCTGATTCAGGGAACGAACTTGCGTCTGTCTTCTGCATTGGCAGGTTCTTTACCACTAGCGCCACTAGCGCCACCCGGGGAAGCCCATCTCCAACAAAACAGGTCCAAAAGAGAACTTGATTTTTTCCACAAATAAGCTCTCCTCTACCTTCCTATTAGAGGAACCAGATCTAGTTAATCAACCCAATACTCCAGGCTCTATCCTTTGTTCCACTCTTTCACTCCTTATAGATATCCATTAGTAAGTCCTGTTGACTACATCTGTTGACTACACCCTTGACTATATGGACCTAGGTTGGCAAAGTAATGTCTCGCTTTTTAATATGCTGTTTAGGTTGGTCATAACTTTTCTTACAAGGAGCAAGCCTCTTTTAATTTCATGGCTGAAGGCACCATTTGCAGTGATTTTGGAGCCCCAAAAAATAAAGTCTGAGACTGTTTCCACTGTTTCCCCATCTATTTCCCATGAAGTGATGGGACAAGACACTATGATCTTAGTTTTCTGAATGCTGAGCTTTAAGCCAACTTTTTCACTCTCCTCTTTCACTTTCATCAAAAAGTTCTTTAGTTCTTCTACACTTTCTGCCATAAGGGTGATATCATCTGAGGTTGGTGATATTTCTCCTGGCGATTTTGATTCTAGCTTGTGCTTCATCCAGCCCAGCATTTCTCAAGATGTACTCTGCATATAAGTTAAATAAGCAGGGTGACAACATACAGCCTTGACGTACTCCTCTCCCGATTTCAAAAGTCTGTTGTTCCATATCCAGTTCTGTTGCTTCCTAACCTACATACAGATTTCTCAAGAGGCAGGTCAGGTGGTCTGTATTTCCATTTCTTTAAGAATTTTCCACAGTTTGTGGTAATCCACACAGTCAAAGGCTTTGGCATAGTCAATAAAGCAGAAGTCTTTCTGGAACTCTCTTGCTCTTTTGATGATACAACGGATGTTGGCAATTTGATCTCTAGTTCCTCTGCCTTTTATAAATCCAACTTGAACATCTCGAAGTCCACAGTTCACGTACTGTTGAAGCCTGGCTTGGAGAATTCTGAGCATTACTTTGCTAGCATGTGAGATGAGTGCAATTGTGCAGTAGTTTGAGCACTCTTTGGCATTACCTTTCTTTGGGATTGGAATGAAAACAGACCTTTTCCAGTCCTGTGGCCACTGCTGAGTTTTCCAAAATTGCTGGCATATTGAGTGCAGCACTTTCACAGCATCATCCTTTAGGATTTGAAATAGCTCAACTGGAATTCCATCACCTCCATTAGTTTTGTTCATAGTGATGCTACTGAAGGCCCACTTGACTTCCCATTCCAGGATGTCTGGCTCTAGGTGAGTGATCATGCCATCGTGATTATCTGGGTCATGAATATCTTTTTTGTATAGTTCTTCTGTGTATCCTTGCCACCTCTTCTTAATATCTTCTGCTAGGTCCATACCATTTCTGTCCTTTATTGAGCCCATTTTTGCATGAAATGTTCCCAGTATCTCTAATTTTCTTGAAGAGATCTCTAGTCTTTTCCATTCTACTGTTTTCCTCTATTTTTCCTCCACCATAGTTTGGTCTCAGGTCAAAAAGGGAGGGAATATAGCCCTGCCTTTCAACAGAAAATTGGATTAAAGATTTACTGAGCATGGACCCAGTGATCAGAATAAGACCCAGTTTCCCTCTCAGTCAGTCTCTCCCATCAGGAAGCTTCCATAAGCCTCTTATCCTTCTCCATCAGAGGGCTGAAAACCACAATCACAGGAAACTAACCAATCTGATCACATGGACCACAGCCTTGTCTAACTCAATGAAACTATGAGCCATGCCATGTAAGGCCACCCAAGATGGATGGGTCATGGTGGAGAGTTCTGACAAAATGTGGTCTACTGGAGAAGGGAATGGCAAACCACTTCAGTATTCTTGCCTTAAGAACCCCATGAACAGTATGAAAAGGCAAAAAGATACAACACTGAAAGATGAACTCCCTAGGTCGGTAGGTGCCCAATATGCTACTGGAGATCAGTGGAGAAATAACTCCATAAAGAATGAAAAGAAAGAGCCAAAGCAAAAACAGCACCCAGTTGTGGATGTGACTGGTGATAGAAGCAAGGTCCGATGCTGTAAAGAGCAATATTGCATAGGAACCTGGAATGTTAGGTCCATGAATCAAGGCAAATTGGAAGTGGTCAAACAGGAGATGGCAAGAGTGAACATCAACATTCTAGGAATCAGAGAACTAAGATGGACTGGAATGGGTGAATTTAACTCAGATGACCGTTATATCTACTACTGTGGGCAAGAATCCCTTAAGGTCCAGCTCTCATAATCATATTTGACCACTGGGAAGACCATAGTCTTGACTATACAGACTTTTGTTGGCAGAGTAATGTCTCTACTTTTCAACACACTGTCTAAGTTTATCAGTGAATGACAGATCTTGGTTTAAATGTCACCTCATTAGAAAGGGAACAACCCAACCTACAGGAGCCTGTCACTCCCTACCATATCCCCCTATATTATTTTCAACCTAATAGTTATCACGAACTGCTATTTTTGTTCAGGCATTCATTCATCATCTGCTACCATGAACGCTCCATGAAAGCAGTAACCCTTCCATTCATCATTAAATTCCTGCCAAGATTGTCCCTAGAAAGGTGTGAGCTTAGGTGTCAGTTACTAGTACAGGGCTCAGCCAAAACAATCTTGCCTGAAAAGGAATCCTACTGTCAGCATCTTCCATAGGTCCCTTGAGATATCATTCAAGACAGACATATTAAAACTGAATCACAATGTCCAGAAATGAGTGGAAACCTAGATGAGTGGGATGGGGGGAAGGGTGAGAGGGAGGTTCAAGAGGGAGGGGATATATATACTCTTAGCTAATTCATGTTCTTGTACAGCAGAAAACAATACAACACTGTAAAGCAATTATCCTCCAATTAAAAATAAAATTTACAATAAGAAAGAAAGGAGTGGTAAAGTGCAGCAACCCTGTCCCAAGCCTGTGAAATGTGCCTGGGCATAGTGAGTACTATTTTATAACTGCTTCTTGAATGAATGAACGTAATGATTAATACATTAACCACTCAGTAGGTACTAGTTCCGCTCTGTAAGACTGAGTTTCCACAACTGTAAAAAAAAGAAAAAAAAGAGGGAGACACAGACTAAATGTTCTCTAAAATCTCTGCCAATCTTATCATACATTCATTTTTTAATAATTTCTTTTCATTCATACATTCAAGAAATATGCATTGAGAACATACTATGTGCCAGGAGTTCTAGACACTGGATGGATGATACTGAACAAGATGGATACAAGACCTGTCCTCCTGACACTTACAGTCTGTAATTATTAAACAATTATTCAAATAAGCATACAATTTAAAATGATGATAAAGGGAATTCTGTGGCAGTCCAGTGGTTAGGACTCAGCATTTCCACTGCAGGAGGGCACGGGTTCAATCCTTGGTCAGAGAACTAAGATCCCGCATTCTATATGCCACGCAACTTGGCCAAAATAAATAAAATAAAATGATGATTCAAAGGAAGATAGGGAGAGAGGTGGGAAAGTGGGTGGAATTCTAAAATCAATCTTCTACTTCACTAGTTTCATCCAGGCCTTGTTTTGTCAATGAGCCTTTTAAAACACTTTCTGTGATGGGTATGACCTCCTACCTTTGTTGGCCAGAAATAGACTTCCTCATATCAGGGCTCAAAAGTGCCACCTGAAAACGGGAAGTGAAATAACAATTTCCTCACCCATTATTAGCAACAAAACACAACTTTTTAATGAAGCTCAGACCACAGTGGTAAAAAACTATTTCTAGGTTCAGACAGAGCTGGTTCAAATCGTTGTTTCAGCAATTACCAGCTATGTGAGTAAATCATGTATATTTCTTAACTTCCTTTTCCTCTTCAGGGAAATGCAGAATTCATAACAGCACTTGTCCCTTAGGTCTACTGTGAGGACAAATGACAAACATGTGAAGCAGAGCACAGAGAGTGGCTTTACCTCCCATGATCACAAATGCTCTGTGACAGCAGCCCAGCAGTGTTCCCAGCACTACTGGCCTCCATGAACATCGTGTGTTTTCAGCCATATGTTCCTACCAAGAATATGTGGATGCATGGTGTGATGCTCTATCACGGGCTTTTGCTTTTTTCTTTCATATGTTTTGGCTAGTTCTTATCACTGTATTCAAAGTGATAGTTACTGCTTATTATTCCTACATTTAGCAGGAATTAAGATAAAAATGGGAGGTCCAAGAATTGAAAGTGAGTTCTGCTATCTTTGGAATCACAGAAATAAAAAGAAACTGAAAAAAAATAAGTGAGACTGAAATAGGGTTATAAAAACAGAAGGCAGTAAAGCTTTTCAATTCTGTCTCTCTGGTTTGCTCATCTTCTAAAGATCCAAACTGCCACCCAGTGTGAAAATGACAGAACACCAAGGGGATGTTACAGCAAGAGCCAAGGTTAAAAGTAATAAATAAACATATGTACAGGCTGAGCAAGTCTAATAGGCCAAGTGAAATGTCTGAAAGAGCTCAGTGTTCTTAATAATCTAATGGCACAGATAGGGAGGTCATCAATGCCATCAGTGAGAAAGATATCCCCAGAAAATGAAACAAATGAGACTTTAAGAGAAATAATAACTTTAATAATAATACTGGTTCTAGAAATAGCTAACATTTATAGAGCACATCAGAACTGACAGCTTGTTTCCCAGTATGGAGTCTCATTTGATTACCTCTTTACAGGTAACTGAGGCTCTGAGAGTTGAAGACACTTGTCCTAATGCCACATGGCAAAGTAAGAATTCAAAACCAGATCACTGGACTTCCCTGGTGGCACAGTGGATGAGAATCCACCTGCCAAAACAGGAGACATAGGTTCAATCCCTGGTCCAGGAAGATTCCACATGCTGTGGAGCAACTAAGCCTGTGCACCACAACTACTGAGCCCACCTGTGTGCTGCAGCTCCTGAAACCCACGTGCCTAGAGCCAATGCTCTGCAGCAAGAGAAACCACTGCAATGAGAAGCCCGTGCAACACAACAAAGACCTATATATATATATATATATATATATAAATTCTTAAAAAACCAAACAAACAGATCATCTGAGGCAGGAGTTCTTTCCTTGCTAATGCCTAGTAAACATCACTGCTGCTGCTGCTGCTGCTGCTAAGTCGCTTCAGTCGTGTCTGACTCTGTGCGACGCCATAGATGGCAGCCCACCAGGCTCCCCCGTTCCTGGGATTCTCCAGGCAAGAACACTGGAGTGGGTTGCCATTTAAAATCAAGCTCTGATTCAGGGAATGGGTGCCAATTAAAAGAGTATGTTAAAAGCTGGACTGAATATACATGACTTATCCCAAAGTAGAAGTTTTTATTTAAGAGGTCAATAAAAGAAAGCACCAAGCTCACTGTCAAACAGGATTATGCTGCCCCACCGGTGTCTATTTGCTTTTTCCCATCTTTGTAAACTGAAGACCCAGGAGTTTTTATTGCTTCTAAGCCAAATTACTAGATTTCTTCATTCTTTAGCAAAGAATGTACAGTCCTATGCAAATCTGAAGTACTTATCTCAGAAACTTAATGGTCAGAATATGTCTTAGTGCTATGAAAAAGTATCAGACACAGTAATACTGACAACAAAATTAAAAAGTAACAATTCAGCCAATGAAGAATTGATCCCTGAGAACCTAAATGTGGCCCATGTGACCCCACAGCACAGTCCACTTGAGACTTTAAGCAAGTCATTTTTACTTAATTACCTAGTATCAAGAACCAGCAGATCTAGAGGGCTCACATGTCACCACTCTATGCCTGGTGCCACCAGCATAATACCAAGAAGTGGCACAGGGTAGAGCATTTTCTGAGTATACATCCAATAAACAGATGTTGCACAAATTAATGGATCAACCTATATTTATTTGAAGCCCAACAAAATTAATTCTATTGAACGATTCAAGTTTAATCTGACTAAAATTACAATCTGAAATTGAAGGATAATAAAGAAAAAGAAGACAAGTGTAATAAAGCCTTCACTTTGTATCTTTTATATCTGATTAATTCTAAGTTATAACCCATAACCATGCATTCAGTTTTAATACTCTCCAGTCATTACAGTTTTGAACTATTCTTGCAACATTCTCACAGATGGATTTCTAGTCAAGTAAAAAACAAATGGCAGTCAAAAATATATCTGAAGTTTCAGGAAATACATATTCAACCTATATATATTATATATATATATATATATATAAAATATATATGCATAGATATGTGTATATATACATATACTAAATATTAGATATATTTAATATTTATGTACTCATATGTGAGTGTGTGTTTGTCTATATATCTATATATTTTAGGATTGGTTGAATATACTAAATACATTATATATATTAAATGCATTATAAAAGGCATAAAAAAACAACAAATTGTTAATAGCAATTATTTCAATGAATATTGTTGATGAATATGGCCTTTTACTATTTTATATAATTTAGTTAGTTAAAATTTTTACCATAACAATATTTAGCTATTGGGTAACTTTTTTAACTCACAAAAAATTAAATAAGACCTGGTCCTGCTTCTATTTCATTAGCAAACTACAATATAACTTGCCACTTATGATATATGGTTGAACACAAAACTGGGTCAAATTAAAAACTCAATGCCCTGATTTTAGCCTGTCACTTTTTTTGCTCTGTTCTACCTACCTAAGAAACCACAGACATATATAAGAGTGTCCATCCCCAGACCCACTGAGATCTTAGGGTTCTTGTCTGTTTTTAGGACCTGCCTTGGCCAATAAACCAAGAAGAAGAAGAAAGAACGTCAGACTCTGGGTCCACTCCATGGGGGCCCTTGATCTGCTTCAAAACCACCACAGTGAGCAGCGCCACAGTCTTCAGAAAAGCCTCCACAGCCACCTCTGCTTTAGCTGAGGTATCTGCCAGGCTCACCTCCTTCTCCCATGCTTTCTTAAGAAAAAGAAAATTTCACACAATGAAATATTAAAATAATGCAAACATATGTATTAAGTATCTGCTGCTGCTGCTGCTGCTGCTGCTAAGTCACTTCAGTCATATCCAACTCTGTGCGACCACATAGACGGCAGCCCACCAGGCTCCCCCGTCCCTGGGATCCTCCAGGCAAGAACACTGGAGTGGTGTGCCATTGCCTTCTCCAGTGCATGAAAGTGAAAAGTGAAAGTGAAGTCGCTCAGTCATGTCTGACTTTTAAGTATAACGGATTTAAAACTTTCAGGAATTTACACCAAAATGCAATGTTTATATCCAGACATTGCTCCAGAGGTAATCAAAGGACACTGACTATCACGTTATACAGAAGGAAACAAAACAAACTATAATATAGGAAAGCGGAAACTTTTAAGAAATAAATTTAAAATGTTAAGGTTGTCACAAATCATATCTAAAAAGAAGAGACCAAAAATATGGTAAAATATATTTTAAAGAAATTATTACATACTTTTTAAACACAAAAAAATCCAAATGATAGTATCCAGCATTAGCCAGGGTATGGGGAGCAAGCACACTATATAATGTTAAATGCAGTAAAAATAATGGAAACTTGCCGGGGATCAGTTTACTCCCAGGTTTTTATAAGATATGGTTCTATCTAGCAATTCTATTCTTTACAAATATATCAAGAGAAAAAATTGTTATAAATATAAAGACAAACAAAGACAAAGAAATCCTAATGTTCAACAATATGACTTTAAGGTTCATAGTAATGCTATGGAAAATACATAGCTATTGAAAATGACAAATAAGTTACCTATATGTAACAATTTAGAGTGAAAAAGTAAAACAAAAAATATTATTTACATACTTCTTATAGACCTATAAAAGCACAAATAAATTCATGAAATTATTTTATGATATAAAAAATAATGCTTTTTGGCCTGTTTTTAAAAATTACAATATAAGGACTTCCCTGGTAAGATTCAATGGTAAAGAATCTGCCTGCCAATGCAGGAGACACAGGTTTGATCCCTGATCTGGGAAGATTCCACATGCCATGGGAGCAACTAAGCCTATGCACCACAGCTATTGAGCCTGTGCTCTAGAGCCTGGGAACCACAACTACGAAGCCCATGTGTTGCAACTACTGAAGCCTGTGCACCCTAGATCCTGTGCTCAGCAACAAGAGAAGTCAGTGCAATGAGAAGCCCACACACTGCAATGAAGAGTAGCCACTGCTCGCCACAGTTAGAGAAAGGCCACACAGCTTCAAAGACCCAGCACCGCCAAAAACAAAATAAATACATACATAAAAGTTAGTTTTAAAAAAGTACAATATAACAGTGACATACAGTTGGGGAAGCTAGTAAAAGACAATATATATGACCTTATTTACTTAAAAAATCCATATCCATATGTTCTAACCACAGAAAAGTATCAAGAAACATGACCACCAAGTATCACCAAAACATAAATAAAGGTTCCTTCATAATTTGGGAGTGCTTTTTACAAGTCAAAACTGGGAAGTTGGTAAGGGAAAAGGTAAAATGTATGGTAGCAAAGACCAGAAGCATATGTGAAATGTTTCTGAGTTTTAGGTATCCTCTCTCTTTCTCACATACACACACAGACTTTAAAATCACCAGATAATCAGCCACACTGAGAAACTCTGAGAATTGGTGTCACCAGGTGGCAGTTACTACTTGCTCTCATTAGCTCAGGTCTCTTGCATAACACAAAACAAAGGCATTACAGAATGCTTTCCTCCTCAAGTCCCATGATTCTTGCACAGAGGTCACAAACTTTTTCTGCAAAGGGCCAGAGAGTAAAGTATTTTAAGCTTTGAAAGCCATATAGTCACAACTAGTCAACTCTCACTGTAACTAACACAAAAGCAGCCATAAACACTTCTATGAAGGAGTGTGGATAAAAACATCACAGATGATGAAATTTGAATTTCATATAATTTCCATTGATCAATAAAACTCTTTCTTTTTTTTTTTTTTTTGCTGTCTCGTATACAGGGTTATCGTTACCATCTTTCTAAATTCCATATATATGCGTTAGTATACTGTATTGGTGTTTTTCCTTCTGGCTTACTTCACTCTGTATAATAGGCTCCAGTTTCATCCACCTCATTAGAACTGATTCAAATGTATTCTTTTTAATGGCTGAGTAATACTCCATTGTGTATATGTACCACAGCTTTCTTATCCATTCATCTGCTGATGGACATCTAGGTTGCTTCCATGTCCTGGCTATTATAAACAGTGCTGCGATGAACATTGGGGTACACGTGTCTCTTTCCCTTCTGGTTTCCTCAGTGTGTATGCCCAGCAGTGGGATTGCTGGAAAAACTCTTTCTTTAAAAAAAATTTTTTCCAGCCATTTAAAAATGTAAAAACCACAGACAGTTTGGCTGGCAGTTCCTTAAAAAGCTAAACATGGAATTACCATATGATCTATCAATTCCACTCCTAGGTATATAACCAAATATAAGAGAACTAAAAACACACATACCTACACAACTTGTACAGGAATGTTCACAGAAGTGCTACTCATAATATCCAAACATTGGAAACAACTCTAATGTCCATTAATTGATGAGTGGATAAACAAAATATGGCATATTCATATAAAAGATCATTAGTCATAAAAAGGAATGAAGTACTGATATATGCTACAAGGATGAACTTTGAAAACATTTTGCTAACTGAAAGAAGTCAGACATAAAGGGCACAAATTGCCTAATTCCATTTACATGAAAAGTCCAGTATGAGAAAATCAACTAGAGACAGAAATTAGATTAGTGGTGGCCAGGGGTTGGGAGGAAGAAAGAATGAAGAGTGAGTGCTAATGAGTACAAGGTTTCTTTGGAGGGAATAAAAATTCTAAAACTAGATAAGTGGTAATGGCTACACAATCTTGTGAACATACTAAAAATAACTGAATATACTTGAAAATGGTGAATTTTATAGTATATGAGTAAATCTCAGTTCTTTAAAATGTGGAAGCCAATCCCAGCTCATGGGTCATACAAAAAAAAACCACAGCTAGATTTGGCCTGGGGGCTGTAGTTTGTCAACCCTGTTTTAGCATCAACAGAGAAGATGGCTTTGGACTAAACTCAGACACACACACACACACACACACACACACTCACTCACTCACTCCACAAATTACAACACCGTCAAAAGCAAATATTTGAAAGAAGCTGAGTTGGGACTAAAAAAATTATTTGATAATTATTACATAAAACTGTGAAAAAGTGGAAAGTCAAAGAACCAGTTCAAGTTATGCTTACTAATATATCAAAGCCATAAAGTTACTCTTCTGAAAGTGGGAAAAATTCAATAGACCAGTTGGGGAGAGGGAGCATGTGTTACAGAAAGCACAACTTTTAAATGCAAGTCACAATTGTGTCACGCCAAAATCCTTTTAAAATTGTTAGATAGCATCACCAATTCAGTGGGTATGAATTTGAGCAAACTCTGGGAGACAGTGGAGGAGAGAGGAGCCTGGTGTGCTACAATCCATAGGGTCGCAAAAAGAAGGACATGACTTAGCGACTCAATGACAAAAACAACAACAAAACTAATTTAGAAATTCATTTATTGGCACATTACCTGGAGACACTAGCTGTATTAACTCAAATCTGGTTAGAAAGCCTAAAAAGAAAAAATTAGATTTTAATACTTCAGAATATTGTCAGAGTTTTTCATTAATTACTAAGTGTAAAACTGCCATAACACCCTATTTATATTACTAAAATAATAATAAGTGGCATACCACCAATGAATCAGGTATTTCTAGACCCAACATATTGGGACATGTGGTAAGAATAACTGAGTTATAAAAATAGATTTTGTCCCCTGAAAAGTATCGACAAAATGTGATATTTTCTCTCTCAAAAATGTATTCATAAATCACCAAAATAACAATATATTTTTCATTTTAAAATTCAAAATACTGTTATCCATTAACCCATAAAAACTTACCTTGCTTAAAAGAGTATGCTATTTGACTATATAAATAAAACAACAATTTTTTATCTTTCCTGAGTTCAAAATATATTTAGAAATAGTGTCTATACTCAATATGTTAGCAAGTTTGGAAAACCCAGGAGTGGCCACAGGACTGGAAAAGGTCAACCTTCACCCCAATTCCCAAGAAGGGGAGTACTAAAGAATATTTAAACTACTGGACAATTGTGCTCACTTCCCATGCTAGTAAGGTTATAGTCAAAATCCATCAAGCTAGGTTCAGCAGTACTTGAATGAGAACTTCCAGATGTACAAGTTGGGTTTAGAAAAGGCAGAGGAACAAAAGTTTAAATTGCCAACATTCACTGGATCATAGAGAAAGCAAGGGAATTCCAGAAAAACAACTACTGCTGTTTCATTGACTACGCTAAAGCCTGTGACTGTGTGAACCATAACAAACTGTGGAAAACTCTTGAAGAGATGGGAATACCAGACCATCTTACTGTCTCCTCAGAAACCTGTATGCAGGTCAAGAAGCAACAGTTAGAACCTTATACGAAACAACTGACTGGTTCAAAATTGAGAAAGGAGTATGAAAAGGCTGTTTATTATTGTCACCCTGTTTATTTAACTTATATGCAGAGCACATCACTCAAAATGCCAGGCTGGATGAGTTACAAGCTGGAATCAAGACTGCCGAGAGAAATATCAACAACCTCAGATATGCAGATGATACCACTTCTAATGGCAGAAACTGAAGAGGAACTAAAGAGCCTCTTGATGAGGGTGAAAGAGGAGTATGAAAAGGCTGCCTTAAAATCCAATATTAAAAAAACTAAGACCATGGCATCCAGTCCTATTGCTTCATGGCAAATAGAACGGGAAAAGGTGGAAGCAGTGAGAGATTTCCTTTTCTTGGGCCCAAAATCACTGCAGATGGTGACTATAGCCATGAAATTGGAAGACGCTTGGTTCTTGAAAGGAAAACTATGACAAACCTAGATAGTATATTAAAAAACAAAGACATCATTTTTCCAACAAAGGTCCATACAGTCAAAGTTATGGTCTTTCCAGCAGTCATGTACAGATGTGAGAGGCAGACCATAAAGAAGGCAGAGTGCCAAAGAATTGATGCTTTCAAATTGTGGTGCTGGAGAAGACTCTTGAGAGTCCCTTGGACTGCAAGGAGATCAAACCAGTCAATCCTAAAGGAAATCAACCCTAAATGCTCTTTGGAAGGACTGATGCTGAAGCTCTAATACTTTGGCCACCTGATGCCAACAGCTGACTCATTGGAAAAGACCCTGATGCTGGAAAGATTTAAGGCAGAAGGAGAAGAGGGCAACAGAGGATGAGATGGTTGGATGGCATCACCAATTCAATGAACATGAACTTGGACAAACTCCAGTGACGGACAGGGAGGCCTGGCTTGCTCTGGTCCATTGAGTTGCAAAGAGTCAGACACGACTTGGCAACTGAACAACAAGGATATGTTTTATAAGGATAAGGTCTATAAGGATAAGAATAAAATTCAAATATTAAAAGTAATTTAAAATACAAATGATATAACAATAAAAATCAGTAAAAATAATTCCCACAAAATATTAGAAGTGAAAACATTTTAATATAGACAATAATGGTGATTACAGTTAATAATACTGTATTATATACCTAAAAGTTACTAAGAGTAGATCTTAAATGTTCTCACCACAAAAAAAAAAGGTAATTATGTGATGTGACAGAGGTATAACCTAACACTACTGTAGTAATCATTTTGCAAAATACCTGAGTATCAAATCCACATGTTGTACACCTTAAACTTACACAATGTTGTATATCAGTTATATCTCAAAAAAGCTAAAAAAACAAAAAAAAAAAAAGCTAAAAAATACATACCATAAAAGTAAAATTCTTCCTTTGTAGACTTAAGAAAAACATGAATATGTAAGAACAAAATTTTAAATGCCAAGAAAATTAAAAGCCAAGACAGCCCATAATTTTAAGTTTTCCAAACAGGAGGGAGGATTATATTCTTTTCAACCATCACCCCAAAGGTAATGTGTTGCACTTCATCTATCTCAGTTTCTAAATTCCTTATATTCAATTAATTATCACCACAAGCCATGCCATGAATTGGAAGACTTAATATTGTTAAGATGCCAATATTCTCCAAGATGATCTACAGGTTCAATGCAGTCTATCAATGCCTATCAACTTTCCAGTTGGCTTCTTTGCAAACTGACAAGCTGATCCTAAAGTTCATATGGCAAACTAAGGGAACCCAAATAGGAAAAACAATCTTGAAAAAGAACTTCCTGGTTTTAAAACTAACCATAAAGCTATAATAAACAAAATAGTGTGGCACCAGCATAATGACAGATACATCAATCAATGAAATAGAATTGAGACCCTCCAAAAAAACCCTCACACTTATAGTCAGTTGATTTTCAACAAGAGTGTTAAGACTATTCAATGGGGAAAAAATACTCTTGGTAATAATGGTGTGAAGACAACTGGCTATCCAGATGGGAGAGACTGAAGTTGGACCCTTCAGTTCAGTTCAGTCGCTCAGTTGTGTCCTACTCTTTGGGACCCCATGAATTGCAGCACACCAGGCCTCCCTGTCCATCACCAACTCCCGGAGTTCACCCAGACCCACATCCATCGAGTCAGTGATGCCATCCAGCCATCTCATCCTCTGTTGTCCCCCTCTCCTCCTGCCTCCAATCCCTCCCAGCATCAGAGTCTTTTCCAATGAGTCAACTCTTTGCATGAGGTGGCCAAAGTACTGGAGTTTCAGCCTTAGCATCATTCCTTCCAAAGAACTTGCCATTTATAAAAATCAACTCAATATGTACTATAGACCTAAATGTAACAGCTAAAATGATAAAACTCTAAGAAAAAACCAAAGATCTTTGAGTTAGTGCTTCCCTGGTGGCACAGTGGTAAAGAATCCACCTGCCAATGCAGGAGACACATGTTTGATCCCTGATCCATGAAGATATAAAAAGAAGTCAAATATTGACACATGTTGTAGCAGGAAGAATCTTAGAAATGTTATACTAAGTTAAAGAAGCCAGTTACAAATGACCATATATTATATAATTCCATTTATATGAAATATATCCAGAATAAGCAAATCTATAGAGGCATATAGTTTAGTTAGTAGTTGTCTAGGGCTGGAAGGGATGAGGAAGAATGGGTAATATAGCTTCTTTTTGTGGTGATGAAAATGTAAAATTGATTATGGTGATGGTTACATAACTATGTTAAGATATAAAAATCATTTAATTGCAATAAAATAAAAAACAGAATCATACCATCTAGTAAATCCCATCTATATCTAGAAAATGGTTTGCAATTCAATTAACATGATTCAAATTTTACAGACTATCATGAACATAAATATGGGTTAAATATGGAAGTATCACAACTTAGAATACAACAGAATTTTATATCTATGAATTACATATACACAATAGTCTCTCACTCTCTTTTGGGGCAGGGGGTGTAGAGGGGAGTACCTACTTTCTAAAATGTCTGCTACAGCTCCAGGATCTATTGCATTTTCAAATACCTATAGGGGAAAAAAATGGGGGAAATAAATCTTCCAAGTTTTATTAATATATACTTATATAAAATTTAGATCATTTTCTTCAAAATTATTAACACATATCAAATCCAGCCATATGACACTTTAGGATTCAAAAGGAGTGCCTTTAACAGCTATGTGGTTAAAAGTTCAACAAGTGACTACAGAGGAAATGAATAAGAATTAACACAATACAAACAACAAGGAAAATTTGAGTTGGCTGAAACTACCACATGTTCAAAATGTCATCCACTCGACCTGGCCCCACAGTCTGTTCCTAAAAGCACATCTGATATCAACCTCAAACAGTCTTGTTTGAGTATCTAGAAAAACATCCTGAATACAACAGATATTCACTATATGTTAACTGAATGAATGACTTCTCTTCCCAAACAACTGGTTGTGCTAAAAAGGAACATACATAAAAATTCTATGTGTAACACAAAACAAAAGCTAAATACTCATAGCTAGACTCCCACAGAATCCAAAAATAACAAAAGAGAGAGAGCCTCATGAGTTTTAGGTATATCATGAACCACAAGAAAAACACTGTGATACCTGTCTCAGTTCAGTTCAGTTCAGTCGCTCAGTCGTGTCTGACTCTTTGCGGCCCCATGAATTGCAGCACGCCAGGCCTCCCTGTCCATCACCAACTCCTGGAGTACACTCAAACTCAGGCCATTGAGTCAGTGATTCTATCCAGCCATCTCATCCTCTGTCGTCCCCTTTTCCTCCTGCCCCCAATCCCTCCCAGCATCAGAGTTTTTTCCAATGAGTTAGCTCTTTGCATCAGGTGGCCAAAGTACTGGAGTTTCAGCTTTAGCATCATTCCTTCCAAAGAAATCCCAGGACTGATCTCCTTTAGAATGGACTGGTTGGATCTCCTTGCAGTCCAAGGGACTCTCAAGAGTCTTCTCCAACACCACCGTTCAAAAGCATCAATTCTTCAGCGCTCAGCCTTCTTCACAGTCCAACTCTCACATCCATACGTGACTACTGGAAAAACCATAGCCTTGACTAGATGGACCTTTGTTGGCAAAGTAGTCTCTGCTTTGAATATGTTATCTAGGTTGGTCATAACTTTCCTTCCAAGGAGTAAGCATCTTTTAATTTCATGGCTGCAATCACCATCTGCAGTGATTTTTGAGCCCCCAAAAAATAAAATCTGACACTGTTTCCACTATTTCCCCATCTATTTCCCATGAAGTGAGGGGACCAGATACCTGTCTAGACATAGCCAAATGTGTTCATTCTGTCCTTCATATAAAAGGGCCTAGGACTGAAATAAAAGCATACCATGCCCCTCTTTCTGAACTTTAGAATCTTGTTTTAAAAAAAAGTTTTCAGTAGACTTTGATTTCAGGTATCAAATTTCTGATTTAAATGGTGCTTAGCCTTAAGCATGATTAAAATCTACTCTTGACCCAAAACCAGGTCTGCTTTAATGACAAAAGTAGAAGCTGTCCCCTGTAATCCATTTTTGTCTCACTGACTTGGATATAACAAGTAAATGTGGGTGAGCTGTGATTTTTTCCAAAACTGTTTCAGTAATATTTCATCCTTTCTCTTCATGTCTAAGAATTATTCAAGGATGATTATGGGAAATAAATTATCAACATGAGCTGCTTAAACACAATGGCTCTTACATTCTTTATGAATAATTTCTTATTTACCTGGCTGCTTTAGAACACTGAATTCTGAATTACTCAGAAGGTCCAATGTTTTCATTACTCACTGCCAAGTATTTGCAGCTAAAGAACAGAACAGATACAAGAAAGCTGGAAAACTAGTAGAAAATCTGAATATGAACCCAAAGAGCTCACACAAGAGGGCAATTTTTCAAAATTTAAAATAAAGCATTTACGGATAACCAACAAGGATAACCTACTGTATAGCACATGGAACTTTTCTCAATGTTGAGGCAGCCTGGATGGGAGGACAGTTTGGGGGAATATGGATACATGTACATGGCCTGAGTCCCTTCACTGTTCACCTAAAACTATCACAGTATTGTTAATTGGATATATCCCAATATAAAATAAAAAGTTTTTTAAAAAATTAAGCATCTTATGTAATTGCACTTTATAAAATGAAAAATGGTCCATAATGTTTTTTACTAGTAATCTCAAATACACAGTTTTGTGACATCAGTAATGGCATCTACAGTGACTCTGAGACTCATTCTCCTCTTTTGCAAGTCAGGGAGGTGGGACTGGATGACCTCCAAGGTCATTTATAGATTGATTTACAGCTTTTACAATTTTACATTCTCGAGTTTCTTATAAAAATATTTTTAAAGTCTTCTAAATAAGCACATTTAAAGTTGATAAAACTAATAAGGAAATTCTTGGAGGAAAAAATACACTGAATTTTCTCCACCCACTTTTTACCATGACCAATATCAAAATGGCAGTAGATTCCTTTGTATACTGACTGCATATTCTAAGATAATATCCATTTATTCCTTTCTTACCCAGCCAGTTAGGAAGACTCTATTTAAATTAACAGACTGTGATTTATAAAAATATTACACACAGCCCTAGACCTTTCAAAAACATCAATAGTCATCTCTGTTGTTGTTGTTGTTTTTCTGGCTGTGCCACACAACTTGGAGGATCTTAGTTCCCCGATTAGGGATTGAACTTGGGCCTCCAGCAATAGAAACCTAACCACTGGACTGTCAAGGAACTCCCTCCTTTCCTACTCTCAGTTTGAAACATACATGTCATTTTCTGGGCACCACCAACCAGACCTTTTAAAGTGATAGGCCCTATCCTGGAACCTTCCCACATTCATACCCTTCCCCAAAGAAGCACCTCAGTGATACTGTTTGGGACAAAATCATAGACTTATCAAGGTTAAAACTGATTCAATCTCTAAATTCCAAAGAAAAACCTTAAGAGATTGTCAGTGATTGGATGGTAACAAAATTAATATTTCATGAAAGTGGGAAGAGGGTTAGTAACATTTGGCTATTTATATATTTGACATTCATTGGAATGGAATCTAGTCTTTATCACTGTAGCTAAATAAACCAGATATGACCTAAGGAGACTCAGAAAATGTAAAGAACCTTCTTGTTTTCTTACAGGATTTCAGATACAGGGTTTAACTAATTTGGTTAGTTTAGGGTATTTTTCTGGGCCTAAAAAGTTTGTTTTTGAGGTCTGTTAGTTTACTGATAATCTCTATAAGAAATTTGTCTCAGTTGCCTCTAACATCTCCAAAAACATTCAGAAAATGCTCTCTGCTCCAGTTAGAAAATGCCATGGGAGTTCCAAGAATAGAAAACAACCACCAGGGTACTTAGCACTAGTTTGACAGAACTTGGCTCAGATCTGGGATTCAAAACAAGTCCTCCAACTATGGTTCTGCACTGTGCTGAGGTGCCTTCATGTAATTTTTTAAAACAAAATTTACAAATAACTTTATAAAAGCTGTGTTCTTTATAAAAACCAGTAAATGATCTTCAAACAACAGAATTTGAATTTCTCTATTTAGCAAGGAGAAAGTCAAGATCACCTTTTCAAACCTCATGCTTCGCTGAACCATAATAGGGAACACAGAAGGAAAGCAGTCTGTCTCCAGGTACTGATTCAGGAGGTAAACTCCAAGGAACACATCATGCTTGTCAGGAAGGAACACCCCTGGGCAAGAAATCTTTAAAAAAAAAAAAATAGAGAAAATGGATTTGTTTTGTTTTGTTCTGTAAAGGCTCTATTTTTCCCTAACCTCCCACGTCAAATCCTTCCCACCTCCCCACCACCACCAACTCTCACCTTCTCTCATAACACCACCCTCCCCTCCCCTCCCCTTGCGCAAACTGGAAAATCCACTTTCCTCCCACATCTCCGCCAGGTGTCACAATCGTTCTCTCCCTGGCTCCTCTCCCCGCCCCTCCAGGATGGCAGTGCGGAAGCGGAAGAGGCTGCAAGGCTGGGAATCTTCTTCTTAGGCCGGCCAGGTACTGTGGTCCGGGCCGCTCGCCGCGATGCAGAGCCCACGAAGGAACGCCGAGGGACGCCCGCTGGGCACCTGCGACCCCAGCAGCAGCGGCAGTCCGGCCCATGGCGGCGGCAGCAGGTTCGAGTTCCAGTCTCTGCTCAGCAGCCGCATGCCGGGCGCCGACCCCACCAGCGCCCGTCTCCGCGCGTCTGAGAGCCCAGTGCACCGCCGCGGTTCGTTCCCCTTGGCTGGGGCGGGCTCCTCTCAGGCGCTCCCGCCCCAGCTGCCCGAGGAGGACCGCATAGATCTGAACCCGTCCTTCCTGGGCATCGCCCTGCGCTCCCTACTGGCCATCGACCTGTGGCTGTCCAAGAAGCTGGGGGTGTGCGCGGGGGAGAGCTCGTCCTGGGGCAGCATGAGGCCCCTTATGAAATTGCTGGAGATCTCGGGACACGGCATCCCCTGGCTGCTCGGCACCCTCTACTGCCTGTCCAGGAGCGACAGCTGGGCCGGGCGCGAGGTGCTGATGAACCTGCTCTTCGCCCTGCTGTTGGACCTGCTACTGGTGTCCCTCATCAAGGGGCTGGTCCGCAGGCGCCGCCCAGCCCACAACCAGATGGACATGTTTTTCACTATTTCGGTGGACAAGTACTCCTTCCCTTCAGGCCATACCACCAGAGCCGCCCTTGTGTCGCGCTTCATCCTGAACCACCTGGTGCTGGCCATCCCACTGAGGGTGCTGGTGGTACTCTGGGCCTTCATCTTGGGTCTCTCCAGGGTCATGCTGGGGCGGCACAATGTCACCGACGTGGCTTTTGGCTTTTTTCTTGGCTACATGCAGTACAGTATCGTGGACTATTGCTGGCTTTCACCGCGCACTGCTCCGGTCCTCTTTGTACTGTGGAACCAACCGTGACACCATCTCTTTCACTGTGGCACCAGGACATCTGAAGGTTTCCACCCGTGATGATACTGACATAAACCAGCAGTCATCATGTTTGCCCCTCTAAGGACATTTCAGGTTTCCTTTTGGGATTTCAAGTGACCTATCTTCTTAATTGGAGAAGGCAATGGCAATGGGTTGCTAGGCTAGAGCACAGTGGTGACCATTACTGATCACAGCCATATTACAGAAAGCAAAAAAAAAAAAAATCCCTCTATTATATACTTATTAAATAACTCTTTATCGCTCCAGGAAAACTTTAAAGAAACCAAGTTGGAGTGATTATAATGTTGCTGCTTCTTAAAACTTGACATCAGAAAATTTTGTAATCCTGCAAGTCAAGATATCACCTGTAAATTGAACTTTGAAAAAAGGAAAGCAACTTCATTCTGTAAATATATACATGCAAATGAGCCACATCCTTATCCTTTTCCTGAGGCAGATTTTAAACAGTATTTTAAGAGTCTATGACATAGCATTAATCACTCAGCTGAGTCTGACTCTTTGTGACCCCATGGGCTGTAGCTCACCAGGCTCCTCGGTCCATGAGATTCTTCAGGCAAGAATACTGGAGTGGGTTGCCTTTTCCTACTCCAGGGTATCTTCCTGACACAGGGATCAAACCTGCGTCCCCTGCATGGATAGGCGGATTCTTTACCACTGCGCCTCATGGGAAGCAGAGGTAGATTTTAAGAGCCTATGACATAGGTTTTTCTAATTTACTCTCTGACAATATGTTACTATAGTTGGGGAGAATTCTTCTTAATCCTGATTTTCTTGGCAAGCTTTTTTAGTTTTGTGTCTTCCATCTTCACAGATTGAGTAGTGGAAATGAGAGATTACAGTACATATATTTCTCTCCTTTTCCTCTACCTCCTCGAAGATCTTTAAATAGGTATTTCCCACTACCCTAATATTATCCTTCTGCATTCAGAGAACAAGCCAAGAACTTACCTGAAGAAGAAATACTTAAAAGTGGGCATATCAACAGTGCTCATAGAAAGTAAAGATGGGCTTACTGCCTCAGGCTTAATTCTGTTGACAGCAAATAGCATGACAGGACAGGACAGAAAAGCGAAGTCACTGAGGAGGTCAGAGGAACTGAGTCTTGGAGGCAGGATCACCACATACTTTATCAGTGGACCAACATGGAAGGAGATGGGCCCTGCTGCCTACCATCTCTACTGAATAAAGAATAATGCTTCTTTATTGAGGTAAAAAAATGGAGAAATAACTTCTTTGCAATGTAAGAGCATAAGCTTTCAAATATATACCACACGGATGACCTTGTATATTAAAGCTTTTCATGTGGAATTCCATTTCTCTATATAAGCACACTTTAGGTAATAGTATTTAACTTGAAATTCATCAAGCAGAGCATACTGCTATACCAGGCATAAAGTATAACTCCAAGATTTTCTGTTTATATTGACTCTCACAATTAAAGTAGTTTATCCATGGTGCCTCCCCAATTCACAAAACCAAAGACCACCAAACACAGGGTGGACTCTGCTTATTATTCCTTGATTGGGAAAGACTGATGAGGGTGTATGCTTTAAATGCTGCTATGCCTGAAAATGTGAATCTTTAAATTACCTATGGAATTGATGTCTTTAGATAATCTTAATAACCAATTATTTCATATTTAAAAATAGGATGATGGCATTTGATCTATCATACAGACATACATATAGGAATCTGGAGAATGGCTGTGACAGGTAGGTTCTGACTGGGTGGAAGTGTGAATTTTCCAGTGTTTGAGGAACACTGAAAAAGGAATAGCTACTCTTCAATATAGAAATTATGTGCATTCTCACAACATCCTGAACACAGACTACCTCTTCACTTCTTGAATCAGCCAAACTCTGACACTCTAGGTGGTTTCTTCTATTTTTAGCCTTAACAGAGATACTTTAACTGCAGCAATCTTCAGCCCAGATATTTGGAAAAAAATATTTCCTCTTGCAGGATCCACAGGTCTGAATAATGGGAGGTCAAAGTTAGGCTCACCTTATTCCTGATTATTTTTTTGTAATTCCCTATCTTGATTGCCAGGGCCTGAGTTTGCTGGTTTTTAAAGCACAGATCAATTCATTTGATTTTTTTGGGGGGGTGGGGAGGTGGCGAGTATACTAAGTACTGCAGAGGGAAAAAAAAAAAAAAAACCTGATTCTACTGTTAATTAACTGTACATTGATGAATTCCTTTTAAAAGTCAAAATAAAATTAACCAGTAATGTTGAATGAAGTGAGATGAAAACTTAATTTTTTTGCCTTGATGAGGAGCAAGACTGATTTACCACTCAACTTCTCATGAATTCCTTCATCTTACTGAACAATTGTGAGAATTCACAACTGATATAGCACACTTGATATAGTCAGTCCTATTTGCTGTCAGCAGAGTGGGTCAAATCCAGGAAATTTCCATCTTTGTTTCAGAGCGGCACATAAGAGGAAATCACAGCACTTGTCACTTACATGGAGATCAGTCCTGGGTGTTCATTGGTAGGACTGATTTTGAAGCTGAAACTCCAATACTTTGGCCACCTGATGCGAAAAGCTGACTCATTTGAAAAGACCCTGATGCTGGGAAAGATTGAGGGCAGGAGGAGAAGGGGACGACAGAGGATGAGATGGTTGGACGGCATTACCGGCTCAATGGACATGGGTTTGGGTGAAACTCCGGGAGTTGGTGATGGACAGGGAGGCCTGGCCTGCTGTGGTTCATGGGGTCGCAAAGAGTCGGACACAACTGAGCGACTGAACTGAACTGAACCAGATTTTCCATGGTTGTAAACTGTTGATCTTGGGCTTATAATCATATCCAGTAGAATAGTCCCTTATAGCTTTCAGAGAAAACCACATGACAGTCTGTCACCAACTACAGGATTGGAAAATGGAAGCGTCGTGTCTGACTCTTTTCAACCCCATGGACAGCAGCATGCCAGGCTTCCCTATCCATCACGAACTCCCGGAGCCTGCTCAAACTCATGTCCATCGACTTGGTGATGCCATCTAACCATCTCATCCTCTGTCATCCCCTTCTCCTCCTGGCTTCAATCTTTCCCAGCATCAGGGTCTTTTCCAGTGAGTCAGTTCTTCATATCAGGTGGCCAAAGTATTGGAGTTTCAGCTTCAGCATCAGTCCTTCTAATGAATATTCAGGACTTATTTCCTTTAGGACGGACTGATTGGATCTCCTTGCAGTCCAAGGGACTCTCAAGAGTCTTCTCCAGGGGCCTGTAACGTCGTACTGAACGAGGGGACGCGACGGAGGCAGGCCGGAGCCGTTGCCGTCGCCATGACCCGCGGTAACCAGCGCAAGCTCGCCCGCCAGAAGAATATGAAAAAGCAGAGCGACTCGGTTAAGGGAAAGCGCCGAGATGATGGGCTTTCTGCTGCCGCCCGCAAGCAGAGGGACTCGGAGATCATGCAGCAGAAGCAGAAAAAGGCAAACGAGAAGAAGGAGGAACCCAAGTAGCTTTGTGGCTTCGTGTCCAACCCTCTTGCCCTTCGCCTGTGTGCCTGGAGCCAGTCCCATCACGCTCGCGTTTTCTCCTGTAGTGCTCACAGGTCCCAGCACCGATGGCATTCCCTTTGCCCTGAGTCTGCAGCGGGTCCCTTTTGTGCTTCCTACCCCTCAGGTAGCCTCTCTCCCCCTGGGCCACTCCTGGGGGGTGAGAGGGTTACCCCTTCGCAGTGTTTTTTATTCCTGTGGGGCTCACCCCAAAGTATTAAAAGTAGCTTTGTAATTCAAAAAAAAAAAAAAGGAGTCTTCTCCAACACAGTTCAAAAGCATCAATTCTTCGGTGCTCAGCTTTCTTTATAGTCCAACTCTCACATCCACACATGACTACTAAAAAAACCATAGCTTTGAGTATATGGACCTTTATCAGGAAAGTAATGTCTCTGCTTTTTAATATGCTGTCTAGGTTGACCATAGCTTTTCTTCCAAGGAGCAAGTGTCTTTTAATTTCATAGCTGCAGACACCATCTGCAGTGATTTTGGAGCCCAAGAAAAGAAAGTCTCTCACTGTTTCCATTGTTTCTCCATCTATTTGCCATGGAATGATGGGACCGGATGCCATGATCTTAGTTTTCTGAATGTTGAGTTTTAAGCCAAGTTTTTCACTTTCCTCTATCACTTTCATCAAGAGACTTTTTAGTTCCTCTTCACTTTCTGCCATAAGGGTGGTGTTATCTGCATATCTGAGGTTATTGATATTTCTCCCGGCAATCTTGATTCCAGCTTGTGTTTCATCCAGCCCAGCATTTCTCATGATGTACTCTGCACAGAAGTTAAATAAGCAGGGTGACAATATACAGTCTTGACGTACTCCTTTCCCAATTTGGAACCAGTCTGTTGTTCCATGTCCGGTTCTAATTGTTGCTTCTTGACCTGCATACAGATTTCTCAGGAGGCAGGTAAAGTGGTCCGGTATTTCCACCTCTTGAAGAATTTTCCACTGTTTGTTGTCATCTACACAGTCAAAGGCTTTGGCGTAATCAATAAAGCAGTAGATGTTTTTCTGGAACTCGCTTGCTTTTTCTATGATCCAATGGATGTTGGCAATTTGATAATAAAGAATGACTTATTTGATAGTAAGGAATGGTAATAACGCAATAAGGAATGACTGGCCCCAAAGAGGAAAAATGAAGTCACTCTGCCAGAGCACCTCACTTAAGCAGGATTCAGTGGATAATTATTAAACAGTTATTGATTTATTTCCTTTTTGGAATTAGCAAGCCAGAACTATCTGTAGGGGAAGTAGCTTAGAAAAATTTTGACTGGTTTATAGAGGTGGCAAATTATCAGGACATGATGGGGCTTTGTGAGAGTAAAATCTTCCCTGGTTATTTAAAGGAGGGGCTTTTTAATCTTCTCAGAAATCTGTATCCCAGAAAATAAAACCCTTCTTGGGACTTAATGCAAGGTTGTTTTAAATGAACAGAAAAATTTCACATAAAGCTAACACAGAAGTTAGCTTGGAGTGGGGAAGGGAGGGCAGTGGAAAGAGGCTGATCCGAATTAAAGGTTAGAAAGCCAGAAAGACCAATGTAAAAAATCTTAGGGACAGAGATTCAATTAATGGTGTGTGTGTGGCGAGGAGTGGTGAAAAAGACCGGGAGAAGGAACCCCGAGGAAAGAGTATGATTTGGGGCAAAGAGGGGACGTTCGTCGATCTCTCTTACCGCCCGGATCTGAAGTTCCACCACCACCTCCAAAGGCATAGTTCCCTACGTGGGTGAAAGGGCAGGAATGAAAAGATCCTTTTGTGCTGAGCCTTGGAGCGATTTTCTTAGTTTAACTCAATCCCTGGAGCAAATGTTCCCAGCAGTTTCCAAAGACCCCCACCCCCTTGTAACCCCATCAGCCCCCCGCCCCCAGCCCAGGTCCCTCCCACCAGGACGGATCTTACACAGCAGGAGCTGTAGCCCAGGCTTCCAGAAGGCTGAAGTGTCGCGTTGCCATGGACACTCAAACGCGCACCCTTCCGCCCTGGAATGCTCCAGAGGTCCCCGCGCAGGCGCGCGAGCCTCCAGAGCTCTACTTGGAAGTCCGTGTCCCAACATCAGCTTCCCAGACTGCGCGCTGGCGGGAGGGCACGTCCCTGTGTACTGCCCCGGTCGCCTGATCAAGAGATGCCAAGAGTCGTAGTTTCCTTTCCGCCACTCTTTCATCAACTCTTTAGGGCCCCAATCACTAGGTTAAAATATTTACAGTGTCCGTTCTAAAAGTTGAATGTGATCATAGTTCCCTTATGATTTAAAGCGCTGCCTGTTTTTAGTAGCTACACGACTGAGCGACTTCACTTTCACTTTTCACTTTCATGCATTGGAGAAGGAAATGGCAACCCACTCCAGTATTCTTGCCTGGAGAATCCCAGGGACGAGGGAGCCTGGTGGGCTGCCGTCTATGGGGTCGCACAGAGTCGGACACGACTGAAGCAACTTAGAAGCAGCAGCAGCAGCATGACCCCCAAGCCCTGGAAATTCTGTAACAATTCCAATTAATATAGATTGGGCTTCCCTGGTGGCTCAGTGGTGAAGAATCTACCTGCAGTGCAAGAGAGGCAAGAGACGTGGGTTCGATCCCTAGGTTAGAACTACCCCCTGGCAAAGGAAGTAGCAACCCACTCCAATATTCTTCCCTAGAGAATCCCACAGACAGAGGAGCTCGGTGGGCTACAGTTCATGGGGTCACAGAGAGTCTGACACAACCAAGCACAGCATACAGCACACCAGAGGTACTCTCTTGCTTATGAAATGTTACCTCCTCATGTTTGGTTCAGAAAACATGGCCACCCACTGTCAATAAGAAATGAAACCCATGTTAACTGAAAATGCAAGGACAATTCTTAGAGAAGTTTAAAAGTTAGGTATCCTGTTTTAGTCACAAGAGAAATATTTTTTCAGTCTCTCCGCTGTGGTTTAGTTAACTTAAAGCAAGCACTGAATTACATTATCTCCCAATCAGTAGTTACCATAGTTGCCAAAGCCAGGGTTACACTGTAAAAACCATCAGAGGTAGAAGGCAAGGCAAAGTTCTTAACCAGAAGAGGAAAAAGCATTTTTTTCCTATTCACTGTATTTAAGACAAAAAAAGAAGGAAAAGAGGAGGGAGTGGCTGCTTCTAGCCAGTCAAAAAAAAGTCTGGGAGGGTCAATACTCTCTCTAAAAAGCAAACAACAAAATGTATTGGAATTAGTCATTTATTACTAATATCTTACATTAGAGATTTACACAAATAGTAGAAATTTGAGTGTATAAAGATAACCTCAGACAAGAATTCAGTATTCATTTTGGTAACCAGAATGCCTTTCCCTAGGGAAAAACTCACGAAAATGTATTGTGTCCGTATCCAGTCCTCAATGATCTGTCTGTCTGCATATGGAGAGGCACACCAGGGGGTACTTACAATATCTAGAGCACTGATTTGTCAGCTCACAACAGCTTGCTAGCACCCTTACTAATGCAGTTATATACAGGGGACAGGACCTGCCTTGACCCTCACAAGTACATCATCAACACCAATGCTAAGATATCAAGGAGACTGACAAACAAAACCTGAATATTAAATACATACACGGCTAGACATATTAGAAGGGAGGAATCAATCTTTCTTTCTTGAGAAAAATGCTAGGGTTGTGTATGGTAATTAAATTCACCCCCACAATAACTTTTTGAAGGAAGTATTATCCTTATTTACAGATGCAGAATCTGAGGCCAGACAGCCATTTGTCCAACATCACACAGTTGAAGGGAGGGAGGCACCCTTGAACCCAGGCGTGCCCTACCATGTCACTGCCCTTGAAACAATCTATTGATCCCAAGACACAATGTTCCATTCTATGCTCTTCCTAGCCCTTAACTGGACTCTTCTCGCTTAACTGAACTCTCCTTGATAAAACTGAAACCTCCTTGCTTGGCTCCTCCTTGCACAGCCCTTTTCTGGTTTCCCTCCAACTCTGTGGCCATTTTTCCTGTGTCTCTATTCATCCTTCTCTCCCAAGCTAAGCAGTGTTTCTGGTTCTTTCTTTTCCTCACTCTGTATTCTTTACCAAGGGTATCATCCGATGTAGGTATGGATTACCAAATGTACACAGATTTATACATCCCACCCAAGCTTCTCTTATGTTCTTCCAGACAAGGTGGAATCTATTACATATATATATGTGTGTAATACATATTACACATACTACATGTAACACGTATTACATATATATGTATGTGTGTATATGTATGTGTATGTATGTGTGTATATATGTATGTTTTTGTTTCTCAGTCGCTAAGTCGTCTCCGACTCTTTGCAATCCCATGGACTGCAGCACACTAAGCTACCCTGTCCTTCACAATGTTTTAGAGTTTGCTCTTCCTTTTTGTGTGTGTATGTGTGTATATATAAGGAAATGGCAACCCACTCCAGTATTCTTGCCTGGAGAATCCCATGGACAGAGGAGCCTAGCAGGCTACAGTCCAGAGGATCTCAAGAGTTGGACACAATTTATCAACTAAACCACCTTTTTGGCAACTGCACCAACAGCAATTTTCATTTGTTCCTGTGATTGTTGATTACTATTTGTCTCTGTGAACTGTCAGCTCTGCATGGCTAAGAGTTTATATCCTAAATACCTAACATAGTAGATGCTCAATAATGATCCTGATCAGATGTTAAGTACAGAGACGGTCAAGCCCAGTCTATAGGGTTGAAAGTACATGTATAACAGGAGAGCCCACCACTACAGTGCAAACTAAATATGCAAAATGGGAAAGGACTGAGCACAGCTTCTTGTGCTAATCTGCCTCAGGGGTATTTAATGAACTGACAGGAAATATTTATACTCTGTTCATTTTCCCCACCACAGTTACTTGAGGCACTCAGCTGCCAGAGAGATGCGTAAGTTGCTACATACACAATGCCTCTGGCACATATGGCCACCTCCACTTGGAGACCAGGCAAAACCATTGGATTGTCACCACTTACAGAGACTGGCTTTTACTAGCTGCGTAGGCACCTGTGTAGGTGGCAGAACTGAACAACTCTTATTCCCAGAGTGTTTCTGCAGTGCATTCTGGTCAGCAGTGAAAACAGCATTGCAGAAATGACACATCAGTAATACATCCTACTCATATCATGGCCACTGCCAAGAAAATGGTGCATGCCCCAGAGGGGAATTTTCCAAAGAGTTCATTTCAATGATCAAGGAAGAAAAGTATGAGAGAGAATTATAGCTGAGATTTTCCTTTTATCTAAAATAATTTAACTATAGGACACTAAATTGTAAATATTTCTTTTCAAATAGTGTAGGAAGGAGAATTAATATGAGGGAAGGAAACCGGTTTTTAAAAAGGTAAATACTAATGGCAGGAATGTCTGAAAATACATTCATATATTGTTCTGCTGCTGCTGTAGGAGTGTAAATACATAAAGTGTATTAATTTCCTATGACTACTAAAAGAAACCACCACAACTTCATGACTTACAACAAGAAAAATGTATACTTTTTCATTTCATGTGTCAGAAATCCAACACAGAGCTTTAAAAGCAAAATGTGAGGGCTTCATTCCTTGCTTTTTCAAGGCGGCTGCCTTCATTCCTTGACTCATAGCTCCCTTCCTTCATCTTCAAAGTGAGCAACATTGAACCAAGTCCTTTTTATCCTACCATCTTTCTGGTTCCACTTTTAAGGACCTTTGCAACAATACAGGACCCACTATATAATCAAGGTCAATTTCCAAATTTTGAGGTCAGCATATTGGAAATCTTAATTCCATCTGCAAGTTGATCTGTCATGGAAGGTAACAATATTCCCAGGTTTCAGGGATTAGGACATGGATATCTTTGGGGCCATTATTCTATCACATATAACTTCTCTGGAAAGCAATTTGTTAATATCTATCAAAATATTTTACTTGACTCAGGAATCCTACTGCTATTAATAGGAATACATATATATGGGTATACATTCACAAGTATACAAAACATATGCTGCAACACTATTTGTAGTTAAAAAATACTGGAAACCATATAGAGGTTCATTAAGTATGGTCAATTAAATCAACTGTGGTTAAGCCTCAGTGGTGGCAGCACGGCACAGGAGCAGCTGAGAGGAGATACCCCATGTGCAAGGTCATGAGCGGCAGCCGAGAGGAGATACCCCACATCCAAATTCAGGAGCAGAGGCCATCAGGAGATACCCTGCCGGGGTCCAGCCCCGGCTGATCCAGGGTATTCGAAGGAGAGACGGCATAGGCGAGGATCAGGAAACAATTGCTTAATTAAATGTTAATTAAGGATATAAAGAGTAATAGAATGAGGATAGCTCAGTGAGGAAATTCAGTGGAGAAAAGAGGCTGAATAATTCAGCCAGAAGGTAAGAGAAAGAACGACATGGTGAGACCAAGTTTCGGTGAACAAGGCCCACGCTTTATTTTCCAAAGTAGTTTTTATACCTTAAGTTATGCATAGAGGATAATGGGGGAAGGGGTAGAGTCATGCAGCAAGCCAGGCTTTCTTCCTGCAAACTTATCATATGCAAAAGCTTAGGTGATTTGCATCATCTTCTGGCCCGGGGGCCTGTTAACATTTTAAGACCCTTTCTTCAGAAAACTTATTTTTCTCTAAAGGTGATTGGTCAGGAGCCACCCTCCAAAAGCATTAGATAAAGTTGCATTCCTACAGAGCAAAAGTGTGGTGGGCTATAACAAGAAAAAGAATTAACTCAAGGGTCCCAGGTTACAAACATTAAAGCTACTACTTACACCAATTATATTAATCAATACACTGCCAGGGACACAGCAGGTAAGGGATATGGAAACTTGGCAGCAAACATTGGCCCAACAAGTGAAAATCCCTTCACCAATACAATTTCTAATCAATCTTTTAACTACTCAAAAGAATCTGTGTTTAGACAGTTTAGAACATCTCCTGCCTCTCACAGTTGGGAGGCTCTGAACAATCACATGTGGCCAGAAAAACCTATTCAGGCAGGCTAGAGGATTTCCAAAGGAGTTTGTAGGTTGAAACACTGTCACACCCAGGAATTATTAACTGGAACTTTAAGCTAACTCTTTTTTCAGAGAGAGGTAGTGGGGGACAGCCCCCCGTAAAGTCAGAGGTGTAGATGAAAGCACAAAGCAGAAAGTAGGCAGACTCTGGTTTTGGGGCTAGATGCTCGAGAATTTCCAGGGGGACTCCTGAAGCTCGATCCCACCTTTGCGTATGCCGAGCCTCCTTCCTCATGACCTTTGTCATGGGCGGAGTTCCTCACACTGGCTCCCGGCAGTGATAGAATTCCAGTTGAGTTATTCCAGATCCTGAAAGATGATGCTGTGGAAAGTGCTGCACTCAATATGCAATATGCAATATGCACTCAATATGCAATATGCCGGCTCCCGGCAATACCCCAAGTCCAAGGTCAGGAGCAGCGGCTTGCTGGAGCAGCCATGAAGAGAAACCCCATGTCCAAGGTAAGAGAAACCCAAGTAAGACAGTAGGCGCTGAGAGAGGGCATCAGAGGGCAGACAGACTGAAACCACAATCACAGCCAACTAGCCATCTGATCACACGGACCACAGCCTTGTCTAATTCAGTGAAACTAAGCCATGCTGTGTGGGGCCACCCAAGACCGACGGGTCATGGTAGAGAGGTCTGACAGAATGTGGTCCACTGGAGAAGGGAATGGCAAGTCACTTCAGTATTCTTGCCTTGACAACCCCATGAACAGTATGAAAAGGCAAAAAGATACAACACTGAAAGATGAACTCCCTAGGTCGGTAGGTGCCCAATATGCTACTGGAGATCAGAGGAGAAATAACTCCAGAAAGAATGAAAAGAAAGAGCCAAAGCAAAAACAGCACCCAGTTGTGGATGTGACTGGTGATAGAAGCAAGGTCCGATGCTGTAAAGAGCAATATTGCATAGGAACCTGGAATGTTAGGTCCATGAATCAAGGCAAATTGGAAGTGGTCAAACAGGAGATGGCAAGAGTGAACATCAACATTCTAGGAATCAGAGAACTAAGATGGACTGGAATGGGTGAATTTAACTCAGATGACCGTTATATCTACTACTGTGGGCAAGAATCCCTTAGAAGAAATGGAGTAGCCATCATAGTCAACAAGAGTCCAAAATGCAGTACTTGGATACAGTCTCAAAAACGACAGAATGATCTCTGTTCATTTTCAAGGAAAACCATTCAATATCACAGTAATCCAAGTCTATGTCCTGACCAGTAACGCTGAAGAAGCTGAAGTTGAACAGTTCTATGAAGACCTACAAGACCTTTTAGAACTAACACCCAAAAAAGATGTCCCTTTCATTATAGGGGCTGCTGCTGCTGTTAAATCACTTCAGTCATGTCCGACTCTGTGCGACCCCACAGTCGGAAGCCCACCAGGCTCTGCCATCCCTGGGATTCTCCAGGCAAGAACACTGGAGTGGGTTGCCAATTTTCTTCTCCAATGCATGAACGTGAAAAGTGAAAGCGAAGTCGCTCAGTGTGTCAGTCACAGTCAGTCACGAAGTGTCTGACTCTTCGTGACCCCATGGACTACAGCCTACCAGGCTCCTCCATCCATGGAATTTTCCAGGCAAGAGTACTGGAGTGGGTTACCATTGCCTTCTCCGTCATTATAGGGGATTGGAATGCAAAAGTAGGAAGTCAAGAAACACCTGGAGTAACAGGCAAATTGGGCCTTGGAGTATGGAATGAAGCAGGGCAAAGGCTAATAGAGTTTTGCAAAGAGAACGCTCTGGTCATAGCAAACACCCTCTTCCAACAACAGAAGAGAAGACTCTATACATGGACATCACCAGATGGTCAACACCGAAATCACATTGATTATATTCTTTGCAGCCAAAGATGGAGAAGCTCTATACAGTCAGCAAAAACAAGACCAGGAGCTGACTGTGGCTCAGACCATGAACTCCTTATTGCCAAATTCAGACTTAAATTGAAGAAGGTAGGGAAAACCACTAGACCATTCAGGTATGACCTAAATCAAATCCCTTATGATTATACAGTGGAAGTGAGAAATAGATTTAAGGGACTAGATCTGATAGAGTGCCTGATGAACTATGGAATGAGGTTCATGACAGTACAGGAGACAAGGATCAAGACCATCCCCAAGAAAAAGAAATGCAGAAAAGCAAAATGGCTGTCTGAGGAGGCCTTACAAATAGCTGTGAAAACACGAGAAGCGAAAAGCAAAGGAGAAAAGGAAAGATATAAACATCTGAATGCAGAGTTCCAAAGAATAGCAAGGAGAGATAAGAAAGCCTTCCTCAGCGATCAATGCAAAGAAACAGAGGAAAACAATAGAATGGGAAAGACTAGAGATCTCATCAGAAAATTAGAGATACCAAGGGAATATTTCATGCAAATATGGGCACAATAAAGGACACAAATGGTATGGACCTAACAGAAGCAGAAGATATTAAGAAGAGGTGGCAAGGATACATAGAAGAACTGTACAAAAAGATCTTCATGACCCAGATAATCACGGTGGTATGATCACTCACCTAGAGCCAGACATCCTGGAATGGGAAGCCAAGTGGGCCTTAGGAAGCACCACTACAAACAAAGCTAGTGGAGGTGATGGAATTCCAGTTGAGCTATTTCAAATCTTAAAAGATGATGCTGTGAAAGTGCTGCACTCAATATACCAGCAAATTTGGAAAATTCAGCAGGGGCCACAGGACTGGAAAAGGTCAGTTTTCATTCCAATCCCAAAGAAAGGCAATGCCAAAGAATGCTCAAACTACTGCATAGTTGCACTCATCTCACATGCTAGTGAAGTAATGCTCAAAATTCTCCAAGCCAGGCTTCAGCAATACATGAACCGTGAACTTCCAGATGTTCAAGTTGGTTTTAGAAAAGGCAGAGGAACCAGATATCAAATTGCCAACATCCGCTGGATCATGGAAAAAGCAAGAGAGTTCCAGAAAAACATATTATTTCTGCTTTATTGACTATCCCAAAGCCTTTGACTGTGTGGATCACAGTAAACTGTGGAAAATTCTGAAAGAGATGGGAATACCAGACCACCTGACCTGTCTCTTGAAAAACCTGTATGCAGGTCAGGAAGCAACAGTTAGAAATGGACATAGAACAACAGACTGGTTCCAAATAGGAAAAGGAGTACACCCAGGCTGTATATTGTCACCCCGCTTGTTTAACTTATATGCAGAGTACATCATGAGAAACACTGGGCTGGAAGAAGCACAAACTGGAATCAAGTCTGCTGGGAGAAATATCAATAACCTCAGATATGCAGATGACACCACCCTTATGGCAGAAAGTGAAGAAGGACTAAAGAGCTCTTGTTGAGAGTGAAAGAGGAGAGTGAAAAAGTTGTCTTAAAGCTCAACATTCAGAAAAAGAAGATCATGGCATCTGGTCCCATCACTTCATGGGAAATAGATGGGGAAACAGTGGCTGACTTTATTTTTCTAGGCTCCAAAATCACTGCAGATGATGATTGAAGCCTTGAAATTAAAAGACACTTACTCCTTGGAAGGAAAGTTATGACCAATTTAGACAGCATATTAAAAAGCAGAGACATTACTTTGTCAACAAAGGTCTGTCTAGTCAAGGCCTATGGTTTTTCCAGTGGTCATGTATGGATGTGAGAGTTGGACTATAAAGAGGGCTGAGCGCAGAAAAACTGATGCTTTCGAACTGTGGTGTTGGAGAAGACTCTTGAGAGTCACTTGGACTGCAAGGAGATCCAACCAGTCCATCCTAAAGGAGATCAGTCCTGGGTGTTCATTGGAAGGACTGATGTTGAAGCTGAATCCAATACTTTGACCACTTGATGCAAAGAGCTGACTCATTAGAAAAGACCCTAATGCTGGGAAAGATTGAGGGCAGGAGAAGAAGGGGACAACAGAGGATGAGATGGTTGGATGGCATCACCGACTCAATGGACATGAGTTTGGGTAAACTCTGGGAGTTGGTGATGGACAGGGAGGCCTGGCATGATGTGGTTCATGGGGTCGCAAAGAGTCAGACACGACTGTGTGACTGAACTGACTGATGGTTAAGCGTCAAGATGGAACAGTATGTATGTGAAAATAATAAAGCAAACCTGCAAGTCCCAGCAGTAAAAACTCTAACATATAAGACTAAGAGGGGAAAAAAAAAAGCATGGAACAAAAATGTGTAAAGTGTGCTGCCATTTGGAAGACATAGAGAATATGATGTGTACATATGTGTTAAGAATATTTCTGAAAGGAAAATCTAGCAACTACTAATGGTGGTTGTCTCTGGGAAAGAACCTAGAATATAGAGATAGAAAATTCACTTTTCATTGAATAGCCTAAGGTACTTTTCAAATAATTTTGCAAAATATTTGCATTATCTAGTCTGAAAAGGAAACAAAGTAAAACAAGTAGAGGGCCCTCTCTGGTGGATCAGTGGTAAAGAATCCGCCTGCCAAAGCAGGAGACAGGGGTTGAACCCCAGGTCGGGGAAGATCCCGCATGCCATGCAGAAACTAATACGCCCATGTGCCACAATTACTGAGCCTGTGCTCTAGAGCCCAGGAGCTGCAACTACTGAAGCCTGCGTACTCCAGAGCTTGTGCTCTGCAACGAGAAGCTACTGCAGTGAGAAGCCCACACCCTGAAACAGAATAGCCCCTACTTACCACAACTAGAGAAAAGTCCACGCAGCAACAAAGACCCAGCATAGCCATAATAAATAAATAAACAAGTAGAAAATATAAAGCAACAGAAAGGATAAATATGGGATAATAGGAAGGACCAGGAGCTGGCTTCTTCAGCACTGGGGCTCCATCTTGTATACTGCATGCTGTGAGAATACACACGCAAGTGTGTCTGCTTTTGCTTCCAGGGTACTTTACCCTGTGATCCCTGGCTGTCTCAGGGATTCTAAAGCCCCTGAAATGATAAGCAACTTTTTATGTACATGCATAGTTGCATTTTCTGGGAAATGACCCTGTAATTGTCACTGGGCCACCCATGTTATCTGATAAACAGCAGATAAGGAAAGTGGAGCTCTTCTCTCCATCACATTCATGCCCACTTATTAGAGCCAGTTGTCTCTACAAGGGCAGTGTATTTAACAAAAAGTGAGAAAGACCTTCAGTGTCCTGTCCTAGGCCATTAGTTTATGTCTGGACTCAGACAACATTTGTTAGACTCTAGAATCTTTTATTGGAGAAAGCAATGGCAACCCATTCCAGTGTTCTTGTCTAGAGAATCCCAGGGATGGCAAGCCTGGTGGGCTGCCATCTCTGGGGTCGCACAGAGTCGACACAACTGAAGCGACTTAGCAGCAGTAGCATCAGAATCTTTTATGCCAGTGAATTCTTCATTAGCCAATGTGAATAATACCAGCAAATTGAGTTTCCAAAGTGAGTTGTTCATTAGGATTTGTGAGAAATGCCTTCAAGGCAGGGGGTGGGAGAGGGGAGGAACCTCAAGAACCTAAAACAATCTGGATTATTTCAGCAATAACACAATGCCAGATTACTGATTTTTTTTTTTTTTTTAAGTGCAGGCCCAGCTTCAAGATTCAGGAAATAATTTTTGTTTTAATGTTGCTCCTTCTTCAAGGAATTTCTCTGAAATATTTTTAACAGTTTCTTACAGTCTGATATATACATGAGAAAAGTTTACCTTTCTGGCTTTTACTATAAATATATAAAAGAGCTCAATGAGCTATGTTGGGCTCTTTCCTTGGTTCTCATAAACTGCATAAAGATGAAGCTTATACATACATATATTATAAAAATCTTAAAATCACATCCTTTGGGGGAACTTCATATTAAGAGGGATCAGGCTGTCACCATATGAACCCAATGATCAATCTTAACCTCACTAAAGGTGACATCACATGTCTTCTTCCTATGTGATTCATAGGAAGCACTTTTGACAAGAAAGGTGAAGTTGAATACAATTAAGACTCCAGAGCTGCAGGACATAGTAAGGTAGCCACATATGGCTATTTAAATTAACTAAAACTAAATAAAAATTAAAATTCATTTCCTTACTCACACTAGTCCCCTCTAAAGTGCTCAATAGCCACAATGGCGAGTGGCTACTATATTGGATAGTGCAAGTAGAATATTCCTATAATCACAGAAACTTCTATTGAGCAGTGTTGCTCTAGAGCTAACTTCACTTCACAGAGGATAGAGAATCATGTTAATGACATCACAAGAAAGCAAAACATGTATCCAGTATGTGAAACATCCCATAAGACAACTAACCCAGTTAACCTGCAACAAGTCAACAATATTAAAAAAAAAAAAAAGAAGAAGAAGTTGGGAGGAGAAATGCTCTAGATTAAAAGATACAAGCTCTGACAACCAAATGCAATATGTGGACTCTGTTGGAACACTGTTTAGACAAATCAACTTAAATCGAATATTTAACACTTTGGGGGAAATTTAACTATGGCTATAATACCAAGAAATTAATTAATCAAAATTAATTTTGATAGGTATGATAATGTCCCTTTGTTTATGGAAGCCAAATATCAACACTGTTTAGAGATGAATATTAAAGTATGTAACAGAAAAGATCTCATGTCTAAGGCTTTGTTTCCAACTGCTACTGCTGCTAAGTTGCTTCAGTCGTGTCCGACTCTTAGCGACCCCATGGACTGCAGCCTACCAGGCTCCTCTGTCCATGGGATTTTCCAGGCAAGAGTACTGGAGTGGGGTGCCATTGCCTTCTCCTTTGTTTCCAAATACTCCCACAAATGAATAAAATGAACAAAGGAAATGTAGCAAAATATTGATAATTGTTAACCCAGTGAAGGATATAAGGAATATACTATAATTCTATACTTTTGTGTACTTAAAAATATTCTTAGTAACAATTTAAAAATCTTTAACACATACTTAAATAGGAAAAGTAATCATATCTTTATGTAACTTTCATTGTCTTAATATAGCCCATGTAACTTTCACTGTCTTAATATAGCCCATCAAAAGAGGATTCTTGGTGGCATCACTATGAATTCCCTTCAACAGAAGTCTTGCTGTTGGTCACTAAATCTGTCTGACTCTTTTGCAACCCCATGGACTGCAGCCCACCAGGCTTCTCTGTCCATGGCATTTCTCAGGCTAGAATACTGGGGAGTGGGTTGCCATTTCCTTCTCCAGGGAGATCTTCCCAATTCAGGGATCAAACCTGTGTCTCCTGCACTGCCAGGCAGATTATTTACCAATAAGCCACCAGGGAAGCCCAACAGAAGTCTTACATAAACTCAAAGAGAAAACATGGTGGATCTATTTGCCTTAATTTCAGATAACATAAGAAAATTATTGTGGTGTGTAGTACTTTATAAGTGATTTAAAACAGAAGTAATGCATTAAAAAGAACCATAGTCTCTGCATGAATTGCCAAAAGAGAGGGTGGCAATTTGAGCAGTTCTTTAAGCATCAGTTCAGTTCACTTCAGTTCAGTCGCTCAGTCGTGTCCGACTCTTTGCAACCCCATGAATCACAGAACACCAGGCCTCCCTGTCCATCACCAACTCCCAGAGTTCACCCAGACCCACGTCCATCAAGTCAGTGATGCCATCCAGCCATCTCATCCTCTGTCGTCCCCTCTCCTCCTGCCCCCAATCCCTCCCAGCATCAGAGTCTTTTCCAATGAGTCAACTCTTCACATGAGGTGGCCAAAGTACTGCAGTTTCAGCTTTAGCACCATTCCTTCCAAAGAAATCCCAGGGCTGATCTCCTTCAGAATGGACTGGTTGGATCTCCTTGCAGTCCAAGGGACTCTCAAGAGTCTTCTCCAACACCACAGTTCAAACGTATCAATTCTTCAGCGCTCAGCCTTCTTCACAGTCCAACTCTCACATCCATACATGACCACAGGAAAAACCATAGCCTTGACTAGACGGACCTTTGTTGGCAAAGTAATGTCTCTGCTTTTCAATATGCTATCTAGGTTGGTCATAACTTTCCTTCCAAGGAGTAAGAGTCTTTTAATTTCATGGCTGCAGTCACCATCTGCAGTGATTTTGGAGCCCCCAAAAATAAAGTCTGACACTGTTTCCACTGTTTCCCCATTTATTTCTCATGAAGTGATGGGACCGGATGATCTTAGTTTTCTGAATGTTGAGCTTTAAGCCAACTTTTTCACTCTCCACTTTCACTTTCATCAAGAGGCTTTTTAGTTCCTCTTCACTATCTGCCATAAGGGTGGTGTCATCTACATATCTGAGGTTATTGATATTTCTCCCAGCAATCTTTAAGCATACATACTTCTTAAGAATTTCTCCCAAGAATCAGGAATGCTTCTAGAGAAGGAACTAAATTGCAGTTGAACAGCTTTTAACAATCTTGAAGTCATTTGGGATCTGGACTTACATGAGCTCTACTTCACAAACTTTTATCAGAGTTCATGAGTCAAAGTCATATCACTCTCGGCTTCTGCTTTGACTGACTGGAATTTGTAGGCTCAATACTTACTTAATGATACCATACAAAACCTTCCACAAGGACTGCCCTTGGGCATTCTGGACTACATATATAATCTATATTTTTCCATTGTAAAGTAATTTCTATTCAGGAAAAATTAATTTGCTCCTTTGAGTTTCATCTGGATAGTTCTATGTTCATGGAAGTAACAGGCTAATTATGACCAAAAGCAATTTCCAAGGAATTATATTATCCAATATAAGAAAGCAGAAAAGAGTCTGGTTTAGTTCCAAGAATTGTAAAAAGTATCCGCTGTACTTCAGCACAAGATTTAGGCCCCAAATTCAGCCATGGCTAAGATGAGGCTACTTATATCCACCCTATCTTCTCCTATCAAAACATAATTCTTCCCATTCTACCCTCTTTTACCTGTGTGTAATCCTACACCTTTCTTTTCATACTTGTTTCATTTGTTCCCTATTCATCCATCCCGCACACATTATTGAGTACCTATTATGTGCTAGGTACCATTCTGGACAATGGAGGTACAAGAGTGAACAAGAAACAGTCTATGCCCTTGAGGACCTAACTTTCTAGTCAGGTACAAAGTGAAAGTGAAAGTCATTTAGTCATATTCAACTCTTTTTGGCCCCATGGACTATACAGTCCATGGAATTCTACAGGCCAGAATACTGGAGTGGGTAGCCTTTCCCATCTCCAGCGGATCTTCCCAACCAAGAGATTGAACCCAGGTCTCCCATATTGCAGGCAGATTCTTTACCAGCTGAGCCACCAGGGAAGCCCAAGAATACTGGAGTAGGTAGCCTATCCCTTCTCCAGCAGATCTTTCCAACCCAGGAATCGAACCAGGGTCTCCTGCATTGCAGGCAGATTCTTTACCAGCTGAGCTACTAGTCGGGTAAGAAATAAAATAGATACGTGAATACAGGTAAGATAATAACAGTGTGATAAATACTAGGGAGGAAATGCCAAGTTAGGGGTAAGATAAAAAGTTACAGGTTAGAGGGAATAAGAACCTAATTGCAACTCAGTGGACAGGTCAGCCTAAGGGTATGACAATTGATCTAAGATCTAAAAAGAAAAGCACACTAACAAGACTTTTAAAGAGCAAAGATACTCCAGCAAAGGGAACACCACATGTGGAAGGCCAGGAGTCAGGAAAGAAATTGATACATTTGAGGAACTGAAAGGCCAGTGAGCATACTAAGAGAAACTTGGACAAGGGGTTCAGTTCAGTTGCTCAATCGTGTCGGACTCTTTGCGACCCCATGAATCGCAAGCCAGGCCTCCCTGTCCATCACCAACTCCCAGAGTTCACCCAAACTCATGTCCATCAAGTCAGTGATGCCATCCAGCCATCTCATCCTCTGTCGTCCCCTTCTCCTCCTGCCCCCAATCCCTCCCAGCATCAGAGTCTTTTCCAATGAGTCAACTCTTCGCATGAGGTGGCCAAACTATTGGAGTTTCAGCTAGGCAGGGGATAGAGGAAGTTAAGAAATGACACTCAAGAGTTAGGCTAGCACTAAACAGGGTTAGTGTTGTGGAAGACAATGTGAATGCCTCCCTAAGAGCCATAAGCTCTTTTTATTTGCCAATGGAACCCCAGTTTTTCATGGGTGGTGATGCATCTAGCTCCAGGGAATGAATCACAATTTATTTAAGCCAGTTCTGGCCAATGATATATAAGGGTAAGTCACTGAAAGTTTTTCCAGTAATAAAAAGTCACAAGTGAGTGAAGCTGTTTTCTTCTCTCCCTTTATACTTTAGGTGCTATAATGTTTTTTCCTAGGCGTTCACTCCTAAACTCGAAAGGTTTAGTCACAGTGCTCCTCAACTTTCATTCGTAATTATTAAGGTATAACATATATTCATTGGAAAATACTGGAGCAGCATAGTACAGGAAAGCTAAAAGTAGAAAGTAAAGATGCTCAGTGACTTCCTTGGCAGTCCACTGGATAAAACTCCTAAGGCAAGTTTCCCCAGGTGAGATCCTTGGTCTGAGAACTAAGATCCCACATATTGCTGAAGCAATATTTTGGCCCTGCCAAAATTTTTTAACTTTTTTTTAAAAAGTAAAGATTCTCAGAAACTTTCCTCCCCACCCCTACCCACCAGGAGTAATCATTAATAACTCTTGTTTATCCTCTAGGAACTTTCTATCACATGTGTACACACAAATTGTTTTTACACAAACTGAATTATTGTGTCTTGACAGATACGTATAGCTATATACATCTAAGAAAGTTGCCTTTTGTACTCACATTTTGGAGCTATTTCTATACCAGCACATTTATATATACTTCCTTTTGTTCCTTGCCACCAAAAAAAGAAAAAAGCTATAATAAACACCTTTGTGGATATATCACTGGTTACTGGTACAAAAATAATTGTTGGATAGTTTCCCGGTAATTAAACTGCCAAATCAAAGCATTTAAACCTCTGATACTGTCAAATTACCCCTCAGAAAGGTTACACACGTGATATTCTAACATTTCCTCACATCTTGTCTACATCCAGTGTTAACAAACTTCAAAAGATTGAAAACATGGCGTCTGGTTATTTTTATTTGGGTCTTCAATTATTTTGGGGGTCTCTAATTATTATTAAGTAGAACAACAATGCTTGATTGTTAAACCCGCAAAAGTTTTTCAAGTAATATATGCTGAGGTGACCCCACCTCTTCCCCTTAAAATTTAATTGTGACCTTAGGCATGCAGGGTCTAAGGGGACCCATGCCTCAAAAAAGGGGATAATGGGAGCACAAAGCTTTACGATTAAACGGAATCTAGAAATAAAACGAATCCCTCTCTACACATTCGTTATTAGTGGTACTCATTATTAGCGGTATTTTTTAAGCCCCTCAGTATTTTATCTTTGGCATACTCCTCCTCCCTGCAAAGCTTCGCAGAATCCTCGTTGCTTGTAACTCGAAATGAGAGGAAAATTGGCTGGTTTTCAAAATTTTCTTCCCTTCAACCGCCCCTTACGGCCAACCCGGCTTCAGACACTGGTTTACATATCCTTAATGAGTATGGGAATGAGTTGCAGGTTTTAAACAATACTCTCTATGGACTTCTAGGACCCACTGTTTACTGCGTAAGAAACTCCAGATAACCAGTATTTAATACGACATGACCCTCAGAGCCAGGGAGGGTAAATCAGTACCGCGGAAAGGATTCATAAAAAGAAGTTTTAAACTAGTGAGCAGTCCAAACCCAACCCCTACTTCTAAGCCCCGGGACCCACCTCCCGCGGCCCCGCCTTTCAATCCGGAAGTGATGTACAAAGCGGAGTCCAGTCTTTTTCCGCCGTCCGCCAGCTGCGCGGCCGGGACTAACGCGGCACGTACGTCGGCGTCGGGGCTAGCAGAGGGATTCTGGGTAACGGCCCCAGCCGGCTGGGGCTGCTGGCTCGGCGCAGCGGGTTCTACTCGCGCCAGGTCCGTTGGCTGTGGGGGTTATAAAGCCGCGGGCAGCCGGACATGGAGCAGCCGTGGCCGCCGCCAGGACCTTGGAGCCTCCCTCGGGCAGAGGGCGAGGCTGAGGAAGAGAGTGACTTGGACTTGTCCCCTGGTTCTCCCCGCTGCCCGCAGCTGCCGGGAGGCGGCACCCAGGTGAGAAGGGAGCCCGTATTCTGCGGGGTGGGGGGTGGGGGGAATGGGAGGTGTCGTCACCAGGCCCCCAGAGATCGCTGTCTCTGCGACCCTGTTTTGAGCCCCCACCTCCCCCTTTTACCCACCCCCGACCCCGGGCGTCGGGGGCCTGATGTCATCCCATCGCTTTGTAACATCTACTGAGCTCTTCGAAGAGGAGCTGGCCATATATTCCCAACCTCCACCTCCATACACACCTTTTTCACCTTGGCTAATTTCTCACCCTTGAAGAAGTTCCTCTTCCCCACCCCTCTTCTGATGGCACCCAGATTTAAGACCCCTCAGTCTATAATGTTGACCCTTTGTCCTCTTGTGCCTGCTCTTATCCGAGCACTTTATTCTCTTGAAGGTTCTAATATTTGTGCACAGTTGATGGGAACAGTGAATGGTTGTATTTCAATAATTCTCTGAGCCCCTGACTAAAGACATTAGGTCCAATTTATTTTACTGACTTTTGACGTCTTAGCAAATTCTGTAAACCTTGCTTTTGATGCTGGCGTAAATCTCGGCCATTCCGCGTGACCATTTCCCCCTTAGGTTTATGATTTTAGTTTTGCTTCATACCATTTTTCAGTTAAAAACATAGGCACGCGTTTGCCTTTTCCTTCAGACTTTTTCCTCAGATTCCTGCCGCTTCCTGTGGTTTTCAGCCAAGCCTTTTTTCCTCTGAAACTTATCCAGAAATGATATACTACCACTTAGGATTTTCTGGGTCCCACCTTAGGGAGTGCTTATATAGTGCTCATATCACTTAGTCCTGGTGTTTCTCGTAACCTGTTTTCGGAGTATATTTCAGGATCACTGACTAAACACTAACAAGTGAAATAAAATGGAGTTTAGGTATCTGCCTTCTAGCCTTCTTACAAAATGGGATCCCTGAAGGCTTAACTGAGTTAATAGTTTTTCTCTAGACTTATCTTGCTGTTAATGAGAATGAGTGATTTAAATTGTTTTCCAGTAAGTGTAGGGTTGTTGCTCTTAAGCCCAGCTCACAGGGTTAGTTGGCTGCAAAGAGAAAAATGCTGTTTCATAACCACAGACTGTTCTTCATCCAGCCAGTCACTGGGAAAGTACAAGACATTTTTTAGGAGGACAGAATGACAGTTGATAAGTCGATAGTCACTCACTAATAATGGATCGCTGGTAGTCATCTTTATATACAAAATATGTTATATAAGCATGTGATGAATGTGGTACAAAGCTAGAGACAAAGAATGAACAGCAGCTGCCATTGTCAATTTTGAAGGCTTAAAGAGAGAATAGAAAGGTCTCAATTTCATTGCATAGTGGTTGAATCTAAAGAGTAACCTAAAAGAAACCAAATTCTAAAAATAGCTGTGTATTAATTTATCACCTTATATAGCTGACAAGAATTTTAGAAATGATTAGGCTTATCTCCTTCATTAAAAGTGATTTCCTTGAGACTGGATGGCATCACTGACTCGATGGACATGAGTCTCAGTGAACTCCAGGAGTGGGTGATGGACAGGGAGGCCTGGCGTGCTGTGATTCATGGAGTCGCAAAGAGTCGACACGACTGAGCGACTGATCTGATCTGATCTGAGACCATGTAGCTAGTCAGTGGCAGAATTAGATCCTGCCACATCCTGGTTTAGAACCCACTTCTGGAACCTGGTACAGTTTTTTTTCCCACCTACTGCACTGCCCATCCTATGATGTAAAACTTTATTTGGCTGAAACTAACTTTGGTGCTAAAATTTACAGAATGATTTCTAATCCTAAATTAGTTCATGTGTTTACAACAAACCTACTTATTTGTCTTGCTGGCTTTAAGTATTACGACTTAAGTTTTTCTTTTTGGAATATTTAGAATAAAATGTTTAATTTCATTTATAAACATTTTATAATCTCTATAAAAACAGCCTTGGTGTAATTTTACCTAATATAGGGAACCTAGACATCTTTATGTCATATGTATAGTTCTGAGATCCAGTTAAATGCAATTTGGAACTTAGAGATCCTGTTTGGAAATTTTTTTATGTCAAGTTATATTAGTAGGCCTTAATGCTAACAGTTCCTTTTTCAAATCTGTGTTTATTAAATATAATCAATCATCTCAATACATGTGGGATAGTTAACTCAAATGCCCAAACATAGTCTTTGGAGAAGAATTTAAACATTAATCAGTTTTAGAATTTGGAAATAAGATTTCTATGTTTGACTTGAGAAATGATTTGAGAATTTGCTCTTGGATAATTTGACCATGCAAGATATTTCCATTTGTCCTCATCTTTGTTAGTATTTGTCTTTTTTTACAAAATAAATTTAACAGGTTCATTTGTCTCTTCCTAGTTCCTTCTTAAGCATCGACAATTATTCTTAATCCTATTTTAGAATAACAAAAAGTGAAAATAAATACTTGGTTGACTAGGACCATGTGTAAATGAGTAACTAAAACATTTGAATACCAAGTGTCCACATTTGCCCAATAAGTCTAAGTTTGCCTGAAGACTCAGCCAGGAAGGAGGAACCTTGCATGCTACTTGCCTTAGAATTCCTTACCACCACTAGTCTGTTCCAAGAACTCAGGAGTCATTTATTCATCTAAGATTTATTGAATTCTAACCCCTCAAGAAGCTTATAGTTGAGTAAATAAGCACAATATTGTGTGAAAGCACTCAAATGCATAAAGAAGTATGCATAACTTTGGTGGAGAGGGACAGGATAAGAGGGAAGGGAAATGATGCTAGAATCTAGGATAGAGATGGGAGTTTAGGGATGGTGGAGTGCCACATTGAAGTGGTGGGGGTGAGAAGGAAAGAATAAGCAAAGGAGTAGAAGAGTAACTACAGCTGAGTTGAGAGAGATAATAGGAAGTGAGATCATGAGGCACCATGCCATGCTACAAAGTTTGCACTTTAAAAGTTCTCAAGACTCTGTGAATAAGTAAAATTATCATTTTTATTGGAGAGATCACGCCAAGTCTAGTAGAGAATGGCTTGAGATTAGAAAGGCTATACTTATATAATGAAAGTGAGAAATTATAAGGGCTTGAATAGTGATGCAGGTAAGGGAATAGATTGGAGTATTATTCTGAATACCTACCTTGAAATTGGTCTACATTTTGGCTAAGAAATCATGAAGAATGTGCCTTTAGCTTTTGTTCTATGGAGCCGAGGATTAGAAGGAATTAAATATCCGTCTTGGTGCTTTACATGTGGAGGTTGAATAATTGTTAAAACTAAGTACTTTGCATCTGAGCAGAACAGAATCACCAGGGTGGACCTAGTGACTTTTTTTCTTTTTAATTAAAAAAATAGCCTATTTTTATTAGGATTAAGTTAAAGGTTATGTATTTGATATAGTCAGTTATAAATAGAAATTTCCAATAAGAACTTCTCAGATTACCAAGGATTGGGGTAATACAGAAAGAAAATAAAAACCAAGAAGTGATTACTTCTAAATAAGCAATTCTTTGCAGTGAAGAACTTGCAGAGCAAAACTCTAAAGGTCTGGTTTTCAGTATGTTGAATGATAAGATGATGAACTATATTTAAACTTTTGTTCTCATTATTTTGTTCCAGGATTATAAAGGCTATGAATCAAATGTTTGTTGAGGCCCTGCTGTATGCAGGACACTGTGCTAGTTGCCAGGCTTTTTGTTGCTGTTAGTTGTCCAGGGAGAGACACAGATTAACGAAGAAGCTTAGAGTCTAGGTGATGAAACAAGACTTGTAATATAAAATTGTAACTGCAGACACAGAAGGCTGGATACCTATATGCCAAAAACATTGTACAGAAATCCTTGACTGATAGAAAATTGAACTGTTCTACATAAGCATACCTGTTCTGTTGCCTTCTTCATTTCTTAAAAATACTGTTTTTTATCCAGATGTATAGCCATGGAATCGAAATGGCTTGCCAGAAGCAGAAAGAGTTTGTGAAGAGCTCTGTGGCGTGTAAATGGAATCTTGCTGAAGCTCAGCAGAAACTTGGTAGCTTAGCACTGCATAACTCTGAGTCCTTGGATCAGGAACATGCCAAAGCACAAACAGCAATATCAGAACTGAGGCAACGGGAAGAAGAATGGCGGCAGAAAGAAGAGGCTCTAGTACAAAGAGAGAGAATGTGTCTGTGGAACATGGATGCCATTAGCAAGGATGTTTTTAATAAGGTATTATCTTTTATTGGGCCTACTGAAATAAGGAAAGCCTGAAATGTTTTTGCAAACCAGTTGTGCATATATGATAACAAGCAACAGAATCCTGTAAACAGTATTCAATTTTGACAGTTGAGGAAAAGTGATCGTTATAGAAACATGTATCCCAAGTAGTGTCTAATGTTGGTAGTCCTTAATCCAATTATGTGGCTGCAGCATAGCACACTGAATATAAATGTGGGTTCTAGAGTCAGACTGTCTCAAATGTCAACTTTGTCACAGCCTGGCATTGTAACCTTGGGCAGATCACTTCCCTAAGCCTCAGTTTCCTCAAATATAAAGAGCAGGTATAAAGATTAAGCAAGGTAACATCATAGAAGCAGGTAGCACGGGGCCTGGCATGTGGTAAAGCTCATATGTTACCAGAGATTTCTGATGTTGCTGTGCTTATCAGCTTGCTTTCAATTTTTTTGTTGTGTAGTCGCTAAGTCGTGTCCAGCTCTTTTGTGGTCCTATGGACTGTAACTCGCCAGGCTCCTCTGTCCATGGGTTTTTCCAGGCAAGAATACTGGAGTGGGTTACCATTTCCTTCTCCACGTGTTCTTCCTGACCAAAGGATAAAACCCATGTCTCTTTCTTGGCAGGCAGATTCTTTACCACTGAGCCACCTGGGAAGCCCAACTCTAATGTAGTTATTGGTTTTATCAAGTAAAACAAAGTTTCTCACTGTTACTTACCAGTACGTATTTAGTAACCCTCAGATAGTAATCTGGACTTAGTGTTACAGGCATTACTGCTGAAAGGAGTAGTAAAATATTTATGCCAAGTTAGTAGTTTATTAGGAGAAGGCAATGGCACCCCACTCCAGTACTCTTGCCTGGAAAATCCCACGGACGGAGGAGCCTGGTGGGCTGCAGTCCACGGGGTCGCTAAGAGTCGGACACGACTGAGCGACTTCACTTTCACTTTTCACTTTCATGCATTGGAGAAGGAAATGGCAACCCACTCCAGTGTTCTTGCCTGGAGAATCCCAGGGACGGGGGAGCCTGGTGGGCTGCCGTCTATGGGGTCGCACAGAGTTGGACACTACTGAAGTGACTTAGCAGGAGCAGTAGTTTATTAAGAGCAGTCTTATGTTTCTCACTGATTACACAGACCTTATTCTTTGACTTTTGTATCTGAAAAAGAAGTGGGCAATGAAATAGTCATTTTCATCTAAATGTGTAAAGTAGTACTTCTTTCTGTTTGTACTAAACTCTCAAGCCTCAGGTGTAGACTGCTCGTTCTTGTCTAAGTCCACATTCATTTTATCTTTAACCTTCATTATTCTCTAGACGTAGTGTGTAACACTTGTTTCTGCTCTGGCATCCACTCTAAAAGCCCCTTCTTCCCCAGGCTTCTTTAATTTCTTTCCTCTGGACTAGCTCTAGTCCTGCTGCAGCAATAAGTAATACACATAGGTAAATGTCCTGTACTACTAGCCTTATCAGTACTTTACTCTGTAGTGAAGGTAAATTATAAGAGTATAACATGCTTCTTGTAAAAAAAAAAACAACATAGGCCTGTAAAATAAGAGTTGAAAGGCTTCCTTCATTTCCCATTTTCCAGAGATAACCGCTGTTAACAATGAGTCATATCTTTCTAGACCTTCTGTGCTTGTACCAAATTATATATTTTTCTTTCCCCTCAATAGAATCATTCTTTAACAGAATGATTCACTATCTCTGTGTATATTGTTCTATGGTTTTGCCTTCTTAAGTGTTACTTTATGTTTTGCATTTATACTCCAAAACTATTTAAAATGATTTTTTATAATAGAGGGAATGGTCAAAACAGTGTTCTTTTGTTTATACAGTTATTGTCTCAACACAGTGGTCACAAAGAAAATATTTTTGTTTCTGCTTTTAATTATTTTTTTTCTTAAGTTAGATTCTCATGTAGCCTACATTTATACCAGAATTAATTAGGACTATCATTATGTTCCAATCATTTGCTGAAAATCATGCATTCATTTTGTTGGGGAGCTTGAGATTTGAGAGGACAGGTCTAGATCCGCGCTGTCTGACAGCTTGATAGCTGCTAGCCATATGTGTTGTTGAACACTTGAAATGTAGCTAGTCCAAACTGAGATGTGCTGTAAGTGTAAAATACACACCAGATTCCGATGACTTAGTACCAAAAAAGTAAAATATTTCATTAATAATTTTTATATTGTTTATATGTTGAAATAATATGTTGGGTTAAATAGATACCTTATTTCATCTTTTTTTAATATGGCTGATAGAAAACTTTACAGTTGTGACTTGGATTGTATTTCTGTTGGACAGTTGCTGGTCTAGATGGCAGGATATACAAAGAGGAAAAAAAATGCTTTTATTTTGAAATATATAAACTTAATGTGTTTCCTGACTATAAACTGGCAGAGAGCTAGTTTTTGATTTCCATTTTTGGCAGTGATGATCTCAAGGTTTAAATGTGATCACATAATGTTCTGAGAAACTTTTTGCCAGTTTTTGTGGCCAAATAAAAACTTCATCTTGTTCTGTTTTATGACTTTAACTGAAAATAAGCACTTCCTTAATAGAAATTTATACGTGATTTCAGAATCAAACTGTTTACCTCTCCTAAGAAAAGTTTACAACAAAGGTCTATTTTAGGTTTATGTGTTAATCAAAAATTTTGTAGTAAATATAATCTCTAATCTTTGAATTTCTGAGTTTGTTTCCAGCAAGAACTCCAAAGATTAGACTAGAGTTGCAAATATTTAATGGAAATGAATAATGCAAAAATAAATTATGCATGTAAAGGATCTTTCTATACCTGCCTTTGATAGGCATATTTGGTTTTACAAAAAAGTTAATTCATTTGTTTTTCTCTGTGATTTCTAAAATAGTTCTACAGATGAATTTAATGAAACAATATCATTTTATTGTATCACCTTTTTATAATGTCTATAAGAAGGATTGCTGGGCATTCAATACCTGAGAAAGAAGATCCAATTAGAATATATTAGATTTTAAAATATATTCAATTTTAACTTCAAAATTTTTTCTTAGAGTTTTATTAATCAAGATAAAAGAAAAGAAACAGAAGATGAAGATAAATCAAAATCATTTATGCAGAAACATGAACAGAAAATTAGACATTTTGGTAAGTCTACTACTTGAGTTTCCTTCTTTTGTAATGTTTGATATTCTAAATATATGTACAGAAAGTGAATTTATAAAATAGAGACAAACTCCAGTTGTATAGCTACTTCTGGCACAGTTCTATGGCTTGTTTTAGAGCTATACATAAAAAAATAGAGTGACAGAGTAAACTGAATTGTGAAAAAAAGCAAAATTCAACCTGTTTATATAATGCTACCCTCTAAGACCTGGTTGTCGTTTTTGTTTTTTGTTTTTACTGCCTAGATTCTGCATGTCCCAACTAGTCCCTGCTTTTGTCTTTTTTTATCTTTGCTTTCTTGGTATCTTATTATCTTACGGTTGTAAGATTACATTTTTCAGATTTTGGATATGATGCTGTACAATTCATGCAGATCCTTCAACTGTTATTCAGATAAATAACAAGTTAAAAGAATACAGTCTATAATAAGTAAGAGAAATACATATACAAAGAACTGAAAAATAGTTTTCTCTATTGGAGAAAAACGATAGGATTGGGATTGATGAAAGTAAAGACTTCTCAGAGGAGGGAACATCTGAGTTAGATTTTGAGGACCATATAGGAGCTTTCCTGTAGATAAAGGGAGGCAAGGCAGCAGCCACAGCATGTACGAAGCCAGAGTCGGGAAGTAGTGTGATATGTCCTAAGAATTATAAGCAGTGACAATACTGCTGGAGTGAAAATGCTACTGGGGAGTATAATGTGTCAATTTAGTAAATATATGTTAAGCTTTTTAAGTGACATTTTGAGACTTTTTTCTATTGGTGTTTTTCTCCCAAAGTATTTAGAATATCATTCATCCTTATGTCAGTATAATGGATACTACTATAGTCTTTGTTTTTCTTTTTTGTAGTTTACTCATACATTAATTTTTCTCATACTATTTTAAAAAATGAAATAAGCTTGTTACTCTGTTTAATTCAAGAATAGTTTCTGAAGAAGTAAAGTTTATTTTTGCACATATTATCATTCCAGCATTATTTATTATAGAAACAAATAGAAAAACTATGGTCATCCTCAAGAGTTGATTTTGTCTCCATTATTAAATAGGTAGTTTAAAATCTTTAACATTTAGTGACACCCTTTTTCACAGCCCTTACAAGTGTCACTAACCCTTTCATATATTCTCTTTCCTTTAAAAGAGACCAAAATGGATAGGAATTTTTTGCCTGAGTAAGTCACAGTGCTGCCATGGAGAAGTAAACAGGAGAAGCAGTGATCTCTCTGAATAGTTGATAGAGTTGAAAATATTCCCTCTTCAGAAGTGTAACAAAGCTAAGGCAAAATTGCTGTGTAGGATTTATTTTATGACATCAGGTATAAGAAATAAGGATTGTACTTTCTTTACATCTGACCCCTAGAAGTTATTAAATTCTTTAACTTTAGTTTGAGAAGAAGTTTAAAGTCACTTAAATAATCATTATGTTTCTCAGAATTTAAAATGACCTAGTCACTGTATCCAAAGTGTTGGGGAAATATCTATAAAGCTTGTAAAACTCTATGAGAAAATGCTAAAATGCTATTTTCCAATTTTTTTAATGAGGAAAAAATCATTTATTTTTAATTGATTTCCTTGTGTTACTGTGTATTTCTCAGTAAGACATTTGTCCTCAGTTTTGTTTTTACTTATGTTCTGATGTGGAACTTTAACATACAGAAGTTCATTTTGTGTCTAGAGAAAGGATTTATTGCTGAACTATTGAGGTAGCCTTGTAAAATTTCTATGATGATTCTCGGATAACATTCTTGGTTGGATGAGTCTAAATAAAGCTCAGCACTTTGCTGGTTCTGTGATTACTTGAGTGGTATCAACTTTTTGACCAAATTTCTTACTAATTTGGGTAAAGATGACAGTACACCTTTAGTAGCATTTGGATTAGTTTGGTATTTTGAAGCAAAATGGCAGCATTTCCAAATATACTTAACCAACTTTAAAAAGAGTTTATTTTCTGTGTCTAAACAGTGATCATGATTAGATGGTTAACATAACTAAAATGGTTAAACTATATTTACTTTTATAACACTGACTGGATTGGTTTTGCATGCAGTATTTTACTATATCAGACATATTTTAGTAAATTAGAGAAAATGTAATTTTTCTAAATCTAAGTCTTTGTTGGCTCAGTGTAGTTTACTTTTGAAAAGTAAAGGTTTGAAAAGAAAGGTTTTGCTTTTCCATCTTTCCAAAAGAAAAATTTATAGTCTATGAATAAATAATACTGAATCTCCTGAAATTATCTGTACTTAACTTGAGCCTAGAATGACCGACCAGACATGTCTATTTGCCTGGGACTTTGGGCTTTCCCTAGATACAGGGCTTTTATAGCTTTAAACCAATCACTCTACTTTATCCTGACAAATTATTTGAAATAAAATTTACTGTGAATTCTAAAAGCTATTTCCAATATGCTGGTGTTGCCTTATTATCTATCTTCATTTGCTCTTTTACCATAACATTTCTATGGTAATACGAGAAATGGTATTAGAGAAAATGGTAAAGAGAATCATTTTAAAATACCATTTCTTTGCTTACAGGAGGAAAGTATTTGACATTCATGGCTTAATTCTTGTTTTACAGGTATGTTAAGTCGATGGGATGATAGTCAGAGATTTTTGTCTGACCATCCATACCTTGTATGTGAAGAAACTGCTAAATATCTTATTTTATGGTGTTTTCATCTAGAAGCTGAACAGGTATCATGTGAAACTTGAATTTCTGAGAACCTTAGTGGAATGCTGATTTGCTTTTTGTTTTTGTTTTTCCCATTACTTTAAACGTAAGCAGGAATGTCATTAAATGGAATTCCAGTTTTGTTTTGTTTTCAAGATCTGCTTGAGCTTACTGTTGGCATCTTTTTTTTAGTTATTTCAGTTAGCATAGGGAAACTTTTTTCCAATGTGCTTTCCCTACCTTCCTGTCCCCTCATCTCTCTTGTTCCCATATACTATAAACCTTTTTCCTTTTTAACCTATTAAAAACTCATGTTTTAAAAATCCAAATAGTGATCACAATATTAAGTATATTCCTTATAATTTTAATATGTTTATTTTCAGAAAGGGGCTCTAATGGAACAAATAGCACATCAAGCAGTTGTAATGCAGTTTATTATGGAAATGGCCAAAAACTGTAATGTGGATCCAAGAGGATGTTTTCGCTTATTTTTCCAGAAAGCCAAAGTAAGTAGCTATTTGGTATTATTATTTTATTTTTTTTATTGAAGGATAATTGCTGTTTGGTATTATTAAATGGGAAAGTTAGGGTTTAGCTGAAATGTCTTTTTGTCCGTACACATCAAAGGAGGCCATCCAACCAGGATGCCACAGGCTAGATTCTGTAGATTTTATAATGAAAAGAAAAATTATATTGCTGTTTTTATGCTAATTTAGATTATAAGAGGCTGTACTATATAGCATTATGTGAACTTGAGACCCGTTTACATGAATGTATACAGGAAAATTAGAGGAATGGTTTGAGAAAATAAAAAACCTGTAGTTCAAAGAATATTATGCAGCTTTCAAGATTATATGAAAATTACATGAAGTATTTTTAATCTGAGAAAATGCTTTGCTATAAAGTGAAAAGACACAACACATTTATATATATAGGATGTCAGCTATATTAAAGAAAAATAGATATGTTTAGAAAGATCAACATTTCATACTCAATTAGTAATGATTTAAAAGTTGTACAAGAAGTAGAGCAATAGTAATTCATATTAACTGCCTGCTGCTGCTGCTGCTAAGTCGCCTTAGTTGTGTCCAACTCTGTGCAACCCCATAGACAGCAGCCCACCAGGCTCCCCTGTCCATGGGATTCTCCAGGCAAGAACACTGGAGTGGGTTGCCATTTCCTTCTCCAATGCATGAAAGTGAAAAGTGAAAGGGAAGTCGCTCAGTTGTGCCCGACTCTTAGTGACCCCATGGACTGCAGCCTACCAGGCTCCTCCGTCCATGGGATTTTCCAGGCAAGAGTACTGGAGTGGGGTGCCATTGCCTGCTCCGCTATAGGAGTCTAAATTGGTGTAACCACTTTGGAAGATTTTCTTGTAAAATTGAACAAGGCAAGTACCAACAGCCAGAAATTCTCCTAGATACATACCCTCAAAAAAAATTTCTCAACATGTCCAAGGATAGTCAAGGGTCTTCAAGACCCTTTCCAGAGGCCCTGAGTCAAAATTATTTTTATAATAATACTAAGATGTTATTTGTCATTTTCACTCTCTTTCTTGCATGAGTGTGCAGCTTGGACTGATACAGAAGCAGATGTATGAGTACAGCTATCTTCTTTTAAGCCCAGACTTTTCACTAAATTGTTTGTTTTGGAAATATAGTTTAAAGATATATATATATGTTATATGTTTAAAATGTTAACATGTAATGAGTTTGTTAGTATATTTCAGTTAATATCTAAATTCCTCAATTTAATTTCTAATGTAATTATTAATAGATACAGCCCACATAAACAGGAGCTCTTTAGGTTCCTCAACAATTTTCAAGAGCATGAAGCAGTCCTGAGACCATAAAGTTTGAGAATTGATGGCCTAGAAAAACTCCTATGTATGTGCTTCATAGAAGTGTTCATAATAGCAAGAAGTCTGGGAACAACCCAAGTATCTGTTAACAGTAGAATGAATAAATTGTGGTATATTCATTTAGTAATATACTAATCAGCATTGGCATGGATAAAAAAACAAGAAACTGAAAAAAACAAGTCTCAGAATGAAATATCTGCTATTATTTTTAAAGTATTTTATATTTGAACAAGCAGAACTAAGTAAATATATTGTTGAGGGATATATAAATAAGCTGTAAACTTGAAGAGACAAAGGAGTGATGACAAGTCACAGTTGTAACCTCAGAGAGATGAAATGCTCATTATTGAAACTGATCTCTAAAATACTAGTATTGATCTGTTTCCTAATTTTTGTGGGTATGTAGTAGGATTTTTGCCCTGTAAGTTGTACATACGTATTTTACGTGATTTTTTGCATATTTGATACATTTTAGCATACACAATTAGAAGTTAGAAGAAAATGTACCAGAAGTTTAATTTTGATTAGACTTGAGTGGTAGAATTACAAATGGTTTCCATTTTCTTTTTCATATACTACAATGAACACATTTCCTTTTATAAATAGAGAAAAACATTGTATTTTTAAATTATAAAAATTTTTTAATGTGGCAGAAGTTGTACCTTCCACTTCTACTGTTAAAATAGGAAAATTTCCCAAAACAGTAGTTTTAATGAGTAAATGATTGAGTTGGTATTTTAGGCTTCTGATGACTGTTTTAAATTTTGACACACAGGCAGTAAAAAAAAAAAAGTTTCTTTTTCATCTTAAAGGATATGTTTGAACTAGTGTTTAATAGCATAATGGAACATAGTCATAAAATATGTATTTTTTGACATTTATAATACTTTGATAATAGAGAATATTTTATTCTTAAATCTGACACTTCAGAGTTTTATTTATTTTTTTTTCTTTAATAGAAAATTATTTAATTAGTATACATGTGTTCCCCATCCTGAACCCTCCTCCCTCCTCCCTCCCCACACCATCCCCCTGGGTTGTCCCAGTGCACCAGCCCCAAGCATCCAGCATCGTGCATCGAACCTGGACTGGCATCTCGTTTCATACATGACATTTCACATGTTTCAATGCCATTCTCCCAAATCTTCCCACCCTCTCCCTCTCCCACAGAGTCCATAAGACTGTTCTATACATCATTGTCTCTTTTGCTGTCTCATATACAGGGTTATCGTTACCATCTACAAAATAGAACTGAACAACTCTGAAGCCACAGATGTTAACATTTTGTTCTTAATATTTTTTTTTAATTAAGGAATAACTTTCATGAACTATTTGCTTTGTGAAAGGTATTCTAAGCACTTCACATGGATTAACTCATTAAACATTCATAACATTTTATAAGGATAATTACTTTTTTTTTTTTTTTTTTACAAATGAGGAAGTTAGCATAGAGAAATTGAGCAAGTGACCCATAGGTTGCTTAATAAAACGAAAATCAATCAGGTCTCTCTAGATCTAAATACCTAGGGTTTAGGCATGCAGTAAGGTCAGCAGTTGTGTCACTTGATTCCTTTAATGGTTTGTTTCATAACCATTTCAGAAGGATTACTTTTGGATATGAAGGCTAACATTGCATGTGTCTCCCTAAGTACCATTGACTATAAAGTGAAGTGTTATAAAGAAATGACTTCTAAATTCATTTTAAAAAATACAGAATAGCAGCACGGAACATTGTGTGTATTATTTGTATAGATATTGATGCTAATAGCTAATCCGTAGGTTTTAATGGAGTTACACAACCTAAACTACATTAAAGAGAAAAATCACACTGCAGACAAATGGACCGTGATAATTCAGGAATGAGACTTTGACAAAATCTTGTCCACCACTTGAACTTAAAACCTATGGTCTATTGTGTAGGATGTGCTCTGTGTCATTTTTTTAACCTGCAAAGGAAATATTTATAAATGGAGGCTACTGCCAAAAGGATATTTTGCATTAAGAATTTTCTTTATATTATATACATTATGGAGAGATTTCCCCTCCCTCAACATAACTCACTGTACTTTTTTTTCCCATAATCTTGAAAAGAAGGTACTTGCGTAACTAAAACAGTAAGATATTTTCATACCAAAGTTAAATGTTGACTTTAATTGGTTTTCAGCTTTTAACAAAGAGAGATTTTAGGGTCAGAGAATTACTAACAACAGGTAGTAAGTGTTTCTGCATTAACTGACAGAGAATTAGAAGGTTTAAAGAATATCCCTTGGCTGTTGCTTGGCAGTGGGACGAGAAGAGAAGACTGTGAGCGATTAAATGAGGACTGTTTGGGATCCTATCAAGAATACAGATAAATCAAGAGAAATACAGAGGAAGCCTACTTTCTTTCATTACATTTGTGTGTATGTGTGAAGAAGGGTTTTTTCTTATTAGTTTGTTTTATTTTGCTGAAGCAGAGGGAAATGAAACAGACCAATCTATAATATTCATATAAAACAGGCAGTTTTCAGAAATTTGACAGATCTTGGTGGTTTCTACATTTAAACTGTTCACCTCATCTTTACTTCTTCCACTTCAGGCTTGGTATATGCTTTGTTAGAGTTTACTGTGTGGTCTGGAAATCTTGAAAATCAGTCTTTTTGTTTGTTTGTTTTTTCAAGGCAGAGGAGGAAGGTTATTTTGAAGCATTCAAAAATGAACTTGAAGCTTTCAAGTCAAGAGTCAGACTTTATTCTCAATCACCAAATTTTCAGCCTGTGACAGTTCAGAATCATGTTCCCCATTCTGGTGTTGGATCTATAGGTTTATTAGAGTCCTTACCACAGGTAAGTTGAAAAAGTAAATATTTTATAAATGTATTCACATAATATTTGTTCTTTTGGACTTCTGTTTCTTCTTGTATGTGTGGTCATTTTAAATATTCTTGCCTCAAAAGAGAACTCCGAGTTTCATCTCATGCCATGTTTTGGCATTAAGTTTTATCCATCACTTAGGTATTTTAGAGAGACACCAAATTCTACTCCTTTAAATATAGAAGAGATGAGGACTATCTAAGCATTCTTAAGGGCACATGTTACCTATTGATCATCTAAGTCATAAACTTCTTAAGATGACTCCAATATCCCATCTTGAGTAGAACTATTAAGAATTGAAGATGGATTAGCTCCAAGCATATACCCAAGTAGCAACTGAGGTGATTTATTGCATGAGTTTATTAGTATTATCTTTTTAAATGTTGGTGTTGCCTACCAGACAAATTTTAGTACAAATTAATGTAACTTACACTGAACTGTTGTTTCTGGTAATATTGGCCAACTGTTTAAGCATCTTAGAAGTCTGCGATTAGATTAACATAAAATTATCTCACTAGCATGAAAGAATTTATGTTAAAAAGAGGAAGTTGGACCACTGGGTCTGCCTGATTCTACTTAGAATTACAATTTTAAGTTATCACTAGGAAGTTACTGCCCATTTTGGTTTTAGTAGCATTTAAATTGAACCAGTCATATCTCATTTTCAGACCAGCTTTAGCATTCTAGCCTGTTGCCTACATAGTGAAAGGGAAGTCTCACTCAGAAGACAGTATGAAGAGAGACCTGTATTTATTTTTAATTCTCAAAGAGTTGTAGGAATTGAGATTTTCAATGCCTTGACTTTATAGCTATAATTTCACTAGTCCAGTTATTTGTAGGCCAAAGAGACAATTTAAGGAAAGCAATTGATCATATTTAACTCAGCCAAAAATATAATTCTCAAGAATAAGAAAGAAAATCTGATTTTTAAATAATTAGTCATGTTACCCCTTAGACATGTAAGTGATATTCTCCCTCAGTTTGTCCCCAGATTACCTCTTAATGCTGTTTTAATAAAGTGATGATTTTCTCTGCAGTTCTGTGAGAAATAGCCCAACAGGAACACAGTCTTTAAGAAATTTTATGACTAAGTCACTGTCAAGTCCAACATATAAATCTCCTAAAACTAAGGTGTCACATAATGAATGCAGAGGAAAAAAAGACTTTTGAGGATGCTGCTGATTCTAAACATAAGAGGGGAAAGAGAAGATTTCAGCTAGAGACACAGAAACACAGTCACCTGCTTGAGGGAAGGGTAAGATGGAAAACAACCTGAGGGATCAAGTTGTCAACTGAGAGGAGATTTGGAAGAAGAGCTTAAAATAACAACTTATTTTTATTATATATCAATTTATAGATTACAAAACACTTGTATGTGGTATCTCATTTAATCTCAAAAAAACTGATTTCATTTTATGGATGAATAAAGTGAAGCTCTTGTAGGTTAAGTAGCTTGCTTGAAGTCAGTACAGTAAGTGATGGAGCTATTATTCTAATCCTGGATTTCTGTCCTACTCCACTGCTCATTCACCTACATCATAAACTGTTGTTGAATCATATACTAGAAATATGACAAGATGCTTAGTTGTGTGCTCTTGGGAAGAACTGGTCTCTGAGACAATAAATGTGTGGAGAATGTTACTGGATGAGAATATGGGGTAATCAGTGGGATTTACAGAGAAGGCAGTGGCACCCCACTCCAGTACTCTTGCCTGGAAAATCCCATGGACGGAGGAGCCTGGTAGGCTCCAGTCCATGGGGTCGCCAAGAGTCGGATATGACTGAGCGACTTCACTTTCACTTTCATGTACTGAAGAAGGAAATGGCAACCCACTCCAGTGTTCTTGCCTGGAGAATCCCATGGACGGGGGAGCCTGGTGGGCTGCCGTCTATGGGGTCGCACAGAGTCGGACACGACTGAAGTGACTTAGCAGCAGTGGGATTTAAGTGTACATTAGGTTAGGTATATTGAGTGCTTTTTGTTTTTTTAAGTCTCTTCAGTTCTTAGGGCTTCACTAGTGGCTCAGCGGTCAAGAACCCACCTGGAATTCAGAAGATGCAGGTTTGATCCCTGGGTTGGGAAGATCCCCTGGAGAAGGGAATGGCAACCCGCTCCAGTATTCTTGCCTAGGAAATCCCATGGACAGAGGAGCCTGGCAGACTACGGCCCATGGGGTCACAAGAGTCAGACATGAAACCACCATCACTGCCACCTTCAGTTCTTAAGGAGATGGGTAGATGAATTTTAAAGAATCTCTTTAGCTACTTCTAATAGTCAAAATTCTCTCATAAAAAAACTGGAACCTAGTCTTAATAGAGAGTAACTGTAAGCTCTGTTGGACCTGGATGGTCAGAAAAGGTCTTAGCAGCCTCTCTCTTTGGAGAATGGGATAACAATCTATTAATAATTTTTGTAAAACTTAAATTTGGATAACAGTTTAGCTTTTAATCTCTTTTTTTAAATTGACAACAATCTTATGAGATAGACCAAATACCAGTATCCTTAATTTTGAGAGAAGTGAACCAAGGCCCCCTGAACAGATAAGTAAGTAAGAGTTACCTAAGGCTTATCCTATATACTAGCTTTTACTGTTACTAAATTTTGATGAATTATTTTCTCTGAGGATGGCATTATACTAAGTGAGAGAGTCAGGGTTAGAACTTAGGTCCAAGGTTACTTTAATGTACCAGACTTGAGTCAGTTATTTGTGCCAATCCCTTCATAAACCTTATTGACAATAATCCAACTAACTTCTTGTTCATTTTTTTACTACTACAATAAAAGAATCAAAAAGATTCTTTAAAAAAGAAGAAAGATTAAAAAGATTATTGAGAACACTTCCTCCCTTTGGGATGGAGAGTTCTGATATCTAATGCCCTGTATGGACTGTTTTCCTCATTGATGTATATTAAATAAACAGATGAAAGTAGGTGATTCATGATAAAACTAAATAGCTGGGAGATATTCAGAACTGAGTAGACAAAATTGAATTATTGGAAGAATTTCCTTAAAGTCCTGGGTCTTAAGGACTTATGTCTCTATTCATGGTGCTTTATTAATAGTGGTTTTATTTTTCAATTTATTGAATAAGGTTTTCTGTTCCTAGTTTTAGAGATGTTCAAAATTAGAACATTTTTGAGTTTTTCTGTGTAAAAAAATGAAACCTAAATTACACTGTTCTTTTGTTTTCAACTTTTTAAATACAAGTCTCTTTCAAAAGATTTCTCACTTGAGTTTAACCTTTGAGAAACCGAAATAGATTCTGAAGGTATAACTTTCACTTAGTAAATAGTTTTTTACCTTATTCTAGTGTTTTTTTAATTTTAATATTTACTATTATAATTAGATAGTAATCATCATAATACCTTGCTGGCTTAAAGCCATTTATTTTTTAAATTGTCAATAGCTATATACATATCACATAGATATAGCCTTATGATTAAAATTATAGTTTTCTTAAATGGAGGGAAGAGGTAGTGTTTATTACATTTCTTTTTTATATATATCATTCTGTCTTTGCCACATCTCTTTGGATTAAGTGGTAGTAATCTATTATTTTTTCTTTATCGTCTTGGGTTTCAACCAAAGTCTGACTTCAACTTTTTTTCTATTCTGCTATACTGCAGAGAGAGAGAATGTGAAACTGAATATGCAGTTTCATGTACTGACACCTAACTGATGATCATCCATTCTTTCCTCTCTATACTTTTCAGAATCCAGATTATCTTCAATATTCTATCAACACAGCTCTCTGCAGTTTAAACTCAGTGGTACATAAAGAAGATGATGAACCGAAAATGATGGACACTGTATAATTTGGTTAAGACTGCTGAAGCCAAGTACTATTTTGTTACAAGAAAGGAAGAACTTGGCTATTTTCTTGACACTTTTATGGGTGCTGCACTTTATTTTTGTTTGGTTTTTGATGGGAGGGAAAACAGAGTACTGAAACGTTTTGTAAAATTTTTTTTATGTGCTGCTAGGTTTTTTTTTTTGTTTTATTTTTTTCTGAAGAGAGGAGTGGTACCATATGTTGCAAGAAGTCAAACTGGACTTTTTTTGGGTTTTTTGGCTACTAAATTTGCCTTTAATCTTACTGTTCTCAATTTTGGAATCAAAGTATGAAAATCTGCACAAATGCAATGTTTACAAGAACTGGTTGATTCTAGGAGGCATCTGCTACAGTCTTTTTATATGGATATGTACATGTCCTACTCTACAAAAATGATTAAAGATTAAAATGTATCCTATTGCTAATTTAGCTGTCAAATCTGGTGTTTCATCATATTAAAAGCAATAAATCAGTAGTTGGTAATCTGCTTTACTAAATAAGCTGGGTAGTACAAATTAAAACAGTCTTTCCCTTTAAAATAATATTACATTTGTTTCTTCAGCACCATCGGTTAAATCCTTAACTACAGTATCAATGTTATATGGATACTAAATTAACCCCCAAGTATTCTCAGACGTATTTCCCTTAGAAGTTGATTTTACCCTATTGACATTTTAGTATTAGGGTTATATAGTGATATAAAAGGTGATAAAGCTCATAACATTTTTTTTTTCTTAGTAAGATCCAACTTAAAGTTCACTCTTAATTTCTTGACATAGTCTGGGATCTCTCAGGGAGCAAGTTTTAAAAGAACTAAAGGCCTATAAGAACAAATAGGAAAAATAATCTGATTTTTTAAGTTACAGTTATTGTTTTACTCTAATGTGGCCCAAAGACTTTTTTAAAAGGCAAGAGAAATCTTTTGACACGAACTACTTATTTCTAAGAATTTGGTGATCCTTACTGGTAATGATGGCTTTTACTACATTTGTCATTCCTCTCTTTAGCTCAGTTACCATAGAATGCTTCTGAGCTTTAATACTTACATATATAATTCACTTTAAATAAGCCAGGATATTTGATGGTTCATTTTACTAGGAATGAGATGACAATGTTAATTATGCTGTCCTTATTATTTGAGGATTAACCTTCTGACTTATAGGAACATGAGCTTTGATTTGTATCAGATGTAGTCTTTGGTGGCTCAGTCCCATTGGGACTAGTAGTAAACATGTAGAAGATGATTAAATGGGATTTGGACTACATGTCTCAATTTGAGAAGCCACCCCCATGGTGATCAGATCTGTGATGGTGGCTTCATTTGCACCTTGTTTTAAACTAACCTGAGGTGATAAGGCAGTTAGTACTCATAGAAACAGATTGGAGTTATTGAATCATACATATGTAACATCACAATCTTCTTGGTTTTCAGAATAAAACTTGTTTTTGTGCTTTTAATATATACTCTATAATAAAATGTTCGACTAATTTATGTGGTAGCATTCATCAGCCTGTAGTTTTTTTTTTTTTTTTTTAACCAGTGACCTAGTTATAGAAGTTTTCTGCTTCTGCTTTTTTTTTTTTTTTCCTATTTTGGAGCAAGCTCTTGTTTTTTCTGTCCTATCAAATGGAGAATGAGTATAGGAATAAAATTCCCAGCTTCATAGAAAAGTAACTTGAACCATTACTTTCTATTTCTCAACCTCACTTTTCCCCAGGATTTGCCTGTAAGCTCTAAATTGTTTTTAATTTCATTTTGCCTTAGAGATAACTAAAAACTGAAGATTGGAAGGAGAGAAATTATCAACAAACTGAGTATACTGTTCCTGGAGGATATTTTTGGTTTCTATTTTATAAAATATGAATTATTTAAGAACTATTTAAAATTTGGTTATGCATGTGCTTTTACTTAGGAAAGTGTTGTATGTTTGCAGTGTGAAAGTGATTGGATTTATTTTGGTAACTACTGACTGATGCCATAATTTGCACCTAAAGACTATAACTTACAGTTTAGCAGTACTCAATACTCAGAACAATAAATTGACATCCTTTTTATTTTTCTTTATTTTGCTAAGAATGAATTCCTATTAGGAGAAATGTCTTCTGTTTCTTAAGTAATAAGGGTATACTCAGCAAAGGAATAATTTATTTTTCAGGTTGCACAATTTTCTCCAAACAAATTACACAAACCATGGAAAATCTAAACAAATGAAGCATCTTTGATATCAGAGTGTCTATCAGAGATTCTTACTTCATTTGATAAATTAGTCTTCTAATGAAAGATGTTTTTAAAATAGCTATCACTACATTCCTTGTTAGTTCAGTTTTATCAATGGTGGTAGATATAACACTGGTTTAAATCAAAGATTCTTCTCTAGGAGAGATGAGTAATATTCTCACCCAGTTATACCGTGGGTTCTTTCAAATTTTGCCTAGTGAGCTCACATTCTCCTGTAATTTCTCTCTAGGAAAATTGGGACTTCTGTCAGACTGGCATTCCTATTACCCTTTTAAAAGTAAACTAAAATGGTGCCCAAGAACATAAATATAGTTTAGTAGTGGCTTTACAAGATTAAAATATTGATTGTGAGTTTAGGCAAAGTGATTTTGAAGTTAATCTTGGGATATTTTCAGAGACAAATAAAAAGATGTCAGTTTACTGTTCTCAAAGTTGGTCATGTATTTCAGTTCTTAAACTGATACAGGACAGAAATGTACTTATCTCAATTGAGGGTCAGGCTTTTCATTTCAGTTTTGCTTCTATATCCTATGCATTTTAAAAGTCTGCACATTCATTTCCCATCTGTAATGGACATGTATGTGCTATTTCACAGGTCTTCTGAGAAGCTGACTCATCTAATAAGTATGTGCTTGCTTACTATGTAAGCCGATGGCGGGAAGAGGTACAATGATGAATAAAAGTTGATTATGAATTGCTTAAAATCTAATAATGAAGTTGAAACCATTGTCATAAACCTCAGAGAATAAGACTTAAAGTTTTTGTCTTTTCTAAGTATGAAATTGATTTTTTAAAAATTCCCACATATTTCACTTTGTTGAATGACATTTGTCATGCTACTTACTCTTCAAACACTTTTATAGAGTCCTTTCGTAAAATATGACACATCACCAAACTGATTCACACTTTGGTGACATTCTTCTACCATGCAATTTTACATGCATAGCAATTTTAACTTTTTACTCAGTGCTAAATGTAGTTATTAGTGAGCTGAAAGGAAAGAAAAAGAAAAAGCTATAGCTGGATGTGGACTCTTAAGTATATTGGCTTTTACCAACACAGATTATTTTGTGTTTAAAAACTTTAAACTATTAACTTCTAAAATCAGAATCTTGAATTGCAAAGATAGGAAGGGTGCTTTTGCAGTTGACCAGTGTCTTTTTTTTCTTTTGTCAATGAAAAGACAACTTATAAACATCTTTTAAAATTTATTGCTGTTGAATATTATAGCAGTTTAATATAATGAGGTCTTCAATTACTGTGATTTGTTAGGTAAGTTTTGTCACAAACTATGAATGTCCAAAATATTTTGCTCAAAATAGCTGGAGGGACGTAGCTGTCGGGCAGGGTTTAGAAATCTAAACTATTTCAATAAGAAATAGAAATAAATAGAAAAAGAAATAAATGGAATTAATAAATACAATTTCTGGATGGTACTAACTGCCAATTTGCATTTCCCACAACACACTCTGCTTATGAAAGGTGTACCGAAATAACTGTGGTGCTGTAGAAAACAGGGTAATGGTTTGAAGCCTTACTAGCTTTTCACTAAGGCACAGTAGCTTCTGGCCATGGCAGTCAGCTCTGGACACATTTCCATGTGGCACACAGATCATGATAGGTATTACAGCAGAAAACAAGTTCTTTTTGTAATAGCACAGGTGTGTCCCAAGGTCATGGTTGTATGCAAAACTTCAGTTTTGGGAGTGGAGAGGAAATGATCACAGGAAGGACAGGTCTTGATTTTCATAGCCATGTTCTTCTATCCCTCTTCTTGATTCCCAAATCTGACAGTGTCAAGAAGGCCAGTATGGCTGCAATACTGCAGCAGGAAATAAAGGGTAAAATGAAACCAACCTATATATGTAAAAGTGTTCTAAGACAATTATTAGAAAGCAGAGACTAACTCAGAAGCCAATGAGACATGAGGGCAATAAAGGGAAGGTGAGTTAGAGTGGGCCCTGTGTGTTACCAAAGACCAAGTAATAGTCACAGTTCTGAATTTTCATTTAATGCTAATTCATTGATAAACTGGATAATTAGTACCCAACATTTTTAGAATGTACATACTAACATTGAAATAAGGCAGTTATATGAATGTTTACCATAATCCTTTTTAAAAGCCTCAGTACATTTTTGAAAGATCAATACTGAACTTTTAAAAATCAAAGAAAAGTCAGCTTTTTTCCCCCACAAGATACATAAGAATCACTTGCTAGCATTTGTATTTTCAGTGCCTGGAATAAAATGGGCCAAATTTTCAAACGCAGTTAATAACAGCTTATACAATGACTCGTTTCATTTAATCTAGCACCAAGTAAGAGAATTGAAGATATTGTCAGATTTCTCCTTCACCTCTCATATTGCCCCACTCTTCCTACCACTGTACATAAGCATGCATCCTGTTGCCCCTCTAAGGAATCAAATCATTTTCATTTTAAAATGGCTGCACAGATTACATTCACTGGCAGAGTTCTTCCTCATTAAGGAAGGATAGCAGTGAACATGAGCAGGTGTGAACTTCTTTGATTAGGAATAAAGAACTCTTCTAAGCCAAATCAATGAGTTCCTTATTTCTTTTTAATATGTTGTGTAAATCCTTTTAATTTCTACACCTGTTTACTAATTATGATTGTTATTCATGTCAAGGGAGTTTCCCCCAGGCAAACCTGATCTATTTCCTAATGACAAAGTATTCTTACTTAACCTAATGCCATGAGTCTCCTTTCCTTCTTCCCTCCTTCCCTGTCTTCCTTCCTTCCTTCAATTTGCTACTCATCAAGGCACATCATACATTGGGATCAAAAAACAAACTGGCAAGCAGGTCCTAAAGTGCACATTTTTCAACCTGAGTAACTTCTGAAAACATGAGAGTTTAATTACATATTCTGTTGGAAATTCAACTTTGGTGCTTTTACAAGAATTTACAATGTCAATTTCTAACAAGTCATATCCCTCAGTACACAGGATTTTCAAAAGAAAAGTGATAGGAAAATACATTTTGCTATGTGCTAATCGATACATTTTTATTGCAAACTGAAAATCTGGAGTAGAGTGAAAGTTGTGTTTTAAAACAACAAAATACAGGATATATGGCTATCAAAAGGCTGCTAGTATAAAGTGTAAAAAAACCCAGAAACCTCAATAGTCAGGAGACCACGAGGGGGAGCTCTCATGCCTTGTGAAGATAGCATAGCCCAAAAGGAAGAAGGCAAGACTTCTGGCAAGGACTCGGCCAACGAAAAGCCACGGACTTGTTAACTACAGCCCTCCCAACTTCGTTTTCTCCTCTATAAAAGTACTGTCATTCCCATGCTGTGGGGAGGACTTGCACCTGGCTCACCATGGTTGAGACTCCAAATTGCAATTATCTGCTGATTCCGAATAAACCCATTTTGCTGGAGAAATATCTGGCAATCTGTTTGAGGTCAATAAAAGGCAGCAGTGAATCTGCATCCTGCAACTAATCTATAAATTTAGTTGCTTCCCACCCCCAGGAATTCCATAGACAGTGGCCCATAGTCTGTGTGTATCACAGTGCTAGAGGTCTCTTTTTTTTGCATCACTATCCACAAGCCTCTGATAAGATACTTTCCACAAGTGATATGGAAGTTTTTTCTTGTTCTACTTCTCCAGAAAAATAAGGAAACTTTATCCACCACTTCTTTTCTGAACAAAACTTAGACTACCAATTGCCCTTTCAGTTACACTCAACAATTTTCAAAGGTCTAGTTAGACATTTATAATGTTTTATAATTGTGCTAATTAAATTCTAATTTTATCTAGTTAGAAGGTAACTAGATAAAACACACTGAACATTTAAGAAGATGAATCTTCATAATTGACTCTTTTGGCACATCCTTAATTTCCAGGTTAAAAGCAGCAGAAATGAAACTAACATAATTTTCAAACAATTTATACAGGCCAGAGTCTTAGGACAAGGAACCTGTAAATGCACAAGACAAGGAGCTTCTGCTCATCTTCCTAGTTACATGCACATTTCCTCATGGAGTAACTGATGTTTCCTGGCTTCTTTGTGGAAGTTTTGTTTGTAGGAAAGCATATACGTGTGGCCAGATCTTGTTGGTTTCTGTTCCAGAGAATGTTTCCAACACCCCTTTTTTCCTAAGGATAAAAAACAAGACAGGTCTGACAATAAAAAAAGAAGATCACAGGCCAGTATCACGAATGAACATAGATGTAAAAATCCTCAGCAAAATACTAACAAACCAAATTCAACAGTTAAGGATCATACACCACGATCAAGTGGCATTTGTCCCAGTCAGTGAGTCAGTTCAGTCACTCAGTCGTGTCCGACTCTTTGCAATGCCATGAATCACAGCATGCCAGGCCTCCCTATCCATCACCAACTCCCGGAGTTCACTCAGACTCACGTCCATCGAGTCAGTGATGCTATCCAGCCATCTCATCCTCTGTCGTCCCCTTCTCCTGCCCCCAATCCCTCCCAGCATCAGGGTCTTAAGGATGGTTCAATACATTCAAATCAATGTGATACACCACATTAACAAATTGAATAAAGATCATATGATCATCTCAAAAGATAGAGAATAGCTTTTGACAAAATTTGACATCCATTTTTTATAAAACTTTCAACAAAGTGGGTATAGAGGTAACATACCTCAGTGTAATAAAAGTCATATATGACAAACCTAAAGCCAATATAATAGTGAAAAGCTGAAGGCATTTCCTCTAAAATCAGAAACAAAGATTCCACTCTCAGCACTTTTGTTTTGGAATTCCTAGCCATAGCAATCAGAAGGGGGTGGGGAAGGACCCAAATAGGAAAGGAAGAACTAAAACTGTCACTTCAGCAGATGACATGATACTGTATATAGAAAAGCCTAAAGATGCCACCAAAAAACTATTAGAACTAATAAATGAATTTAGTAAAGCTGCAGGATACAAAATTATAGAAATCTGTTGCATTTTTATGCACTAATAACACACTATCAGAGAAAACAATCCCACTTACAACTGCATTTAAAAAAAAATCTAATCAAGCAGGTAAAGAACCTATACTTGGAAAACTATAAGGCACTGATGAAAGAAACTGAAAAAGACATTAAAAAATGGAAAGATATATCCTGTTCATGGATTGGAACAATTAGTGTTGTTAAAATGACCATACTATGCAAGACAATCTACAGATTCAATGCAATTCCTAACAAAATACCAACAGCATTTTCTTTTTTAATGTTTATTTTTGGCTGTGTTGGGTTTTCTTTGCTATGCTGGCTTTCTCTAGGTGCAGCAAGTGAGGGCTACTCGTGGTGCGAGGGCTCCTCATTGCAGTGGTTCTCCTGTTGCAGAGCACAGGCTCTAAGGCATATGGACTCAGTAGCTGCAGCTCACAGGCTCATTAGTTGTGGCAGGTGAGCTCAGCTGCCCCGTGTCATGTGGGATCTTCCTGGACCAGGGATCCAACCAGCATCCCTTGCATTGCAAACTGGATTCCTAACCACTGGACCACCAGGGAAGTGCCCAGTGGCATTTTTCATGGCACTAGAACAAAAATTCTAACATCTGGATACACAAAAGACCCCGGATGGCCAAAACAATTTTGAGAAACAACAGAGCTGGAGACATCATGCTCCCTGACTTCAGACTATACTACATAGCTACAGTAACCAAAATAGTAATGGCACTAGCACAAAACCAGATACACAGACCAGTGGAACCGAATAGGCAGCCCAGAAATAACCTGCAGTATGGTCAGGGTAATCTGTGACAAAGAAGGCAAGAATATACAAGGGAGAAAATGCAGCCTCTTCAATAAATGGTTGTCTGAAAAACTGGACAGCTACACACAAAAGAATAAAACTAGATTACTTTCTCACACAATATAAAGTCAAGAAGGATCAAAGACCTAAATGTAAGATCTTAAGTCATAAAACTTCTAGAAGAAAACACAGGCAGTACACTCTTTGAAATCAGCCTTAATATATATATAACATGTATATACATTGTATATATATATATGATATATATTGTGTGTGTATGTGTATATTATATATATATATGATCTGTCTCCTCAGGCAAGGGAAACAAAAGCAAAAATGAACAAATGGGACTACATCAAACTTAAAAGACTTTGTATAGCCAAGGAAGATCAACAAAATGAAAAGGCAGCCTACTGAATGGGAGAAGATATTTGCAAATGATATATCTGATGAGAGGTTAATATCCAAAATATACAAAACCCAACATCAAAAAAAATGAATAAACAACCTGATTTAAAAATGGGCAGAGGACCTTAACGTCTTTTTCCAAAGACATACAGATGGCAAACAGACACATGAAAAGATGTTCACCATCACTAGTCATCAAGGAAATACAAATCAAAACCAAAGTCAGATCAACTCACACCTATCAAAATGGCTTTTATCATAAAAATTTTTTAAAAATGGATAGGTTGAGTACTTCCCAATTTGGGTTCAATCCCTGAATAGAGAACTAAGATTCCACATGCCACTTGGCATAGCCAACAATAAATAAATAAATAATTTCTTTCTTTTTTTTTTTAAAGATAATAGTGTGGATTTAATGGTCTCAGTAAGTACAGATCTGTGTGATCAAGAATGAAAGGCGCTTGGCTGGGTGCTGGAAAACCTAGATTTTGGTTTCAGTTGTGCCCTCTGGCTAACAGAAATGGTCACTTAAGATGCATCTATCATTTTCTGATATGCTAAGTGCTTTACATATAATAATTTAATCCTATTTAAAACTCAAGTTTCATTATTTTACTGATGAAACTGTGTTAGGGATGTAAAGTAATAACCTGAATCACCAAAATGGTAGTAGGCTTCAAAATGGGTCTTGTCAGACACTAGAACACCCTTGGCTTTCTTTTGTCTGCTTACCTCTTTGCAAGACAGCTTCCTAATACATGATGAGCCTTCCTTCTTTCACCTAGGTTTTTTTTCCTCTGTGCCCTCCTTCTGAATTTTAAAGGAAAGGGGAATTCTAGAATGTTGTTTTTATCATGTTTCCTACTGGGTTTGTCCATTCTTCCCAGGCAGATTTGTCTGGCTTTTTACCAGGCCAGCAATCAAAGTCTGTACTCACTAGTTCTTGAGGTTCGATGGTGAGAAGGATCAAAATCCAGGGGTTGTTTTTCAAAACGGAAAAATTCCTGCCAGAGATTGTGGCATTCCTATTATTTATCCTCCTCCTCCAACTACTCATATACACACTGGCTTTAAAGGCTGCAGAAGAGCAAGAACTCTGGTTTATCACTTTCTAAAAACAGGATCAGTCATACCTCTGCAAGTTTTTGAGATGTTTCACTGGGAACAAAAACATTCCTTTATGCATTCCTCATAAGATTTGCCACAGTTAAAGACGAACTTAAATAATTCCCACTGTTTCCTGGGTTAAGAAACATCTGCTAAGGCCCTCCTGCTTCTAAGTTCACAAGCATCTTATAAAGTTTTCAATAGAACAAGCTTCTTAACTGTTGTAAGCCTCTTGAAGAGCCACCTTAAAATCAAACCTATGTCACAAGTGGGTTAACAGGTTGCTTCCAAGGGAACAACTATACATACCTATTCAGTCCTAAGGCTGAACCTTGGACGAACATTTGTCACCTTCATTTCTATGTAATAAAATGGAACCGGCTTAAGCTATTGGTCCTCTAAAAAGAGCATTATGTTGCTTGTAAACAGAGACCTAGTTATACTATCAAATGTCCCACAGCTGAGAAGAGTTTTAAAAGCAACAATGTAATTGTCAGTATTTTAAAATAACAATGCTGATTCTCACTAAGGTTACTGCAAATACCATTTTAAACTATTGGTTAAGTTCAGTCCTAGATCTATATACAGGAGCTTAGAGGTTAAAGTTTCAATTAAGGGCAAGAAGTAGCAAAAGCCAGAAGCTCAGAAAGACTAGGGTATCTCCTGCGATAGGGACCCAGGACATACACTTCATCTCTACAGCCTTCCCCAACTTCCCCTCCCACATTTTACAGAACTAATGCTTACAGCCACTGTACTTCCACTGCATTCAGTCATGACTTCTGTTAATAGCCTCACAGTGTTGTTACCAGCTCAGCAACAATGTGCTCTCCCTTCTTCTGGTTACTTTTGAATGAATAACAACCCCCTTTTGGGAAACAACCTTTTCACTAAATTCAGTCCATGAGACTCAGACGGGATAGTCCCCACCTCCCAGCTTCAAGGATGGACATGATCAGAGCTAGCTAGTGACTTTTGAGACCAAAGAGACTCTCTTTTTCTGGGGTAGATGAACTGGAAGGAAGTGAGCTGGAATGCTGAGGGGCTCACACAGGTAGAGCCCACCTGAGATTGATGCCAACACAGGAAAACAAAGCTAAGAGTGACAGAGGCCTGATGACTCTGAACACCTGGACCCAAACCATCTACCTTTGGACTCTTCAGTTACATGACCAATAAATTTCCCTTTTGCTAAAGCTTGTGTGAATTGGGTTCCTGATTGATATAAGCACCTATCACACTGTATGATAAATACTGTTTACCCAGCACTTTGCCTCACAAAGAAAGCTGAGTTTCTTTGGGGCTTGGCAAAGACTGGGTCTAGTTATCTGTGTGGATCACTGGCCTAGCAGTATCCACAGGGTAAACAATATTCATCAATACTGAGTGATTCAACAGTGCCAGGACTGTTTTTAAGTCTTTGTATGGATTCTCTCATTTAATTCCCTTAACAACCCTATAAAGAAGGTACTACATAATAATTGCTCTGATTTTACAAATGAAGAATTCATGGCACAGATATTCAAACACATTGCCCAGGGCCACACAGCTGGTAATCTGCAGGAGCCAGGCTCATTATATAATCACAAAATTATACTAACAGTGAAGAAAGTGAATTGCCAAATTCCTTGTAATTTCATCCTCCAGAAATAACTCTTAAAATAATTTGGAGACTGCTACTTCAGAATTCACTGCGTAATTACACAATTACAACAATAGTAATAGCTAATAATCTAATAGCAAATAATAATAGTAATAGCTAATAATAGCTAATATAATATAGCACTATAATAAGTATAGTGCTTAATGTGTGTCAGACACAATTCTAAGAATTACACATGTTAACTCCACCTTTCAACCCTCCAGTCTCAATCCCATTTTGCATGGAAAAAAACAGAGGTTAAGCAAGAAGTTAAGGCCAAGTTAATAAATGGTGAGCTGGGATTTGAGCTTAGGCACTCTGGCTCCAGAGTCAGTGCTCTACCACAGCACTGTCCTGTCTTAATGCTGAGTCATTATTCAGTAAGTGAGTGAATACAGGAAAGTGAATGTAATCAACCCTCTGTTAGGAGAGGGGAAAGCTGAATAAAGAAACAGAATTGTTTCTTGGCCCGAGCCAAACATTAATTCACTAGAGTTCCTGTATTCATGGTGGGATATGAATTCCCTGAGGAGTCAACAAACCTATGTAAAAATGAAAACTTTTAAACACTATTTGCCAAATAAATGATCTGAGGATTAGTTGCCCTTTAAGAAGCTTTTGTGCTATAGTGTCCTCTACTGTCACAGGGAGTGGGCACCGTTAGGTTTGCCTTCCTGGCATTCATGCCAGCCCTCCCTCCACCAGACAGCAGAGTTTGGGTGAGACTGACCCACTGCCTGCTCTGGGTGTGGACCAATCAGTATAATCTCTCCCATCCCAGTGACTGGCTGGGACTAGCCAGTGCCAGCACTGGCTAGCACTTCTGTTCACTGGGGAAAAGGTGGCCCCTCACCCTTTCATAAATAGGATGCTGTGCCTGCCCCTAGCAACCGTCAGCAACTATGCAAGAAGTATAAGGACAGAGCCAATACAAACCGGAGATGAGCAAAATTCTGATCAAACCTGGGGGCAGCTGAAGTCCAAACTACCTTCTGGATTTGTTTCACAAATAAATTTCCTTTTATTATTTAAACTAATTCAGGTTGGATTATCTGGTATTTTAGCATTTTGGCTGGAAAGCATGAAAGATCAGAAAATGATTTAGTAATTCATCATATAAGAGAAATTCTGAAAAGCGACCAACTCACCTGTAGTACTCCAGGACAGGCTCTGTTTGGGCTTCATAAGCTTTCAGTCTCTTGACAACTGTCTCTGGTCTATCATCCTCACGCTGAACAAGAGGCTCCCCAGTCAGATCATCAATTCCCTAAATGGGAGTTAGAAGGGCTGGCATCAAGTATCATAGTTTTGAAGGATATTTTTATAGGTAATTAACTGATTTGTAAACAAACATCTATGTAAGCACCAAACACAAAAATGTGCTTTTTAAATAAATGGAATCAAATTCAAATCCAGGTCATTGCAACACAGAGCCATGAGACCCCAGGAATGTTTCCACGGTGGCAATCACCTTCTCTTTACAGAAAAAGGGTCTTTAAGCAGCCTCTAAATAATTTGGTATTATATATTACATGTATATTATATGTATTATATTATGAAAAAAAGTGAAAGTGTTAGTTGCTCAGTTGTGTCCAGCTCTTTGCAACTGTAGACTTCCAGGCTCCTCTGTCCATGGAATTCTCCAGGCAAGAATGCTGGAGTGGATAGCCATTCCCTTCTCCAGGGGATCTTCCTGACGCAAGGATCAAACCCAGGTCTCCTGCATTGCAGGCAGATTCTTTACCATCTGAACCACCAGGGAAGCCTGTGATATTACACATATACGAAAAGGATTCAGCTACAGATTGAGAATCTGAACTGTAAACCCTAAATAACCCAAGGTGTCATTAATCCCTACTGCCCCAATTCTTAACACACCACCTGGCAGAGTAGAAAATCAACACATGCTTTTGGAGGAACAACAAACCCCTGTTGCCTCTAGGGATGTCTTTACCACCAAGTTGACTGGACTAAACCAGCAGAGTACAAAAGTAATCTGAGAGCATGCCCTCTGGAGTTCTGGTCATCCAGGAGTATCAACGTAATCTTTGAGGGCAACTGAGGGCAACTGTCTCCAGATGACAGAAGTCATCTGTCATCTGGAGAAAGCTGGCTACGCAGAAGGCAGAGTCAGTTCTACCCCAACTACTCACCATGGTTTTGGGAGGGTTGAACTCGATGTTGTAGACACGGCCGCTGCCTGGATGGATCCAGCGAGCAGTAAGGCGTTGCTTGATGACCTCAAAGGGCACGTTCAGGTTAATCACTGTGTCTATCTGATAGGCTCTATCCAGGGCTTCTGCCTGCGGAAGTGTCCTTGGAAAGCCTTTACAAATTAAGTTAAAAATGAACAAAGAAAGGAAGGACCGAGGGGAGAGGGAAGAAGGAAGAAAATTAATGTTGAGCAACTTGAACAAAAGCTGTAACACCAGGAAGGCTGATGACACTTGTAGGGCAACCCTGATTGTTAATATTTTATATGTTACCTTGTCCAGACCACAGGTTGCTCAAATATTTGGTCAAACAATATTTTGGATATGTCTTTGAGGGTGTCTTTGTGGGGGTGGGGGAGATTTACATTTAAATCAGTTGACCGAGTAAAGCAGACTATTATCCCTAATGTGGGTGGGCCCTATCTAATCCACTGAGGGCTTGGACAGAACAAAGGGCTGGCCCTCTCCAGAAGATAAGGGGGAATTCCTCCTACCTGACTGCCTTGGAGTGGGATATGGCTTTTTCCTGCCTTTGGACTCAAACTCAAACATCGGGTCTTCCTAGGTTTCACCAGCCTTCAGACTCGAACTACACCATCACACTACCAGCTCTCCTGGGTCCCCAGCTTCCTAACCCACATTGAATATCTTGAGACTTGTCCGCCTCATAACTGCATGAGCAAATTCCTTGTAATAAAGACCTCCCTCTAAAAACTAAAAATCAACCTATCCTCAAGGACCCCACGGCACCCCTGGCTGGGGAGAGTTTACATCTTACTGTAAGTTACCCTCTGTCCTTCCTTCCTCCTCCTGGGATCCTCCCTCATCCTAAATATTCTCAAAAAGGGGAGCAGGAACAAAAGTCGTATCTGAAGAAGCTTAGAAATAATGCAGTGCACTTCCCTCTTTGCATTTAAAAAAAGAAGCAGGACAGAGAAGAAGACTGGCCCCCGAATCCCCAGGGTCAGGAGTGGCAGCACACGGTTCTCCCGCCCACCATCTGTTTCTGTAGCATATGCAATGCTCACTCTCCAGTCTGCATGCATCCTTTAGGGCAGCTGAAATATTCTCAATGCTCCACCTACCATCCAACAGCCAGTTATATTGGGTGAGATTTTTCAGCTCATGAAGGACCAACCGAGTCATGACATCGTCTGGGATGAGCTTCCCTTGGTCAATGAAAGTCTTGGCTAAAACACCAATTTCTACATTAGAGGCAGGAAAAAAAGGCAAGTCAGCAAGTGCTTTTATTCTATCCCATTCTAAGCCTCTAGGAAACTGGCTGCCTAAAGAAACCCCCTAGATAACATACTCATTTGAAAATGTGCATCATCAACTTTTGTGATAAAAAGAGACTGTGAAATAATCAATGCCTATTTCAAAATTTCCATCATATAAAAATAGATAAATGTAAAAATAATGAAAAGATATAAAGCAATATGTTAGTAGTAGTCATCTCTGTGATAGAATTATGTGATTTAACATATTTGTACTTTTTTGTAATTTTTCTAAATTTTCTATCAGAAAAATATATACACTAAAATTATTTTCTTTTTAATAAGAAATTGAAATAGTCATTATTTTTAAGTGGCTCAGCTTAAGTACCTGAGATCTTGTTACTGTAGACATTTTTCTAATCCTCTAAAGTAGATGCTGTTGTCACAATTCAGTTTTTGACCAGATCAACACTGTGATTGTTACATTTTTATAAATAAAATACACTGAAAAGCATTTATGAACACTTTAAAATATTACCTACAATTATATGTTATTCTTGTGCAACGGTATTTTAATTTTCTCATCATCTGTTAGCAAATTATTTACGCCCATATAGAATTTGTAATGCCACTGTAATAATCTGTGCACTTACAATTTTGTGTTTGTTCACTTAAACATCATTTTGTAGATACTTCTCAGTGATTTTATACAGTCATTCAGTCATCTTTGGAAAATATATCTATATTTGATAAAAATACACTCTATCATGGCAGTATATACTGTTGGACATTTAAAATTTTAAATTAGTCTTGATTTTTCCCTACCACTTCTGCTTTTAAAGATCTTAACATTCCTTTTCCTTTTTCTTTTTTTTTTTGGGGGGGGGGGTGGGTTTATGAGTTATTTCTGATGTATAAATTCTCAGGAATCAGAAATTAAAGAGTCAATGCTTATGACTGTTTTCGTAATTCTTGTTATGAACTGACATACTGACTTCAGAAAAGATCCTAAATTGTCAAATTCATGAAACTTCAGATTTCTAACTAAGCACATTAACTACACGGAAATTGGCTGCCATTTGACAGGTGCACTGCTTGGATTTACAAACAACATCTGGAACTGGGCCTGAGAGCACCCTGGACTCACTAAAACACCCTACTGGAAAGGTCCACAAACTTAATATGTGTGCACCACAATGAGACATCACTTCACATTCGCCAGGATGGCTGTAATCAAAAAGATCTAACGAGTGTTGCCAAGAATGTTGAGAAATTGAAACCCTCATACATTGCTGGTGTGCAACATCTCTGTTGTCAGGCTTTTGACCACCGCGCTGGGGGACATAAAGCTCAAACTCACCAAGAGTACTGAGGAAAACCACAGTTCTCCAGGGCTGAGTCCCTAACACTGATGTAGGCAATTTAGAAAACAGTCTGGCAGTTTTTCAAGAGTTTAAACAGAGATACCATATGACGCAGCAATTCAACTCTTAGGTATATTTTCTCAAAAGAAATAAAAACATTAGCTCACAGAAAAACTTATATATGAATGTCCATAGCAACATTATTCACAATAGCCAAAAATTGGAAACAACCCAAATGTTCATCAAGTGACAAGTGGGTAAATAAAATGTGGAATATCCATACAAAATTCTATTATTTAGCCATAAAACGAAGTACTGATACATGTTACACAGTATATGAAATGTTAAAACATGTTAAGTGGAAGAAGCCACACACAAAAGAGCACATCTTACATCAGTCCATTTATATGAAATGTTCAGAGTAGGCAAGTCTAGAGAGAGAGAAGAAAAATCAGTGGTTGTCCAGGGCTGGCAATATTGGGGGAAAATGGAAAGTGACTGCTAATGGGAACAAGGTGGCTTTTAGGGGGTGATAAAAAATGTTTTAAAATTGTGGTGATGGTTGCACAATTCTGAATGTAATTAAAAAAAAAAAAACACTGATTCAGAAATATAGACCAATGGAACAAGATAGAAAGCCCAGAAATAAACCCATGCACCTATGCGTACTTTATTTTTGACAAATGAGGCAAGAATGGGGCAAAGACAGCCTCTTCAATAAATGGTGCTGGGAAAACTGGACAGCCACATGTAAAAGAATGAAATTAGAACACTTCCTAGCACCATACACAAAGATAAACTGAAAATGGATTAAAGACCTAAATGTAAGACCAGAAACTATAAAACTCTTAGAGAAAAACACAGGCAGAACATTCAATCACATAAATCAAGCAAGATCCTGTATGACTCACCTCCTAGAAAAACAGAAATAAAAACAAAAGTAAACAAGTGGGACCTGATTAAACTTAAAAGCTTTTGCACAGCAAAGGAAACTGTAAGTAATGTGAAAAGACAACCCTCAGAATGGGAGAAAATAATAGCAAATTACTACAACTAAGGATTAATTTCCAAAATATACAAGCAGCTCATACAACTCAATGCCAGAAAAATAAACAACCCAATCAAAAAGTGGAAAAAAGACTTAAACAGACATTTCTCCATAGAATACAGATGGCTAACAAACACATGAAAAGATGCTCAACATTGCTCATTATCAGAGAAATGCAAATCAAAACTACAATGAGATATTACCTCACACCGGTCAGAATGGCCGTCATCAAAAAGTCTACAAACAATAAATGCTGGAGAGGGTGTGGAGAAAAGGGAATGCTCTTGCACTGTTGGTGGGAATGTAAATTGATACAACCACTATGGAAGACAGTATGGAGATTCCTTAAAAAACTAGGAATAAAACCACCGTATGACCCAGTAATCCCACTCCTAGGCATATACCCTGAGGAAACCAAAATTGAAAAAGACACATGTATCCCATTGTTCATTGCAGCACTATTTACAATAGCTAGAACATGGAAGCAATTTAGATGTCCATAGACAGATGATTGGATAAAGAAGCTGTGGTACATGTACACAGTGGAATATTACTCAGCCATAAAAAGGAATGCATTGAGTCAGTTCTGATGAGGTGGATGAACCTAGAACCTATTATACAGAGTGAGGTGAGTCAGGAAGAGAAAGATAAATATTGTATTCTAACACATATATATAGAATCTTGAAGAATGGTACTGAAGAACTTATTTATAGGGCAGCAATGGAGAAACAGACAGAGAGAATAGACTTATAGACATGGGGAGAGGGGAGGAGAGGGTGAGATGTATGGAAAGAGTAACGTGGAAACTTACATTACCATATGTAAAATAGATAGCTAATGGGAATTTGCTGTATGGCTCAGGAAACTCAAACAGGGGCTCTGTATCAACCTAGAGAGGTGGAATGGGGAGGAAGATGGGAGGGAGGTTCAAAAGGGAGAGGACATATGTATACCTATGGCCAATTCATGTTGAGGTTTGACAGAAAACAACAAAATTCTGTAAAGCAATTATCCTTCAACAAAAAAAACAATAAAAAAAATTACTGATTCATAACTTAAGAGTTAATTTTATGGTATGTGAATTATATCTTTAAAAAGATTTTTTTAAAAAAAGAAAGTAAAGACAAAAAATACCTGGTAAGCAAAACAAGAGGGAAAAAAAGCCACTCATATAACCTATATAACTCAGCACTACTTAGATAATTATCATCAAAACTGTTAACATTAAAACCTACAGACACTTTGTTTTGTGAACAGATAGTTCCATGCATAGTCTAACAATCTTTTTCACTATTACTAACAACTTTCTATAACATGAAACACTTAAAATAGTTTTTAAAATCTGAAGTCTATAATGCTTTCATTTAAAAGAATAAAAATGATTCAACTCTCTATATCAAGATATAAGCAGTTTGTTTATTACATTTCAGGTTTTCATCCCCTGTTAAAAGTATGCAAGGACTCTTGTCCAGCATATTCTTTGGACAGTCAGTAAATTTTTATTCCCTTGATTGCCTATAATTTAATGCTGTATCTAAATAGACTCATTAAAAAGACTATTTCTTTTTTTTATTCCAAAAATTAACAAATATGTGAGCTTCCACACCTACAAAACCCAAAAGGTAGTTTAAAAGTAAATCATTTAAAACAAGCTAATTTTCTATAAAGTTGTATACAAAAATAGAAAAGGAAGGTTATATGAAAATAGGAAGGGTTAAAACCAGCTTTTGATTTTTAAGGATAATAATGAGAAATTCTAAAACACAGAAACATTAATCTGAGAGATGATATTTGTATTATACAAAAAAAATTGTTAATTCTATGTCTCCTTTTAACATCTGGTCATTCTTACAACACTCCTCAAGCCAATCACACCTCATATCTGAATGATCTAGAAACAACTTATGTTTGAGCATTTATGAGGTACAAAAGAGGGCCTGACCAACTGTAAATACAGTTCTCTTTTACATATGCCAAGAGGAGCTAGAGAATTAATCTAGTTTCTGAAAAAAACTGCTTTTAGCTTTTTTATGATGTATATACATCTTTACTTTAAAAACATGTTGGAACAAAACAAAACTACAAGAGGGAATGCATCAAATGATGGCTTTACACCCAATCAAGGGTTTAGAAAAAATGACTTTCTCAAATAATAAAGACTCTGAGTCAACCTAGTGGTTACCTCTGGCAGGGTGGGAAGATGTGATGGGTTGGCACATGTGGTGACCCTAAAGGTACTGGTTCTCTGCCTGATGGTGGGCAATATCCATGGGTAATATCCATGCAAGTATCAGTACTTCTTTTTATGGCTAAATAATAGAATTTTGCATGGATATTCCACATTTCGGTGTTCATTTTATTCTTCTAACCATCATAGAAATCATAATACTTTCATGCATGGGATACCTCACAAGAATAATACTGAAAATCGAAACATCCCTTGACAGTTGTTCTCCCTCCAACCATCACTCAGGCTGAAACCTTTTCAGTGAAGCACTTAGAAGAAACTCCCATTCCAGGTCTGTATTTCTCCCTGCTTCAGGACAGAATCTCAACTCAAGGCCCAAGTAGGTCTGGCCTCATCTCTCTCCTCTACTGACCTCCCCACCATCCCCACACAACCCTCAAACCATGGCCCCAACAAGGAGTTGCACATACTTTATGTCCCCCGAGCCTTTGCATAAGCCTCTTTCTCCGAGTCTCTGTTACCTGATAAGCTCTTGCTCATCTTTCAAGACACATCTTAAAAGGTTAAGAGGTCCCTTAACCTCTGAGGCAATCAGAAGTTCCTGCTCTGGACTTCCCTAATGTCACAGACTTATCTCTGTTGGAGCACTTATCACACTGTTGAAATTACCTGTTCACATGTTGGTATGAACAGAAGTGTGCCCCTTAAAATCTGTATGTTGAAGCCCTGCCCCTCAATGTGGCTGTATTTAGAAATGGAGCCTTTAAGTAGGTAATCAAGGCTAAATGAGGTCATAAAGGGGGACTTTAATCCAGTATGACTGGTGTCCTTACACGAAGAGGAAGAGACATCAAGAATGTACACAACAGAGGAAAGCCCACATGAGGATCCAGTGAGGAGGCCATGTGTATGCCAGCAAGAGAGGCCACACCAGAAAACCAACCCTGCTGGCACTTTGATCTTGAACTTCTGGCTTCCAGAACTATGAGAAAATAAACTTCTATTGTTTAAGCTACCTGGTCTGTGCTATTCTATATGGCAGCCCAAGCAGACTAATGGCCACCTGCCTGCCCATGTTCTGACTTGAGCACCTCCAGTGAAATATATTTGTCTCTGTTGTTGTCAGTACCCAGCTTGACAAACCCATAGACGAATGACTGGATAGATGAAGAGAGGAGCTGCCTGGATTATCCTGGATTCCAGCCATGGAATTTTAAAAAGGCCTACCTTACTTTGTTAGAAAAAAAGAAATGGAGCAATCCTCATGGAAAGCAATATTGTTAAAGGTAGAAAACTGCATGTACAGTTTATTGTGATTTGTGTAAAAAAGAAAAAAAAAAGGAAGAGATAAACAATGGATTGCATGTGCATGAAATAGCTCTGGAAGAATCTTTTCACTAAATGTCCTTTTATATTTTTTAGAGTTCAAAACCAAGTAAATGTATTGCCTATTACAAATAAAAAATTTTGCCATTACAAAAATAATTTGCTCTACCATCAATACCATTCTGATGAGGCACATCTTTGCTGTCTGGGTGTACAAACTAGAAGTTTTGTTAGATATACAGAAACTTGGGAGCTGACAAATGCTTTGAGGATTACCTACTGAGTTCAGTTTTCCCAATTTACAAATGAGAACAAATGAGATTCAAAAGGGGTTCATTTAGTCCAGGATTGTTTTTGAGAAGCACCAAGCTGCAGTGCAGTTTCTCAAACTTTGGACAATCACAGGGCAACAGTACAATTTCTGCCATAGCAGATCTATCATTTACCATGTAATTTCTTTAAAATGACTGTTTTTTTAGGAATAAAACTGTCATATGACCCAGGAATCCCACTACTGAGAATATACCCTGGGCTTCCCTGGTGGCTCAGAGGTTAAAGCATCTGCCTGCAATGCGGGAGACTCGGCTTTGATCTCTGGGTTGGGAAGATCCCCTGGAGAAGAAAATGGCAACCCACGCCAATATTCTTGCCTGGAGAATCCCATGGAGGGAGAAGCCTGGTAGGCTACCGTCCACAGAGTTGCAAAGAGTTGGACACGACTGAGCTAATACCCTAAGAACACCATAATTCAAAAAGACATATGTACCCAAATGTTCACTACAGCACTATTTACAATGGCTGGGACATGAAAGCAACCTACATGTCCACTGACAGATGAATGGATAAAGAAGATGTGGGGCATATAAACAATGGAATATTACTTAGCCATAAAAAAGAATACATTTGAGTCAGTTCTAGTGAGGTGAATGAACCTAGAGCCTGTTACACAGAATGATGTAAGTCAGAAAGAGAAAAACAAATACCATACATTAACACACACATATATATGGAATCTAGAAAAATAGTACTTTTGAACCTACTCAAAGGGCAGGAATAGAGACACAACCATAGAGAATTTGGACACAGTGGGAAGAAGATGGTAGGACAAATTGAGATAGTAGTGTTGAAATATATACATTACCATATGTAAAACAGATAGCCAGTGGAAATTTGCTATATTATACAGGCTCTTGTAGCTCAGCTGGTAAAGAATCCGCCTGCAATGCAGGAGACCCGTGTTTGATTCCTGGGTCGGGAAGATCCACTTCCCAAGAAGGAAATGGCAACCCACTCCAGTATTCTTGCCTGGAGAATCCCATGGACAGAGAGGAGCCTGGTGGGCTACAGTCCATGAGGTCACAAGAGTCGAACACAACTTAGCAACTAAACCACCACCACAGGGTGCTCAACATAGTACTGTGTGACAGTCTGGAGGGATGAGATGGAGTGGGGGGTGGGAGGGAGTTTCAAGAGGGAGGGGACATATGTATCGTTATGGCTGATTCAGATTGTTTTTTAGAAGAAGCCAACACAACACTGTAAAACAATTATCCTCCAATTAAAAATAACTTTAAAAAAACAATGGGAAAAGAGATTTTTTTAGAAGATTCTTTTAATTTAATAAGCTATGTTGTTCAAGAAATTAAAGGGTTGTGTGCTAGTTATCATTTTTTCAAATAAAAGTTGAAATAAAATTTTTTATTGATTTTATTAACTTGAATTTTATTTTTATTTTAGAGAAAATTTTTTGTCTACCTAAAATTATCTCATGAATCTCAATTTGGGAAATACTGCATAATGGAAAGAGTAATTTAACTGGCATACAAGAGACCTGGGTGTTCACACTTGTTTACCAGTGACTGCTTTTTATTATTGAGCAAGGTCTTTAACCTCTCATGAACTCTGCTTCCTCATCTCTAAACGAGAAGGCGAGACTGAAGACAAAGGGGCAGACACTGAAGTTTTCTGACTCCAGGGTTCAGTGGTGTCTACAGTTACTCAAGGTTTGCTTCTGTCAACAGGCTGCCTTTTATTTCCAGGGTCTTTATCACATCTGCTGGGATGACTTTAAACTTTAGCTATAAAATACAGACATGGATTAATCATTGTGAAATGGTGGTTGGAAGGTAAATTGGCACCATCCTCCCTTAGCAGTATTTGATGATACAGTATTTATAGAAATTCCACAGTATGGAATTTATTTGAAGGAAGTAAGTGGAGATGCTGCCAAATATTCATGTACCAGCATAACCATAACAATATTAATTACAGCAAAGAATGGTTAACCACATAAGGGTATAATAATAGGAAAACGTTTCAATTAATAATTGTGCAATCTTGATGAAATTAAATATCATTTTAAATACTACTTAGTGATGTGTGAACATAATCACAATAAGTGTAAAAGAAGGTATCCAAGCAATCATTTTGACTATAATAATTTTTCAAACACATGTAAATACAATAGAGAAAAAAAGAGAAAAAACAGAATAGAAGAAAAAGCACCAAGGAGTTAATTATAGTTGTGTCTGGATGGTAGAATAATAAAGGACTTTAATTTTCTTTATACTCTCATGTTTTTCTTGCTTTATAATAAATATGTTTTTCTTAGCATCAAAAAAACATTAAACAGTATTTTTTATATAAAAGGTTATACCTCTCCTTTGTTGCTGACCCTGTGTGAAATATCCAATCTGTTCACAAATATTTATTGAGGATGTATTCTTAGACCTGAGATACAGATCATCTGTAATAACAATCTCATGACACCTCCCTCAACTCCATCTTCTGCTTTTTTTGTTAAAAGAACTGCCTGTAGAGACTCCAGAAAGAGCAGGTGTCTGAGGCAGACTGAACATCTTTCCCAGAGATCCTCTCCTGCCTCCCTCTAGTCTCTCTTTTCACGTTGTGGAGTCAGAAAGAGGATGATGAGGCTTGTCAAAGGATGTTATAGATAAACAAAGAGGTTTGTTTCTTAATTTTAAAAGTTCAGTTAATTTTCTTTAAGTTTAATTTTTTTAAGTTTTCTGTTTTCACAAGTTAACATATCTTTAACTCCACTGAAGGTGGTCTCTAACCATGCAGTTACGCCTCACTACTGAGTTATTTTTCAGAGATTCGCTTTCGGATCCCTTACTCCTCTCCAGTTTGGATAATCTTACCCCAACGGGTTACCTAACGACATCAATGCACAGCATCAAGAACACTTAGCAAGTGAGCCAAACAGTTTAATCTTCTGAAGCTTAATTAACTACAAAATACTTTATGGTTTTTTTTTTTTTTTGAAGATCAATGTTAGAAGAGACAAATAAAGCTAGTAATTCACCAGATTAGGTGATGAACCACAGAACTCCAAGAAACAAAAAACAGTGGGGTGATTCTTCTTTTCATTTAAATGTCAAGTGTTTTCAAACAAAGGGAAACTCATCTGAAAATAACCTACATGACCCATCAGTAGGGAATTAGTTAAACAAATCATAGCAGATCCAGCAAATAGGCACCTACACAAATAATAAATAATGAAATGGATTTCTGGGTTTTCAGATGGAAAGATATCCCAGATATAAGGTGAAAACACACTGGTGCAGAACACATTTTAGTAGGATTATATATTGCATAAAACAAAGGATACAGAGATACATGCTTGAACATAAATACAGATTCCTAAAACACATGACACGGCTCCCCTCTGAAGAATGAGACCGAGGTAGGGAATGAAAGGACTTTCCTTTTAATATTATGTACTTCCATCCAAAATTGTTTCCAATTCTTTTTTAACTTGTGTAAAGGGATTAGTTGTACTTTCTAAAAGGAGCGTCAAAATGACTTTGTTTTGGAAAATAAAGGTCAACGCTTTTGAGAGAAAAAAAAAAAAAAACTCACCTTGCTGTTGACTTTTTGAAAACAGCTTTAAGATAGAATTTACATAAGATAAAGTCCACCCATTGTACAGTGTACAGTTTGTTGACTAGATTTTGTGCTGAGTTATAAGAATTTATTTGGAAGGAGAAACAAAACAATCTTTCAGATAACAAGGCACAAGAATAGCTTTCGTGTCTAAAGAGTTAAGCCAATTTTGCGACAGCAATGAGGATAAGTAATACTCGGTCATCAGAGTATGGGGGAAAGGTCAGAACCAGAAAGTTCCATAGCGTTTAACAAACAAAAAGTAAAAAGAGAAAGAGCTAACAGTTCTCCAAGCGCAAAGGCACGAGGGGAATAAGCCATACACAGCTCGGTGGCTCCTTAGGAGCAGCTGCGACTGGGGCTGGACAAACTTCTCAAAGCCATGTGGTTTCCTCTCATCTTTGAACTTAGAACGTGTCCTAACTTTATAGTGCCTTCTCTCAGTAACCCTCCTGAAGCTGTGCATTGACGTCAGAGGTTTCGGGGAGCAGTCGCTCAGCAGCCCGAAGGACTCCTCACTGGGCGGCAATTGAGAGAGGTTGCGCCCGCACCCCTGAACCTGCATTCGCCGGACCGACTTCCCGCGCCCCGGCCCCTCCGCCCGCAGAGCCCCACCCGGTGACAGCACGCGGCCACCCCTCACGTCCGGGCTCCCAACCTGTGCCCCGAAGCATATTATCTCTGAGCAGGTCCCCGCTGGAGAGGTGCTTCAGCTCGAAGTGTTTGGTGATGCGCGAGGACACGGTGCCTTTGCCAGAGCCCGGCGCCCCCATGATCGCTGCGCGCAGTAGCCGCGCAGACGCCCCCATAGCTGCAGAAAGAGGCTGGGCCCGCGCGGACAGTGGAGCTTCCTTCGGCCTGACTCGGCTCTTAACTGCGCGCTCACTCACTTCGCCGCCCGTGCCGGCCGGCTGGCTGGGCGGTGAGCAGGGGGCGGCCTAGTCGCCCAGGCGTTCCCGGAAGTGAGGAGACAGCCACTGGGCAACCGCGCCCGCGCCCCGCCGCTGCAGCGCCCGCCCCCCGCGACCCGCGCACCCCGGCTCCTGGCCCCACCCCGCCCCGCCCCCTCCGCGCAAGCTGCGCACCCTCGGCGACCCCTGCGAGCGCGACGACTTCCCCTTGCGATCTGCGGCCCTTCGCGCCTCGTCCCCATCCGCTCGCTCCCCTCGGTACAGCCTTTGTTTTTCTCCGCCTCCGGGGGCCCTCCTCGGTGACCCCCGAATGTCCGCCACTTCCCTCAGGCCCGCACCTCACACCTGTCAGGGCCCCGCCCTGTCCTGCCCAGTCCCAGCAGGAGAGACCTCGCCCGGTTCCTTGACACTTGGCCACTCCTGCCGCGCCCCCTACTGACCTCTGACCGCCGCTTGCGCCTCTGGACTACAGGATATCACCCTTCCCCCCAACCCTCCTTCACCCTTCACCGCTCACGCACTCCAGGACCTATCTTGCTCAGTCCCGGAGGATTGACCGCGCTAGCTCTCGCTTCCTCAAGACCCCGGCGCGCTCCTCTGCGCGTCCCCCACTTGCTGCCCCCTCACTCTTGCCCCTCGGTCCCCAGGGTTAACAGAGGTTCCCCCTCCCTCCTCCTAAACCCGCAGTCCCTTCCACTCCCTTCTCTGCTGCTGAGACTCTTCCTCCTCATTAGCTTTCTAAAGGCGGTTTTTGAGGTACGTTTATCTGAGTAGAGTCACTGTGGGTGGCAGTGAACCCAAAGGGCTCTGCTCATTTCACAGAAGAGGAATCCCAGTCGAAATTGAGCACAGGGTTCTAAGTCACAAGTCTGTGGAGGGCTGTCTCTTAATTCCCAGGATCACACTTTCAGATTCAAAAGTAACTGTTGCTTTTACTCGGCAGAGCCTGAAAATACTGACTCCTCCTCAGATTCTATTGTTTGCCTTCGGCCCGCCCAAGCATATTGTCTCACTTACTGATTCTGTAAATACTTACTCAGTTAAATTCCCACTCCTGCAGTTGAAAGTCTAGTGGAGGCAGATGAATGTGCAAGGTAATTTAAGATAAGTACTATGAACAAAATAGGGGGCTTCCCAGGTGGCTCAGATGGTAAAGAATCTTCCTGCAATGCGGGAGACCTGGGTTCTATCCCCAGGTGGGGAAGATTCCCCTGGAGAAGGAAATGGCAACCCACTCCAGTATTCTTGCCTGGGAAATCCCATGGACACAGGAGCCTGGCGGGCTACAGTCCATAGGGTCGCACAGAGTCGGACAGGACTGAGCAACTAAAACACAAACCTGAACAAAATAAAATAGAATGCGCGGAGGAAGGCTGTTTTATATCTAGTGGTCAGTTAAGCTTTAAAGAAATGGCATTTGTTTGCTCTTGAGTACTGAATGGGAAGGTGGAGGGAGAGGGACAAAGTCAAGGAGAAAAGGCCCTAAAATGGCATGTTTTTCATGTTCCAGGAATAGAAACACAAGACAAAAAGACCTATTTCCTCTGTAAAATGGGCATGGAAGATTAGTTTGGAGTTGTTCAAATTATGGGTATAAAGTAAAATGCCAGCCACAGGGTAAGTGTTCAGTATTACATTAGAGTCATCGATTATTATTAACAATTTTTGTAGAAGGTCACTGTGCTAAGGCAGAGAGAAGGTTTTGTGAAAATAAACAGTGCCATCCTTCACAGAAGTTGCCAAATGAGTGGCCCCAAACTGCTTTCAATTTAAAAGATAGAAATTATATCAGAGAGAGATGGTAAGAGAAAGCTTGCTCCCCAGTGAATCTGAGCTGGGAGAATGGGTGGGGGAATTCAATATGTAGACAGCTCTGTACGTGGAAAGAAATTTAGTAGCTCATTCATATTTCTTACTAAGAAAGCAAGAATAAAAATAATTAAATATTCAGCTCATGTAGTTAGAAAAAAACATCAAAATAATCCATTGAAAGGATTATATAAAGAATGCAAGTAAAAGGATCAGAAAACTTAAGAACAGAACTAACAAATTAAAAAGTTTGGACAAGTACAAGTTACAGAACACTGGAGAACTAGGTGCATAGAGACTCCTTCTGATCTCCAAAGCTGGGAACATTTGAGGGTTTAGAATGCAAAAGAGACCTCAAAGAAAATCCTGGGGTTATTTGGCTTAGAAAGAAAACAAACAAAATAGCTGAGAAACTATCCTATCAGTGGGGAGGGAAAGCTGAATGTTGTGTTCACATCATCAGGACCCACAAAACACCAACTAACTGCAGCTTTGCAAAAGTTTGTTGATTATGAATGAGGAATGATAAGTAACTGTCAAACTGAGAAATCTCCTGGCATCTGGGCTTAGCACAGTCATTTGTCCATGGGCACGCACATTTGTATGGGTTGGTTCTTCTCCCTTGAACTTGCCCCAGTAGTAAAAACACTGAGCTCAAATAATACATTAAGACACCAAGAAAGTCAAAAAGAGATTTAAGAAGTGCTTGTATGTCAGGGCTTGCTCTCTAGGATTCTTGAAAAGGCCAGATCTGAAGAAGTTTGAGTGAAGGTTATCCACATAAGCCCAGCAATCTGAGTGGGTTCAGCCATTCCAGCTGAGCTCCTAGTTGTAGCCACAGGATTGAACCTGTGGATAGGTGGATTAGAGAGTGGAAGAAGAATTTCTCCCTGAGTACTAGAAAAATAGAACTGTCATTAACTGAGATTGGAAAGACTATAGGAGAAACAGGTTTGAGGAAAATCTTAATGCTGTTTTGGGTAAGTGAATTTGGAGATGCCTTTGGGACATCTACAGAAATTGATAAGGTAGCAGTTAGATGTACAAATTTTGGGTGCATAATAGAGGTCCAGGCTGGAGGTATAAAACCGGGGAGTTGTTGATACATTTAAATCCATGAGCCAATACAAAGTCACTTAGGGGATGGGTTTAGATGAGAGGAGAAGAGGTTTGAAATCTGAGTTTTAGGGTTCTCCAGCATTTAGGGGATGAAGAGGAAACACTGAAGGAGCCCGAGGGGAACGGCGAGTTAATTAGGAAGAAAACAGGTGTGTGTGGTATCTTGGAAGTTGATGGAATGTGTTTCAAGAAGGAGTGACAGCCATAAAAAAGAACAAAATTGAATCATTTGTAGAAGCATGGGTGGACCTAGAGACTGCCATACAGAGTGAAGTAAATCAGAAAGAGAAAAACAAATACTCCTTTAAGGCATATATTAAGGTATATATGTGGTATCTGAAAAATTTGGTATAGACAATCTTATTTACAAAGCAGAAATAGAGACACAGATACAGAGAATAACAGTATGGATACCAAGAGGGAAAGAGAGGAATGAGATGAAATGGGAGATTGGAATTGACATGTAAATTATGTATAAAATAGATAACTAATGAGAACCTACTGTATAGCACAGGGATCTACTTAATGGTCTGTAGTGACCTAAATGGGAAGGAAATCCAAAAAAGAGGGGATATATATATGTATGCTGCTGCTGCTGCTGCTGCTAAGTCGCTTCAGTTGTGTCCGACTCTGTGCAACCCCATAGACGGCAGCCCACCAGGCTCCGCCGTCCCTGGGATTTTCCAGGCAAGAACACTGGAGTGGGTTGCCATTTCCTTCTCCAATGCATGAAAGTGAAAAGTGAAAGTTATACACAGAGCTGATTCACTTTGCTGTACAGTAGAAAATAACACAATATTGTAAAGCAACTATAAAAAGTATTTTTTTAAAAAAGGAGGGAGAGATTAAATGAGCCAGACTCTGTTGATAGAACTAAGAACCAACTGAAATTATTTCTAACTGTAAAAAAAAAAAAGATTATTTTTCATTTGCAATGCATCGGTAAAAATAGCAAAGGGTAGTGTTGCCCAAAATCCCATAGCTAATCAACGACTGAATTAGTAATTTCAAAAAATGCTGGATTGGAGAAGGAAATGGCAACCCACTCCAGTGTTCCTGCCTGTAGAATCCCAGGGACAGGGGAGCCTGGTGGGCTGCCATCTATGGGGTCTCACAGAGTCGGACACGACTGAAGTGACTTAGCAGCAGCAGCACCACTGCATTTTGGACTCTTTTGTTGACTATGATAGCTACTCCATTTCTTTAAAGGGATTCTTGCCCACAGTAGTAAATATAATGGTCATCTGAATTAAATTCACCCATTCTGGTCCGTTTTAGGTCACTGATTCCTAGAAAGTTGATGTTCACTCTTTGCCATCTCCTGTTTGACCACTTCCAATTTACCTTGATTCATGGACCTAACATTCCAGGTTCCTACACAATACTGTTACTTACAGCTTCGGACTTTACTTCCACCACCAGAGACATCCATAACTGGGCGTTGATTTTTCTTTGGCTTAGCCTCTTCACACCTTTGGGAGCTATTTCTCTGCTTTCCTCCAGTAACACACTGGGCATCTACCAACCTGGGGAGTTCATCTTTCAGTGTCATATCTTTTTGCCTTTTCATAGTGTTGATGCTAGCAAAGTAATGCTCAAAATTCTCCAAGCTAGGCTTAAACAGTACATGAACCAAGAACTTCCAGACATTCAAGCTGAATTTAGAAAGGGCAGAGGAACCAGAGATTCCTCCTGCCACTTAAGAGAGATAAAAATGTCTGACACTTGCAGCCTATTTCCTCCATTTGGAGACCCCTGGCCTTCCTGCCTGTTACCCTCTCACTGCCTCAGTATTTTCTTAATGGAATAAAATAATAAATTTTGGGGGAAAAATGCTGGATGAAATAGAAAAAATGCTTTCTCTGAGAGGGAACTTCTGAGAATAGAATTCAAACTAACAAGGATGTTAGAGGAAAAAGGAAGAGAAAATCTAGACAAAAGTAGAAGAGAACAGAGGAAACAGAAGTCAGAAAATACAAGGAAATATTTTTTAACACTGCAAAAGCAACAGAAGAGGGAGCCTCAGCGCTAAGACAGTTTTATTATAACATTCATTCAAAAGTATAAATAAGCAAGAATATATGAGAAAACCCTGAAAAGGAAGAAAATGAGAGTTGAACCTTGCCAGTTATTAAAACATTATGAAACCTGTATAATAAGGTGGTATTGAAACATGAATACATAGATCAATAAAACAATTAAAAATCCAAAAATAAACCTAAATTCATCTGGAAGCTTAATATATAATAAAGGAGGTATCTCAAATCTTGGAGAAAAAGATCTTCAGGACTTCCCTGGTGGTCCAGTGGTTAAGAATTTGCCTTCCAATGCAGGGAGTACGGATTTGATCCCTGGTCAGGGAACTACAAGGGATCAAATGGGTCAAAAGTGATGGGTCGAAAAGAGTCGGACACGACTGAGTGACTGAACTGAACTGAACTGACAGGGAACTACAGTACTCTTGCCTGGAAAAATCCCATGGACAGAGGAGCCTGGTAGGCTGCAGTCCATAAGGTCGCTAGGAGTCTGACACAACTGAGCAACTTCACTTTCACTTTTCACTTTCATGCACTGGAGGAGGAAATGGCAACCCACTCCGGTATTCTTGCCTGAAGAATCCCAGGGACAGAGGAGCCTAGTGGGCTTCCGTCTATGGGGTCGCACAGAGTCGGACACGACTGAAGTAACTTAGGAGCAGCAGCAGCAGGGAACTAAGATCCAAGTTTTTTCATGGCCAGAAAAAACCCCAAAACATGAAAACAACATTGTAACAAATTCAATAAAGACTATGCTATGCTAAGTCACTTCAGTCGTGTCTGACTCTGTGTGACCCCATAGACGCCAGCCCACCAGGCTCCCCCGTCCCTGGGATTCTCCAGGCAATAACACTGGAGTGGGTTGCCATTTCCTTCTCCAAAGCAGAAAGTGAAAAGTGAAAGTGAAGTTGCTCAGTCGGGTCCGACTCTTAGTAACCCCATGGACTGCAGCCTACCAGGCTCCTCCGTCCATGGGATTTTCCAGGCAAGAGTACTGGAGTGGGGTGCCATTGCCTTCTCCAAATAAAGACTATGGTACATACCAAAAAAATCTTTAAAAAAAAAGAAAAAGATCTTCTTCATAAATAGTGTGAAGGTGAAGAGATAGCCAGTGGGAAAAACACAAACCTATCTCTTTCTTCATCAAGATGAATTCCAAACAGATCAAAAATTTACAATTTTTTAAAGAAATAAAACTATATTAATACTAGTAAAAAGTATGGGTGAATTTCTGTATAATCAAGAAGTTGGGGACATTTTTTTCATTTATTTTTAATTGAAGGATAATTGCTTTATAGTATTGTGTTGGTTTCTACCAGAGTCAACATGAATCAGCCATATGTCCCCTCCCACTTGAACAGCCTTCCCACCTCCCTCCCAATCCCACCTCTCTAGGTTGTTACTGAGCCCTGGTTTGAGTTCCCTGATTTATACAGCAAATTCCCATTGGCTATCTATCTTTACATATGGTAATGTATGTTTCCATGTTACTCTAACTGGCAAAATGTGGAGGCAATAAAGAAAAAGACTGAAATTTGGAATGTACAAAACAACAACAGTGTAGCAAAATACATCATAAGCAAGATGAAAAATTGCAAACCAGGAAAAATATTTCCAACTTATAGACAAAGGAATAATGTCCAGTGGTGTGTTCTGGAGGGGAGGGCTAGAAGGAGCCCTGACTCGTGGCATTTGCCCATGGCGTAAATACTTCCACCATAGCAGATTTTTAAGTTGCCAAGATGACATCAGCTGTACCAACATGATGTCACCTGACTAACTAAATTCCTGAAAATTAAGCCATCTGCACTTATAGGGCAACACCCATCAGCTCCTGCATGCCATTGTAAATATCCCTACTATAGAAAGGATTTCAACAAATAGAGAAAAGAAAAACCATTCTGTGGGAAATAGGCAAGTGATATAAACACACAGTACACACACACACAAACACAAAGAAATGAAAATAAAAGTTCTATTTAACAGCCCTTAAATGAGCCATATGAAAAGATGTTTAATCATACCTATGATAAAGGAAATGCAAATTAAAACTATAGTGGGATACTATTTCTCAACTATCAGATCAGCAAAAACCTAAGTTTGGCAATGTAATGTGTTGACAAGGTAGTGAGGAAATGGGCATTCATATTTTGCTAGTGGGAATGAAAAAATGGTACAATCCATAGAAAGAGAAATTTGGCAGTCTCTAGCAAAATTTCATGTATGTGCACTTGTCAATCCAAAAATTCCACATCTAGGAATCTAACCTAAAGATACACTGGCAGGGGACTTACCTGGTAACCCAGTGATAAAGAATCTGCCTTGCAGTGCAGGGGACTTGGGTTTGATTCTGGTCAGGGAACTAAGATCCCACATGCCGTGGAGCAGCTAAGCCTGAGCACCACAACAGGCACGGCCTGTATGCCAAAACTAGAGAGTCCATACACTGCGTCAAAAGATCCCGAGTGACACGATGAAGATTACATCCTGCAGCTAAGGCCTGACAAACCAAATAAATAAAAGAAAAGCTCTGGGTTCTCGGAGCCTATTTAGAGTCTCATAAATACATATATTTTTAAGATACCCTGACTTTAATACAAAAAGATGTATACATAGAGTTGTTCACTGAACACTATTTGTATTAGCAAAAGAGTGAAAACAATCCCAGTGTCCATCAGAATGGTCAAATAGACAAGGATCTGCTCACATACTGGAATACTACACAGCTGTAAAAACATGAGAAATATTCCACAAAGCTATGGCATGATTGCTAGTGAAAAATGGACAAGGAGGCAAAGCAGAACCATTTAACAGGATGGGGGCGGGAGTGGGAGGGATATGAATATATCTTTATGTTTTAGAAAAATAGGATAAAATAAAAATAAAATAAAAAAAACCACAAATTAAAATTTTTGTTTTATTTAAACAAATGAAGACTGATTACCTCCAGGGAAAGGAAGGAACAGAAGAACAGGGAAGCATGTCAAATCTCTCCTTGCACTTTGGTTTATACAAATGACTTTGCTAAGTATGTAACAAGGTCTAATTTTTTTTAATGTTTCCAAAAGCAAGTCTTAAAAGTCAAAAGCAAAATGAAACAAATGAACTTGGTTGTGTAATGACCTGGTTCTGTCTATTTTTATAAATTGCTGCTGCTCTTTGAATAGTTGTATAAATCTGAGTTGTTTCCTTTGCTACTGAGGTAACGCATGTTCTGAAGTTTTGCTTTGGAATTTTCCATACCATCTCACGTATCTCGCTTTGGCATTCCTGCCAGGTGACAAATACCGTAACCATGGCTGTGGAACATACTTCCTCACCAATTTTGTTCTAGCCTAAGGCATTGTTTGTAATTTGAGACAAAACTTCTCCTATCAGAGCACTGACTTCTGTCCAGAGAAGAGACACTGTTATTCCCCTAATAATGCCTCATGAGTTGTGTCCATCCAGGACATTTCTGTCCCAGGACCCAGGGTAAGACAGTCATATATCCATGAGGGTAATCCTCCTCCCTGAAATTCAAGAGTTTGCTGGGTCACAGGATTTGGTATTGCACCTTAGCTAAATTTGACTCTCACAAACTGACCTTGAGCAAAATAATTAACATCTCTGCTTCAGTCGCCTCATTTATGAAATAGGGGGAGGGTGGTAGCATGGGGTGGCTGTGAAATTTAAATAGGATCCTGTATGTAAAATGCCAGGCATATGCTGGGTGCTGCTTCTCTTCCCCTTGCTCTGCTTCCCCCATCTTTTCTTTCCAACCTTCTTTTCATTAAATCTTCCCTCTACCCCCTTTCTTCATTGAACAAAATGAGTTAGACCAGGGAACTTTTAAGGGTCTTCTCAAACCCTGAGGTCCTTAGAAATATTGATAAAGTGCAGTGCATTCAAATGGAGACTTGGCCACTAGAATTTGAAATTCAAAGATAAATACAGTAGAAATGTGGGTGTAGAGGTCAATGATGATTTTAAGTGAAGAGGCGTTTAGGGGTTAAAAGCCCAGAGGAATGGGTTTCTTGGTTAGTTTTAATAATATTCTGCCAATTTGTCCAAGGGAGGAGAAGTAGGGAAATGAGAGAAGGACAGAAGGAAAGAGAAAAATTGGAAAGAAAGGAGGAGATTAAAATTTTAAAGTTAGATAACAAGTGTGGGTGAAAATATGGAAAAATTAGAGTTTTCATTCACTGTTAGTAGAAATGGAAAATGATACAGTCACTTTGGAATTATGACTGACAGTTTCTCAAACAATTAAAGGTAGAGTTATCATATAATCCAATTTCACTCCTAGGTATACACTCAAGAAAGTGGAAAACATATGTCCACGCAAAAACTTGTACATGAATGTTCATAGCAGCATTGTGCATAATAGCCAAAAGGTGGAAACAACTCATATGTCTGTCGATAGATGAATGGATAAATGAAATTAATATATTCATATAAGGAAACTTTATTTGGCCACAAAAAGGAGTAAAGTACCAATACATGCTATAACATAGATGAAACTTGAAAACATTATGCTACGTGAAAGAAGTCACATATTATGTAATTCTATTCATATGTAAGTCCAGAATAGGGAAATCTATAGAAACAAACAGTAGATTAATTGTTGGTTGGGGCTGGGGAATGTGGAGAACAAGGAGGATAGGGTGGTAATCACTAAAAGGTACAGAGTTTCTTTTTGAGGTATGAAAATATTATAGAGTGGACTGTAGTGATGATTGCACACATTTGGGACTCTCCTAAAAACCGCTGAATTGTACACTTTAAATGAGGGAATTATATGATGTGTGAAATATATCTCAATAAAGCCATTTTAAAGATCAATCAATACAATTCACCATATTAACAGATTAGTAAGAAAAAAGCTTGCTGCTAAGTCACTTCAGTCGTGTCCGACTCTGTGCAACCCCATAGATGGCAGCCCACCAGGATGCCCCGTCCCTGGAATTCTCCAGGCAAGAACACTGGAGTGGGTTGCCATTTCCTTCTCCAAGGCATGAAAGTGAAAAGTGAAAGTGAAGTCGCTCAGTCATGCCTGACCCTCAGCGATCCCATGGACTGCAGCCTTCCAGGCTCCTCCGTCCATGGGATTTTCCAGGCAAGAGTACTGGAGTGGGGTGCCATTGCCTTCTCTAAGAAAAAAGCTTATGATTATCTTAATAGGTGTTAAAAATCATTTTATAAAATTCAACACCCATTTATGATTAAAAGCTCAGAAAACTAAGAATAGATGGAAAAAACCGTCTGTAAAAAACCTAAGTTAACATCATAGTTAATGGTGAATATATTGCCCCAAATGTGGGGGACAAGACAAAGATATCAATTCTCATGATATTTCTTTAACAGTGTGCTGGAGGGCCTAGACTGTGCAGTAAAGGAAGGAAGATTGGAAAGAAAACTGTCTTATTCATAAGTGAGCATGTATGTAGAAAGTCCTAAAGAATCTATTCAAAAGCAACTAGAATTAATGAGTTCTAGATTCAAAGTCAGATAGAAAGTAACATGGGTATCTCTTTGCACTGGAAACAGACAATTGCAAAACAAAGTTTTAAAGATGCCATTTGTAATAATGTAAAAAATATTTGGGGGTATCTAACAAATTGAATACCAGAACTTGATATATTTTTAAGAACTCAATATTGAAAGCTACTCATTTCAGAGAGAAATAATAGAAGATCTAAATAAATGGAAAGAAATACTATGTTTATACAGCAAAACCGTCAGTTTTCTTACAATCTCAGTTCTCTCCCAAATCATCTATAAATACAACATAGTCTCAATCACAAATATCAGCAGTATTTTTTTAATAAAAATTGACATTGATTTAAAAATTTTTAGAAGTAAAAGGAACCTAGATTAGCCAAAACAATTTTGAGAAAGAACAAAAATGGAGAACTTTACTTGATTTCAAGACTTACTACAAGACTGCAGTATTTAAGACAGTATGGTATTGATGTAAAAACGGGTATATGGATCAGTGGAACAGAATAGAGTCCAGAAATAGAATCATACATAAGGTCAATTCATTTTTGACAAAAGATAAAAAGATAGCCTTTTTAACAATGTTGCTGGAATAATAGGATATCCATGTGGAAAAACATAACCTCAATTCTTACCTCTTGCCATATGCTATAATTAACTCACAATGGATCCACAGACCTCCACATGAAAGTTTAAAATGATAAAAGTTCTATAAGAAACCTCACAGAAAATCTTTGTGACTTTTGTTCAGGCAAAGATTTCTTAGGCCACAAAAAGCATGAATCATAAAAGAAAAACATTATAAATTGAAATTTACCAAAATTAAAAACATATACTCTTTGAAAAACCAATGTTTAGAGAATGTAAAGACAAAGCATACACTGGGAGAAAATCTTTGAAAAATATATATCTAATAAAAGGTTTGTATTCAATAATAACAGAACACACAACCTGGTAACGAAACAGGCAAAAAACATTGGATAAATATTTCATCAAAGAAGATATATAATTAAAAAACAGGAACATGAAAAGATCCTTAATATCACTGCTCACCAGGAAAATGTAAAATAAATATAAAAAACTAGGAATAAAACTATCATATGACCCAGCAATCCCACAACTGGACATACATTCTGAGGAAACCGGAATTGAAAAAGATACATGTACCCCAGTGTTCACTGCAGCACTATTTAAAATAGGTAGGACATGGAAGCAACCTAGATGTCCATAGGCAGATGAATGGATAAGGAAGTTGTGGTACATATACGCAATGGAATATTACTGAGCTATAAAAAGGAACACATCTGAGTCAGATGTAATGAGGTGGATGAACCTAGAGCCTGTTACACAGGGTGAAGTAATTCAGAAAGAGAAAAACAAATATCATGCATTAACACATATATATGGAATCTAGAAAGATGATATTGATGATCCTACATGCAGGGGAGCAAAGGAGACATGTAAAGAGAAGGCTTTTGAACTTAATGGGAAAAAGAATGGGTGGGATGATTTGAGAGAATAGCATTGAAACATATATACTACCATATGTAAAATAGGTAACAAGAGTTTGCTGTATGACACAGGACACATAAAGCTGGTGCTCTGTGACAGCCTGGAGGGATAAGGTGGGGAGGGAGGTGGGAAGGGGGTTCAGGATGGAGGGGACACATGTATGCCTATGGCTGACTCATATTGATGTATGGCAAAAACCATCACAATATTGTGAAGAAGTTATCCTCTGATTAAAATTAATTAATTAAATAACTATAATGAGAAATTGAAAGTGGTCAAACAGGAGATGGCAAGAGTGAATATTGACATTTAAGGAATCAGTAAACTAAAGTGGACAGGAATGGGCGAATTTAATCTAGATGAGCATTATATCTACTACTGTGGGCAACAATCTCTTAGAATAAATGGAATAACCCTCATAGTCAACGAGAGAGTACAAAATGCAGCATTTGGGTATAATCTCAAAAACGACAGAATGATCTCAGTTCGTTTCCAAGGCAAACCATTCAGTATCACAGTAATCCAAATCTATGCCCCAACCGCTAATGCCAAAGAAGGTGAAGTTGAACGGTTCTATGAAGACCTATAAGACCTTATAGAACTAACACCAAAAAAAGATGTCCTTTTCATCATAGGGGATTGGAATTCAAAAGTAGGAAGTCAAGAGATACCTGGAGTAACAGGCAGGTTTGGCTTTGGAATACAAAATGAAGCAGGGCAAAGGCTAACAGATTTTTGCCAAGAGAATGCACTGGGCATAGCAAACACCCTCTTCAAACAGCCCAAGAGATGACTGTACACATGGACATCATCAGATGGTTAATACCAAAATAAGATTGAGTATATTCTTTGTGGCCAAAGAGGGAGAAGCTCTATACAGTCAGCAAAAATAAGACCAGAAGCTGACTGTGGCTCAGATCATGAACTCCTTATTGCAAAATTCAGACTTAAATTGAAGAACATAGGGAAAACCACTAGACCATTCAGGTATGACCTAAATCAAATCCCTTATGATTATACAGTGGAAGTGACAAATAGATTCAAGAGATTAGATCTGATAGACAGAGTGCCTGAAGAACTATGAATGGAGGTTCAAAACATTGTACAGGAGGTGGTGATCAAAACCATCCCCCAAAAAAAGAAATGCCAAAAGGCAAAATGATTGTCTGGGGAGGTCTTACAAAAGCTGAGAAAAGAAGAGAAGTGAAAGGTAAAGGAGAAAAGGAAAGATTATACCCATCTGAATGCAGAGTTACAGAGAATAGTAAGGGGAGGTAAGAAAGCCTTTTTAAGTGGACAATGCAAAGAAATAGAGGAAAACAGTAGAATGAGAAACAAAATAAGAGATACCAAGGGAACATGTCATGCAAAGATGAGCACAGTAAAGGGTAGAAATGGTATGGACCTAACAGAAGCAGAAGATATTAAGAAATGGTGGCAAGAATACACAGAGGAACTATACAAAACAGATCTTAATGACCTGGATAACAATGATGGTGTGATCACTCACCTAGAGCCAGACATCCTGGAGTGCGAAGTCAAGTGGGTCTTAGGAAGCATCACTATGAACAAAGCTAGTGGAAGTGATGGAATTCCAGCTGAGCTATTTCAAATCCTAAAAGATAATGTGTTTAAGTGCTGTACTCAATATGCCAGCAAATATGAAAAACTCAGCAGTGGCCACTGAACTTGAAAAGGTCAGTTTTCATTCCAATCACAAAGAAGGGCAATGCCAAAGAATGTTCAAACTACCATACAGTTGCACTCATTTCACATACTAGCAAGGTCATGCTCAAAATCTTTCAAGTTAGGCTTCAACAGTATGTGAACCAAGAACTTCCAGATGTACACGCTGGATTTAGAAAAAGCAGAGGAACCAGAGATCAAATTGCCAACATCCATTAATCATAGAAAAAGCAAGAGGATTCCAGAAAAACATCTACTGCTGCTTCATTGACTATGTCAAAGCCTTTGACTGTGTGGATCACAACAAACTGTGGAAAATTCTTAAAGAGATGGGGATACCAGACCACCTTACCTGCCTCTTGTGAAACCTGTATGCAAGTCAAGAAAGAACAATTAGAACTGGACATGGAACTGGTTCCACACTGGGAAAGAAGTATGTCAAGGCTATATATTGTCACCCTGCTTATTTAACTTTTATGCAGAGTACATTGTGCAAAATGCCAGACTGGATGAAGCACAAGCCTGAATCAAGTTTGCTGGGAGAAATATCAATACCCTCAGATATGCAGATGACACCACTGTAATGACAGAAAGCAAAGAGGAATAAAGAGCCTCTTGATGAAAGTGAAAGAGGAGAGTGAAAAAGCTGGCTTAATACTCAACATTCAAAAACGGAGGATCATGTCATCCGGTCCATCACTTCATGGCAAATAGATGGGGAAACAATGGAAACAGTGACAGACTTTTTTTTCTTGGGCTCCAAAATCACTGCGGATAGTGACTGCAGCCATGAAGTTAAAAGACGTTTGCTCCTTGGAATAAAAGCTATGACAAAGCTATGACAAACCTAGACAGCATATTAAAAAGCAGAGATATTATTTGCTGAGAAAGGTCCATACAGTCAAGGGTATGGTTTTTCTAGAAGTCATGTACAGATGTGAGAGCTGAACAATGAAAAAGGCTGAGCACCGAAGGATTTATACTTTTGAACTGGTTCTGAAGAAGACTCTTGAGAGTCCCTTTGGCAGCAAGATCAAAGCATTCAATCCTAAAGGAAATCAACCCTGAATATTCATTGGAAGGATTGATGCTAAAGCTGAAGCTCCAGTACTTTGGCCACCTGATGTGAAGAGCTGACTCAGTGGAAACGACCCTGTTGCTGGGAAAGATTGAAGGCAGAAGGAGAAGGGGACAACAGAGGACAAGATGGTTGAACAGCATCACGGACTCAAGGGACATGAGTTTGAGCAAACTCCAGGAAATAGTTAAGGACAGGGAAGCCTAGTATGCTGCAGATCATGGGGTAGCAAAGAGTTGAACACAACTGAGTGACTGAACAACAAATAATGAGATACCAGTGTATACTACCAGAACAGCTAAAATTTAAAACCAGATCATACCAAATATTGAAGAGGATATAGGATGACTACAACTCTTATACATTGCTGATGTGAATACAAAATGATACAGTCACTTTGGAAAAGGTTGGCAGTTTCTTGTAAAGTTAAATGCCCACCTACCAAAAAAACAAGCAGTCTCTCTCCTAGGTTTTTACAGACATGTAAACATATTTCCGATATTAACCTGCCTGGGTATTGTAACAGATACCATAGACTGAGTGGCTTAAACATTTACTTTCTTACAGCTCTGAAGGCTGAAAGTCCAAGATTAAGGTGTCATCAGGATTGGTATCTGGTGATAGCCCTCTCCCTGGCTTGCAGATGGCTACTTTCTCACTGTGTCCTCACATGTCCTCTTTTCTGTGTGTGCCTGTCCTCATAATGGGTGTAACATGTTGATTTTTTTTTTCTTTTACTTTTCTGTTTCATTTGAAAAAATGCTTAATGGGCTCATATAATTTTTACCCCCAAAATCACCTTAAAAAGAACCAAATCTCATTTAATACAGCATCACCTATCAAAAAAAAAAGTGAATTTTCTTCAGCTTTTTTTTAGCTTTATTGAAGTATAGTTAATAACATCACCTTTTTATTATTCATGTTGATTGATTTATTTTGATTCAATTAACATTTACTAATATTCTAGGAATATAGCAGTGAGCGCAATAAAGCCCCTATTCTCACAGAGTTTCCCTTCCATTATGTGGAAGGGAGAGAGGCTAGTAATGATTACTGTGGGAGAAAAAAGAAGAAGAAAGCAACTGCTGCTGCTGCTAAGTCGCATCAGTCATGTTCACCAGGCTCCCCCATCCCTGGGATTCTCCAGGCAAGAACACTGGAGTGGGTTGCCATTTCCTTCTCCAATGCATGCAAGTGAAAAGTGAAAGTGAAGTTGCTCAGTCGTGTCTGACTCTTTGAGACCCCATGGACTGCAGCCTACCAGGCTCCTCCGTCCATGGGATTTTCCAGACAAGAGTACTGGAGTGGGGTGCCATTGCCTTCTCCGGAAGAAAGCGAAGGAGAATTTAAATCTGCAGGCAATTCTTATAAAAATAACTGTCTTTTCAGTGAATATTTGCAGTATCTGCCTCATCAAATACTCTCTACAACAGAATAAAGTGACAAAGTCTGAAGAGCTGGGTCTTCAAATTAGAAGAGCTGGGTCTTCAAATTAGAAGAGCTGGGTCCTAGCCCTGCCTCATTTATTAATTAGCTCTGGAAACTTGGTCAAGTAGTTCACCATTCTGAGCCTTGCTCTGTGCATCTGTGCTCAGTTGCTCAGTCATGTGTAACTATTTGCAACCCTATGACTGTAGCCCACCAGGCTCCTCTGTCCATGGGATTTTCCCAGCAAGAATACTGAAGTGGGTTTCCATTTCCTCCTCCAGGGGATTTTCCCAACTCAGGGATTGAACCCAAATTGGGTCTCTAGAATTGGCAAGCAGATTCTTTACCACTGAGCCACTTTGCTCTCTCAACAGTAAAATGGAAATCACGCCCGTCCCAGAGGGTGGTGAGACTCTAAAGGATGTGGCACGCTTTATTACTATGTAAATGAAGGCTCTGTTTTCAAATAATCTTATTAATCAAAGGTTGTGATTTGAAATGGAAATTCTCTTTTTCATCATTCCCTCTTTTTTTAACTCAAGGTTTTAAAGATTGCTATTAAAAGACAAACATCTGTTAAGATAGCACATTAAGATACTATCACCTAAAACATATTTATTTAAAAATACCTTTCCAAAGTTATTCAAGTCAGTCTAAGTAGCAGAACTGTGATGCCTTGGGGCACAGTGAAATTGGGGTTCAGATATGGTGGGACGTCTTCAAGAACAACCTGGTTCCTGGCTCTTGGTGCTTTTAAAGAAGACCACTAGACAGAAAAGTGAATGGAAGGACCCTCAAACCTTGCCCATCTTTGCAGTTTTGCCTTGGGCTTGCGATTTGCTTGTCTGGAGAACAACACAGAATAGGTGGATAAGCAGATGAAGACTATTTCTCAGCAAGCACTAATTGACAAGCTAAAAAGATATAAGATTAACTGTTAGAACTGAAGCTGTGCTGTACATCTCACAAGTTTCTTCCAGGAAAGGTCCCCAGTGATACACAGAACCCTTCAGTTGAGTATGAAATTATCACAGGGCAGTTAGAGAATTCTAACTGCTAAGTCACTTCAGTCGTGTCCGACTCTGTGCGACCCCATAGACGGCAGCCCACCAGGCTCCCCCGTCCCTGGGATTCTCCAGGCAAGAACACTGGAGTGGGTTGCCATTTCCTTCTCCAATGCAGGAAAGTGAAAGTGAAGTCCCTCAGTCATGTCCAACTCTTATCGACCCCATGGACTGCAGCCTACCAGGCTCCTCTGTCCATGGGATTTTCCAGGCAAGAGTACTGGAATGGGGTGCCATTGCCTTCTCCAGAGAATTCTAAACTGTTCGGAAAAGTTGATGCCCAGACTGAAGCCAAATTGAGGAATGGGAGAGTGGTACCAAGGAAACCAGGAGGAAAGTTGTAAAGCAACTGATGATGGGAACCTGAGATAGGGAAACCTGTAATGCCTGAGGCTAGGAATCCCCACTCTGGATGAAGACAATCCCCACTCTGGATGAAGACAATCCCCACTCTGGATGAAGACTGCCACCTCAGTGATGTGTTGAAGTTCCAGAGATGCACAGAAGGAGGCAACATTCGTGTATTATTCCTCCTGCTCCACCCGCCCCCCCCCCCCCCCCCCCCCCCCCAGTATTGAAACTCCCAGCAATAGGACTTGTCACTTGTATTTCACTTTACAGTTTTGAAGCACTTTCTCATTTGGTTCTTACAACTAGGCGATGATTAGGGGCTGCTCCTATTATCCTCATTTTACAGATAGAAAGCTGAGAGTGGCCAGTTTAACTGAATATTCAGTGTCAGACAATGAGGAGGCAGAGCTGGTCTTCCAACTTCTGACACAGTGCCCTTCCCATTCTCCTGTCTAGAATAAAACAGGATTGTCAAGTACAGCTGAGAAATGAACAAAGACCCAAAAGCTCCTGACAGAGAGAAAGAAGACCCATTCCAGTAGCCATTCTATGCAGAGAATTAACTTTAGAAACAGCACTGCTGTTAGAGGAGGGTCGGAGGTCAAGTTGTGCTCACTCCCAGGTTTCAAATAAACAATTAAATTTAGCTTTGTTGGGTCATTCTGTGGTCAGAGCCATGAGTTGAGCTTGGTCAAAGGGAAGGAAGGGTATAAACTGAAGTGGGTTGGGCACCTGATGCTTTTCTGACTCAGTGCCTCTCTTCTCATAGACATGAAGACACTCAGCATAACTCTTTGGTAGCTACAACTTGGGAAGCCTCTAAAATGATTACTTTTGGGAATTCCCTGTGGTTAAGACTCTATGCTTTCACTACTAAGTGCCCAGGTTCAGTTCCTGGTCAGGGAACTAAGATCAAATACGTTGTGTGGCCAAAAAATAAATTTCAACCTAAAAAAAAGAAAAGATTACTCCTGACAAAGGCTGAGAAAGCCTGGTATATTGTCAGAGATCTAGGATGCCTAGGCAGCCTTTACTTTTGAGGAACCTAATGTAGAGATACAAGAATCACTGAAACAGTGTAAAAATTTGGTCAGAGAATGTTTTCCCATATCAGCGTATTAGTTCACAATTGTTACAGTAATGCTCTGTAACAACAACACTTGTATCTTAGTGACACACAACCGCAAACATTTATTTTCTTGCTCATAAGTCTACGGTTCGGCTTGGTCCCTTGGGACTGAGGCTGCTCCTTGGTCTTCATCACTCCAGGCCCAGTGGCTAACAAGGTCATGGCTGATGAATAGCATAAGCTCAAAAGAACAAGCCAAACCTCACGAGCACATTTAAAGCCTCTCCTTGTGTCTCAGTGCCACTACTCCTGCACTGGCCAGAGCAAGTCATGGATGCCAAATGGGGATGTACTTTATCCTAGTGCAAAGTCCTTTAGCAAAGGACATGGATGTAAAATTCTAAAACATGGAGGGAATGAAACATTGGGGGCAATGATCCAATGTTACCACAGTTAGTAATCTGGCAATGAACATTATTACGAATAATATATAAAGATAATAAAATAATATTTATCATCTACTGGGCTTCCCTGGTGGCTCAGACAGTAAAGAATCTGCTGCAATGCTGGAGACCCAGGTTCAATCCCTGGGTTGAGAAGATCCTCTGGAGAAGAGAATGGCTACCCACTCCAATATTCTTGGCCAGAGCGGACAGAGGAGGCTGGCGGGCTATAGTCTATAGGATCACAAAGGGTCAGACACGACTGAGCGACTAACACAACACTAAGTCTTATTAAGTGTTAGGCACTTTTGTTAAGTATCTTGCATGTATTAACTCATTTAATCCTCACAACAACCCTATGAGGTAGATACTAATACGGTGTATATTTTACAGATGAACAGCCAAGGCACAGTAGGATGAAGGAAGAATTAAGATCATATAGTAAATGTCAGAGTAGGTTGCTGCTGCTGCTGCTGCTAAGTCGCTTCAGTCGTGTCCGACTCTGTGCGACCCGAGATGGCAGCCCACCAGGTTCCCCCGTCCCTGGGATTCTCCAGGCAAGAACATTTATATTAGAAAAGAACACTGCCCATTACCTCTCTCCCTTTTGTGTCTCTCCTACTCTTCTTTGCCCCTCCCCAACTCTGTCCCTCCCTTTGTGTGCCTTGTCTTGTGAAAGACAACCCAAAACTGGTTGTCTGATTCCTGATAACCCAAACCAGAACCCTTAAGGTCATCCTTGGACCCCTCACACTTGCTCCCTGCTCCATGTGTGTCAGCCATTAGTGTCTACTGTCTGTACCTTCTTAATTCCTCCCAGTCTGCTCCCTCCTCTTCATCCTCTGCCCATTGCCTCCACTCAGAGCCCCACCACTTCTTTACCAAAGGATGCTCTGCTTTTCATCCTGCACACTTAGTTTGCTGCCAGAGAGATTTTTCTAAAATACAGATCTGGCCAAGTCAATCTCCTATTTAAAAAGTTTCCGCATTCCCTGGAGCTTTTAGGATAAAGTTAGCCTAGTATTCCACACATTTTGTTTTCTGACACTCTGTCACACTTCAAACTAGCTTCCAAAATTTAAAAATGCTTGCTCCTTGGAAGAAAAGTTATGACCAACCTAAACAGCATATTAAAAAGCAGAGACATTTCTTTGCCAACAAAGGTCTGTCTAGTCAAAGCTATGGTTTTTCCAGTAGTCATGTATGGATGTGAGAGTTGGACTATAAAGAAAGCTGAGCACCTAAACATTGATGCTTTTGAACTGTGGTGTTGGAGAAGACTCTCAAGAGTCCCTTGGCCTGCAAGGAGATCCAACCAGTCCATCCTAAAGGAAATCAGTTCGGAGTATCCACTGGAAGGACTGATGCTGAAGCTGAAACTCCAACACTTTGGCCACCTGATGCGAATAACTGACTCATTGGAAAAGACCCTGATGCTGGGAAAGATTGAAGGCGGGAGGAGAAGTGGAAAACAGAGGATGAGATGGTTGGATGGCATCACTGACTCAAAGGGCATGAGTTTGAGTAGACCCCGGGAGTTGGTGATGGACAGGGAGGCCTGGCGTGCTGCAGTCCATGGGGTCACAAAGAGTCGGACACGACTGAGTGACTGAACTGAACTCAACTGAACACTACCTGCAGGTCACATGAAATTTCGTGACCTTGCCTTTTCATATAGTGCACCCTCTGCCTGGATCCTCTGTTCCACTTCTTCACCTCATCTAGAGTCTTACCTTTGGGGAAGCCTTCTCTAATCTATTCCCTATTCTGATTAGACATCTTTTCTCTGTGTCTTCAGTAGACTCTGCCATAGGATGTGGCATTTACCGGTCTATATTTCAATATTATTCCACTGTCTACTTCTCTGTCATTAGTTTTCCTTAAAATATGATTTGTGGGCCCCCCTGCTTCAGAATCACCTGGGAATTTTGTTGAAAATCAAGTTCCTGGGACTTGTCTCAGTCCCATCAACTCAAAATCTTTGCAGGATGGAGCCCAGGAGTGTGCATTTTAGAAATTTCCTGAGATGATTCCGACTTATACCAAGATTCTGACCGTCCTAGACAAAACAAAACTGCGGCCATGCTTTCTCGTACTTCTAACATCTAGCATAGTGCTTGACACAAAGTAGGCACACAATGAATGTGTTCCTAATGAATGAGTTAAGTGAGCTGCACTAGTCAAGGCAACACAAATATAAAGCGTGTATTCAGCGACTGTAATACCAGATTCCAACAGATGGCGCTGTGTCAACATCTGTGTTTTAACCCGATGGGGAGGAGGAAGACGGGAAATTTTGTTTTACAGGAATTCAAGACTAGACTGCTGCGTAATTGAATTTATTTTTTCCTACCCAGTTTGTCTACCATTGTCCCACTTGAATTATTAAATTGATTTCTGAAGACATGAAAACTTAGACAAGAAAAACAAGTGGAAAAAGTCTGGTCGCAGAAAGAGCTGAGCAGGTAATGAAAGAGAAAAGAAGGTTATGCTAATTACCCCTATTTCCATCCTGTTGATGGAAAGCTGCTCCCAGCCCGTACTAAGTGTTGTGAAATTACCCAGAAAGTTCAAAAGAATAAGCCATTTCTGCAAGAGGGTGGAGTCATCCTGTAATTCTGTTAGTCATCCACGTTTCCTTTACAGACTGTCAAATGACTACATGACTAATCTTTTAAAATCCTTTCCCTAGTAGTACAAAGTCTGAAAGCCTGAGTATTCCTCCTGGGCTGAATACTTTATTCTCCTGAGGTGTTGGAAGCGAGCTTCACAGTCTAGGAGCCAGGGCCCCATAGACCACTCTTCCTCCCACTTCCAGCCTGCCCTCTCGACCCCCAGGGGCATCCGTGTGCAAATAACTGATAGGGCTGGCATAGGGCACTGGGAAGACTATCAGCAGGGCCAGAACGAGAAGCTGAGCTGTTTTCCTCCCAGCACAGAGCTTTCTGCCAGAGGCCCTCTCGGGGCGGGGAAGGGGTGGGGGAGGGGCTTCCCAGCACGCGGAGGGGAGCAGTAGACACAAAGATAGACAGAAAGGAGAAGCAAAACCCCTGCTCTCTGCACAGCCTCCCAGCCTTACTGGGAAGGCGCAATTGAGAGGCATCATACAAATTTCCACCTAGTAGAAAATAACTTTCAAGTTCTGAATGATTCAGTATAAACTAGATGGAAGTGCTTAAAAGAAATGAGAGACAATACAGTTTCCCTTTTGCTTTCTTTTTACTCCTTGAACTGTCAAGTTCAAAAGTCACTAAACGTCATTTGGTGGGGGGCTAGGAAGTTGGGACTTCCTGGATGGCTCCTGGTCACAGCAGCAGGCAAGAGCACCCTCCCAGGTCCCCCACATGGGTCTAGTTGTCCTCATGATGAGGGGTACATGAGGACAGTGGCGGGGAGGTTGGAGAGCACCAAGCAGGAGAGTGCTCAGTGGCAGATGTTCCTGTCTTTGTCCAGTGTCCCCTCCCCCAACCCAGGAGCAGGGCCATGTCTGGGCCCAAGGGAGCTGTCCCCTGGAAGCAGGAGGTCCAAGTCCGCTGCAGCTGCAGGTAGCACCCAGTGTCTCTGACCAAACTGAGCATTGGGCTTCAGAGAACAAATGTGTTTTACAGAATATGAGCAGCTTGAGGGGTAAAAGCAGAAGCACTACCAGTAATCTTTCCAGTGGCTGAGGTGAGAGTAACTAGCTGGGGGTAGGTTCCAGGGGCCACACAATGCAACACATGTTACAGCGAGGGAAGCAGATCTGGCTCATGTGGTCTGGGAAGGGCAGCCTGGAGGAGACCGGGAGGCCAGCCAGCCAGAGGCCCTATCACTGTGGGGAACGCCCTGGACAACAGGAGTGAACTGAGCAGGGGGCCAGAACTCAGCCTCGGGGTGGCCGTGGACCAGTGTGGGGCTGACACTGTCTCTCTCTGCTGGTGGCAGGGAGAGCAAATCGTCTAGACCAGAGACAGGGAGATAAACTTCCTCCTGACCCACAGGGGATTGTGGAGGGCAGTGCTTCCTCCTGGAAGGGATCCTGCCTGTGGCAGGATGGGCAAGAAGAGGGTGGCCCTGCTGGATGCAGGAGTCTTTGGGAGGAATCCCCCTCCCTTAAGTCAGGGGAGGGTTAGGAGCAGGTGCTCCTGGGGAAGAACTCTGACCAGACTCTTCCTGCCCTGGAGACCGTAGAAGATAAACTTGGCCTGATAAAAACCGGACCAAGGTCAAAGTTGCTCTGGGCTGGGTCTCCAGCTGGGATAGGGATCAGCCACTGGCTGCCCAGAGGATTGGGTTCTCTCTATAAGAGCTGGGTTTAAGGGATGGGGTCATGGGAGTCCGTTCCCTGGTGGGTGTTAACTATTGTGATTACAGGGCTGGTTCCTCCATCTTCTTAGATGGTTGATTAGGTGCAACATGGAATTCCTGATTTCAGTCCTCAAACTCATTCTTCTCTCACATTCCTCATCTCGACTGGTACCACTATCTACCAGATTGTTTAAACCAGAGAGCTAGACATGATACTTGGTTTGGCTCTTCCCCTTCATATCAAATCCATTAGCAAGTCCTATCATTTCTACTTCTTAAATATATCTCTAATATGCCCACTTCCTTCTCTCTCCACAATAATCAAAACCATCTGTCATCTGCTGCCCAGACAATGGGAGGACCCACTTTATTGGTCTCCCCACTTCCTCTTTCAGCAACCCCCTCCCCAAGTTTGCATACCACCCACCAACCAGTAGACCCTCTCTGTGATTCTTGGGCACCCTGGTTATTTATTTCCTTCAGAGCACTTGTCACAAGTTGTATGTTTATTTTTGTCTTGCACTTTATTGTACATCTCCTTCACTAGCTCATGGCACCATGGGGCGGGGGATCTCACCTGTTAACTTTGTTGCATTCTTGTATCCTTTCTGCCTAGCACAGTGCCTGGCACAGACTAGATAGTTTTTAAATGAATGACATTAGGTCTAAGAGTTTAGATTTTAATTAGTAAACAATTAAGACCTATGACACATTTCAGAAAAAGGACTAATAAAACATAAGGACGTGTGAGGGGGAATAATGAAGAAGCAACTGGATGGACATGAATTTGAATCCTCCTTACTAACATCTTTCCAGTTGATGAGGCCTAAAGTGGTTGGTGTTGTGAAATTCAAGATGGAATTCTGGAGACAGTTTAAAGGAGAAATCTTTTTTCCCCAGTTTTATTGAGAAGTAATTGATTCACGTTACTGTATAATTAAGGTGCACAGCAAGATGGTTTCATTTATGTATGTTGTAAAGTGATAGCTACAATAGGATTGGCTCATACCCATCTTTTCATAAAGATGCAATTTAAAAAAGAAGAAAAGAATAAAGGAAAAAAATTTTCTCCCCTTTATGAGGTAAAAGGAGAATTTCTGTCTTTGTAAATATGTGGAGAACAAAAGAGAGAGGCATCGATGTTGTAAGTCTGGTGAACCAGAAAACTATCATTACTTCCTCTCTTAAAAAGAAAAGGGATGACATGACTGGAAAAAACCTCAGATTTGAGCAGAAGATGAGTTCAGCTTTTAGACATGTTGAGTTTGAGACGATTATAAATGTTTCTTATGGGCCACTGAAACAGCCTCACTGGGAAACTTCCTTGACAATTTAGTCAGCCATGAAGTAGTCATTGAGTTTATTAAAGTTAAGGAATTACAATAAATTCTTCAATTCTAGCAGAAAGGAGAGAGTTAAAACTTTAACATTCTGAATCTGTGTTTAAGGAGACAAATAATTTTGTGCCATGATTTTTTTTTACAATAAAACACCATTAATAGGTATGCCATTGTCTACTGAATATAGAAAGATTTTATTGTATGAGTACCAGTCATATATGATTTAATTTCTACTTATGAGAATATATAATGTTTTATAAATAAGAGGGAAAGAGGAAAACTTTTTTTAACTAAAAAATAAAGACTCATTATGTCTCTTGCTGACTATCTTTGGGATGAGCACTTGCCTTTATACACCAAACATATGTAAGCACAGAAGTTACTAAATGTTCCCAGAAATCACTAGAAATTTCCCTCCAAGAAGTATACACATGTTGATGTTTCTTGGAATTCCCTGCAGCTGGTTTCCCCTCTCTGGTTTCCCTTTTCTGGTTTTAGACAGCCTTGGTCACACTGGGCTAGAATTATACAATAAGTCCATTGTTCCAGTACCTCTCCCTGAAGGCAAAATTCAGGATTTTGTCCTTTTTGTAAAAATAATAATAATAAATTATAGTCCCAGGCCTGACTATGAGCTATTCTCTTTGTGGTTTTGATCTCTTAGAGGATTGTCCCAGCAAAAGTGTCTTTTATGGTTTTAACTTGGGAAGGTGGTGGTGGGGAGGAGAGGGCAGGGAAGGGAGTAGAGACCAGTGCATGTCAAATTCAGAGTCGTCCAGCTTATTAGACTGAACAATGGTCCAGAGATGAAGGACAGGGAAAGAGAATGGTCTGGAAATAATGACATTGAGAAATAGACCAAATTCAGTCAGTCAGTCACTCAGTTGTGTCCAACTTTCTGCGACCCCAGGGACTGGAGCACGCCAGGCTCCCCTAACCATCACCAACTCCCAGAGCTTGCTCAAACTCATGTGCGTCGAGTCGGTGATGCAATCCAACCATCTTGTCCTCTGTTGTCTACTTCTCCTCCTGCCTTCAATCTTTCTCAGCATCAGGGTCTTTTCCAATGAGTCAGTTCTTCACATCAGGTGGCCAAAGTATTGGAGTTTCAGCTTCAGCATCAATCCTTCCAATGAATATTAGGGACTGATTTCCTTTAGGATGGACTGGTTGGATCTCCTTGCAGTGCAAGGGACTCTCAAGAGTCTTCTCCAACACCACAGTTCAAAAGCATCAATTCTTTGGTGCTCAGCTTTCTTTATAGTCCAACTCTCACATCCATACATGACTACTGGAAAAACCATGGCTCTGACTAGATGGACCTTTGTCAGAAAAGTAATGTCTCTGATTTTTAATTGCTGCCCAAGTTTGTCACAGCTTTTCTTCCAAGGAGCAGGCGTCTTTTAATTTCATGGCTGCAGTCACTATCTGCAGTGATTTTGGAGCCCTCCCAAATAAAGTCTGTCACTATTTCCATTGTTTTCCCATCTATTTGCCATGAAGTGATGGGACTGGATGCCATGATCTTCGTTTTTTGAATGTTGAGTTTTAAGCCAATTTTTTCACTCTCCTCTTTCACTTTCATCAATAGACTTCTTAGTTCTTCTTCACTTTCTGCCATAAGGGTGGTGTCATCTGCACATCTGAGGTTATTGATATTTCTCCTGGCAGTCTTGATTCCAGCTTGTGCTTAATCCAGCCTGGCATTTCGCATGAAGTACTCTGCATATAACTTAAATAAACAGGGTGACACTATACAGCCTTGACATACTCCTTTCCCAGTTTGGAACCCGTCTGTTGTTCATGTCCAGTTCTAACTGTTGCTTCTGACCTGCATACAGATTTCTCAGGGGGGCAGGTCAGGTGGTCTGGTATTCCCATGTCTTTCAGAATTTTCCACAGTTTACTGTGATCCACGCAGTCAAAGGCTTTGACATAGTCAATAAAGCAGAAGTAGATGTTTTTCTGGAACTCTCTTGCTTTTTCTATGATGCAAAGGATGTTGGCAATTTGATCTCTGGTTCCTCTGCCTTTTCTAAATCCAGCATGTACATCTGGAAGTTCTCAGTTCATGTACTGTTTAAGACTCACTTGGAGAATTTTGAGCATTACTTAGCGCATGAAATGAGTGCAATTGTGTGGTAGTTTGAACATTCTTTGCCATTACCCTTCTTTGTGATTGGAATGAAAACTGACCTTACCCAGTTCTGTGACCATGGCTGAGTATTACAAATTTGCTGGCATATTGAGTACAACATTTTCACAGCATCATCTTTTAGGATATGAAATAGCTCGGCTGGAATTCCATCACCTCTACTAACTTTATTTTTAATGATGCTTCCTAAGAGCCACTTGACTTCACACTCCGATGTCTGGCTCTAGGTGAGTGATCACACCATCATAATTATCTGGGTCATTAAGATCTTTTTTGTATACTTCTTCTATGTATTCTTGCCACCATTTCTTAATATTTGCTGCTTCTGTTAGGTCCATACTCTTTCTGTCCTTTATTGTGCCCTTCTTTGCATGAAATGTCCCTTTGGTATCTCTAATTTTCTTGAAGAGATCTCAGGTCTTTTCCATTCTGTTGTTTTCCTCTGTTTCTTTGCATTGATCACTGAGAAAACCTTTCTTATCTCTCCTTGATATTCTTTGGAACTCTGCATCCAGGTGGATATAGCTTTCCTTTTCTTGTTTCCCTTTTGCTTCTCTTTTCTCAGCTATTTGTAAGTCCTCCTCAGACAACCATTTTGCCTTTTTGCATTTCTTTTTCTTGGGGATGGTCTTGATCACTGCCTCCTGTACAATGTTATGAACTTCTGTCCATAGTTCTTCAGACACTTTGTCTATCAGATCTAATCCCTTGAATCTATGTCTCACTTCCTCTGTATTGTGAGGGATTTGATTTAGGTCATACCTGAATGGTCTAGTGGTTTTCCCTATTTTCTTCAATTTAAGTCTGAATTTTGCAATAAGGAGTTCATGATCTGAGCCACAGTCAGCTCTTGATCTTGTTTTTGCTGACTGTATAGAGCTTCTCCATCTTTGGCCGCAAAGAATATAATCATTCTGATTTCGATATTGACCATCTGAAGATGTCCATGTGTAGAGTCATCTCTTGGGTTTTTGGAAGAGGGTGTTTGCTATAGCTAGTGTGTTCTCTAGTTCTAACTCTGTTAGCCTTTGCCCTGCTTCATTTTGTACTCCAAGACCAAACTTGCCTGTTACTTCAGATATCTCTTGACTTCCTACCTTTGCATTCCAGTCCTCTATGATGAAAAGGACATCTTTTTTTGGTGTTAATTCAGAAGGTCTTGTAGGTCCTTATAAAGCCATTCAACTTCAGCTTCTTTGGCATTAGTGGTTGGGGCATAGACTTTGATTACTGTGATATTGAATGCTTTGCCTTGGAAATAAACAGACATCATTCTGTCATTTTTGAGATTGCACCCAAGTACTGCATTTCAGACTCTTTTGTTGACTCTGAGGGCTACTCCATTTCTTCTAAGGGATTCTTGCCCACAGTAGTAGATATAATGGTCATCTGAATTAAATTCACCCATTGCAATCCATTTTAGTTCACTGAATCCTAAAATGTCAATGTTCACTCTTGCCGTCTCCTGTTTGACCATTTCCAATTTACCTTGATTCAGGGACCTAACATTCCAGGTTCCTATGCAAAGTTGTTCTTGACAGCATCGGACTTTACTTCCATCACCAGTCACATCCACAACTGGGTGTTGTTTTTGCCTTGACTCTGTCTCTTCATTCTTTCTGGAGTTATTTCTCCACTCTTCTCCAGTAGCATATTGGGCACCTACTGACCTGCGGAGTTCATCTTTCAGTGTCATATATTTTTGCCTTGTCATACTGTTCATGGGGTTCTCAAGGCAAGAATACTGAAGTTGTTTGTATTCTTTTACGCAGTGGGCCCCGTAAAAATGCTACAGTGTTGTCATAGCAAAACACTGGAAATTGTTGTGGATAGTTGAATAAAATGGCCCATCCATACAAAGGAAGCTGTAAAGGGAAATGAGAAAGAACTGTGTGTTCTTCTGTGGAGTAATTTCTAACACACATTTATCAGTTGAAAACTGACATGAAGAAAATTCTATATAATATGATACTGCTTATCTAAGAAAGCTGAAAGGAGAGAGAATAAAACTATATTTTATAAAATAAGGATAAACTAAAAACTTTAAAAAATCTGTCATTTATATGGGGGAGGGAAGGGACAAGATAGAAAGTATGGAAACAATAGCTACATTTTTCTACATATACTTGTGTTTTGTAAATTTTGCCTAACTGTGAGACAAAGTTAAACATTTTTTAAGTCCCTAAAATTGGAAGCAAATGAAACAAATAAGCCTAAGTCTATAATGAGTAGATGGCATAACTACAGAGAGTGGAACTATTTTAAGACTTTTAAAACATCGGAAATTCCCTATACATCCCTTCTGGTGTATACTCTGGGGACAAAAACAAATGCTGTAAGTGCTTTTTTATAATTGTATTGTTGATGTTATAATTATTGTTCTGACACTAGCTTTGTGTTTTGTGGGATAAAGCAAATGAGTAATTATGTTGGGGTCCTTGGGAATAAGGCTTTTTTTTGGAGGGGGGCAATGGAAGCAGAGATACAAATGTAAGAATAATGGAATTAACTTAAATACCTTGAACCCTGAATGGAAGTACCACTACAAATTCACAGTATATTTTTATTTTAAAAATATAAAGTATTTCTCTGCTTTGTCTCCTGAAAAAGACTAGAAACAAAGACAATACAGTAGATTACCCAGATCTACTTAGTGGCCTCCAGCCCCCACTAAAAGAAGTCAGAACTTCTTAGGAAAATGTCTGATTCTAGATGAGAGACAGAAAAGATACAGGTTGATTCTGGAACACCATCTCATCCAAGAAAGCAAGGATGTTATTAGGATACACTTGAATAAAGCAAAAAGGTTCAGCAACCAAGTAAAGATTCACTTCTTGGGACTTGCCTGGTGGTCCAGTGGCTAAGACTCTATGCTCCCAATGCAGGGGGCCCAGGTTCAATCCCTGGTCAGGGAAGTAGATCCCACATGCCACAGCTAAGAATTCACATGCCACAGCTAAAGATCCTGCATGCTGCAACTAAGACCCAGTGCAGTTAAATAAAATAAATAAATATTTAAAAGAAGAAAAGAGAGTCACTTCTTAGAGAGAGGGGATAATTTGATTATTATTAAGAATATTAACTGCAGTGATTTGAGTCATATCAAATATGTTTAAATTAATGAGCTCATAAAGGTTCACATACTCCCAAATCCCCAAAGGACACCTTTGCAGAACTCATTATTTTGAAAATTGGTAGATAAATGAAAAGGAACAAATGCAGATCTTACATTTCCTCTGTGAACTGCACCTCAGGTAAGCAGATACTAGATTAGAAGAACTTTCTCTTCATGCAGATATTTGACTTAATAAATGAAAAAGAAATAATTGAGTTTGAAAATTACCATTGTGCAACCCCTCCTGATGAATTAATGGAGGTAGGCAATGCTTATCCCTGGCTGCCAACATGAAAAAGAAGAGCCGTCTAGACATTCTATGCCTCATGACAGAGATGCACATCCTACCTATAGAGTATGCCTTCTGCTCCCCAGTGCCCCATTACCCTAGATTTGATCCTGAACCTTATGAGTCCTCTAATATCAGTTACTCTCAATGTTTTTGTTCCTAGAATACATTTGTCAATATCTGGAGATTGTTTTTGGTTGTGTTAGTTGGGAGAGGTAGTGCTCCTAGTATCTTGCAGTTAAAAACCAGGATTTCTGGAACTCTCTTGCTTTTTCCATGATCCAGTGGATATTGGCAACTTGATCTCTATTTCCTCTGCCTTTTCTAAATCTAGCTTATACATCTGGAAGTTCTGCATTCACATACTGTTGAAGCCTCACTTGAAGGATTTTGAGCATTACTTTGCTAGCATGTGAAATGAGTGCAATTGCATGGTAGTTTGAGCATTTCTTTGGCATTGCTTTTCTTTGGAATTGCAAAGGAAACTGACCTTTCCCAGTCCTGTGGCCACTGCTGAGTTTTCCAAATTTGTTGACATATTGAGTGCATCATTTTAATAGCATCATCTTTTAGGATTTGAAATATATCAGCTGGAATTCCATCACTTCCACTAACTTTGTTCATAGTAATTCTTCCTAAGGCCCACTTGTCTTCACACTCCAGGATGTCTGGTTCTAAGTGAGTGACCACACCATTGTAGTTATCTGGGTCATTAAAACCTTTTTTGTGTAGTTCTTCTGTGTATTTTTACCACCTCTTCTTAATCTCTTCTGCTTCTGTTAGATCCTTGTCGTTCTGTCCTTTATTGTGCCCATCTTTGCATGGAGTGTTCCCTAGGTATCTCCAGTATTCTTGAAGATATCTCTCTCTAGTCTCTTTCATTCTATTGTTTCCCTCTATTTCTTTGCATTGTTCACTTAATAAGGCTTTCTTATCTCTCCTTACTATTCTCTGGAACTCTGCATTCAGTTGGGTATATATTTCCCGTTTTCCTTTGCCTTTTGCTTCTCTTTTTTCTCAGCTGTTTATAAAGCCTCCTCAGAAAACCACTTTGCCTTCTTGCATTTCTTTTTCTTTGGGATGGTTTTGGTCACCACCTCCTGTACAATGTTATGGACCTCCGTCCATAGTTCCTCAGGCACTCTGTCTACCAAATCTAATCTAATAATGCTCAAAATCCTTAGACTAGGCTTCAACTTTATGTGAACCAAGAACTTCCATATGTACAAGCTGGATATAGAAAAAGCAGAGGAACCAGAAATCAAATTGGCAACATCTGTTGGATTAAAGAGAAAGCCAGGGAATTCTAGAAAAACATCTATTCCTGTTTCATCAACTATGCTAAAACCTTTGACTGTGTGGATCACAACAAACAGGAAAATTTCTAAAGAAATGGAAATCCCAGACAACCTTACCTGCCTCCTGAGAAACCTTTATGCAGGTCAAGAAGCAACAGTTAGAACCTTATACAGAACAACTAACTGGTTCAAAATTAAGAAAGGAATATGTTAAGGCTGTATATTGTCACCCTGCTTATTTAAATTATATGCAGAGTACATCATGTGAAATGCTAGGCTGGATGAATCACAAGCTGGAATCAAGATTGCCAAGAGAAATATCACCAACCTCAGATATGCAGATGATACCACTCTAATGGCTGAAAGCAAAGAAGAACTAAAGAGCCTCTTAAGGAGAGTGAAAGAAGAGAGTAAAAAAGCTGTCTTAAAACTCAACATTCATAAAAGCAAGATCATGGCATCCAGTCCCAATACCTCATGGCAAATAGATGGGGAAAAAGTGTAAACAGTGACAGATTTTGTATTCTTGGGATCCCAGATCACTGTGGACAGTGACTGCAGCCATGAAATTAAAAGACCCTTGCTCCTTGGAAGAAAAGCTATGATAAACCTAGACAGTATATTAAAAAGCAGAGGCATCACTTTGCTGACAAAGGTCCGTAGAGTCAAAGCTATGGTTTTTCTAGTAGTTATGTATAGATATGAGAGTTGGACCATAAAGAAGGCTGAGCACTGAAGAATGGATGCTTTTGAACTACGGTGCTAGAGAAGATTCTTGAGAGTCCCTTGGACAGCAAGGAGATCAAATCAGTCAATGCTAAAAGAAATAAACCTGAATACTGGAAGGTTGGAAGGACTGATGCTGAAGCTGAATCTCCAGTACTGTGGCCACCTGACATGAAGAGCCAACTCACTGGAAAAGACTCTGATGCTGGGAAAGATTGAAGGCAAAACGATAAGGGGATGGCAGAGGATGACATGATTAGATTGTATTACCAATTCACTGGACATGAGTTTGAGCAAACTCCAGGAGATAGTGAAGGACAGAGGAGCTTGGTGAGCTGCAGTCCATGGGGTTAAACTTTCAGACATGACTTAGCGACTGAACAACAACAACAACTAGTTATCATCCAAATATAAATGGGATTTGGGCTTATATAGCTCAATAGTTCCAACCTTTTTAGATGTTCCCTTAGGAGAGAGGCCTTTGTCATAGAAGGGCAGACCATTTGACTTGTATTTCTTGAAACTCAGAAAGTCTGTCATCTCCATCAACACCTTTAACACCCTTCATAAGACATTTAATCAGATGTGGGATTTGAAAACCAGTGTAGTAATTTTCTATTGCTATGTAACAAATTACCACAAACTTAGTTGCTTGAACATGCACTAATTATCTCACAGTTGCTGTGGGTCAGAAGTTCAGGCATGGCTTCATTGGGTTCTTTGCTTCAGAGACTCTCAACCTGGACTAGGTGCTTATTCGGAGGTTCTACTTCTAAACCTTCAACTTCAAAACTAGTGCCTTTACTTGGATGTGTAGCTTTATGTATTTCATCAAATTTGCAAAGTTTTGGCTCACATATTCTTTCTATCCTTGTCTCTCTCTCCTCTTCTGTGAGACTCCCATTATGTGTATGTAAACATATGCCTTTTTTTTTTTTTTGGCCACACTGTGCTGCTTATGGGATCTTAGTTCCTGACCAGGGAATTGAACCCATGCCCCCTGCAGTGGAAGTGCAGAGTCCTAATCATTGGACCACCAGGGAATTACCCTCTTTTTTTTTGTTAAGCTTCTCAAAGTGTGATCCTTAGGCCAGAAGCATCAATATCACTTGGGAAACTGTTAGAAATGTAAATTCTCAGGCCATAACCCAGAGGTACTGAAGAAACTCTGGGAATGAGGCCCAGGAATATGAGCCCTCCAGGCAATTTTAATGCATGATAAAGTTTGAGAACCAATGTTTTAGCCAGTTATAATTTATTAATATAGCCTAGCCATGTGTGTTTCAATGAATTGATTAATCAACTGTAGTCACAGTGATTAAACACCTATTAGATGCTGAAGAATTGATGCTTTTGAACTGTGGTGTTGGAGAAGACTCTCAAGAGTCCCTTGGACTGCAAGGAAATCCAACCAGTCCATTCTAAAGAAGATCAGTCCTGGGTGTTCATTGGAAGGACTGATGCTGAAGCTCAAATTCCAATACTTTGGCCACCTCATGCAAAGAGTTGACTCATTGGAAAAGACCCTGATGCTGGGAGGGACTGGGGGCAGGAGGAGAAGGGGACAACAGAGGATGAGATGGCTGGATGGCATCACCGACTCGATGGACGTGAGTTTGAGTGAACTCCGGGAGTTGGTGATGGACAGGGAGGCCTGGTGTGCTGCAATTCATGGGGTCGCAAAGAGTCAGACACTACTGAGCAACTGAACTGAACTGAGATGCCAAGCACTGGACATACAATGAGATGACTTCTGCTCTAAATGATAGGACCCAGTCCTCAGGCCCACTGGATCACAGAGTGTTGTTAGGAAGGCTGCCACATAAACAGGTTTAAAGAGGTAATAAGAAGGTATATATGTGGAGATGTACTTGTGACTAGTCATTGTGGGAGTGCAGAGAGGAGAGTGAAAAAGCTGGCTTGCAACTCAACATTCAAAAAGCAAAGATCATGGCATCCCATCATTAAGTGCCATCACTTCATGACAAATAGATGGGGAAAAAGTGTAAACGGTGACAGATTTTATTTTCTTGGGATCCAAAATCACTGTGGTTGGGGACTGCAGCCATGAAATTAAAAGATGCTTGTTCCTTGGAAGAAAAACTATGACAAACTCAGACAGCATTTTTAAAACCAGAGACATCAATTTGCTGACAAAGGCTCACATAGTCAAAGCTATTATTTTTCCAGTAGTCATGTACGAATGTGAGAGTCAGATCATAAGGAAGACTGAGTGCCAAAGAATGGATGCTTTTGAACTGTGGTGATGGAGAAGACTCTTGAGAGTTCCTTGGACAGAAAGGAGATCAAACCAGTCAATCCTGAAGTAAATCAACCCTGAATATTCTTTGGAAGGTCTGATGCCACCTGATGTGAAGAACCAACTCAGTGGAAAAAAAACCTGATGCTGGGAAATATTGAGGACAGGAGGAGAAGAGGGTGACAAAGCATCAGATGGTTGGATGGCATCACTGACTCAGTGGACATGAGTTTGAGCAAACTCTGGGAGACAGTAAAGGGCAGGGAAGCCTGGAATGCTGCAGTCCATGGTGTTGCAAAGAGTTGGACACAACTTAGTGACTGAAAAACAACAAGAGAAGGAGCACTGGAAATAAAAGCATCCTAAAATTGAAGCAGTGTAAGCATTAGTTCCAGGCTGAGTTGAGAAAAAGCCCATTGAGCCATTATGGTTTGAATAAAGGAGATGATAAGATAGCAGAGTTGGTGGAAGTGTGGTGTTGAGTAATTTTCTCTATAAACTGGGAAGAATGTGTTTCTACTCTGACCTCTAAATCCATTGCTGAGCCAAGTACACTGTTATCACTATTGAAATGGGAGTAATCATGGAAGTAATTATAAGAGAAGATATATATCATTTATCATTGTGATATATATTAGTGTGAAAGAAGAATATATGAACAGATTTTAAAAATTGAAATGGACAATTCTGAAAATAAAAGTAGAGAGAATTGTATCATAAAACCCCTATGTACATATAATCCAACTTTTGAGGTAGTTGTTGTGACCAAATGAGATCATGTGTATAAAGCCTTTATACAGGGCCTTAATATCAGTTCACTTCAGTTGCTCAGTTGTGTCCAACTCTTTGCAATCCCATGAACCACAGCACGCCAGGCTTCCCTGTCCATCACCAACTCCTGGAGTTTACCCAAACTCACGTGCAATGAGTCGGTGATGCCATCCAGCCATCTCATCCTCTATCATCCCTCTCTCCTCCTGCCCTCAATCTTTCCTAGCATCAGGGTCTTCTCATCCCTCTCTCCTCCTGCCCTCAATCTTTCCTAGCATCAGGGTCTTCTCAATTGAGTCAGCTCTTCGCATGAGGTGGCCAAAGTATTGGAGTTTCAGCTTCAACATCAGTCCTTCCAGTGAACACCCAGGACTGATCTCCTTTAGGATGGACTGGTTGGATCTCCTTGCAGTCCAAGGGACTCTCAAGAGTCTTCTCCAACGCCACAGTTCAAAAGCATCAATTCTTTGGTGCTCAGCTTTCTTTATAGTCCAACTCTCACATCCATACATGACTACTGGAAAAACCATAGCCTTGACTAGACTTTACAGGAATTAAGACCATCCCCAAGAAAAAGAAATGCAAAAAAGCAAAATGGCTGTCTGAGGAGGCCTTACAAATAGCTGTGAAAAGAGAAGTGAAAAGCAAAGGAGAAAAGGAAAGATATACCCATTTGAATGCAGAGGTCCAAAGAATAGCAAGGAGAGATAAGAAAGCCTTCCTCAGTGATCAATGCAAAGAAATAGAGGAAAACAATAGAATGGGAAAGACTAGAGATCTCTTCAAGAAAATTAGAGATACCAAGGGAACATTTCATGCAAAGATGGGCTCAATAAAGGACAGGAATGGTAGAGACCTAACAGAAGCAGAAGATATTAAGAAGAGGTGGCAAGAATACACAGAAGAACTATCTGTGTATCTATCTTCACAACCCAGATAATCACGATGGGTGATAATAATCACTCTCCTAGAGCCAGACATCTTGGAATGTGAAGTCAAGTGGGCCTTAGGAAGCACCACTACAAACAAAGCTAGTGGAGGTGATGGAATTCCAGTTGAGCTATTTCACATCCTAAAAGATGATGCTATGAAAGTGCTGCACTCGATATGTCAGCAAATTTGGAAAACTGAGCAGTGGCCACAGGACTGGAAAAGGTCAGTTTTCATTCCAATCCCAAAGAAAGGCAATGCCAAAGAATGCTCAAACTACCACACAATTGCACTCATCTCACATGCTAGTAAAGTGATGCTCAAAATTCTCCAAGCCAGGCTTCAGCAATATGTGAACCGTGAACTTCCAGATGTTCAAGTTGGTTTTAGAAAAGGCAGAGGATCCAGAGATCAAATTGCCAACATCCGCTGGAGCATCACAAAAGCAAGAGAGTTCCAGAAAAACATCTACTTCTGCTTTATTGACTATGCCAAAGCCTTTGACTATATGGATCACAACTAACTGTGGAAGATTTTGAAAGAGATGGGGATACCAGACCACCTGACCTGCCTCTTGAGAAATCTGTATGCAGGTCAGGAAGCAACAGTTAGAACTGGATATGGAACAACAGACTGGTTCCAAATAGGAAAAGGAGTACGTCAAGGCTATATGTTGTCACCCTGCTTATTTAACTTATATGCAGAGTACATCATGAGAAACACTGGGCTGGAGGAAGCACAAGCTGGAATCAAGATTGCCGGGAGAAATATCAATAACCTCAGATATGCAGGTGGCACCACCCTTATGGCAGAAAGTGAAGAAGGACTAAAGAGCTTCTTGATGAAAGTGAAAGAGGAGAGTGAAAAAGTTGGCTTAAAGCTCAACATTCAGAAAACTAAGATCATGGCATCCCGTCCCATCACTTCATGGCAAATAGATGGGGAAATAGTGGAAACAGTGGCTGACTTTATTTTTCTGGGCTCCAAAATCACAGCAGATGGTGATTGCAGCCATGAAATTAAAAGACACTTACTCCTTGGAAGGAAAGTTATGACCAACCTAGACAGCATTTTAAAAAGCAAAGACATTACTTTGTCAACAAAGGTCCGTCTAGTCAAGGCTATGGTTTTTCCAGTGGTCATGTATGGATGTGAGAGTTGGACTATAAAGAAAGCTGAGTGCTGAAGAATTTATGCTTTTGAACTGTGGTGTTGGAGAAGATTCTTGAGAGTCCCTTGCACTGCAAGGAGATCCAACCAGTCCATTCTAAAGGAGATCAGTCCTGGGTGTTCATTGGTAGGACTGATGTTGAAGCTGCAACTCCAGTACTTTGGCCACGTCATGCAAAGAGCTGATTCATTTGAGAAGACCCTGATGCTGAGGGCAGAAGGAGAAGGGGATGACAGAGGATGAGATGGTTGGATGGCATCACTGACTCATTGGACATGAGTTTGAGTGAACTCCGGGAGCTGGTGATGGATAGGGAGGCCTGGCATGCTGCAGTCCATGGGGTTGCAAAGAGTTGGACACGACTGAGCGACTGAACTGAACTACACTGACTAGGTGGAGGCTTTCAATATTGGCTTGGTACTGGTCACGTTTTAAGCAGAAAATCAAAAGAGGTTAATTGTCGGGATCTGACCTTAACAAGTGTGGGGGCTAGTTTCATAGTCCATATGAGGCTCTTGTCTTTGTACTTGGTGATAGAGCTCAAAATCAACAGGGATGAGCTGGAAGCGGCGTCAGTGGCTCACTGACTCCAAGTCTCTAACTTTATTGACCAGCAGAAGATGCTGTCCTTTATCATGGAGCCCATGACAGTTGGGGCTGCTAGGATCAGGTAGGAGCTAGAACGTCAGGGACTGTTTAACAGTAGGATTCCTGTGTGCTGTTTCCTATCTCTCTTGAGCCCTCTGTTCCTTATCAGTTCCTGATAGGAGAGAGCAGAGTGGCAAGCCACTCCCAGGACTCAGATCAAAGAGATGGGATTCTTGCTTAAGATTTCCTTCATTAGCTTTTCCATATGGTGAAAGGGATTATCTACAACCCTCTTTTGATATGGATTGTCTTTTGGCTTTATGGCCTCTAGTACTCCTTGTTTCCTTGGTAATTTGTAAAGTCTGGTCTTTTGATCTTTATCTGAAGAAGCTACCTTGTAATATGGTATATATATCCACACAGAATTCAATAAAGCACCCTTGTTCCACCAGAGACTTGGGTCCCCATGTCCTTCTTTCTCTCTCTCTCTATCTCTCTTTCTGGCTGATTCCCTGGAGCATGGAGGCCTTCCGAGTTCATTTTCCTGCCTGGGCTTCCAAGACCTCTCAAGACTTCTTGAGAGGGTGCCCTGTGCCTACATGAGTGGTACAAGCTCTGTCCAAGGGCTTTATTGGTTTTCAGCATAACCCAGGGAATATTAGCCTCTTTCTTTCTTTCACTTTCTTATCATCGACTATGGACCACCAGGTTCCGGTCCATTAAAGGACCCCAACACTAGAGGACCGGTGAGCCTGGCTGCTGCTACATGCCAACAAAGTAAGTATGTGAGCTGCAAGGGAGCCTGGCACCTTGTAGTGACCTTTGAAACATAAAAAGTGTGGCTGTGACTTCACTTTTGCCTTTTAAATCTCATGTAAGATGTTCCTTGCACTTTGGTTGGGAACCCACTCCAGTATTCTTGCCCGGAGAATTCCGTGGACAGAGAAGCCTGGTAGGCTACAGTCCATGGGGTCGCAGAGTCAGATGCAACTTAGCACACATACACACAACTGAGAATTATGCACAGAAGGGGATTCAGGGACATGTAGTTTTGGTTATTAATTACTGTGTAACAAACTACCCCCAGAGCCATAGCTTAAAATAGTAACAATCGTTTATTTATCTCAGAAATACACAATTTGGGCATGCCTCACTGAGGACGGCTCATCTGTGCTCCATATGGTGTCAGCTAGAGTGGCTCCAAAGACTTGTCAGAGGCTGGCTGGGGACTGGAATCATCTGAAGGCTCTGTCACTCCTATGTCTGGCAGTTGATGCTGGCAGCTGGAACAGCTGGTGCTCTGTCTGTGTGGTCTCTCTGGCATGGCAGCTTCATGGTAGCCAGACTTCTTATTAGAGTTCAGAGTTCTAGAGACATGAGATGAGAGAGGTAGACAGACAGTGACAGGCAGACAAAGTTTTTGTTCTGGTTCTGCCATTTATTAAAGGTGTCACTTTAAGCAAGTGTCACTTTAAGCATTTATTCTCTCTGATCCTCAGTTCTCAAATATTAAAAATCAAAACTTACATTGGAGTTGTTGAGAAGAAGACCCTTAGGCAAAAAATTGAGTGAAAGTAGTTTATTTGGAAATTAATCCCAGGAAATATCAGAAGGGAGCTGGGAAGCTTGCAAGGAAGCCAGTAAAAGGTACTTAAGCAAGTAACCCCTTAGGCAATGGACGCTTAAAACCTCTGGGGAACCCTGGGGAACCACTGTAGAACTTATGTCTCAGAACTAGGGTATTAACTCAAACCAGCCATTGGGTGAGGACTGGGGGGAGGTGGAGGGTGAGGGGGTGGGGTGGGGAGTGGGAGGTGAGTGAGGGAGAATTAATTCCCAGTACTTTTGCCCTGTTAAGTTACACAGGTGAGAAAAACCCTCAGACAAAGAGATAAAGGTGCTGTTGGAGGAAAATTAAGCAGGTTTGCACAGAAAATAGTAATAGCTGAAGAGATATGAACAGGGCACCGACAGGGGTTGATACAAAGGATATTAGTTGTTTTTTTAAGGTCGTTGAATAAAATGTGATAATATACAAAACATCCTCTACTGGTGTGATGGTTCTAGTTTTTGCTTTGGGATCCTCCACATCAGGATTCAAGGGCTGCATTCAGAGGTCCTGGAACTTTGAATACTGTCAACTTCCTAAAAGTCTCAACAAATGACATTAATGTATATGGATTACCACTTCCCTCAATGAACTTCACGGCTGATCATGTTAAACTCTGCATTGTTGTTGTTGTTCAGTAGCTAAGTTGGTTCTGACTCTTTGTGACCCCATGGATTGCAGTAAGCCAGGCTTCTTTGTCTCTCACTTCCCTGTCCCTCTTGTGACTTTGCTCAAACTCATGTCCAGTGAGTCGGTGATGCTACCCAACCATCTCATCCTCTGTTGCTTCCTTCTCCTGCCTTCAATCTTTCCCAGCATCAGGGTCTTTTCCAGTGAGTTGGCTCTTCACATCAGGTGGCCAGAGTGTTGGAGCTTCAGCTTCAGCATCAGTCCTTCCAATGAGTATTCAGGGTTGATTTTCTTTAGGACTGATTGGTTTGATATCCTTGCAGTCCAAGGTAATCACAAGAATCTTTTCCAGCACCATAATTCAAAACCATCAGTTCTTCAGTGCTCAGTTTTCTTTATGGTCCAACTCTCACATCCATACATGACTACTGGGAAAACCATAGCTTTGACTATAATAGGGATCTTTGTTAGCTAAATGATGTCTCCACTTTTTAATGTTTTCTAGGTTTGTCATAGCTTTTCTTCCAAGTAGCAAGCATCTTTAACTTCATTGCTGCAGTCACTGTCTGCAGTGATTTTGAAGCCCAAGAAGATAACACATGTCACTGTTTCCACTTTTTCCCCTTCTATTTGCCATGAAGTGATGAGACTGGATCCCATGATTTTCTTTTTTGAATGTTGAGTTTTAAGCCAGCTTTTTCACTGTCCTCTTTCACCTTCATCAAGAAACTTTTTATTTCCTCTTTGTTTTCTTTTATTAGAGTGGTATCATCTGCATATATTAGGTTGTTGGTGTTTCTCCTGACAGTCTTGATTCCAGCTTGTGATTCATCCAGTCTGGCATTTTGCACAGAAATGTAATGTAATATGCACAGAAGTTAAATAAGCAGAGTGACAATTAACAGTCTTGATTTATTCCTTTCTCAACTTTGAAACAGTTCATTGTTTCATGTCTGGTTCTAACTGCTGCTTCTTGACCTGCATACAGATTTCTCTGGAAACAGGTAAGATGGTCTGGTATTCCCATTTCTTAAAGAATTTTCCACAGTTTGTTGGGATCCACACAGTCAAAGGATTTAGCATAGACAATAAAGCAAAGTAGATATTTTTCTGGAATTCCCTTGCTTTCTCCATGACTGAATGAATGTTGGCAATTTGAACACTTGTTCCTCTGCTTTTCTAAATCCAGCTTGTATATCTGGAAGTTCTCAGTTCACATACTGCTGAAGCCTACCTTGAAGGATTTTGAGCATTACTTTGCTAGTATGTGAAATGAGTGCAAATTGGGTGGTAGTTTGAACATTCTTTGGCATTGCCCTTCTCTGGTATTGAAATAAAAACTGACCTTTTCCAGTCCTTTGGCCACTGCTGAGTTTTCCAAATTTCCTGGCATATTGCGTGTAGTATTTTAATAGCATCATCTTTTAGGATTTGTAATAGCTCAGCTGGAATTCCTCACCTCCACTAGCTTTGTTCACAGTAATGCTTCCTAAGACCCACTTGACTTCACACTCCAGGATGTCTGGCTCTAGGTGAGTGGCCACACCATCATGGTTATCTGGGTCATTAAGACCTTTTTCATACAGTTCTTCTGTGTATTCTTGCTACCGCTTCTTAATCTCTTCTCCTTCAGTTAGGTCCTTATGGTTTCTGTGCTTTATCGTGCCCATGATTGCATAAAATATTCCCTTGGTATCTCCAATTTTCTTGAAGAGATCTCTAGTCTTTCTCATTCTGTTGTTTTCCTCTGTTTCTTTGCATTGTTCATTTAAAAGGCTTTCTGTTTGCTATGCTCTGGAACTTTGCATTTGGTTGGGTAAATCTTTCCCTTTTTCTGTTGCCTTTCATTTCTCTTCTTTTCCTGGCTATTTGTAAAGCCTTTGCTGTCAGACAACCACTTTGCCGTCTTGCATTTCTTTTTCTCTGGGATGGTTTGATCACTGCCTCCTATACAATGTTATGAACCTCTGTCCATAGTTCTTCAGGCACTCTGTCTACCAGTTCTAACCCCTTGACTCTGTTTGTCACCTCCACTGTATAATCATAAGGGATTTGATTTAGGTCATACATGAATGTGCTAGTGGTTTTCCCTACTTTCTTCATTTTAAGTCTGAATTTTGCAACAAGGATTTCATGATCTGAGCCACAGTCAGCTCTTGATCTTGTTTTTGCTGATTGTATACAGCTTCTCCATCTTCGACTGCAAAGAATATAATCAATCTGATTTCAGTGTTGACCATCTGGTGATGTTCATATATAGAACCGTCTCTTGTGTTGTTTGAAGAGGGTGTTTCCTCTGACCAGTGTATTCTCTTGACAAAACTCTGTTAACCTTTGCCCTGCTTCATTTTGTACTCCAAGGGTAAACTTGCCTGTTATTCCAGATATCTCTTAGCTTGAGCTTCCTACTTTTACATTCTAATCCCCTATGATGAAAAGGATGTCTTTTTTGGTGTTAGTTCTAGAAGGTCTTGTAGGTCTTCATAGACTCTGCAGATGACCATTATATCTACTACTGTGGGCAAAAATCCCTTAGAAGAAATGGAGTAGCCCTCATAGTCAACAGAAGAGTCTGAAGTGCAATCTCAAAAATGACAGAATGATCTTTGTTCGTTTCCAAGGCAAACCATTCAATATCACAGTAATCCAAGTCTATGCCCCAATCAGTAATGCTTAATAAGCCGAAATTGAATGGTTCCATGAAGACCTATGAGACCTTCTAGAACTAGCACCAAAAAAAAAAAAAAAAATATCCTTTTCATCATAGGGGACTGGAATGCAAAAGTAGGAAGTCAAGAGATACCTGGAATAACAGGCAAATTTGGCCTTGGAGTACAAAATGAAGCAGTGCAAAGGGTAACAGAGTTTTGCCAAAAGAATGCACTGGTCACGGCAACACTTTCTTCCAACAAGAGATGACTCTACACATGGACATCACCAGATGGTCAATACCAAAATCAGATTGATTATATTCTTGCACAACAGACTGGTTCCAAAGAGGAAAAGAAGTACGTCAAGGCTGTATATTGTCACTCTGCTTATTTAACTTATATGCAGAGTACATCATGAGAAATGCCGAACTGGGAGAAACACAAGCTGGAATCAAGATTACCAGGAGAAATATCAATAACCTCAGATATGCAGATGACACCACCCTTATGGCAGAAAGTGAAGAGGAACTAAAAAGCCTCTTGATGAAAGTGAAAGTGGAGAGTGAAAAAGTTGGCTTAAAGCTCAACATTCAGAAAACTAAGATCATGGCATCCGGTCCCATCACTTCATGGGAAATAGATGGGGAAACAGTGGAAACAGTGTCAGACTTTATTTTTCTGGGCTCCAAAATCACTGCAGATGGTGATTGCAGCCATGAAATTAAAAGACACTTACTCCTTGGAAGGAAAGTTATGACCAACCTAGATAGTATATTGAAAAGCAGAGATACTACTTTGCCAACAAAGGTCCATCTAGTCAAGGCTATGGTTTTCCCAGTGGTCATGTATTGATGTGAGAATTGGACTGTAAAGAAAGCTGAGTCACAAAGAATTGATGCTTTTGAACTGTGGTATTGCAGAGGACTCTTGAGAGTCCCTTGGACTGCAAGGAGATCTAACCAGTCCATTCTAAAGGAGATCAGTCCTGGGTGTTCTTTGGAAGGACCGATGCTGAAGCTGAAACTGCAATACTTTGGCCACCTCATGCGAAGAGTTGACTCATTGGAAAAAACTCTGATGCTGGGAGGGATTGGGGGCAGGAGGAGAAGGGGATGACAGAGGATGAGATGGCTGGATGGCATCACCAACTCGGTGGACAGGAGTTGAGTGAACTCTGGGAGTTGGTGAAGGACAGGGAGCTCTGGTGTGCTGTGATTCATGGGGTTGCAAAGAGTCAGACACGACTGAGGGACTGAACTGAACTGATATTCTTGCAGCCAAACATGGAGAAGCTGTATACAGTCAGCAAAAACAAGACTGGGAGCTGACTGTGGCTCAGATCATGAACTCCTTATTGCCAAGTGAAAAGTGAAAGTCGCTCAGTTGTGTCTGGCTCTTTGTGAGCCCATTGACTATACATTCCAAGGAATTTTCCAGGCCAGAATACTGGAATGGGTAGGGTAACCTTTCCTTTCTCCAGGGGATCTTCCGAACCGAGGGACGAAACCCAGGTCTCCCACATTGCAGGCAGATTCTTTACCAGCTGAGCCACAAGGGAAGTCCCCTATTGCCAAATTCAGACTTAAAGAATGTAGGGAAAATCACTAGACCATTCAGGTATGACCTAAATCAAATCCCTTAAGATTATACAGTGGAAATGACAAAGAGATTCAAGGGATTAGATCTGATAGATTGCCTGAAGAACTATGGATGGAGGTTTGTGACATTGTACAGAAGGCAATGAGCAAAACCATCCCCAAGAAAAGAAATATAAAAAGGCAAAATGGTTGTCTGAGGAGGCCTTATAAATAGCTGAGAAAAGAACAGAGGCTAACGGCAAAGGAGAAAAGGAAAGATATGCTGATTTGAATGCAATTTCCAAAGAATAGCAGAAGAGATAAGAAAGCCTTCCTTAGTGATCAACACAAAGAAAAGGAGGAAAGCAATAGAATGGAAAAGAACAGAGATCTCTTCAAGAAAATTAGAGATACCAAGGGAACACTTCATGCAAAGATGGGCTCAATAAAGGACAGGAATTGTAAGGATGTAACAGAAGCAGAAGATATGAGGAAATGGTGGCAAGAATACACAGAAGAACTATACAAAAATGATCTTCATGACGCAGATAACTGCGATGGTGTGATCACTTACCAAGAGCTGGACATCCTGAAATGTAAAGTCTAGTGGGCCTTCAGATCAGATCAGATCCGTCGCTCAGTCGTGTCTGACTCTTTGCGAACCCAAGAATCGCAGCACGCCAGGCCTCCCTGTCCATCACCAACTCCCGGAGTTCACTCAGACTCATGTCCATCGAGTCAGTGATGCCATCCAGCCATCTCATCCTCTGTCGTCCCCTTCTCCTCCTGCCCAAAATCCCTCCCAGCAGCAGAGTCTTTTCCAATGAATCAACTCTTCCCATGAGGTGGCCAAAGTATTGCAGTTTCAGCTTTAGCATCATTCCTTCCAAAGAAATCCCAGGGCTGATCTCCTTCACAATGGACTGGTTGGATCTCCTTGCAGTCCAAGGGACTCTCAAGAGTCTTCTCCAACACCACAGTTCAAAAGCATCAATTCTTCGGCACTCAGCCTTCTTCACAGTCCAACTCTCACATCAATACATGACCACTGGAAAAACCGTAGCCTTGACTAGACGGACCTTTGTTGGCAAAGTAATGTCTCTGCTTTTGAATATACTATCTAGGTTGGTCATAACTTTCCTTCCAAGGAGTAAGTGTCTTTTAATTTCATGGCTGCAATCACCATCTGCAGTGATTTTGGAGCCCAGAAAAATAAAGTCTGACACTGTTTCCACTGTTTCCCCATCTATTTCCCATGAAGTGATGGGACCGGATGCCATGATCTTCGCTTTCTGAATGTTGAGCTTTAAGCCAACTTTTTCACTCTCCACTTTCACTTTCATCAAGAGGCTTTTTAGTTCCTCTTCACTTTCTGCCATAAGGGTGGTGTCATCTGCATATCTGGGGTTATTGATATTTCTCCTGGTAATCTTGATTCCAGCTTGTGTTTCTCCCAGTTCAGCATTTCTCATGATGTACTCTGCATATAAGTTAAATAAACAGGGTGACAATATACAGCCTTGACGTACTCCTTTTCCTATTTGGAACCAGTCCGTTGTTCCATGTCCAGTTCTAACTGTTGCTTCCTGACCTGCATACAGATTTCTCAAGAGGCAGGTCAGGTGGTCTGGTATTTCCATCTCTTTCATAATTTTCCACAGTTTATTGTGATCCATACAGTCAAAGGCTTTGACATAGTCAATAAAGCAGAAATAGATGTTTTTCTGGAACTCTCTTGCTTTTGTGATGATCCAACGGATGTTGGCAATTTGATCTCTGGATCCTCTGCCTTTTCTAAAACCAGCTTGAACATCAGGAAGTTCGCGGTTCACGTATTGCTGAAGCCTGGCTTGGAGAATTTTGAGCATTACTTTACTAGCGTGTGAGATGAGTGAAATTGTGCGGTAGTTTCAGCATTCTTTGGCATTGCCTTTCTTTGGGATTGGAATAAAAACTGACCTTTTCCAGTCCTGTGGCCACTGCTGAGTTTTCCAAATTTGCGGGCATATTGAGTGCAGCACTTTCACAGCATCAGCATCATCTTTCAGGATTTGGAATAGCTCAACTGGAATTCTATCACCACCACTAGCTTTGTTCATAGTGATGCTTTCTAAGGCCCACTTGACTTCACATTCCAGGATGTGTGGCTCTAGGTCAGTGATCACACCATCGTGATTATCTGGGTCGTGAAGATCTTTTTTGTACAGTTCTTCTGTGTATTCTTGCCACTTCTTCTTAATATCTTCTGCTTCTGTTAGGTCCATACCATTTCTGTCCTTTATCGAGCCCATCTTTGCATGAAATGTTCCTTTGGTATCTCTGATTTTCTTGAAGAGATCTCTAGTCTTTCCTATTCTGTTGTTTTCCTCTATTTCTTTGCATTGGTCGCTGAAGAAGGCTTTCTTATCTCTTCTTGCTATTCTTTGGAACTCTGCATTCAGATGTTTATATCTTTCCTTTTCTCCTTTGCTTTTTGCTTCTCTTCTTTTCACAGCTATTTGTAAGGCCTCCCCAGACAGCCATTTTGCTTTTTTGCATTTCTTTTCCATGGGGATGGTCTTGATCCCTGTCTCCTGTACAATGTCACGAACCTCATTCCATAATTCATCAGGCACTCCATCTATCAGATCTAGGCCCTTAAATCTATTTCTCACTTCCACTGTATAATCATAAGGGGTTTGATTTAGGTCATACCTGAATGGTCTAGTGGTTTTCCCTACTTTCTTCAATTTAAGTCTGAATTTGGCAATAAGGAGTTCATGGTCTGAGCCACAGTCAGCTCCTGGCCTTGTTTTTGCTGACTGTATAGAGCTTCTCCATCTTTGGCTGCAAAGAATATAATCAATCTGATTTCGGTATTGACCATCTGGTGATGTCCATGTATAGTCTTCTCTTGTGTTGTTGGAAGAGGGTGTTTGTTATGACCAGTTCATTTTCTTGGCAAAACTCTATTAGTGTTTTCCCTGCTTCATTCCGTATTCCAAGGCCAAATTTGCCTGTTACTCCAGGTGTTTCTTTTTTTTTTTAAACTTTACAAATTGTATTAGTTTTGCCAAATATCAAAATGAATCTGCCACAGGTATACATGTGTTCCCCATCCTGAACCCTCCTCCCTCCTTCCTCCCCATACCATCCCTCTGGGTCATCCCAGTGCACTAGCCCCAAGCATCCAGTATCGTGCATCGAACCTGGACTGGCAACTCGTTTCATACATGATATTATACATGTTTCAAAGCCATTCTCCCAAATCTTCCCACCCTCTCCCTCTGCAACAGAGTCCATAAGACTGTTCTATACATCAGTGTCTCTTTTGCTGTCTTGTACACAGGGTTATTGTTAGCATCTTTCTAAATTCCATATATATGCGTTAGTATACTGTATTGGTGTTTTTCTTTCTGGCTTACTTCACTCTGTATAATAGGCTCCAGTTTCATCCACCTCATTAGAACTGATTCAAATGTATTCTTTTTAATGGCTGAGTAATACTCCATTGTGTATATGTACCACCGCTTTCTTATCCATTCATCTGCTGATGGGCATCTAGGTTGCTTCCATGTCCTGGCTATTATAAACAGTGCTGCGATGAACATTGGGGTACACGTGTCTCTTTCCCTTCTGGTTTCCTCAGTGTGTATGCCCAGCAGTGGGATTGCTGGATCATAAGGCAGTTCTATTTCCAGTTTTTTAAGGAATCTCCACACTGTTCTTCATAGTGGCTGTACTAGTTTGCATTCCTACCAACAGTGTAAGAGGGTTCCCTTTTCTCCACACCCTCTCCAGCATTTATTGCTTGTAGACTTTTGGATCGCAGCCATTCTGACTGGTGTGAAATGGTACCTCATAGTGGTTTTGATTTGCATTTCTCTGATAATGAGTGATGTTGAGCATCTTTTCATGTGTTTGTTAGCCATCTGTGTGTCTTCTTTGGAGAAATGTCTATTTAGTTCTTTGGCCCATTTTTTGATTGGGTCATTTATTTTTCTGGAGTTGAGCTGTAGGAGTTGCTTGTATATTTTTGAGATTAGTTGTTTGTCAGTTGCTTCATTTGCTACTATTTTCTCCCATTCTGAAGGCTGCCTTTTCACCTTGCTAATAGTTTCCTTTGATGTGCAGAAGGTTTTAAGTTTAATTAGGTCCCATTTGTTTATTTTTGCTTTTATTTCCAATATTCTGGGATTTGGGTCATAGAGGATCCTGCTGTGATTTATGGTGGAGAGTGTTTTGCCTATGTTCTCCTCTAGGAGTTTCATAGTTTCTGGTCTTACGTTTAGATCTTTAATCCATTTTGAGTGTACTTTTGTGTATGGTGTTAGAAAGTGTTCTAGTTTCATTCTTTTACAAGTGGTTGACCAGATTTCCCAGCACCACTTGTTAAAGAGATTGTCTTTAATCCATTGTATATTCTTGCCTCCTTTGTCAAAGATAAGGTGTTCATATGTGCATGGATTTATCTCTAGGCTTTCTATTTTGTTCCATTGATCTATATTTCTGTCTTTGTGCCAGTACCATACTGTCTTGATGACTGTGGCTTTGTAGTAGAGCGTGAAGTCAGGTAGGTTGATTCCTCCAGTTCCATTCTTCTTTCTCAAGATAGCTTTGGCTATTCGAGGTTTTCTGTATTTCCATACAAATTGTGAAATTATTTGTTCTAGCTCTGTGAAGAATACCGTTGGTAGCTTGATAGGGATTGCATTGAATGTATAAATTGCTTTGGGTAGTATATTCATTTTCACTATATTGATTCTTCCAATTCATGAACATGGTATATTTCTCCATCTATTAGTGTCCTCTTTGATTTCTTTCACCAGTGTTTTATAGTTTTCTATATATAGGTCTTTAGTTTCTCTAGGTAGATATATTCCTAAGTATTTTATTCTTTCCGTTGCAATGGTGAATGGAATTGTTTCCTTAATTTCTCTGTTTTCTCATTATTAGTGTATAGGAATGCAAGGCATTTCTCTGTGTTGATTTTATATCCTGCAACTTCACTATAATCATTGATTAGTTCTAGTAATTTTCTGGTGGAGTCTTTAGGGTCTTCTATGTAGAGGCTCGTGTCATCTGCAAATAGTGAGAGTTTTACTTCTTCTTTTCCAATTTGGATTCCTTTTATTTCTTTTTCTGCTCTGATTGCTGTGGCCAAAACTTCCAAAACTATGTTGAATAGTAATGGTGAAAGTGGGCACCCTTGTCTTGTTCCTGACTTTAGAGGGAATGCTTTCAATTTTTCACCATTGAGGATAATGTTTGCTGTGGGTTTGTCATAAATAGCTTTTATTATGTTGAGGTATGTTCCTTCTATTCCTGCTTTCTGGAGAGTTTTTATCATAAATGGATGTTGAATTTTGTCAAAGGCTTTCTCTGCATCTTTGACTCCAGGTGTTTCTTGACTTCCTACTTTTGCATTCCAGTCCCCTATAATGAAAAGGACATCTTTTTTGGGTGTTAGTTCTAAAAGGTCTTGTAGGTCTTCATAGAACCATTCAACTTCAGCTTCTTCAGTGTTACTGGTTGGGGCATAGACTTGGATTACTGTGATATTGAATGGTTTGCCTTGGAAACGAACAGAGACCATTCTGTCATTTTTGAGATTGCATCCAAGTACTGCATTTCGGACTCTTTTGTTGACCATGATGGCTACTCCATTTCTTCTGAGGGATTCCTGCCCGCAGTAGTAGATATAATGGTCATCTGAGCTAAATTTACCCATTCTAGTCCATTTCAGTTCGCTGATTCCTAGAATGTCGACATTCACTCTTGCCATCTCTTGTTTGACCACTTCCAATTTGCCTTGATTCATGGACCTGACATTCCAGGTTCCTATGTAATATTGCTCTTTACAGCATCAGACCTTGCCTCTATCACCAGTCACATCCACAACTGGGTATTGTTTTTGCTTTGACTCCATCCCTTCATTCTTTCTGGAGTTATTTCTCCACTGATCTCCAGTAGCATATTGGGCACCTACTGACCTGGGGAGTTTCTCTTTCAGTATCCTATCATTTTGCCTTTTCATACTGATTATGGGTTTCTCAAGGCAAGAATACTGAAGTGGTTTGCCATTCCCTTCTCCAGTGGACCACATTCTGTCAGATCTCTCCACCATGACCTGCCCATCTTGGGTTACCCCTGGGCATGGCTTAGTTTCATTGAGTTAGACAAGGCTGTGGTCCTAGTGTGATTAGATTGACTAGTTTTCTCTGAGTATGGTTTCAGTGTGTTTGCCTTCTGATGCCCTCTTGCAACACCTACCGTCTTACTTGGGTTTCTCTTACTTTGGGCGTGGGGTATCTCTTCACAGCTGCTCCAGCAAAGCGCAGCCATTGCTCCTTACCTTGGACAAGGGGTATTTCCTCACCGCCGCCCTTCCTGCCCTTCAACGTGGGACAGCTCCTCTAGGCCCTCCTGCGCCCGCGCAGCCACAGCTCCTTGGACCTGGGGTTGGTTCTCCCGGCCACCGCTCCGGCCTCTGGCATGGGGTAGCTCCTCCTGGCCACCGCCCCAGACCTCGGACGCGGGGTAAGTCCTCTCGTCTCCACCTCTGACCTCGGACGTGGGGTAGCTCCTCTCGGCCCTGTGACGACCGGTGCGCTAAGCGCAGGCGGCTGCGACGACCTGTGCACTAAGCGCGGCCGAGAGGAGCCACCCCACGTCCAAGGTCAGGGGCAGAAGTCAGGAGGACCCCATGCCCGAAGGGCGGCGGCCAAGAGGAGTTACCCCATGACCCAGGTCAGGGGCAGCGGCGAGAGTACCAGTGGGCCTTAGGAAGCATCATTACAAACAAAGCTAGTGGAGGTGATGGAATTCCAGTTGAGCTATTTCAAGTACTAAAAGATGATGCTGTGAAAGTGCTGTACTCAAGATGCCAGCAAATTTGGAAAACTCAGCAGTGGCCACAGACCTACAAAAGGTCAGTTTTTATTTCAATACCAAAGAAGGGCAGCACCAAAGAATGTTCAAACTACCACACAGTTGGACTCATCTCACATGCTAGTAATGTTCAAAATTCTCCAATCCAGGCTACAACAGTAGGTAAACTGTGTACTTCCAGATGTTCAAGATGAATTTAGAGAAGGCAATGGCACCCCACTCCAGTACCCTTGCCTGGAAAATCCCACAGACAGAGGAGCCTGGTAGGCTGCAGTCCATGGGGTCGCTAAGAGTCGGACATGACTGAGTGACTTCACTTTCACTTTTCTCTTTTCATGCACTGGAGAAGGAAATGGCAACCCACTCCAGTATTCTTGCCTGGAGAATCCCAGGGACGACGGAGCCTGGTGGGCTGCCATCTATGGGGTCGCACAGAGTCGGACACTACTGAAGCAACTTAGCATAGCATAGCATAGAAAAGGCAGAGGAATCAGAGATCAAATTGCCAAGATTCATTCAGTCATGGAGAAAGCAAGAGAATCCCAGAAAAACATCCACTTCTGCTTGAAGTGAAGTGAAAGTCGCTCAGTTGTGTCTGACTCTTTGTGACCCCATGGACTATACAGTCCATGGAATTCTTCAGGCCAGAATACTGGAGTGGGTAGCCTTTCCCTTCTCCAGGGGATCTTCCCAACACAGGAATCGAACCAGGGTCTCCTGCATTACAGGTGGATTCTTTTACCAACTGTTCTGTCAGAGAAGTAGATCACAGTAAACTGTGGAAAACTCTTCAAGAGATGGGAATACCAGACCACCTTAACTGCCTCCTGAGAAATCTGTATGCTGTCAAGAAGCAACAGTTAGAACTGGACATGGAACAACAGACAGGGAAAGTAGTACATCAAGGCTGTATATTGTCACCCTGCTTATTTAACTTCTACGCAGAGTACATCATGCAAAGTGCTGGGCTGGATGAAGCACAAGTTGAAATCAAGGTTGCAGGGAGAAATATCAGAAAAATCAGAAACCTCAGATATGCAGATGACACCACCTGTATGGCAGAAAGTGAAGAGGAACTAAAAAGCCTCTTGATGAAAGTGAAAGAGGAGAGTGAAAAACCTGGCTTAAAACTCAACATTCAAAAAACTAAGATCATGGCATCCGGTCCCATTACTTCATGGCAGTAGATGGGGAAACAGTGGAAACAGAGAGCTTATTTTCTTGGGCTCCAAAATCACTGCAGATGGTGATTGCAGCCATGAAATTAAAAGACACTTGCTGCTTGGAAGAAAAGCTATGAGGAACCTAAACACCACATTAAAAAGCAGAGACATTGCTGACAAAGATCCATCTGGTCAAAGCTATGGTTTTCCAGTAGTCATGTATGGATGTGAGAGTTGGACTATACAGAATGGTGAACACTGAAGAATTGATGCTTTTGAACTGTGGTGTTGGAGAAGACTCTGGAACGTCTCTTGGACAGCAAGGAGATCAAATCAGTCAATCCTAGAGGAAATCAGTTCTGAATATTCATCGGAAGGACTGATGCTGAAGCTGAAACTCCGATATTTTGGCCACCTAATGCAAAGAACTGACTCACTGAAAAAGACTCTGATGCTGGGAAAGATTGAAGGCGGGAGGAGAAGGGGCCGACAGAGGATGAGATGGTTGGATGGCATCACTGACTGCATGGACATGAGTTTGAGCAAGCTCAGGAATTTGGTGATGGTCAGGGAAGCCTGGCGTGCTGTAATCCATGGAGTCACAGAGTCAGACTCGACTGAGGGACTGGACTTAACACCTCTAATAGCCTATAGGAGTTCAGACCTTCCAGTGGTTCCTCATAACTCTTAACCCACATTAAGGCTAGCCATCTTCTTTAATCTTACTCAAACTCTGACCCCTTCCAGAAGCCCCTCTTTTCTCATATGTTCTGGAACTCATGATCTGTAATATTTCCCGAGAATAGCTGCAAACCAACCGTATTATGGTATTGAACTCCCAAGTCTGCAGTCATTTTATAGTTAATTGTGTTATCTTCGAAGATTTTTCAACAGAGTGACATAATCCAATCTTTGCAAAGATTTTGGTGTGCAAGATTTGGTGTGCAGCTACCCGTTTTGAGGCATGAGAGGCGGGAGGACCTGACTTGGCATGAAGCACAGTGACAGTAAAGGAAGCCACTGAGGTTAAAGTGGCAAAGCTTCATGTCTAGTAAACAATGGCCTGGTATCTGAAGACTTCGGTTCCTGGGCATGGTGCTATTGCCAGTCTCGCAGTGTTGCTGGTGTCTTCCCCAAGTGTAGGGAAGGAATGACACTACCTCGCAGGGTCACAGAGGGGAGCGAGGGGATAAAACTGGCTTCGTGCTCAGCACTGTGTCTGCCAACAGGGTAAAGCGCGCCAATCCTGTTTTCTATTAAGAAAAAGCGGGGGGAGATTATACTATCCACATCCCAGAGATTGCCGTTAGTGGTGAGCCTAAGTACCAGGCCTGCTGTTCACTCCCCTTACCCCTACGGGGGAAAGACCCGAAGAAACTGGCAGGGAGGGTGTGTTACAGAGCGTCCGCTCCCAGGCCTCTCCGCAATCCACCCCCAGCCCCAAAGCTCCTCCAGCCGAGAGCTGTTGCCGGGGCCCGGGCGCCGCCCAACTCCAGCGCAGGCCAATGGTAGCGCGGCCTGGGCACCGCCCAGCCTCAGTGAAGGCCTATAGCGGCGCGGCACGGGCACCGCCCTGATTCTCCTCCGGCCAATAGCGGCATGGCCCGGTGCGGGGGACTGCCTCCAGCCGGGCGGGTAGGTGGAGAGGCGGTCACCGGCTCCGCCTCACTCCCCTCTGACCCGGTGTCTCGTCTCTCTCTCTTCCTGTTCCAAACCACGTGGACGCGCCGGGGGCTGCGGGAGGGAACCCAGGCCGCCCCTGCCGCTGTCGCCGCTACTGCCATACCGCGACCCCCTCGCCCATCCGAAGTCGCCTCGTCCCTGCTGCCCGCGGCTTTGCGGAGGGCGTGCACATGGCGAGCCAGGCGCACTCCCTCAGCTACTCAGGCTGCAACTTCTTGCGCCAGCGTCTGGTCCTGTCCACTCTGAGCGGGCGCCCAGTCAAAATCCGAAAGATTCGGGCCAGAGATGACAACCCCGGCCTCCGAGGTAACTCCGGGGCGCGCAGCTCGCAGGGTGGGCGCAGGGCCCGAGGGGAGACCGCGCTCTTGCCCTGGGGTCCGGGAGGCAGGGAGCCTCCGGGTTCCGTGGGCGCGTAGGGGGCTCGCAGCGCGTCGCCCCCACACCAGAACGCGCTTGAGGTTGTGGGGAGGCGGGGTCGCGCCCCGAGGACTGAGCTCTGGTGCGCGCGGCGCTCCGCGTCTCCCAGGCGCTGGTAGTAAACAGCTACACGTTTTCCAGCACTATGTGTTGCAACATATCCCAGGCATCGCCCCCTCGTTTGTCTTGAGTCTCTCTTGCTCTCGCTATTAACCTCTCAAAAGAGAGAAACAGTTTGTTGGACCGACATGTGGTGAATGGGCAGATGAAAAGACGGAGAGAGATGTGGAGAGAGCGAAGTACCACTGGTTGGTATTGTCCCCTGTCCCAAAACAGGTCTCAGAAGCAGATGTCCCCTTGGTCGCCACCGGCTGTCCGTGTCGCCATGATTTCTCGGCCGCCCTCACACATCTCCTTGCGTGTGGATTAAAGAATTTTTAAAAATTCTTTGTTTATTTTCAGCCGTGACTGTGATTGGTTTGTGCAGGACAGAAGCTTTGAGATAAATTTTTAACAGTCATGGGCCTAATTGCCTTGACTTTAGTAAAGGGTTGGTGACAAGTGCTAAACTATAGGCTTCAGAGCTCTCTTTTTGCCCTACAGGGTGAATAGGTGAAAAATAAGGCCCCATTTAAACCCATGTCAGGTTAACAGTGTCCGAATTTCAACTGGTCCCCTGGCATAAGACTCATATATTTAAAAGCTTCTGTCTGGTTATTCCGATTTGGAAAAATCACTTCAAGAAAAAAAGAAAACCTCTCTGCATGTTGAAGGAGAAGAGGGTTTGTGGTTGGTCCTGGGAGCTTTCTGGGCCCTGTTGGTGTGTTTGATTTTGCACTGGTTCCTATACTCAGTGACCAGCCCATTTCATCATCTGTCTGAATGCATTTTCTGGATGTTTCTGCCTCTCTTGAAGGGTGATTGGTTGCACATAAGGGGAAATGTCATGTCATTGATGGAGATAGAAGGTTCGTAAGGAAGGAACCAGATGAACCTCTGTACCATGGAGGGGAACCTGGTGACAGTGAGAAAGGCTTCTGTTGGTACATGATTATTAGTGCCCTCACTGTCCTGAAGAAGTTGAGGGACCGCTAGCATGGTTTTTGCCAGGTGCTCTTCCTCTCAACATTTCTTAACCTTAATTTGGAGTCTGACTCTTGGTTGAAGCAATTGCTTGATTGCTCTACTCTGGCATTCCCTATCAACTCTCCCACTAGCCCCCTATATTAGCCTGCTGCTGCTAAGCTGCTAAGTCACGTCAGTTGTGTCCGACTCTGTGCGACCCCATAGACGGCAGCCCACCAGGCTCCCCTGTCCCTGGGATTCTTCAGGCAAGAACACTGGAGTGGGTTGCCATTTCCTTCTCCAATGCAGGAAAGTAAAAAGTAAAAGTGAAGTCGCTCAGTCGTGTCTGACTCTTAGCGACCCCATGGACTGCAGCCTACCAGGCTCCTCTGTCCATGGGATTTTCCAGGCAAGAGTACTGGAGTGGGGTGCCATTGCCTTCTCCATATATTAGCCTAGAGAACTCATAGCTACCTGGATGTGGTGTGAAGACAGGGTTCTAGGAACACTGGGCATAGCATTTTTAAATAGAAGTACTTTGGCTTCTATTTAAAGTACTCAGTGGTAAAGAATGGTGGCTCAGTGGTAAAGAATATGCCTGCCAATTCAGGAGACGTGGGTTCAGTCCTTGGGTGGGGAAGATTCTCTGGAGGAGAAAATGGCAACTGACTCCAGTATTCTTGCCTGGAGAATCCCACGGACAGAGGAGCCAGGCAGGCTACAGTGCATAGGGTCACAAAGAGTCAGGCAAGACTGAGTGACTGAGCACACATTCATACATTAGCCTGTAGACCTGGGATTTCTAATGGAAATTGTGCCCATGAGATATAATTTAGTGATGTTTCCCTTTCTCCCTCCTGCACTGTTTGTGAGTATCTTTTCACTGCCACACACATGAATGGAGCTTGGGCACTTGGCATTTTCCTGAAAAGATACCAGACTCTGGTACCTGGGGACGGTAGTACTGGTTAGCAGAAGTGCTGGTATTATATGAGGAGCACTCTGTATAGCCTTATTTGCCTTACCTTATTAATATACTAGGGGGTAAAAAGAGACCCTTAATTTAGACCTTCTTGGCTAGATTCAAGGCCTCAGAAATTCTGTAGACATATACTTAATTTCTAAGAAGAGAACTAAGATATATGTATATACATGCATTCATAGAGAGAGAGAGAGAGAGATAAATATATATATGTCATACATACATATGTAAGTGTATATACATACACACATATAAATACATGTTGCCCCAACACATGATGTGATCATAGTCATATGAGTCTGTAGTAGCTTCAATGGAGGTGTAGCCAACGAATGTCTTATCTGTCATCTGTCCCTTTCTGACTCTTCCTGACTTAGATTCTGAGAGTTAGAAAAAACTCATCATCTCCAATAAAATTTTGCAGCTCAAGTGCAAGAATTATATCTCCTGAAGGTGCTTACTTAAATATCTCCTCTGGTGTGAGCTTTGGAGAGTGGAGGTGGCGTCTCTGGAATAGTCATTCATAAAAGGTTCATTGAGCCCCAGGTCGAGCATAGCTCTGTGGAGGTGTAAACATGAGAAGCTCATTGCTCCATTCTCAAGGAGCTTTCTGAAGAAGAGCTGAGAGAGTGAGTATCCTGAGTAACTTGAGGTAGGAAGTTGTAATGGGGCTCCTCAGAGTTAGAGCAACAGCCTGCCTAGAGGTTATGATGAAGACTCTCTGGATCTTCTGATCTGACCGGATAGGACTGAGATGGTGGCTTTGGGAATTGTTGCTGAAAGAAACAGCTTTTAAGTCAAAAAGTTCTTCATTTTCTTTATTTTGTGGAGGTGTGTACCCTCCGAGGTGGCACAGTGGTAAAGAATCTGCCTGCCAATGTAAGAGACGGAAGAGATGTGGGTTCTCTCCTTGGGTTGGGATGATCCCCTGGAATAGGAAATGACAACCCACTCTAGTGGGAAATTACATGAACAGAGAAGCGTGGCAGACTACAACACATGGGGTTGCAAAGAGTCGGACATGACTGAGCACACAAAGATGATGAATAAACTGTTCATTTGTCATGGTCATGGTAGGTTGGGAGTTGAGAGCTTGGGCTCAGTTAGATCTCTGTTTGAAATAGGGTTCTGCTTTTGCTATTAGCTATTGGAGCTCCTGAGCCTCAGTTTTTTTCATCTGTAAAGTGAGGCCATTACTACAACTTCAGAGGGTCATGTGAGAATTAAATGAAATAGTGCTTGAAAGTGCACTCAGCAGAGCCTGGTGTGTAAGAAGAGTAAATATTAGCTGGTTTTATTTTTTGTAACTTCTGTTCACTGGTATAGTTCTCTTGTCTGGCATTCAAAATCTGTTCCTGCTTCTATATGGAAAATTTTCAAATATTTAATTGTACCTTCTCTGTTTTCTTTTCAGTCTAAAGGTTTCCTTTTAGGTGATGGCTTCCAAATATTTGTGTGTTATATGTATAATGTAGTGGTTCTTAGGCAGGAGCAGTTTTGCTCCCCGGGGATATTTGGCAGTGTTTGGAGACATTTTTGGTTGTCACAACTGAGAGTCTGCTCCTGGCACCTAGTGGGTGGAGCCCGGGGATGCCCCTAAACATCCCTACAGTGCACTGGACAGCTCCCCACACAAAGAACTATTCTGTGCAAAATACCAGTGCTGCTGTTGGAAAACCCTGCTCTACCAGACTTAACTGGGTGTCCCAGGTGGCTCCGTGGTAAACAGTCCACCTGCCAATGCAGGAGATGTGAGTTCAATCCCTGGGTAAGGAAGATCTGAAGAAAGGAATGGCAGCCCACTCTAGTGTTCTTGCCTGGGCAATTCCATGGACAGAGAAGCTTGGCAGGCTACAGTTCGTGGGGTCCCAGAAGAATCAGACACACTTAGTGACTAAACAACAGCAACAACTGAATATAATTGTTAAGCTTTTTCTTTTCTTCGTATCCGTAATGACTGGGAATAGCAGCATGAGGTACCAAGAAAACTGCAAACAGATTCAGAAGGGGATGAGACACAGCTGAAATTGTGATTTCAGCTGGATTTGTTAATCTCTTAAATAGAATATTTTTGTCTCCTCTGAACGAGGAATTGTAAATGATGAGAAGAATTTGAATCCCAAAGAAAGAAGATCCTGAAATAGTTTTTATTAATTATGCAGCTACAATGTATAATATTTACTTCACTTTTGAGGAACATGAACAATTATATTGCCTCGTTAGATTCTTTCCATCAGTGAGGAGGAAATAAATATTCTTCTGTTGTTGTTTTACTAAAGGTAAAAAGGCAAAACATGGTTAAGTAAGATAGCTGGTGAAGTTAAATATCTAGTCAGTAACAGAGCCAGAAGCAGACGGCAGCCAGCTCCAGTCGGCAAGGCCTATTCTCCCAACCGACTGCTTGCTGGACTTGAGTGTTCCTCAGATTATAAAGCAGCTGTCCAAAGTGCTTCGGTTTCTGGATTTCACGAGGGCTGTATGCTGTAGGGTTCAGTTGAATTAACATTTTCTGGGTAAAGGTGAGGTCCATATGGAAAGAATTCACAAGAATGATGATTTTTTAAAAGTGGGAATACAGAAATGATGGACTTGGGTAAGAGTCCTGATTTAGCACTTAGGACATGGGATTGCTGCTACCCATGTCCCTGAGTAGGTCACATGTTTGCTGTGAAACTGGAGAGAGGAGTTATTTGGTCCTCGGGGAGTGCTGCACGTGGCTTAACCAGATGAGTTTCTGAAAAAGGAGGGGTAAGTGAAATTTTAATAAAAAGAATCCTTTAAAGTGTGCTGAGGAAACATGCCACATGGAGGTCCTTAAAGGTAAAATGTCTTTTGGCAAACTGATACATTGTTTTGGGGATAAATCTGGGTGTTCATGAATTGGATTTTGTAAAAGGATTGTAAGGGCAAATTATTTTTCTTCTCTGCTCTCAATACTTCTGACACCAGATGTGTGGGGTTTCCTTTCCATACCAGGTAGTTGTCCAGTTCCCAGTGGACATTCACTGCTGCTGCTGCTAAGTTGCTTCAGTTGTGCCCGACTCTGTGTGACCCCATAGATGGCAGCCCACCAGGCTCCCCTGGCCCTGGGATTTTCCAGGCAAGAGTATTGGAGTGAGTTGCCATTGCCTTCTCCGGGACATTCACTGGGTGTGCTACAAATTTAACTCAATTGTGAACTACCTCGGTGGTGATAGCATCAAATCCCACAGGTTAAGGACTTAATCTCAAATCTCAGTCACAAGCCCAGACCATTTATACTTCGTAGCAACCGGTTATAATTCGGGGGTTCCCAAACTCCCTCCTGAGGTCTAATAATTTGCTAAAATTATGTCTCATGAAGCTCAGGGAAATATTTATTTGCATTTACCAGTTTATAATAAAGGATATAAAAGATAAAGATGAGTAGTCAGATGAAGAGATACATAGGGTAGGTCCAGAAGAGTCCTGAAGTAGGGGCTTCCATCCCTGTGGAACGGTGGGGGTTTGTTATTCTCCCAGAATGTGGATTTTTTTTTTGTTTTGTTTTAAACTAACATGAAGTTCTCTCCTTGTTCAAGAATTTTTACTAGGGCTTAATCTCCAGGCCTACCTCCATACCACACCACCCCCTGTAGAAGTTGGTAGGATTGAAAGTTCTAACCATCTAATCTTTTGGTTTTTTTGGTGACCAGCCCCATCCTGAGGCTGTCTTGGGGCTCTGCCCTAAGTCACCTCAGCAGCATAAACTCAGGTGTGCTCAAAAGGGACTCTATGAATAGCTTTTAAAGTAGACCCCTGTCACTCTGGAACGTCCAAGGTTTTTTTTTTTTTTAATAGGAGGTCTGTGCTGGGAACAAAGACTAACTATATTTCTTATTATACCACAGGATGTACCTATACTTTATTTCAGTATGGTCTGGGACTCAAAGTTGTTGCTAATTAACTGGAATTGGGGGAGGCCTGGCCACTGTACTAATGATAAGCATAGAGTTTGTATTCCTACCAGTATTGAAGGAATGATTTAATTTCTTTACATTCTTGCCAGCATTTGGTGTCATTATTTTTAACTGTAGCCATTCTAATTAATGTGTAGTGCTGTCTTGCAGTTTAATTTGCACATTCCTAATGACTAATGACCCTGATGCTGGGAGGGGTTGGGGGCAGGAGGAGAAGGGGACAACAGAGGATGAGATGGCTGGATGGCATCACCGACTCGATGCACTCGATGCACCGACTCGATGCACATGAGTTTGGGTGAACTCAGGGAGTTGGTGATGGACAGGGAGGCCTGGTGTGCTTCGATTCATGGGGTCGAAAAGAGTTGGACTCGACTGAGCAACTGAACTGAACTGAACTGAACTGAATGGCTAATGATATTGAACAACATTTCATGTCTTTTGCCATTTTCTAGTAGGATTTTTCTGTTAAGTTTGAGAGTTCTTTACATATTCTAGTCCTTTGTCAAATATGTGGTTTCCTAGTTCCTAGTATTTTATCTCACTCTACAGCTTGCCTTTTTATACTGTAACATGGTCTTTTGCAGAGGGAAAGTTTTAATGAAATAGAATTTATCAAATTTTTCTTTTACTGCGTGTACCTTTGGTGAAAAGTTTAAGAACTGTTTGCCTAGCCCTAGACCTGAAGATTTTCTTTTTTTTTTCCTGTAAATTTTATAGTTTTATATTTTATATTTAAGTTAATTTTTGTATGAAGTTTAAAACTTAGGTCAGTGTTCATTTTTTTGCTTATGAATGTCCAACTGCTCTAGCACCATTTGTACAAGTGGCTATCTTCCATTTAATCCCTTTTTAACAAATCACTTTGTTAAAAAAATATTGGGCATATTTGTGTGGGTCTCTTTCTGGGTTCTCTGTTCTGTTTCACTGACCTTTATGTCTGTCCCTTTGTCAGTACCACACTCTCATGATTTTTGTTGTTCAGTCTCTTAGTCATGTCTGACTCCTTGTGACCCCATGGACGGCAGCACACCAGGCTCCCCTGTCCTTCACTATCTCCTGAAGTTTGCTCAGATTCATGTTCATTGAGTCAATGATGCCGTCCAACCATCTCATCCTCTGTTGCTTCCTTCTCCTTCTGCCCTCAGTCTTTCCCAGCATCAGGGTCTTTTGCAATGAGTTGGCTCTTCGCATCAGGTGGCCAAAGTAGTGGACCTTCAGTTTCAGCATCAGTCCTTCCAGTGAATATTCAGGGTTGATTTCCTTTAGAATTGACTGGTTTGATTTCCTTGAAGTCCAAGGGACTCTCAAGAGTCTTCGCCAGCACCATAATTTGAAAGTATCCATTCTTCTGAGCTCAGTCTTCTTTATGGTCAAACTCTCACATCCATACATGACTACTGGAAAAACCATAGCTTTGACTCTACAGACCTCTGTCAGCAAGGTAATGTCTCTGCTTTTTAATACGCTGTCTAGGTTTGACATAGCTTTTCTTCCAGGGAACAAGTGTCTTTTATTTTCATGGCTGCAGTCACCATCCACAATGATTTTGGATCCCAAGAAAATAAAATCTGTCACCATTTCCACTTTCCCTCTGGTCTGTTTGCCATGGAGTGATGGGACTGGATGCCATGATCTTTGTTTTTTGAATGTTGAGTATTAAGTGAGCTTTTTTGCACTCCTCTTTCACGTTTGTCAAGAGGCTCTTTAGTTCCTTTTTGCTTTCGGCCATTAGGGTGCTGTCATCTTCCTATCTGAGGTTATAGGTATTTCTCCTGAAAATCTTGATTCTAGCTTGTGATTCATCCAGCTCCGCATTTCACATGATGTACTCTGTATTTAAGTTAAATAAGCAGGGTGACAATGTACAGCCTTGATGTATTCCTTTCCCTATTTGGAACCAGTCTGTTGTTCCATGTCCAGTTCTAACTGTTGCTTCTTAACCTGCCTACAGAATTCTCAGGAGGTGGGTCTGGTATTCCCATCTTTTAAGAGTTTTCCACAGTTTGTTGTGATCCACACAGTCAAAGCCTTTGGTGTAGTTAATAAAGCAAAAGTAGATGTTTTTCTGGCATTGTTATGTATATAATATTTGGGTGGGTTGGTCCGTTCAACTTTAGTCTTAATTTTCATGAGTATTTTAGTTATTCTAGTTCTTTGCCTTTTCATATAAAGTTTAGAATAATTTTGTCTTTATAAAAAATCATATTAGGATTTTGACAAGAACTGTGTTAAACCTATATGATAGTTTAGGGAGAGTTATCATCTTTACTGTATTGAGTCTCCTAATCCATAAACATAATGTATCTTTGCATTTATTTAGATGTTAGTTTTCTTTCATCAACATCTGTTGTTTTTAGCATTTAAGTCCTGTACATGATTTGTTGATTTACACCTAAATGTCTCACTTTTTTGAGCAGTTGTAAATGATACCTGATTTTAAATTTTGGCCTCTATGTGTTCATTAATAGTATATAAAAAATACAATTTTTTTTTTTTCATGTTTGTCTTGTGTCCTGCAACCTTGGGCTTTCCTTGTGGCTAAGCTGGTAAAGAATCTGCCTGCAATGCAGGAGGCCTGGGTTTGATCCCTGGGTTGAGAAGATCCCCTGGAGAAAGGGAAGGCTACCCACTCCAGTATTCTGGCCTGGAGAATTCCATCGACTGTATAGTTCATGGGGTTGCAAAGTGCCAGACACTACTGAGTGACTCAATTCCTAGCCCTGCAACCTTGCTAAATTCATTTATAAGTTCTAAATGTGTAGTGGTTTTTCTTTTTTTGGTAGATTCTTTGGGATTTTTTTTTTTCTTAGTTTTCTTTTTTTTTTAATTATTTTATTTTATTTTTTAACGTTACAGTATTGTATTGGTTTTGCCGTATATCAACATGAATCCGCCACAGGTATACACATGTGGACAGTCATGTCATCTATAACTTGGAACAGTTTTATTTCTTCTTTTCTGAAATTTATACCTTTTATTACTGCCTTATTGCACTGAGTAGGACTTCTAACACTATGTTAAATAAGAGTAATGAGACCAAACTTCGTTACTTTGTTCCCTGTCTTAGGAAACAAGTGTTTTGCCACAAAGTATAATGTTAGCTGTATATTTTTTTTAGATTTTTTTTTTTAATCAAGTTGAGAAAATTCGCTTCTGTTTTCTAAGATTTGTACATGTTTATGAATGAGTGTTGTATTTTATCAAATGCACTTTTTGTACCACTTATGTGATCTTGTGATTTCTCTTGTTTAGTCTGTTAATATGGTTTATTTCATTGAATGATTTTCAAATATTGAAGCATCCTTGCATTATGGAAATAAACCCTACTGGTCATGATGTGTAATTCTTTTTTATATTACTGGATTTTATTTTCTAACATTTTGTTACAGATTTTTTCATATATATTCATAAATGATACTCATTTGTGGACTTCCCTGGTGGCTCAGATGTTAAAGAATCTCCCTGAAATTCAGGAGACCCAAGTTCGATCCCTGGGTCAGGAAGGTCCCCTGGAGAAGGAAATGGCAACCCACTCCAGTATTCTTGTCTTGAGAATTCCATGGACAGAGGACCTGGTGGGCTACAGTCCATGTAGTTTCCTATTTTTGTACTCTTAGTCTGATTTTGATAATTTAAATAAGAATATACTAGTTTAACGGAGAAGGCAGTGGCACCCCACTTCAGTACTCTTGTCTGGAAAATCCCATGGACGGTGGAGCCTGGAAAGCTGCAGTCCATGGGGTCGCTGAGGGTTGGACACGACTGAGCGACTTCAGTTTCACTTTTCACTTTCATGCATTGGAGAAGGAAATGGCAACCCACTCCAGTGTTCTTGCCTAGAGAATCCCAGGGACAGGGGAGCCTGGTGGCCTGCCGTCTATGGGGTCGCACAGAGTTGGACACGACTGAAGTGACTTAGCAGCAGCATACTAGTTTAAAATAAATTGGAAACTGTTTCTTTGTTTTCTAGAAGAGATTGTGTAGAATTGATTTTAGTTCTTTAAACATTTGGTATAATTCTCCAATGAAACCATAAAGGCCTAGAGATTTCTTTTGGGGGAGTTTTAAAGAATATATTTTCAATTTCCTGAATGGTTATAGGATCATTTAAATTACCCATTTTGTATGATGAGTTGTGGTAGTTTGTGTTTTTTGGAGAAATGGTCCATTTCATCTAAATTGTTTTATGTATGTAGAGTTCATAGTTCTTTCTTATTGTGCTTTTGATGCCTGGAGGTTCTGCATTGATATTCCCTGTTTCCTGATAAACTATTGATTTGTGTCTTTTTTTTTTTTTCTGTGTTGCTAGAAATTTGGGATTATTTTCTTAAAGAACCAGCTATTTCACTAATTTTTTCCCCCCATTTTTCTTGTTTTCAATTTCATCTGTCTCTGCTATTTTTATTATTTTCTTCATTTGCTTTGGATTTATTTTGTTCTTTTTCTAAATTGAGGTGAGAGATTATTGGAAACCTTTTCTCTTTTGTAATATAGGCATTTAGTACAATAAACTTCCTCTCAACACAGCTTTAGCTGAGTCCCATGAATTTTCAGTGTGTCATATTTTAATTTTCATTTAGTTGAATATGTTTTTTCTTGCCTTTAAAACTTCCTCTTTGATCCATGGATTATTTACAAGTGTGTTGTTTAACTTCCAAGTGTTGAATATTTTCCCGTTATCATTTTGTTATTGATATAAGTTTGATTCCGTTATGTTTAGGGAACGTGCTCTGTAAATTTCAATTACTTTAAATTTCTTGAGTTTTCTTAAAGCCCCAAGATACCATTATCTTGGTGTGTGTTCATTGTGCACTTAGAAAGAATGTATATTCTGTTCTGTGAGTTGGGTGATATGTAGATGTTGATTAGAATTGCTTGGTGGAATTGCTGAGTTCTTGATTCTGTCAGAACAGTTTTAGCTTCATATATTTTGCAGCTTTGTTGTTTGGTGCATGTAGGTTTGCTCTGTCTTCTTGGTGGATTGACCCTTTGAGTATTATGCAGTGTTGTCCTACTCTGCTTTGAGTAATTTTCTAAGGTGGAGGAAATATTTCAGTGCATTAGGCTTAGAGAGGGGTCGGTTCAGTTCAGTTCAGTTGCTCAGTTGTGTCAGAGAAGGGTCACTTCCTCTCTGTTTGAAGAAAAAGACTAAAACTGAGGAGGTTGGATACAAATAGAATACTTGAAGATGCTAAAAACAGCATAAATCAGAAAAATAAGCTGTGTTTTGTTGATTTCATTTCTTCAAAGGTTTTTATATGAGCAAGATAAAATATCCAGGAAAATTTGAAGGTAGGAGGCAAAAAAAGTAATCTTCAGTGTTGGTTGTTTTAAATAGAGCACCACAGTTCAAAAGCATCAATACTTCAGTGCTCAGCTTTCTTTATAGTCCAGCTCTCACATCCATACATGACCACTGGAAAAACCATAGCTTTAACTAGATGGACCTTTGTTGGCAAAGTAATGTTTCAGCTTTTTAATAAGCTGTCTAGGTTGATCATAACTTTTCTTCCATGGAGCAAGCATCTTGTAATTTCATGGCTGCAGTCACCATCTGCAGTGCTTTTGGAGCCCCCCAAAATAAAATCTGTCGCTGTTTCCATTGTTGCCCCATCTATTTGCCATCAAGTGATGGGGCCAGATGCCATGATCTTCGTTTTTGAATGTTGAGGTCTAAGCCAACTTTTTCACTGTCCTCTTTCACTTTCATCAAGAGGCTCTTTAGTTCTTCTTTGCTTCCTGCCAAAAGGGTGGTGTCATCTGCATATCTGAGACTATTGATACTTCTCCCAGCAGTCTTGATTCCAGCTTGTGCTTCATCCAGCCTGCCATTTCACATGATGTACTCTGCATAGAAGTTAAATAAGCAGGGTGACAATATACAGCCTTGCCGTACTCCTTTTCCGATTTTGAACCAGTCTGTTGTTCATGTCTAGTTCTAACTGTTGCTTCCTGACCTGCATACAGATTTCTCAGGAGGCAGGTCAGGTGGTCTTGTATTCCCATCTCTTTCAGAATTTTCCACAGTTAGTTGTGATCCACACAGTCAAAAGCTTTGGCATAGTCAATAAAGCAGAAAGAGATGTTTTTCTGAAACTCTTGCTTTTTCCATGATCCAGCAGATGTTGACAATTTGATTTCTGGTTCCTCTGCCTTTTCTAAAACCAGCTTGAACATCTGGAAGTTCACAGTTCACATACTATTGAAGCCTGGCTTGGAGAATTTTGAGCATTACTTTACTAGCATGTGAGATGAGTGCAATTGTGCGGTAGTTTGAGCATTCTTTGGCATGGCCTTTCTTTGGGATTGGAATGAGAACTGACCTTTTCTAGTCCTGTGACCACTGCTGAGTTTTCCAAATTTGCTGACATATTGAATGCAGCACTTTCATAGCATCATCTTTTAGTACTTGAAATAGCTCAACTGGAATTCCATCACCTCCACGAGCTTTGTTCATAGTGATGCTTCTGAAGGCCCACTTGACTTCACATTCCAGGATGTCTGGCTCTAGGTGAGTGATCACACCATAGTGATTATCTGGGTCATGAAGATCTTTTTTTGTATAGTTCTTCTGTGTATTCTTACCACCTCTTCTTAATATCTTCTGCTTCTGTTAGGTCCCTACCATTTCTGTGCTTTATTGAACCCATCTTTGCATGAAAAGTTCCCTTGGTATCTCTAATTTTCTTGAAGAGATCTCTAGTCTTTCCTGTTCTATTGTTTTCCTCTATTTCTTTGTACTGATCACTTAGGAATGTTTTCTTATCTCTCCTTGCTCTTCTTTAGAACTCTGCATTCAGATAGATATATCTTTCCTTTCCTTCTTTTGCTTTTTGCTTCCCTTCTTTTCTCAGCTATGTGGAAGGCCTCCTCAGACAACCATTTTGCCTTTTTGCATTTCTTCTTCTTGGGGATGGTTTTGATCACCGCCTCCTGTACAATGTCATGAACCTCTGTCCATAGTTCTTCAGGCACTCTATCAGACTTAATCCCTTGAATCTATTCATCACTTCCACTGTATAATTGTAAGGGATCTGATTTGTGTCATACCTGAATGGTCTAGTGGTTTTCCCTATTTTCTTCAATTTAAGTCTGAATTTTGCAATAAGGAGTTCATGATCTAAGCCACAGTCAGTTCCTTGACTTGTTTTTGCTAAGTATATAGAGATTCTCCACCTTTGGCTGCAAAGAATATAACCAATCTGATTTCAGTATTGACCATCTGGTGATGTCAATGTGTAGAGTTGTCTCTTCTGTTGTTGGAAGAAGAACATTAAGAGACATATCAATTTTATCAAAATATATGGGAGCCTACCAAAGAAAAATTTACCACTCTAAACACTTTGGTAATTAAGAAGAAAAACAACAGAACAATGAACTGAGATATTTAGAAATGGAACAAATTTACAAGCCAAAAACGAAATGAAAATATTTTAAAGGAAGAGATAAACAAAATGGAAAATAGCAAAAGACATCAAGTTAATTCATTAAAAAAATACAAAACAAATCAATAGACTCATTCATTTGTAAAAGGAAAGAAAGTATGAATTAATAAAATAAAAAATGTAATTAATGTAAAAGATCAAGAACATTTGTGGTAGACTATTCTCTATTATTTACTGATACATTTGGAATTGACATAGTTATGTAAAAAGATAACAAATCAAAATAGATAAAATGAAATTTTTAAAGACACCCAAAGATAAAACCAAAACAAAAGGAATGCAAAAATTCACCAAGTAATATATAGAAAAGAGCACTGAAGTTGCTAGAAAATTTCCCCCAATATTCAATGAAAAATAATTCTTATTATTTTACACATTCCAAAGAACAAAAAAGAATGTATAGAGATGACTTCTGGAGAAGGCAGTGGCACCCCACTCCAGTACTTTTGCCTGGAAAATCCCATGGATGGAGGAGCCTGGTGGGCTACAGTCCATGGGGTCCCTAAGAGTCGGACACGACTGAGCGACTTCACTTTCACTTTTCACTTTCATGCATTGGAGAAGGAAATGGCAACCCACTCCAGTGTTCTTACCTGGAGAATCCCAGGGGCGGGAGAGCCTGGTGGGCTGCCGTCTATGGGGTCGCACAGAGTCAGACACGACTGAAGTGACTCAGCAGCAGCAGAGATGACTTCAGTTGTAGGGTACTTAAGAGCACCACACACAAAAAAATTAAATTACAAAATAACCTCATTTAATGAGGCCAAATGAAAAGCCCTAAATAAATCTTTAAAAAATAGATCATAACAAATTTTTAAACTATCCAGTATGATTAGGAAGGGTACATCTCAAGAATTGGCTACAGATAAAACACATGGAAAAGTATAACATAATTAAATGTAAGGTTAAACACAAAAATGAGGGGGAAAAAAATCACATAACCAACTTAACTGCTACTGAAAAGACACCTGACAAAATTGAACGTCCATCTCTCAGTAAACTGTTTCAAAAACCATGAAGAATAAATTTATCAGATGTAGTGGTTTCCACATGAATATAGAAGTTCAAGGAGAACATCTTCATGAGCTTGGTGAAGGCAAAGATTTCCTTAAAAGGCCACAGAAAGATTTATAAATTGGGTTCTCACACACTAGCAAAGTAATGCTCAAAATTCTCCAAGCCAGGCTTCAACAGTACGTGAACCGTGAACTTCCAGATGTTCAAGCTGGTTTTAGAAAAGGCAGAGGAATCAGAAATCAAATTGCCAACATCCACTGGATCATAAAAAAAGCAAGAGTTTCAGAAAAGCATCTCTTTCTGCTTTATTGACTATGCCAAAGCTTTTGACTGTGTGGATCACAACTAACTGTGGAAAATTCTGAAAGAGATGGGAATACGAGACCACCTGACCTGCCTCCTGAGAAATCTGTATGCAGGTCAGGAAGCAACAGTTAGAACTAGACATGAACAACAGACTGGTTCAAAATCGGAAAAGGAGTACGGCAAGGCTGTATATTGTCACCCTGCTTATTTAACTTCTATTCAGAGTACATCATGTGAAATGGCAGGCTGGATGAAGCACAAGCTGGAATCAAGACTGCTGGGAGAAGTATCAATAATCTCAGATATGCAGATGACACCACCCTTTTGGCAGGAAGCAAAGAAGAACTAAAGAACCTCCTGATGAAAGTGAAAGAGGAGAGTGAAAAAATTGGCTTAGACCTCAACATTCAAAAACGAAGATCATGGCATCTGGCCCCATCACTTGATGGCAAATAGATGGGGCAACAATGGAAACAGCGACAGATTTTATTTTGGGGGGCTCCAAAAGCACTGCAGATGGTGACTGCAGCCATGAAATTACAAGATGCTTGCTCCATGGAAGAAAAGTTATGACCAACCTAGACAGCTTATTAAAAAGCTGAAACATTACTTTGCCAACAAAGGTCCATCTAGTCAAAGCTATGGTTTTTCCATTGGTCATGTATGGTTGTGAGATGGACTATAAAGAAAGCTGAGCACTGAAGTATTGATGCTTTTGAACTGTGGTGTTGGAGAAGACTCTTGAGAGTCCCTTGGACTGCAAGGATATCCAGCCAGTCCATGCTGAAGGAAATCAGTCCTGAATATTCAATGGAAGGACTGATGCTGAAGCTGAAACTCCAATACTTTGGCTACCTGATGCGAAGACCTGATTCATTTTAAAAGACCCTGCTGCTGGGAAAGATTGAAGGCAGGAGGAGAAGGGGATGACAGAGGATGAGATGGTTGGATGTCATCACTGACTTGATGGACATGAGTTTGAGCAAGCTCTGGGAGTTGATTATGGACAGCGAAGCCTGGTGTGCTGTAGTCCACGGGACTGCAAAGAGTCAGACATGACTGAGCCACTGAACTGAACTCACATGATTTATAATTTAGGAAAGATGGGATGTATGTAAGGTCAAATTACTTATTATTTGTCACATTCTGCATAATTATATAAAATATGTAAATGCCTTATATATATATTATTTCCAAGTGAGTGAACATCCTTTAATTTATTCTGAGACTTGGGTATATATTTGTAATTTCTACCTTTTTTGGATTAAATGTTGAAAATAGTAAGTCCTAATTTCATGTGTTAATAGTTTGCTGTCTTTTCTTTTAGTTCTGTCTCTGACAGAATTGTAATCACACTGTATATATTACTTAAAATTTGTTTTCCTCAAAATAGTGTGAATATTTTCTTTTGTAATTAAGCAGTTATTTAAAAAATGATGGCTATGTTGTATTATAAAGACCTTTCATAGGCCATTTAATGAGAGCAGTGTTTATTGGTTCTTTAAATTGTATTACAGTACCTTTGTTTTTTTTTTTAATTTAATTTTTATGTATTTTTTAAAAATGTGTACACATGACATGAAATTCAAAACAAACAAAGCGGTTTACAAAGTCTGTCTGTTTCTTTCTCAATCTTCCTTCCGTGTGAAGCAACCAGTGTTGTTGGTTTGCTGTGTTTCTTTTCAGGACTCTTTTTTTCTTTCCATAAATAAGCAAATAGGTACTGTTTCCTTTCTCAGACAGAGGCCATTTGCATCTTACTTTTTTCCCAGTCAATATACTATAGAGATGATTCATATCAATGTATGAAAAATCTCACTAATTTGATAGCTGCTGAGTGTTCCAGTATATAGATATGTCATAATTTATTTGAGTCATTACAATACTTTTAAGTTGAATCTGTTTCTTGAGATTTGCTCCTTGTTTTTAAAGGGTAGATCTTTGGATTGTATTCCTTTTTTCAGTCCCCTCCTTTAAGAAATGGCTTTTTGCCTTTCTTTGGTGAGGAATGGGTCAGGCTTAGTGCCAATATTGAGTGCCACTAAGTCCTCATGTATGGATGTGAGAGTTGGACTGTGAAGAAAGCTGAGTGCCGAAGAATTGATGCTTTTGAACTGTAGTGTTGGAGAAGACTCTTGAGAGTCCCTTGGATTGCAAGGAGATCCAACCAGTCCATTCTGAAGGAGATCACCCCTGGGATTTCTTTGGAGGGAATGATGCTGAAGCTGAAACTCCAGTACTTTGACCACCTCATGCGAAGAGTTGACTCACTGGAAAAAACTCTGATGCTGGGAGGGATTGGGGGCAGGAGGAGAAGGGGACGACAGAGGATGAGATGGCTGGATGGTATCACTGACTCGATGGACGTGAGTCTGAGTGAACTCCGGGAGTTGGTGATGGACAGGGAGGCCGGGTGTGCTGCGATTCATGGGGTCGCAGAGTCGGATATGACTGAGCAACTGAACTGAACTGAACTGAAGTCTTCTAGAAGTTACCAACCCCTTTAAAGAAATGAAGAACTCCCTTCTTTGGGGGTCTAGGGAAGGGAGGTCATTATGTATGGGAGGTAGTATTTAAGGAATCCTGAAATTAAAGGTCTTAAATGGGACAATTTTGTTGAAAGTGTGAAGTACAATAACATGAAAAATTCATAAAACATAAAAGTAGTTCTCATAGGATTATAAAATGAGCATCCGTGTGATGCCATCCAGGTCAAGAAAGAGAGCATTGTGCACACCTTCACTGACCTGTTTTATTTACCTCTCCCTTCCATGCCCCTAGTGGTAGCCAGTCTCCTGACCATTGTGGCGTTCATGTTGATTCTCCTTATAGCTGTGTAACCTAATTATGTATTCTCAAACCATCTAGTAAAATTGTGCTTTTGGGGGGAACTTCCTCCCTAATGCTCAATATCTGAAATTCTGTACTCCTAGGAGCAGTCTTGAAGAAGTGAGGTGGCAGGGAATCCTACACATCTTGTTTTAACGAAGTTTGAGGCTTCAGTCTGACTATTATTAGGCGAACTTGAAATCTTTTTCGTACCAGGTGATGGAGCTGTATCTTCACTGTTACTAGGATTCAGGAACTAGCTCTGCATTGGGTCTTTGAGGTACGGCTTCTAAAGCACCTGTTTACTGTGATCTGGGGATGGTTTTTGTCTGGAGGTCTTCATAAGTGCTCATTTTCTTCCTACTTGTGTTCCTCTGCTGGACATTTTAAACTGTGTTCATGCTCAAGAGCCCCTGTGGATTGCAAAAAAAAAAAAAAAAAAACACCCTACTTTCAAAGTAATTTTTTGTTTTCTTTTCTTTACTAATTTATAAAAGCTATGGGGTTTATAATCTTGGACTTTATTCATAAATGCTTGTTTGTCTCACCCATTTAGGCAGCCTGAAAGCTTGAGCAGGTCAAGTTTTCTTTTTTTGTGCAGAATACCTCGCATTTTCTATAAACATAGGTAGACAGTGGCATGGCATTAATACATCCTGCCTACATTAAAACATACAATATTCTATATAAAAGACCATAGAAATAATATGTAGTTCAATTTTGTAGCTGACTTAACCTTTCAACTTTCGTGGTGCTACTTCTACGTAACCCAATACATATACAAGTATATATTGAACTGAGACTAAAATTTCATGAACAGCACCCTTACTATGTAACTGATAGTGTTTATTCTGTTCTAATTTCATTAAAGATAAATGTTGACTGGGGACTCATTAAGTCATCTGCAGGACCTTCAGTAAATCAATTGAAAGGTAGTATGATTTTCTAGAGGGGGAGGTTAGCTTTGAGAGATTAAACTGAGTGAGGCAAACCCAGCCCTGGTTTGGTTTTATAGAGAAGGGCAGACTTGGGTTCAAGTCTTCACTGTGCCAGTTGGGCCTTAGCCTTCTGTAAAACTGGAAGCACTTCCTGCTTAGTGGTTATGAGGATTAATATAATGTAAGCATTAACACACAGCTTCTGTTATTAGCCATTATGCCTTATTTCAGGACTTAAGGGAGCTTCTCTGACTTCTAGCCTAGTGCTCTTTGTACAGATTGCAGAATTTGCTGTAACAGGAGTTATGGGACAGCGTTAAGTAACAACAGGTGGATGGGAATTGCTTCGTTGATCTGCTCACCCTTTGGGATCAGTTTAGGTTACTGTTAAGGTCTGTGCTCTCAAACTCTGCTGGTTTATTAGAGGAGTAGGAACTGCCTGACGAAAAAGGCAGTAACAGCCCACTGCAGTACTCTTGCCTGGAAAATCCCATGGATGGAGGACCCTGGTAGGCTGCAGTCCATGGGGTCGCTAAGAGTTGGACACGGAGTGACTTCACTTTCACTTTTCACTTTTATGCATTGGAGAAGGAAATGGCAACCCACTCCAGTGTTCTTGCCTGGAGAATCCCAGGGACGGGGGAGCCTGGTGGGCTGCCGTCTATGGGGTCACACAGAGTTGGACTCGACTTAGCAGCAGCAGCAGGAACTGCCTGAAAGCATCAGGCAGTCACCATGCCTTCAGTATAGAAGACTTGGTCTTCCTGTTTCCGTTCATGGGAGGGATGTTGAAGCTAAAGCTCCGTGTGTGTGTGTGTGTATGTGAAAGAAAGAAGAAGTGAAGTCACTCAGTCACTCCATGTGACCCCATGGACTGTAGCCCAGCAGGCTCCTCCGTCTACGGGATTTTCCAGGCAAGAATACTGTAGTGGGTTGTATGTATATAATATCAATTCAGGAGAACAGAGAACATATCCTTCTGATTCTTCTCTCTGTCTTTTCATATTTCACATTTACAATCTACCCCCTCATGTTTTAGAGAATAACCCAGCTTTTGTATTTTTTTTAATTAATTTTTTTATCGAAGGATAATTGCTTTACAGAATTTTGTTTTCTGCCAAACTCAACAGCTTTGATAACAATTTATTCATAAAAGTAACTGAAGCAATTTTTTTGAAGCATATTTAAACAAAAATTCATATAAAATGCTACTGTGAAGAGAAACCTATTTATTAACATTTGGTGTTTTTTTCTTCTAATCTTTTTCATGCATTAAAAAAGTGACAATAATACTGTATATTCAGGTACCTTGTAATAAAATTAAAAACTGAACTGATTAGAAAGTTCTAGATCAATAAGATGATAGAGGAAGGGAGAAAGGGCACTTTGTTGAATGAGAGAGGCAGTGACCTTTTACTGTCTCTGAGATTGAAGGGTATTCTGCAGCAAGTAAGAGTTTGACTTTAAAACTCTTTCCTGCTTTCTATTCTTTCTCTCATTTGGCACACACTCCTGAGATCAGAACAAATGGGTGTTATGCTGCTGAAATTAATATCCCATTAGATTGCTGGTAGAGTTCCTATGTTTTGGTGGAATACAAAAACTGAGTTGTTTTTAATAGTTCTACTAAACGTACATATGGGCTTCCTAGGTGGCTCAGTGGTAAAGAATCTGCCTGCCAGTGCAGGAGATGCAAGGGACACGAGTTTGATTCCTGGGTTGGGAAGATTCCCCTGGAGAAGGAAATGACAACTCACTCTACTACTCTTGCCTGGGATATCCCACGGACAGAGGAGCCCAGTGGGCCAAGTCCATAGGGTTGCAAAAGAGTTGGACGCTACTTAGCGACTGAACAACAGCAACAGCAAAACATACGAATGCTAGTCAGTGCTTCTCAACTGCTTCAGATTCCTTAGCCAGTGTGCTCACCCAGGTCCTGTGAAGAACCCAGTGTGATGCAGGAAGTAACCTACCCTGCACTGCAGCACTTGGATGGGATCTGCTGTCTGAAAATGACCTAATTGGAGGCCAATCAGTTTTCTTTTCTCCCCACAGATTTTGAAGCCAGCTTCATAAGACTGTTGGACAAAGTAACTAATGGTTCTCGAATTGAAATAAACCAAACAGGTAAGCTCCTTTTCTTCCCATTCCTGAAAGCACTTACATGTACTACTTAAATATTCCTCTGTTACTCACTCTTTTTGATGGTATAAATATTGTATTTGAATGGAAAGACCCAGTTTCCTGTCTGTGATATGATTGTCTGAAGATAGTATGTGATATTGCCAATTTAAGGGACATATATTTGACTTAAGGAAGTGAGAAGAGTGAAAATTTCAGATAAACAGGCAAGCACCTCCTCTCTTTTAAACAATAGAAGTGTTTTATACCTAACTTTATGTACAGCTTTTCAGTGTCCATGTAGCTTATGTTGTCACAATAAAATCTTACAACAAACTCTGAGGTAGCTGTATGTGATGAATTTTAATTTTTTTTATTTTGTCTTTTAAAATAAGTTCATATAAGTATGTGCAAAAAATGTGAAAATCCCTTCACCTGTTTCCCCTTCCATTCACTCTCCCAGGGGCAGGCATGGGGACTTTGTCCTGGTCTCCTTTGTATGTATTTGCTTCCATGGGCACTTCTGTATCTCAAACCATCAACAGGATAAGGCTGTTCATACTGTTCTGCAGCCAGCTGTTTTTTATTAGCACAGATGTCTCAGGGAATTTGCTTGCCAGGCACATGCAGGTCCATCTCAATTTTTCAGTGGCATTACATTGTATTCTGTTGTATGGATACATGATAACTTATTTGACTGTTCCCTGCTGATAAACATTTAGGTTGTTTCTAGCTTTTTGTCTAGTTTTTTTTTTTCCTTCTTTTTTTTTGCTATTAGAAACTGTTATCTACATTGTATAGGTGATCATGGCAAACATGCTTTGATTGTCTCCATGAGCTATGTGCCTTTGCACATGTATTCAACAGAGGAAACTGAACTTTTCTATGTGTTTTCTGTTAAGGGAGAAACATGTATTCAACAGAGGAAACTGAACTTTTCTGTATGTTGGCTCTGTTAAGGGAGAAGACAAGCTTGGCTTTATAAGTGGCCATGGGACTTGATCTGTAGCTGCATTCAGCCATACCTCACAGAGAACAGGTTTCAGGAGTAAAACATCAGATGCCCTTTGCAAGCTATGATTCCTTTAGTCTTTCTTGATTCCTTTACTTTGAAATTGCTGGGGATGTTTTCAGTGGTTTTTATTGGTGATTCAGAGGACAAGAAATTCTGTTGTTTTGGGGTCATATCTGTTGTTTTATGGTCATATCCATAAAACCCGAGACTGCGAGCCACGCAGCAGAGCAGTTCTCCTGGATTCCCTTACCCTACTGCTCTCCACCCGGGTGCCCTTTCCCAATAAAATCTCTTGCTTTGTCAGCACATGTGTCTCCTCGGACAATTCATTTCCGAGTGTTAGACAAGAGCCCAGTTTTGGGCCCTGGAAGGGGTCTGCCTTCCTGCAACAAATGGCGACTCTGGTGGGACTCTTCTTCTCTGAGACCAACATCCTGACCACTCGGGGTACTCAGGGGCCAGCTTGCCTGCCAATGGACCAGACCCAGTGGCCGCAACTGGGACCCTTTTGTCCCTGGTCTCCTCCTGACCTGGACAACTGGCCAGAGTGCCCCGACCGGTAAGGAACAAGAGACTTTATTGACCTCTCTCCCCTTCCCTCTCTCTTTCCCCTCCTTAACCCTTCCTATCCTTCCCCATTTTTCTAGTCCCCCGGTCCTGGACACAGGAATCTGGTCGAAGGGCCCTCAGCATGAGCTGAGGATTGGAGACTGATCACCTCCTCATGGCAGAGAATTCGAATTCTGGTTCTGGTCTGGTCTGATTTCTGGTAGGGCCGAGTTCCAGTCCTCCCTTCTCTGGAGGCCCAGGGAAAAGTCCCATAACGCCTGAGTATCTGTAGGTGGCAGGAGATGTCTGTAAGGCCACCCCTTTCGCCCCCCTCTCTCGCCTCCTCCCCCTTCTTCTTTCAACCTGGCTTCCTTTCCTCCCTTTGAAATCTTTGATGTTAGTACTTGGATCTGAAGTTCTGTGTCTCTATAGGAGGTTTTCTGAGAGACTGTATTCTTATAGTTAAGGGCTTCCTTGGTGGCACAGAGGTTAAAGTGTCTGCCTGCAATGTGGGAGACCTGGGTTCAATCCCTGGGTCAAGAAGATCCCCTGGAGAAGCAATTGGCAACCCACTCCAGTATTCTTGCCTGGAGAATCCCATGGATGGAGGAGCTTGGTCAGACATGACTAAGTGGTTTCACTTTCACTTTCTACAGCTTAGTTGAGAAATAAGATATTTATATGATCCTGCTTCCTTCCACCTCTTGTGTCTACCCGCCCGCCCCCCCTCACCCCCCCCTCACCCCCCCCTCCTCCCCCCCCCCCCCCAGCCTTCATTTTGATGATCTGGTTAGTTTCTTATTTGGTTAATTTGCCAGCATAGACAGATTTTAGTGCAGAGTTCAGTGGTTATAGTCTTTGGGAGTTGGGGGCTTTTGGACCTAAAAGATTGTTTTGAGTCATGAATAGTATTTAGAATAACTAAAGTAGAGTTTTCTAACTTTGATTAGAATATGATTCTGATAGTGATTATTGTGATTTTGATTTTTTAATATGGTAAAACCTGTATTTCTTGTGTCAAACTCCCAAGCGCTGCTTTCCTTTTGGTGACTGAACCTAGTTCCTTCCTCTAATGTTAGATTTCTTTATTGGTAAATTGTGCCAGGAGAACTTGGCCAGGGATTATTAGTATCAAAAATATATTGTGTTCATTTCTTCATATCCCCTGAATCATCTAGCATATTTTATTTGGTTTTTCCTCTAATATGTAAACCTAGTATGAAACTTTTTGGATGATATGCATATTTGAAAGAATAAAGAAAGATAAAGTGTTTTCACTAAAGCAGTTCAATAATTTTAGACATTTCCATTTGTTACTATTAAATTAAAATAGTTACTATTAATGGAAATGAGTGCCATAAGTACTTGCCTTCTCTAGGTACCTAGTTTGGTGACTATGGTATTGGGAAATCTGATTTCCTGGGCCTAGAAGAAGCTGATTGCTGGCACGATGATTTCAGAACATCATCTGTAAACCCCGACATTGGCACAATCTGAGAGCATGCTGTTGGGAGACTAAGGTGCCTGTTAGGATATATCTCCTCTGTGCCCTGCTGTGACTCTGGCAATTCAGATGGCTTAGGGAGGGGTTTAATTTATTACTGTTTATTAAATTACACTCACAGTTTATTATTGTTACAAGGACTTGACAGTAATGAGTCAGCTTTTGGAGTGAAGTATGTGGGCTCTCAGGAATGGCATTTTGAACTCTTGGATGCCCTTGCCAGACTTTCCCCTTGGGACTGACTGTTTCATTGCCTTTGTGACACTTTTTTTTTTTTTCTTCTGCTGACTTTCTTTCCTCTGTTATAAGGAACGACCTTATATTATCAGCCCGGCCTCTTGTATGGTGGGTCCATGGAGCATGACTGCAGCGTTCTTCGCGGCATTGGGTATTATCTGGAAAGTCTGCTCTGCCTGGCTCCATTTATGAAGCACCCGCTGAGAATAGTTCTGCGAGGAGTGACCAATGACCAGGTTGACCCTTCGGTGAGTAGTGAGGCCACACCACCCTGTGATTTTTGTCTCCTGTTACACCTAACTTCTGAGAAACTAGTTCCTGATAAAACACATTTGTTTTGTTATTTAACTTGAAGTTTAGAGATTAATCACTCCAGAAGGCAGATGAGCCAAGACTCATAATCATCAGATTCAGTGACGATTGTTAATCTTCTTCAAGGTGCCTTTCATTGTTATGTCTAAGAACCTTCTGAACAGATGCTTGCAGTCTCATCGTGTTTGACATGAAATATGGCTCTGTTGACTGAAGTTTGTGAGAGTGGAGTTTTCATAAGGTCATGTGACAGTTGAGGCTGAAAGGCAGCAGATCAGGATTTTAGGCAGAGAATAATATCTTCTTGGCATGCTGCAGCATAATCTTGACTTAGGCTTCAACTGTACACTTTAGGACTTTCTTCTTCTGAGAAGAGTTTGCAGATTTAGAGAAAGGGTATAAGGGCAGGGAAGGTATATATGAGCTTTGCCAGTGTGTGAGCATCAGCAAGCTTCTTATTAAGCGTGTTGTGTTTGTGGGGAGGATAGTTTAATGTACAACTAGAATATTCATTGTGGCTACCTCAGCTGTCTTAATGCCAGTCTGGGATGGGTTTTATTGTATGTGTGTGTGTGTGAGAGAGAGAGAGAGAGAGAGAGAGAAAAAGACAGACAGGTTGGGGAGAGGGAGATTGATGGATTGGAGCAGGCCTGCCTTAGACCTTTCATAGTGAGGCAACGATCCCCTCCTTTGGATGCTCTGCTGTCCAGAGAAGATATCTTCAAGCTGAGGGCCATGATGTGAAGTTCTAACTGAGGATGCTTGTCTTCACCTTGGCAGACATTAGAAGAAGACCACTGAAGGGGTAGCTTCAGAGGCAGATGTGTGTGGCTTCCCTAACCAAGGAAGACCAGTTAGGTGGTGCAGTGAGCTCCAAAGCAGAGACTGCTGGTATTCACCAGGATGCTGATGAGGTTATAAACATGATTAATGTGTTCTTGGGCAATAAAAGGTTTATTCCTGAATTCTTAAGATTCGGGTACATAAAGTCTTCCCAGGATCCAAAGTAGAGTGCAAGATCTGATATTCTTAACTATATACGAATGCTGCATAAACTGTTTAGAATTTCAAAGTAATTTCAAGTGGTTGCTTATTTCTCACATTTTCCCGGAAGATTGTAGGAAATGGGTTCTTCAGTTAAAAGTAAGAGTGGAGACCTCTACTATTTCAGATTGGGAGGGGGGGGGGTAGGTGCCTTGACTCTTGGGAAAAGTCCCTGAAGCAGACAGATGTTGGCACCATGTATCCCAGTTTTGTATTCTCTTTCTATAGTTGCCAGTGATCTTAAAAGCTGTTATTACTGACAGTACTAAAAATTTACATATTTACATATTAACAATGACAAAGATTAATTGATAGATTCCCTAGAAATAGTATTTTATTCTTTCTAGCAGTATATTAAAAGGCTTTCTTGTAGTTTTCACAAGCTACAGGACTAAAATGACCTTGGTTAGTACCTGGCTCCAGCCCAGGATAAAATAAATACACCTAATCCTGGATAAAGAGTAACTTCTTCAGCCTGTGGCTTCTTCGTTTTAAACTTTCTCTTTAATGTGTAGTTTCCCCATCAATTTATGTCCACACCACTGTCTGCACACAGGGATGAATACGATGAGTTCTGCCCGTAGGGAATGTGGTTTCATGGGGTGAACAGCTGTGAACACAGCCAGGGAGACCACAAGGCTGGATACTCTGGGCTCTGGCAGACGCACAAGCCGAGTGCTGAGGGCTGGGGAGGGCTTTCAAGAGGAAGGGAAGCCCCAGAGTCAGTCATGGTTTTAGGAAGATAACTGTAGAGCTGAGAGAAGGGTAAATTGCCAAGGTGTCAACCAGTATGAACTTGATGCAGAGGGAAGTGGAAGGGTAGACAAATATGAAGGGCATTGTGGAGGGAGGGGCTTCATAACTCAATAACTAATTGGAGTTGGGATAGGAGGAAGGGGTCACAGGTAACTCCATGATTTCTGTCATAGTTGACTTGAAAGGATAGTGATCAGAAAGAGTTTCACAGGGAAGAGGAAAATTGTGATGGGGTGATAGTTGATGTGTCTGATTTTGGTCCTATTCTCTGGGATATTGATGGGATATCCATGGGGGATGTCCAGTTGGGAATTACTGTTTGGAGCCTCAGATCATCAGGATCTTACCTACTGACATTTCACTCTGTAGGAGAATGAGGTTGACTAGTACCCAGTTTGATCACTGTTGGCTTTTTGGCTCAGTAAGTCTGACAGGTGCTTTTCTCTTGGTCTGCACAGTGTGCTGGTGGTGTTGGTGTTGGTGTGTGTATCTGAATTGGTTGTTCTTGTTTGAAACCCCAGAGTTTTTCATTGCAGTAGGTTGGCGTGGCTTCTCCACAACAGCAATCCATCAGAGCAGAGTAGCACCTGCCCTCTTGGGAAGAGGCGTGAGAGCTCCATTTGGACACAGGTCTTAACTGACCTCATCATTCATTTAACGTCCCCTTCTAGCCTCAGTGGGCCAGTAGAGTTTTGGCTTCGTGGTTCCAGGGACTGAGAATAGATGAAGAAGAGGAATAAGTGTATAAGGAGTGAGTTGGGGAAGAGGAGCTGGAGACAGTGACTATGGAAATAGAAGGATTTGGAGGAGCCAAGGAGTTGAGTTCTGAAAAGCTAGGGATGATCCAAGAGTCAGTCCTTGCAGGAGTTGAGTTGGGATTGGGTAGGGAGATGCAGCAGTGAGAAGTTCTGTTGAGCTTTAAGAGAACAGTATCATTAGGGTGCAAGATCACACACAGGTTCAGAATGAGTAAGAAATAGAACCATAGAAGGTTGGGAGATTCTTCCAGAATGCTAGATGGGATATCCCCTTAAGAGCTGAGGTTGGGAATTTTTAAGTGAGAGAAACTTGCACTCGTTTGTAGGCTGTAATGGAGAAGGAAAAAGTTAAAATGAGAAGGGTAGAAGGGCTTAATAAGGCCACCTACAGATATCCAGAGGATAGAAGCAGCAGTGATGGGATGAGCCTTGTAAAGGGGTAGGGACATTTTGGAGACAAAAAGATAGGAAATGGGGGGAAATTTTGAAAAGAAAAATTCTAGGTCTCCTTTGAGTCTCAGTGATTTGATACTGGTGCCCCCAGTTGATATTTACTGGTGCCAGCAGTTGGCCAGACGGTGAGTGAAGAGTCCGTCCTCTTTCAGGGCTATCCTAGCAGGGAAAAGAAGTAGAGTGAAATCTGCTGTGTCCTGGCCACTTGTTTAGGTGGACCTCTGTCAGTATCCGTATTTATTTGATTCATGAGGGTTAGGTAGATGTTCTTATCACTGTTTCAGAAGGGAACAGGTTTCTTCCCTTTTTCTGTTTGTTGTGGTGTGTGCTAAGGTGCTTCAGCCATGTTTGACTCTTCTGCGACCCTATGGATTGTAGCCTGCCAGCCTCCTCTGTCCATGGGATTCTCCAGGAAAGAATACTGGAGAATATTCAATTGCCATTTCCTTCTCTGGGGGATCTTCCTGACCCATAGATTGAACCTGAGTCTCTTATGTCTCTTGCATTGGCAGACAAGTTCTTTACCACTAGGGCCACCTGGGAAGCTATGGGTCTGATCATATTTCTACTTGTTGACTGATTGGACTGTAAGGGTGGTGCCTTTGCCTGAGGTTCCACTTGGGTCAGACTTTTGCCTTTCCTCTCTGACTTCAGAGTAACAGATAGGTTTCCTTGAAGCAGAACCCGCAGACCACCCCCACTTTGCTAGATCCAGTGTGTGGAGCTTGAGGTTATGGAACTTTCTAGTTGGGCCCCTCTTTCTACAGCAGGCAGCCAAAGCCCTGAGGAGAGAGCGTCCGGGCCTCAGAGGCTGTAAGAGGCAGAGTGGGGCTCCAGGCCACAGCTGCCTTTCCAGCCCTTGTCCCACCACAGCGAGGGGCCTGCCCTTCGTGTCAGATGGAGAGTGACCCAGGAGACAGGACCACACCTGCAGTTATATTTGGGCTCCTGACTGGCCCTCAGTCAATTTGACTTCCTCCTATTTGACTCCAGGTGTGGGTGGGATGAACCAGCAGGGGTGTTCTGTTCTCTTGCCTTTCTCTTACCTGGGAGAGCTGGAGGCCGCCTAGCTCCAGGAGTCATGCTCACGGAGCAACCGGCGTCCTGGCAGCCCCCACCTTTTCCAGAATCTGGCTTGGTCTTCTCCCCAGCTGCCCTTCGTACTAGCCTTGACTGAATTCTTCTTGGTTTCAGCAATTCCAAATGCCTATTTTAAGTTTCTGAGTTGTGTGTAGCTTTAATATTTAATTGAAATTAGCTAATCTTTAATGGATTTTCTCAGTAACTGCTTCTGCCCCACCTGATCCATGCTGAACATGTTCCTAGGATACATAGGTCATTTCTACCTCTGGTTAATTTTCTGATATATGAATATTTGGTTGGGGACTGTTCTCTGCCATAAAGCCCTGTTGGAGTATTGTTCTGTTGAATGTTAGCATGTAAGACTTGGTAGCAACTTGGAGACAGGCAGGCTGAGCTCCTTACCTTAGAGACAAGGGAATTTAGAAATTGAGATTTTCTTGTTTGAGGCCACACAGCAAACTAGAGCCTGGACTGGGACCAGGGCTTTTTCCCAGAGCCTCTGCTTATGCTGCTTGCCCTCAATGCTTCCTGTTGTAGGATCAGCCCCTGCAGGGCTGAGAAACATCTCTTGTTCCATTGGGAACAAGGAAGGGATTGCTCTTGTTTCCCTAGTTGCCGCTGAGACAGCAGTCACTGACTTCTTGGATAACGTGATTTGAATATCACCTTATCCTCTGTGAGGAATCTGCAAATGAATAAGGAAGGATCGCAGCCCTCCTAGGAGTTTCGAATGAGGAGATGGTAACAGTTGTACTTGACAGTGTCTTGCCATCGACTGTGGATGTCTTCCTTTGCACTTAGGGGTTTTTGTTGTTTGCTGCAGTTTGAGACTGTCTTTCCTCTGAGGCTCCCGGCGCCTTGTAGAATCACCACCACCTTTAACTGCCTGTGTGTAGGTGTCAGCAGGATTCTTAGGTAGAACTGTTAGGCTGAATAGTTGATTCACTTTAGCCTGGAGTGCCACCAGCTCTAAACGTGAAATAGTCATGTTGAATAAAGAATACTTAAAGAGGCCATGTCTTTGCTTAGTGTTTATACCTGTAAGAATGAGCAGAGGTCTCAGTTTGTTTTCTGCATGAGCCCAGCAGTTTCTTAGTGCTTTTTGCGTGATAGCATGTGATGCTCATGATGACTCATAAGGTAGGTGTGTACTACTATAAATGTGGAAAAGGGGCTCAGAGAAGCCAGTGGCTTATAAAATCATAGTCTTTAGTCGAGAGCAGAGCCAACCCATGCCCTCAGTTGTAAGCCAGCCTCTTTTCTCTTTACCAGACTGCTTCATCTACCTGGAGGCTAAGCCTTAACCGGCTTTGTGGATTCTTTCTTCTTTCAATCTCAAGGTTTAACTAAACTTTTTTTTTTTTTTCCTGAAATTATTCTGCAGGTTGATGTTCTGAAGGCAACAGCACTCCCTCTACTGAAACAGTTTGGGATTGATGGTGAATCTTTTGAGTTAAAGGTACGAATGTCCAGATTGTTGGTGGCATAAATCAGTGTGAAATATTTTCTTACCAACTCACTGGAAGAGCTGTATGGCCCAGTGTGTGTGTGGCACGTTTGAAGTCACCATTATAAGAATTCTTGAACCTAGCATTGCAGACTTTGAGCTGAAAGGGTCCCTTTAGTAATGACAAGAGTAATTGATATATTGCACTTACTTAGTGGTAGTAGATGTTGTCAACATTCTACATACATTAACTCCTTGACTCGTAACAACTCAGCCAATAAGTCATGGAGCTGGGATTCTGACCATGCTACCTCTCTGACCTGGATCATTTATTTTAATTTGTGTCCAGAGCCTACCAATCTGAATGTCCCTGAGACTTTTTAGTACTTTACTTTCAAAACCTAGTTGAAGTAATTTAAGCATCTGTTTGTTTGCTATTTAAGGGAATTATATCAATCCAGGGTGATAACACTGGATAACTTAAGCTGTTTAGCATCTCTGCTTTTTGAAGGGAAATTACTTCATTTTTATTTAATAACTCAAAACTATTGAGTTTTTATAGACCATTTAATTCCAGAAGAGGAGAAAAGGGTTCTTGGTGGTTAAGAAGTGGGTAAGCTGATGAGCTAGACCAGTCCCTCATTTTAAGGTTGAGGAAACAAGTTCTGGTGGTGAAGTGACCTGTCTGGCTTTGACTGGAACATGCAGGCTCTGTTTCTACTGCTTTTTCTGACACACCACGTAGTCCCCTTGCTCAGCATGTGCCCCTGTGGAGCTGACATTAGGTTCTGTTGATCTTGAAGAGATGGACAAGTTGGGTTCGAAAGCCTTCTGCATTCTAATGTTGGTTTTCATTCTTGGTGTACACCAGCCTGGCTAGGTGTCATCCACTCTGTTGAATCCTGACCTCTTCTTTTTCACTATGCCTACAGGTTGTACGACGGGGGATGCCACCTGGAGGAGGAGGTGAAGTGTTTTTTTCATGTCCTGTGAGGAAGGTCCTGAAGCCTATTCAACTCATAGATCCAGGAAAGATCAAACGTATCAGAGGAATGGCGTATCCTTTGCATTAGCTTCAGATTTCTTACTTTTTTTTCTTTGCCTCAGTAAGATAAGAATGACTCATAACAGTTTACTTCTTCCCAGGGTTATTTACATTTCAGACAACAGTTCAGTCGCTCAGTTATGTCTGACTCTGCGACCCCATGGATTACAGCATGCCAGGCCTCCCTGTCATCAACTCCTGGAGCTTGCTCAAACTCTTGTCCCTCAAGTTGGTGATGCCATCCAACCATCTCATCCTCTGTTGTCCTCTTCTCCTCCTGCCTTCAGTCTTTCCCAGCATCAGGGTCTTTTCAAATGAGTCAGTTCTTCACATCAAGTGGCCAAAGGATTGGAGTTTCAGCTTCAGCATCAGTCCTTCCAGTGAATATCCAGGACTGATTTCCTTCAGGATTGACTGGTTGGATCTTCTTGATGTCCAAGGGATTCTCAAGAGTCTCCTCCAACACCACAGTTCAAAAGCATCAATTCTTCAGCACTCAGCTTTCTTTATAGTCCAACTCTCACATCCATACATGACTGCTGGAAAAACCATAGCTTTGACTAGATGGACCTTTGTCGGCAAAGTAATGTCTCTGCTTTTTAATATGCTGTCTAGGTTGGTCATAGCTGTCCTTCCAAGGAGTAAGCGTCTTAATTTCATGGCTGCAGTCACCATCTGCAGTGATTTTGGAGCCCAAGAAAGTGAAGTCTGTCACTGTTTCCATTGTTTCCCCATCTGTTTGCCATGGAGTGGTGGGACCAGATGCCATGATCTACATTTTATTAATGTTGAGTTTTAAACCAGCTTTTTCACTCTCCACTTTCATTTTCATCAAGAGGCTTTTCAATTCCTCTTCACTTTCTGCCATAAGGGTGGTGTCATCTGCATATCTGAGGTTATTGGTATTTCTCCCTGCAACCTTGATTCCAGCTTGTGTTTCATCCAGCCTGGCATTTCACATGATGTACTCTGCATACAACTTAAATAAGCAGGGTGACAATATATAGCCTTGACATACTCCTTTCCCAATTTGGAACCAGTCTGTTGTTCCATGTCCAGTTCTAACTGTTCCTTCTTGACCTGCATACGGATTTCTTAGGAGACAGGTAAGGTGGTCTGGTATTCCCAGCTCTTTAAGAATTTTCCTCAGTTTTTTGTGATTTACACAGTCAAAGTCTTTGGTGTAATCAATAGAGAAGAAGTAGATAATTTTTCTGGAATTCTCTTGCTTTTTCTATGATCCAACGGATGTTGGCAATTTGACCTCTGGTTCCTCTGCCTTTTATAAATCCAGCTTGAACATCTGGAAGTTCTCGGTTCACATACTCCTGAATCCTGGCTTGGAGAATTTTGAGTATTACTTCACTAGTGTGTGAGATGAGTGCAGTTGTGTGGTAGTTTGAACATTCTTTGGCATTGTCCTTCTTTGAGATTGGAAGGAAAACTGACCTTTTTCCAGTTCTGTGGCCACTGCTGAGTTTCCATATTTGCTGGCATATTGAGTGCAGCTTTAACAGTATCATCTTTTAGGATTTGGAATAGCTCAACTGGAGTACTGTCACCTACACTAGCTTTGTTTGCAGTGATGCTCCCTAGGGCCCACCTGGCTTCACATTCCAGACAACAATCTTGGAAAAATCTTAACAGTGAACTTGTAATTATTGGCTGAGATAGGGTATTTTATTATCTGCCTCATCATAACTAGACTGACTGATTGATTCATTTATTTTTTTTGATTAACACTTAAGCAAACAGTTCCACTGTTTGTTACACTCTCTTGAAGGCTTTGATTTGGGGGCTACCAATGCACTGTAGTCCCTGCTTCAGAAGAGCTCATCGTCTGGTGAAGGAAATGAATGTACAGATACATAATTCTGCTATAATGTATAAAGTGATGTAGATGATGTTCAGTGGGTTGGAGGAACTAAGAGTAGAGTGGCGTATTTGTCTGGAAGATGTGAGAGAGCTGACTAGTAATTAATAATATCTACCATTTAGTAATTGCTTATTCTGAACTATGATAATTTATATACTTAATTTGTTTTTTATTTTTTAAACTATTGAGATGTGGTTGACATACAAAAAACTGTATATATTTAATGTGTACCACTTGAGGAGTTTGGAGAGAGATATATATATACCTGTGAAACCATCAGCCCAATCAGTGCCATAAGTGTTTCTATCACCTCCAAAAGTTTCTTTTCATCCTCTTTATTATTTTAATTTTTTGTGATAAGAATACTTTTAACATAAGATTTATCCTCTTAGCAAATTTTAAGTATGCAATATAGGCATTACAGTGTATAGTAAGTGTCTAGGAGAAGGAAATGGCAACCCACTCCAGTGTTCTTGTCTGGAGAATCCCAGGAACAGGGGAGCCTGGTGGGCTGCCGTCTATGGGGTCTCACAGAGTCGGACACGACTGAAGCAATTTAACAGCAGCAGCAGCAGGACTTATTTAGATTCCTCATATAAATGGGATCATGTAGTACTTGTTCTTATGTATCTGGTTTATTTCAGATAGCATAATATCCTCCAGGTTCACCCATGTTGCCACAAATGATAACATTTCCTTTTTTGAGGATGAATAACATTATTGAATCCATATACCACATTTTCTTTATCCATTTGTCTGTTGGTAGACATTTAGGTTGCTTTTATACCTTGGCTATTGTAAATAATGCTGAAAAAAAATATAGGAATCCATGTGTATTTCTTTGAGATCCTAAGTTAAGTTTCTTTAGATATATGTCCAGAAGTGGGATTGCTGGATCAGATGGTAGATCTATTTTTAATTTCTCAAGGAATCACCATACTGTTTTCTATAGTGGCTTCACCAGTGCATGTTCCCACTAGCAGTGTACAAGGACTCCCTTTTCTCCATACGCTCACCAACACTTCTTACTTATTTATTTTTTGATAATCACTGTCCAAATGGGGTGAGGTGATATCTCAGTGTAGTTTTAATTTGTAGTTCCTTGGTGATTAGTGATTATTGAGTGCCTTTCCATGTTTTAGTTTGCCATTTGTGTGTCTTTTGGGGAGAAGTGTCTATTCAAGCCCTTTGCCCATTTTTAAGTAGAGTTGTTTGTTCATTTTGCTACTAAATTGTAAGATAAGGTGTGCTGTATCTTTTGAGTGTTAATCATATATATGAATTTCAGACATTTTCTCTAATTACATAGGTTGCCTTTTCACTCTGTTGTTTATTTTGCCTCCTTTTTTTTTTTTCCTTTTTGGTATTCAAGAAATCATTGCTGAAGCTAAAAGTCTTCCTCACTGTTTTCTTCTCAGAGTTTTACAGTTTAAAGTCTTACATTTGTCTTTAATTCATTTTGAGTTTATTTTTGTACCTGGTGTGAAATAAGAATCCTCTTTCATTCTCTTGCATATAGGTATTGTTTTCCCAACAGTGTTTATTGAAGAGGATATCCTTTCCCCATTGTATATTCTTGGCAACCTAGTTGAAGGTCAAGTGACTAGATATGCATAGGTTTATTTCTGGGCTCTCTGTTCTGTTGTCTTTTTTTTTTAATGTTAGTACTATACCGTTTTGATTTTGGTAGCTTTGTAACATATTTTGGTATCAGGACCTGTGATGCCTTCAGCTTTGTTCTGCTTGCTCAGAATTCTTTGGCTATTTGGAGTCCTTTGTGGTTTCATATAAATCTTAGGTTTATTTTTTCCCTATTTTTATTAAAAATAAATGTGAGATTTTGATAGTGATTGCCTTGAATCTGCAGATTGCTTTGGAAAGTATGGACATTTTAACAATATTAATTTTTCCAGTCTTTGAACATGGCCTGTCTTTTCCTCTAAAGTCTTTTAAAATGTCTTTTATCAGTGTTTTGTAGTTTTTAGTGTGTAGGTCTTTCACTTCCTTGGTGAAGTTTATTTCTAAGAATTTAGGTTGTTTTAAATGCTATTGTAAATAGGATTGTTTCTTTGATTATTTTTTGTGGGTAGTTTGTTGTTAGTGTATAGAAACTCAACTGATTTTTGTATGGTGATTTTGTATCATGCAACTATATTGAATTCATTTATTCTAACAGTTTTTTTGGGGGGGTGCTGTTCTTTAGGATTTCTACATATAAGATCGTCTTCTGCAAAAAGAGATAATTTTACTTTTTCCGTTCCAATTTGAATGCATTTTCTTTTTCTTACTTAATTACTCTGGCTAGGACTTCTAGTATTATGCTGAACAGAAATGTCAAGAGTGGGCATCTTTGCTTTGTTCTGAATTTTATAGGAAAAGTTTTCAGTTTTTCACCATTAAAGATAATGTTAGCTTTGGGCTTTTCATACATGGCCTTTATTGTGTTGAGGTAAGTTGCTTCCATGCTTAATTTGTTGAGAGGTTTTTTGTTTTGTTTTTTTTTTTTTTATCATGAAAGAGTGTTATTTATCAAATGCTTTTTCTGCAGCTATTGAGACAATGATGTGATTCTTATCCTTCATTCTGTTAATGTGAGGTATCACATTGTTTAATTTGCATATGTTGAACCATTCTTGCATTTCAGGGATAAATACCACCGTGTCATGTTGTGTGACCCTTATAATATGCTGTCGAACTCAGTTTGTTAATTTTTTTGAGGTTTTTTGCATCCATGTTTGTCAGATATATTGGCCTGCAGTTTTCTTGTATTATCTTTGGCTTTGGTGATTCTAATCTCATAAAATGAGTTTGGAAGTGTTTCCTCTTAGATTTTTTTTTTAGAAGTTTAAGCATCGGTGTTAATTCTTCTTTGAACATTTGATAGAATTCACCATTAGAGTCATCTGCTGAAGCCACCTGGTTATGGGTTTTTCTTTGTTGGGAACTTTCTGATTACTGGTTTAATCTCTTTACATGTAACTGATCTGTTCAAGCTCTCTGTTCTTGATTCAGACTTGAAAGTTTTTATGTGTATAGGGGTTTATTTATTTCTTTAAGTTGTCCAGTTTATTGACATATAGTCATTTATAATAGTCCCTCATGATGTTTTCCAATTTCTGTGGCGTAAGTTGTTAATATTTCCTTTCATTTCTGATTTTACTTACTTGAGTTTTGTCTTGTCTTAGTCAAGCTAAAGGTTTGTCAGTTTTTATCTTTTCAAAAAATCAACTATTTCATTAAGTTTCTTCTATTGTTTTTCTGTTTTATTAATGTCTAATCTGCCAACTTTGAATTTGGTTTCTTTATCTAGTGTAAAATTAGGCTGTTTGAGATCTTCCTTTCATAGAAAGAATGTTAGCACTTATCAGGCGGTCCTAAGATGGCGAAATAATAGGACAGGGAGACCACTTTCTCCCCCAAAATTCATCAAAAGAACACTTGAACGCTGAGTAAATTCCACAGAACAACTTCTGAATGCTGGCGGAGGACATCAGGCAACCAGAAAAGCACTTATCAGTATAAAATTTCTTAGTACTCCTTTTGTTGCATTCGTAAATTTTGGTATGTTCTGTTTTCATTTTCATTTGTCTCTTGTTGGATCTTCTTTTATCGATTCAGCCACTCTGTGTCTTTTGATTGTGGAGTTTAATACATTTATATTTTATATACTTTATTCTTAACCTCAAAGTGAGTCTGAATTCACTTCTATCCTATTTTGTGGATGTAGAAACTGAGGCTTCAAACACTTAAGGAATTTGCTCCCATATAACATTGCTAGTAATGGTAGAGCTGGGATTTGAGCCCTGTCTCTGTGGCCCATGCCTTTAACCTCTGCTTTTTCCTGTAGACAGGACAGGGCATTTGGACTGAGCTTGAAGAATAGAGGCTTGTAAAGCGGGACAAAGAAGGAGGAGTGCTGTGGATAGAAATGTGGGCCTGTGGAGGGAACAGTGCCCAGCCGTTCTGGGGAGCGGCAGGCGATGTGGTGTGGCCTGAATGCAGGTCACTCAAGGATGTCAAGTGGAAGATGGGATGAAAAGTGAGAGCAGGAGCCTGTGGAGACTGGAGGCTGTGCTGAGGAATTGACCTTCATTCAGAATCAGTAATTTTCTTTTGGAAAGAGAATTTAGAATTTGCACATTAACCAAATAACTCCAGTGGTACAGAAAGAACTTTTAGCTGTTTCTGGCTCATTGTAGAAATTTTGGTAGGTATGAGTTGGAAAACAAAACAAAACAAAAGCACCTCTTCACTGCACTCACTTAGAGGCAGAGATAGTAAGGAATTATCATGCCCTAAAGAGAGCTGGTGAGGGTTGTGTCTTGGGGACAGGTGAGGGCTGCTAGTTTATGAAGGTCTCCTAGAGGCAGGATGGGTAGGATGCAGTGATCACCTGGGTCTGTGCTACAGGAATAGGGAGTCCTTGAGTATGATTTTGATGCTTCTCACTTATACCCCTGAATAGACGTATTTGTTCAGATAGAAACTGCAAATGTTTGGGGTGGGGTGTGGCCATGTGATTGGCAGTGAAAATAAGTTTAGTTTTACTCATGTTGGGTTTTATGATTCCAGGTAAGTACATGGATAAGTCCAGAAAGGACTTAGAAATTGGGAATGTAGAACTTCCTAGGAAATGTAGGACTCAGGGACAAGGAAAGCTAGAAATGGATGGTTGTGGCATCAGCCACTATGTAGAAGGCAACAGAAGAGGATGGGACCCTGAAAGGTCACTAAGATTTGAAAGCAGAAAGCAAAGTTCTTCCAGGAAGGGAGACTAGGGAAAATCAGAGTTGAATGGGGAATAAAGAAATCAGTGATACTTCATTAAAAATAAATAAATTAAAACTACACTGAGATGCCATCTCTCACTAGTTAGATTGGTAAAGAAACTAAAGCTTGACATAATATTCTGATGAAAGGTTGGTGAGAAGGTGAGACAATGTAATTAGTATGATTAAGAATTTGACAGTATCTAGTAAAATTCCTAGACATCAAGGGAGCTGTCAAAGGCTACTAGAGTCATGTCAAATGGGCACGGAAGCCAACTTGAAGTGGCTCCTACTAGCCAAAGATGGGACAATCTAACTACCAATAAAAATAACTACAGATCAATTGATTACACATTAAATAAGGTTACATCCACAAATTTATTATGATACTTAAAAAAAAAACCCTGTATTGATCATCCTTGGAAATCAACCCATTCTTTTGAAAATCAGTAATAAAAGTCAACCATTTTTTCTGCTTTTCCTATACAAACTGATAAGGGGAAGTTGATGAGGGAAAGTCTCTGTGTATCAAGGTATTGACTCTTTGTTTATGAATAAATTGCAAATAGTTTTTTTCTTAAAAAAATAAAGAGAAAAGAAAATGCAGCTTATTAGAAGCCAAGTCAGTGCCTTAAAGGGCCCAGAGGAGTAAGCATTAGGCCAAGCCGAGGGACTCACAGGAGGCTGCCACTGATAACCCTGAGGGCTCTTTCCAGTGAGTGTTGGAGTCAGAGGCCAGATAACCAGTTCTGGGCTGCAGAGTGATGGGGGGAAATGGTGGCAAGCAGAAGCTACTCTTTCAAGAACTTTGACAGGAAAGAGAATGGAAAGAAAGATATGGTGATAACTTGAGGAAAAGAATTGAGAACATCCCCTCTCTTTAACAAAAAGATTGATGATTGGAGTATTTTTGTAGGTTAAGTAGATTTACGCATGAGAGAGGGAGACTGACAAAGCAAGGTAACAAGGCGATTAAAGCTAAAGCACAGGTGCTAGAGTCAGACAGATGTGGCTCTAATTTTGGCTTTGCCATTCACTGATGTTGGGATTTTGGCCCCAAACTTTGGTTGGCACATTTATCATTGGGCCAGTTTATGACTGCTGTGTGGGGCTGTTGATGCTGTGCTGTGCTCAGTCTTGTCTGACTCTTTGTGACCCCATTAGTCCGCCAGGCTCTAATGAAGTTTAAATGGAGTAATAGATGTGTAGTATGAGAAACTGGGCCGGTATAAGTAAGTATTTGGTAAATGGTGGCTGCTCTTGTTTTTATTATTATTTAAGAGGAGATGGATTGAAAATGCAGGTGTATGGTAAGAATGGCTCTAGATGGAGCATTTTGATGATGATTGGAAAGGGGTAGGAGGCATTTTGAATTTTTACTGAGTTAGGATGGGTTCCAGAGTGAGGGGACTGGCAGGGGTGTGATAAGGGAATGTGACAAGGGTGGCGAAGATGTGGGCCACTTAGGCATTGTGAGGGGTGTGTCCAGTGGGGCACAGTAACTCGGGATAAGGAAAAGGCTGTGGCACTGCAGTAAGGGCTCAGCTGAAGTGAGGTGTTTTCGTGGTGCTAGCTGTGTGGTGTGTGGCTAGTCCAGCAGTAATTGGCAGCCTAGAAGGAGGAGTGGAGGAGGCAGGAGGCCATCTTCATGCAGGACTGGGTGTGGATCGACCAGGTGAGTGAGATGTGCAGAAGTATGGAGTACAGGGCGTATTAGTGAGCGTGTCACTGGAGTGACGGCCGGTGCACTCCTTACTGAGGAATGCAGCAGAGGCTGCCAGCCTGGAGAAGGCACATGGTCATGGGGTTGGAAACCTTCACAGTTGTTTTTTTTTTTTTTCTTCACAGTTTTAATGGAAATAGACGTGTGTGTTGTGTAGAAGAACTTGACATTGTGTTTAGGGAGTTGTATTTCGGGGTTCCCAATGTTAAGAGTGGTAGAATTCTAGGTGCCAACAAGATCATGGTAAGGGCAAGTGTTGGAGGTGGGGGGCCGGATGGGGTTGGGTGATGGCTTTCCTGGTGGGGATTTGATATGAGTAGAAAGGATGTGTGCTTCTAGGGGTGATAGGGGCTTAAAGTCAAGTTTTGTATTTTTCAGGAGGGTTAAGGGTGGTCTTACTTGGAGGAAAGGAACTGTGGAGTGGATTGCCTTTTCAGAGGCCTTGACTGGATTGCATGGTGAGTAGTGAGGGCACGATGTAGGGTGGATGCAGAGCCACAGGACAGAGAGAGCTGTTGCTGAGATAAAAGAAGAAACTTGGGGTGCTGCCTGAAGTTCTTTTTAGGAATTATCAAGAACAGAAGAACTTGTAAGAGAGCTTCCCTGGATTAATGTCTGTTCTCTGCAGGGGTATCCTTGGGCCCAACCATAGGCCAAGACTTGTGCATGTAGCGGGGAATATGGCTGGTGGAGGAGAAATGGTACCTTTCCCAGGGAACCCCCAGGTTGATGGATGCTTACATTGACGTCTGAAGGTGATGGTCGACTCTCATATTCTCCGACTCTTAGGAGATAGAAACAGGTTATAGAGGAATGGAAATGTGATGCAAGTGTGTGCTAAGTTGCTTCAGTTCTGTCTGTCTCCTTGCAACCCTGTGGACTGTAGCCAGTCAGGCTCCTCTGTCCATAGGCTTCTCCAGGCAAGAATACTGGAGTGGGCTGCCACTTCCTCCTCACAGGGGATCTACCTGATCCAGGGATTGAACTTACATTTCCTGCATTGGCAAATAGGTTCTTTACCACAGGTGCCACCTGGGAAGCCTGGTGATGCTAGTAGGTGGGTTTTCATTTTAAAAACTAGAGATACCTGTTTTGCTTGATGCACGTTAGTTACTTATGTGCATGTTTAGTCGTTTAGTCGTGTCCGACTCTTTGCAACCCCGTGGGTTGTAGCCAGCCAGGCTCCTCTGTCCATGGGATTCTGAAGGCAAGAATATTGGAGTGGGTTGCCATTCCCTTCTCCAGGGTATCTTCCCAACCCAGGAATTGAACCAGGGTCTACTACATTGCAGGTGGATACTTTCCTGCCTGAGCCACCAGGGAAGCCCCCCTAGTTACTAATAGCTCGACCTCATTCTCCTTAACATTGAATTTCACTGTGTACAAATTCCAAGTTAAACCCTGTTGATGGCCATTGGGATGTCTTCTGTTCTTCACTGTTGCCAAAAATGTTGTGGTTAATGGCCTTGTACACAGAGTCCTACACACTTTCAGAACTATTTCAGTTTGTTTTTTCCATTTAGAGATTTGTTTCTTCAGTGCTGTGTCATGGCAGTGAACTCTGCTTGGAGTCCACTCTCTCAGTTTGGAAATGTGATTTCCAGTGTGTGCTCTCTTTGTTTACCACAGTCCTGTGGTAACAACGTGGGTTGCATGGAGGCTGTTACACTGGGGTCTCACATGTACTCTGTACCAGGTGTACAAAAGCCTTGTGAGTTTTTTGATGCCTTTGATGAAGATGCCAGGAAACAGGGAAAGCTCTGGGATTGTACAGGGTTTTACATAAAAGCTGAAGCAGCTGTTGTACCCTAGGCATCTGGGATGTAACCTCATTCCTCCCCTGCTTTTTTCCGGCGTTCTTCGAACATTCCCTGTGTAGGCTCTGAGCCAGAAGGATGCTGGTGAGGTCCCAGGCGGTTCCCCTTCCTTGAGGCTGGGGATAGGACACCTGTGCCTTCCCCCATCTAGCCCTAACTCTAGTCCTTCCTCTAAACTCCCCACGCAAGTCGACACAGCGCCCTTGCCCAGATCCCTGTCTGCAAACCAGACATTCCAGCTGCTGATCTGCAAAGCTGCCCGTTTCACAGATACCCCAAAGGAATGTGGGTTTGAATTGAGATCACTTTCTTGGCCAGCTTTGGAGCCTGGGAGAAAAGAAGCTGCTTTTGGAAAAAGCTTTAGCAGGGGTTTGTTACTTGCAAGGCTGGTTAACAGTCGGGCTGAGCTTGGAGGTTATATTCCCCATAGGAGGACTCAAGCTGGGAGAAATAGCCCCATTCTCTTGTGTGTGTCTGTGGTTTTAACTGTTCCCCCTCCCCCGCCACCCCCATCCCTGCAGAGTGCATCTCTCTGACTGACTGGCCAGGGCCTGGGAGGGAGCTGGTGGCGTTCCTGCCAGCAGCTGTGACTGGATGGTGCGGTTGCCTTTTATTTACTGCCACCCACTCTCTTACTCCCCACTGCCTGAGAGAGAAAGAAACACTGTCTTTCAGTTTTGTGATGCTGTCCCAGTAGTTCATGATTGGATGTATAAGAGTCAAGAGAAAAAGCTGGGGTGGAGGCAGGAGAGGGGCATGAGGTGGAGTTTGTTGGACGATCTGGTTTCCTTTCTCTTAATTGTAGGGAGGGTACTTAGAGAGTGAGTCTCTTGCTTTGTGTTCACACATACCCTCACTCCTTAGCCTTCTCTGACTTGTAACACCAGGGAGGGTGAAGGGTAGGAGTTCCATATGCCCTGTAGCCATGAACTTGTCTTTCATGGATATGAGTTCTTAGTATGGTACTCATAAAAGGCCCCTGGAATTGTCTGCAAAATTGTGTGTTCACGTGTTTCTTGAGACAGGGTTCATGGCTTTTACCAGATTCTCAGAGAGGTCTCTTACTCCTGAGAGGAAAGAACCTCTGCTTTGGGGTTTGAACCTTGGACTGCCAGTAGGAAAAGCAGTAGTGGACATTCACTGGGCTCCAACTACACACAAGGCATGGCTGAGCGCCTGACATGCATTGTTTCAGTTGAGCTCCCAGACCTTGTGAAGGAGAGTATTATGATCGTTATTTTTGTAACAATGAGGATGCGGAGGCACCAGGTTTTCAAGTAGCAATAATCACACCTTGGATAAAGCTCGTTGGCTATGATACCACCACTGTGCAAAGCCAGAAGCACCAGGTATAGCACATTGGTTCCAGAATGATGCAGTTTGCCAGAGCTGGGACTTAATACAGATAGTCCGATTCTAGAACTCTTAGCCAGTGTTGGTAGGACCTCCATACCAAGCCAGAGAGCACCACAATGACTCTGGGATGCAGCCGGCTTTAAAGTTCCTTTCCTTCATTACTACAGTGCCTGAATTCTAGTACACGCTTCCATTGGCCCCGATTAGCACTTTTACCTACTGAGTTTCCACATCCCTGGAGGGATCGGGGAAGAAGATTGCCTTTGGGAAGTCGTATCTGTTTAATTTTGAATCTTGGTTCTGTGATTCAGTTGTCTTCAGTGAGACCCCTGAAGCAGAAACCCGTGGCCTTACCTCAAGGTTGCTGCTAAGTCGTTTCAGTCGTGTCCGACTCTATGTGACCCCATAGATGGAAGCCCACCAGGCTCCCCCGTCCCTGGGATTCTCCAGGCAAGAGTACTGGAGTGGGTTGCCATTTCCTTCTCCGATGCATGAAAGTGAAAAGTGAAAGTGAAGTCACTCATTCGTGTCCGACTCTTAGCGACCTCATGGACTGCAGCCTACCAGGCTCTGCCATCCATGGGATTTTCCAGGCAAGAGTACTGGAGTGGGGTGCCATTGCCTTCTCCTACTTCAAGGTTACGTGAGCATAAAATAAGATGACCATGTACCTGAAAGAGCTTTGAAAGCCACGAGCACCATGGGATTATGTATCAGGATAGTGACATCTGTATTTTCCTGCAGAATGCAGGCACTTCAGGCCTCAGAGGGACAGCACCCTCTTGGTCCAAAGGGTATGAGACCTGGGACTGTTTATCGAAGCTGCCTGTGGTCAAAAGTACGTTCTGGACAGAAGAGGTGGTGATGTAACTGGGCTGTGTGTGTGTGTGTGTATTGAAAAATCCCTCTTTACTCTTTCCTCATTTTGGGTTTGTCCTTTGAGTCAAGTCAAATATTTATCGAGTATTTCTGAGTACAAAAGTAGTGTATGAGAGACTTGTGAGGGATACGGAGGTAGAGCCCCTTTCATTATGAAGCATGCAGTGTTATCGGAGAGCAAGGACGGCCTGAGTGTATATGAAGGGAGACGTGTGGTAAGTTCAAGTGCAGGCCACAGGTGGGGCGTCCTGGAGGGTTTCAGGAGAGAGGGAGAACTCCAGGTTGGAAGAATGGAAGCAGGTAGATCAGGCTGAGGGATTTGGACACTTTGGTTCATTGAGCTGGGGATGGTGGTGTTGGGTTGGGGATGAACCAAACAGACTAGGGGTCTGATCGCAAGATCTGGGAAGGCCTGGAGTTACTGGGAGCTTCTCCCTTACATGTGGGAGCTGGATCTTTTGGTGAATGTCCAGGATGGGTCAGAAAGGGGAGCTTGATGCCAGTCAGATTCTTTGGTTTTTGTTTCTGCAGTCCAAATGAAAATTAAATGTGTTATTGACAGTAATTTTCGAACAGTTGGGCTGGGCTGGGGAGACCACACACCTGGTTTTCCCTGTTGGACTTTGTGCCTGGGGTTTGGATCAGAGTAATGGAAAGATCGTGTGTTGTTCTTCGTTTCTTTAGCCCCTCGTTCCACATGCACAGCCAGCCCCTAACCATACATCGGACATTGGAAGTGCTTAGTACATACTTACTTTTTATTTGGTTGGTTGATTTGGGGAGAACCAGTCTGTAATAAAGTTTAATTTGAGGCAGTAGTTTCCAGTTCCTCAAGCAGCACTCTTTTAATTTGAGTTGATTTGAGTTGCCAATATCTTTCCTTTCCTTTCTGAGGCTGTCCTGTTGTAAAAGTGCTAATTATCACTAATTGGACCATTAGGTAGCAGTTGTAAGGAGCCTGTATCAGCCATAAATAGCATTGTCGGCACTTACATAATCGAAAATAGGCGTGAGTTAAAAACCTGTTTAGACCTATATAGACAGCCCCACTATGTTCTTTTACTAATGTTTTTTCTGCTTCTTTTGTCAGCATACCATGGGGTGGATTGGGTCACCCAGAGGCCCAGGTCAGTCCCAGTGGGGTGTCTGTCCTGGTCTTAGGTTTCTAAGAGAAAGACTTAATGGTAACAGCAATGGGGATGTTCAGAGAATACTTCAAAGGGAGTCTGGCGCATGCCATACAGGGGGGCAATTGCCTTTACTTGTTCCAAAATTGAGGTGAACCATTTCTAGCGGGGAGGGAATGGGTAGGCAATCTAGAGCAGGGTTGGCAGCTGCTTTTATTTTATACTTTCCAAGTGTCTATATTGTTTGGGTGTTTTTCATCCAGGACTTTTTATAACAATACAAAAATTATATAATAATAAAAATAATAATGTAAAAATTGAGTTATGATACTACAAAGTTTAGTAATTAAATACAGGTGGAGAATAGAAAGAAATTAGAAACATCATTTTGTTATGGCAGTACCACAAATATTTGCTAGCTTTGTGACTGACTTTTCTCCGCTGTGGAGTCCAAGCAGAATGACACCCTTAACTCCAAGTTGCAGGTATTCGGTACGTGTATCACCTCAGATGGCAAACCGGATTGTGGATTCTGCAAGGAGCATCCTCAACAAGTTTATACCTGATATCTATATTTACACAGACCACATGAAAGGCATCAACTCTGGGAAGTAAGTGTCTGTGCATTTTGGAAGCCTAATTCTGCCGCCTCTCTAAGCATTTTTCATACTCCTGGTCTCTGATTGAAGCTTAAGCTGCCAGCTCTGAGGTTGGGCAGCCAGAGGAAGAATGATTCGCCTTTTTTTTCCTTCTGACTTACTGCCATTGTCACCACCAAGTATATTCTGAGCATCTATCACATGGAAAGCATCGCCGTGCCCAGTGCTGGGTGATGAGGGTTTGAGATACCAGCCTCGGGGAATTAAAACCCAGCTATTAATAAAAGTGCCTCCAGCTTTAAATCCCATCTGCACTCTGTTCCCACTAAAAAGTAAAGTAAACAAAGTTCTCCCACCCTGAGTAAATAACAATTTAGGGAAAAAAATCCTTTGTTGGTCTAAGTGCCAGTCGGTGTGTCTCTCCATCAAGGGGAACAACACCCTTAGAGCCAGAGAAACTTGTTATTGCAGATTTTAATTTGGTTTAGTTAGAGCCTTTGTGGAAAACCTCACGTTAGAACATAAAAAGTTAATAATGATGATTTATGTAATGAAAATATCTGTTTTAGGCTTTTGTTATATATTTAGAAACCACTAATTTTTTATTATGAAAATGTTAAGCGTACAGAAAAGTTGGAAGGATAATACAGTGTACACTTGTATATTTTTCTTACTTGTAAGTAGAGATTATTTTGCCAAATTTGCTTTCCTTGTATGTGAGTTTTCTCTGTTTTTGCTGAGCCATTTTAGTGTGAATGACAGTATCTTTACACTCTGGACCTGAACTTTTCAGGTTGTGTCTTACAAAAGTAAGAACATTAGACACTGACAATTGTGAGATAAGAAATCAGTTTTTTTCCTAAGTTGTACCACAGCTCATCCTTTCATAGTCCTTTCTCTGAGCTTTCTTTAACCTCAGCAAAAGAAGGAAAGAGAGGGGAAAGAAGGGGGCGAGTGTGTTATGGGATCTCTGACCTTCATGAGGCCTAAGGAAAAGATAAAGGAGATTTCACAAATGCAGTGGTGGCTCTTTGTCCAGAGCAACAGAGGAGGTGGTGTCAGAGCTTAGAGTTGGGACAGGATTTGTGTGCAAAGCTGGCCTTTTCCCTGGGAATTGGAAAGGTCAGTGATGGTCCCAAACTTTTGGTGTATTGCTCAAATACCACTGGTGGTGTCCTCATTCCTAACATGTGAGTGATAACGCCTACATCCCTAGGTTACTGTTACTGTAAAGATGAAAAGATCCCATATGTAAGCCCCTAATGCAATGCCGGGCACATAGTAGGTGCTGCAGAAATGGTAGCTGCTAATGCCGTTCTTGCCTTTTTCCTCCCTTCTTGGCTGCAGGTCTGGGATTATGTGTCAGCTGTTTTTGGGGAGAGGGAATTACAAGGGATGGGGGAGGATAGGTGGTGCCAGCAGCTGTCTGAGTGGCCTGATCTCTGTCGTGCCTTGTCATCTGGCTTCTCGCTCTACAAAGAAGCAGAGCAGACCAAAAGGCTGTGCTCCCAGCTAGAATGTGGCTTTTCATAATGCCATCATTGACCAGCTGACCCTAGTGCTGCTCAAGGCCCATACTTGCGAATAATGAGTAGGAAGCTCACATGTGTATGGAGATGTAGGCATAATGTAGCCTTGTTTTATAGGTAAAATTTACCTATAAAACCAATGCACGATGTTAAATTTGCATTCTGCTTTCTAAATAACAAGTTACGGTTGACAAACAGTGATCTTCCTTCTCCCTTATGAAATTACAGTCACGAGTAGCTATTTTCCTTTTCTAATTCAGTGACGTGTCCTCGTAAGTTAAGCTTGCTGAACTCTGGGAGTGAGTCCTGTGTGGCCACGCCCTGGGACTTTGGGAGCCAGCAGTTCTTGGGGACCTGTGTCAGTTGTTTATCCAGTGCACATTTGTCCAGCATGGTCCCATTTTGATTCCCAAAGTCATGACTTTTTTGAAAAATCTAACCATTTATCAATGAGAAAGCTTTGGAGCCCGTTATCTATAAACTGTACTAATGCCATCTTCAGTGAGGTCACTTGGTGATCAGCTGCTTTGTCAGCATAACTTGAAATAGGCCTGATAATATACATAGCCCAAATTGGGGGGTGGGGGATGTCGGCATAACGTGCATAGAGCATAATATGTTATCGTGTTTTCTCTGTAAAACAAATACGATATCAACAGTCTTGATTAAATGTGAAGTTCATTGTAATAAGTACACAATACCTCAAAAATTTCACATGGATGGAAAAGTTTGGAAGTGCTTAGGAACTGCAAGTTAAGTGGGTTTGAGCAGTGATGATGGCTTGTCTCCTGGCCCTTCCTCCCTCCGTTTTCTCTTTGTCATTTTGTGCCACTACCTCTGCTGATGAGTTGGGTACCCCCTTCCCTTCTCCTGGTCAAGTGAGTCATAGGCAACTTGAGATTGTGCTTTAAATGTCCCATGATGATGCTGGGAAGTACAGTGTTAGATTGTTGAGTGTGACTCAGAGTGCCCTGGAACCTGTGTTCTCACTGCTCCCTGTCCCCTTGGCAGGTGTTATTAACCTTTGGCTGTATAGACGATCAATTTTTTTTTTTTTTAAAGAAATTAAGGACCAACCAGTATAGTTAGCCCCTGTCGTGAGCTCATATAGTACATTATTAATTTTACATGTAGTTTTTCTGAAACAAATATTTTGGCTAGTTTTGTGCTAGATGCATAGAAGGTGCTTCATGAACATGTATGTTGAATTGTGTTAAAGGAGGCAGGGCTGTATCATGCTTGCATGTGGAGTGTACTGCTGGGAGCTGGATATAGCTAACCCTGGAACAACGCTTGGATTAGGAGTGCTGAACTTCCCTGTACTCGAAACCAGCGGTCAGCTCTCCATCTTTGGTTCCTCTGTATCCGGGGTTCGTATTTAGTGAAAAAAGGTCTGTGTCACTGGACCTGAGCAGTTCAAACCTGTGTTATTTAAGGGTCAGTTATATTTGTTTGAAAGGCACTGAGCAAGGTAGACATGAGGTGTCACGTCTAGAAGTTTTGTGGGGAGATGCTTGTGTTTATTATTGTCAGCTGATTTTGTTTTACATCAAACTGGTTGTCACTAAGCCTCATGAGGGCAGGGGCCCGTGTGTGCCCCAGTTCCTGGGTATGTGGAAACTTTCTCCTAAATGTTTTTTGTGTGCATGAGTGCACGAGGCATTTGTGGTCCTGGACTGGTAAGGGTGTTAGGTTCTGGCTGCTGGTGGTCAAAACACCTGGGCGAGAACATGATACTTACTGGCTTCTGGATTCTATTCATTGAATTCTGAGTTAGCGACGTCCCGTGGGGACAAAAGCATAAAGGTGTACCTTCTCTAGGCCCGTTCTCCTTGGGTGGTCTTTGCCATCACGGGGCAACAACTTGCTGTGTCTCAAGAAGAGCTATAATCAGGTGGTCTCCAGGCTGCTTACATTTCTGGGGTGGTTGAGTGAGGGCCAAGGAAGTGGAGAACTTGTGTGGTCTTTGGCTTCTGGAAGACCATGTTTGAAATGCATATCAATCTTCTTTCTGGCTGTGTGGACTTGATGCTCGTTGCTGGATTTGTCCATTTCCTCAGTTGTAAGGTGGGATGGTAATATTTACTCTGCAGAGTCATGTCAAGCCCCTAGCTCAGAAACTGGCTGAGAGTAGAACTCAATATCTGGTAGCTGTTAGGGTGGCTGTACATGTGGAGTGTTACAAACTCTCACAGTGTACGGTGTGGGCGAAGGGAGGGCTGAAAGGCAAAGCAGTGCAGATTCTCATCACCTTTGGTTTTGCCATGTTGTGCCCTCACTGAGTCATGTGTATTTCCAGTGTGAGCTGGTAGGATCTCTAGTAAGGCCTGATATAACCAGACAGAGTGCCATCAAAAGGATGTTTGTCTTCTCTTTTGACTGGTGAATGCAAACCCTGCTTCATACACTACTCAGTGTCTGTGCCTTTGAACCTCCAGGTCTCCGGGCTTTGGGCTGTCCCTGGTTGCTGAGACCACCAATGGCACTTTTCTCAGTGCTGAGCTGGCTTCCAACCCCCAGGGCCAGGGCGCAGCGATGCTGCCCGAAGACCTTGGCAGGAACTGTGCCAGGCTGCTGCTTGAAGAGATCTACCGGGTATGTCCTCAACTTCTGCAGGTCTGGGAGAGGAGCACCTGGAAGCAGTTCCCATGTATCTTCATTAGCAACTTTCTTTCTCTTTGAAGGGCTTCAGTCAAGGAGTTAACCTCTTCCTACCCTTTAGACAGTTCAGCATTAACTAGCTTAGTGGGTTAGCTAACTAGTCAGTGAGCAGAGACTCAGCCCCATTGGTTTGATACAAACAGCAGGTAAGTTTTAACGATTGGGAGGGCAGAGAACTAGAACAGAGTCATGCATGAGGGAGGAGATGAAAAATGAAGCAAGTTAGGCAGTGACTGGCCAACTGAAGGGCACGCACTGCCCTCCCCAGAGCAGGGACCTTCTCTCAGCCCCCCAGTCGTTGCCATGGCATGGGTGAGGGCTCGTTCTTCTCAGATTTTTCAAGAAAAACTGGAAAGCTGGATTTGTATGTGACAGTTAATTCAGATAAAAAACAGTGTAGTAGGGTCAACTTTGCACAGCGTTCGGGAGCATTGACGACTGTCTAAGGAAGGCAGGCCTGTGTCAGAGCACAGTAGGGGCTTGGGAAGATGAGACAAAGAAAAAGTGACGACAGGATGCTGAAGACAAGCCTGTACCACCGGTCATTTTGCTTAGACATTCATCTGCGCTCCTGTCTCTTTCCAGTGGACCTGGGGGAAGTGGATGTATCTCATTACGGAACAGCCCAGTGGGAACCCACAGGCACAGTTGGAATGTGGGTTTTAAATCTCCATAAATGGCAGATTATAAGCCTCAGGGTGAAAGCACAGTCTACCAGTCCCCAAGACATGCAATCTGGATTAGGTTATTATTTTTTTTCTTTACTCTAGTTAAATTCTACTTTAAACCATTTAATTGTGGCTGGACTGCATTTTTTTTGTTTGTTTTAAATCATTAAGAAAACTTCTTTTGTGTGGGTCTGTGATCTTTAATTGCTAAAAAGGATGAAGATGCTTCTTGTTTTTATAATAATTCTTTGTAAGTCTGTGATGTGACATGGTTTAAATAAGGAATAAAAATCCATCTCCTTTGGTACCATTTATTTTTACTAAAGTTTTAATCCTCTGATCTAATTCCTCTTGTTCCATTTATGTCTCATCAGTTACCAAGCCCTCTTGATTTCATTCCAGACTTTCTGGAACTACCCTAGCCTATCCATCTCTCTGGCACCATCTACTACCCTCTTCCCTTCCACACCAACCTCCTCTGATTAGATGTACTGGCTTTCCCTTCTTGCAGAGAGCAAATCCTTTCCACATTCTCTCCAACATCGTCTTCAGTCTAAATCTCCCCCTAAACAGTGATCTGATCTTGTTACTCCTGTGCTCAGAGATCTTCACCACCTTCTCACTTTCCCAGGATAAAATCAAAACCCTTGACCCAGTGAGAAAAGCCCTGCCTCAGCCTCCCTCCTCCGCCTTGTCCCTGCAGTTTCGTATAGTTCTCCTCAGAGGGCACTCAGTCACTTTCAGGCTGGCCTCCTGGCTGTTCCTCACTGGCCCTGGGTCATATTTTCCCCCATCCTCCTGTTCTTCTTCCCTCTCCAAATCCTGCTCATCACTCCAGGGCCAGCTCAAATCCCCACCTCCACAAAGCCTCTCTCTGATGCTGGGCGAGTGACTACCCCTACCCCATCACCTTGGCAGTCCTGGTGCCCTCAACAGCATAGCTTCATCTTCACCTTGAACTCTTACTGGTTCCTGCTCATATCTCATCTTTATAGTGAGATTGAAGCTACTTGGCACAAGGATTGTATCTTCTGCTTTTGGAGTGGCCCCACCATTCCCTCCATGGTGTCCTGTACACAGACCCTAATATATTTATTGCAGTGAAGTGTTGGTTCAGCACGTAATAAAAATCAGTTGAGGAACTTCCCTAGTAGCCTAGTGGATAAGAATCTGCCTGCCAATGCAGGGGACACGGGTTCGATCCCTGGTCCAGGAAGAACCCACATGCCTCAGAATAACTAAGCCCATGTGCCACAACTACTGAGCCTGTGCTCTAGAAACTGTGCTCCTCAACAAGAGAAGCCACTCCGATGAGAAGCCCTCACACCGCAAGGAAGAGAAGCCCCTGCTAGCTGCAACTATAGAAAGCCTGCACAAACGCCAGTGAAGACACAGTGCCACCAAAAATAAATAAATTAATAAAATAAATAAAAATCAGTTGAGAATGGCAGAACAGCACTACAGTGATAGGAAGCAGAGACGAAAGAGAACAGTTTTAATTTTATGAAATGGAGTGAATTCTGTAAAAAAGAAATAGTGTTGTTGGTTCATATATTCTCCATGGGGTCAGGTTTTCCTTTTAGATGGAAATATATGTGCTATATAACTCTTGTTCTAAAATTTGCTAAAGAAGGTAAATATTGTCCTTTATCAACTCAGGTAGATTTAAGAAGAGCAGATTTTCATAAAGCCTGGCTGGAGGATCCACTTCCTGGTTTTCTTACTCCATTGTAGGAAGTTTTAACGGCAGAGAATGAGTGTCTGCATCTGGGAACTGACTTACTTCCTACCCTGCACACATTGAAAAAGGAGAGAGATGTGCTCACATAAGCAGCAGTAGGCGACCACCTAACCTGTTCAAAGTCTGGGAGATTCTAGCCCTGAACGGTGATGTGTCATGGTTAAAAACTAGATTTCTTGTGATGTGTGCAAAATATGTTGATGTCATCCTGCTTTCGCTATTTACAATGCAAGTTTAAATTGTTTTTGGAACTTCCCTGCCTAAGGGAAGTGGTCCAGTGGCTAAGACTGCATCCTCCCAACACAAGGGGCCAGGTTCAATCCCTGGTCAGAGAACTAGAGCCATGTGCTGCAACTAAGAGTCTGCATGCCGCAACCAAGGATCCCGCATGCTGCAACTAAGACCCAGTGCAGCCAAATAAATGAGTAAATGTAGCTAGCTAACTGACTAAATAAATTGTTTTAAATAAAGTTATCCCAGAAAGAATGATCTGAAATAAAGACATTGTTTAAAGCACAAATGGAAACAGCAGGAATGCACACATCAAGTGTAAGAATGGCTAAAGTGGTTGAGAAATTCAAGAATGAAAAAAGAAAGGCAACCAAAGCAGTTATACTTCAGGAGAAATTTTTGAAAAGAATTCTGTTCTGCTTCTTGATTTGGAGGAACAGGGAAAATGAAAGATCATGCATAAATAGTAAGAGTGGAGGGATTGCATTTGGGAGGTTCTCCAGTTCTAAGGCACACAGGAAGAGCTGAAGAGGGGAATCTAATGGGACATGGCATGGAGTTTCTGAATGTAATTAAATAAGTGTTTCAGGTAAGACCCTTGAAAGGGAATGGTCCTTTCATGTCAGATTAGCTGTGGTGTTCTCTGAAAGATATTAATAAGTAAAAATGTCATTCACTTAACCCATGTTAATTACCTGTGCAAAAATGATTATGCCTTTTTGCTTATATGTCCTGCTGTGGGTTTAATTACGAAGGGAAAGTTTTATTTTTCCTTAGATATACTTCAGTAAACTTCAATGTCTATTGATTCTGATAGTCTCAACTCATACAATTATTTTGATTAACTGTTAGTTTAACCCCCTACAGTTGTTAATATGAGGATAACTCTTTAAAAAACCCTTACTCAGTTTTATTATTGTTTGAACTTTGCAGTCTGCTCTTCTGTGTGTCTGCTCTGGGCATCTGTGTCTTTTTTTTCCTCCCTCTATTTGATTGGTTTTCCATTATCTGATTGGTACAATATTAATCTTTATAGTGTTTTTATTTACAGGGTGGATGCGTGGACTCCACCAACCAGAGCCTGGCTCTATTACTCATGACCCTTGGACAGCAGGATGTTTCCAAAGTCCTGCTCGGACCACTCTCTCCCTACACGTGAGTTGTTTTCTTTCAGCTTCCTTATATTGTCCACTTCTGTTCCCTGATAGCTCAGTTCGGAAAGAATCTGCCTGCAATGTGGGAGACCTCGGTTCTATTCCTGGGTCAGGAAGATCCCCCTGGAGAAGGGATAGGCTACCCACTCCAGTATTCTTAGGCTTCCCTTGTGGCTCAGCTGGTAAAGAATCCTCCTGCAATGTGGGAGATCTGGATTCAGTCCCTGGGTTGGGAAGATCCCCTGGAGAAGGGAAAGGCTACCCACTCCAGTATTCTGGTCTGGAGAATTCCATGGACAGTCCATGGGGTCACAAAGAGTCAGACATGACTGAGTGACTTTCACTTCACTTTGTCCTCCAGTTGCACGAAACCTTCAAAGTGTTATACTGAACACTGTCCTGTGGACACCTGATTGTACTAATTCATAAATGAGCTGGAGGTTGTCGTTTTCATCTGGTGTCTCAAGGATTCGGCCTTCTTTTCTTTCCTGCAGTTTCTTCCTGTCCATCTGTCGCTCCCATGTCCTTAAAGCTGCGTGATATGTGTTTGACAGTTCTGTCTGTGCTTTAGACCTTATTTCGATTTTGGAGGTGTACTATTATATATATAGCTTGGGTGTTATTGTTAGTTTTTAAAAATTCCTCTTTTCTCTAGTCATAGGAAAAAGGACTGCCTTTTTGTCCGAAAGACAAAGTTCATAGTAACACCACTGGACTAGGAGGGAAATGCAGAAGTGAGTTTGAGGCCAAGGGGTTGTTATCAGAAGTTGACTGCTGGGTTTTAAAGTAGGCATTCTCCAAAAAGAGCAGATCCTCAGAAGACTTGAATCTAAACAGCACAGTGAAAAAGCATTACTGAAAGTAAGTGAGGTTGCTGTGAACAGCCCCTTTGAGCACTGATATCTCTGTACATGTGTCTGTGTGCTTAAAGATTGTTCTGTAGCCACCTATGGGTGGGTAGCTTGGGAGGAGTGTGCCTTGGGTGCAAGGGAATATTCAGGTAGATATGAGACTGAACTGTCCTTTTTCGGTTATCATGGTACCGATGCTGTATATCTGAAAGGTACAGTACTGTGATAACTGAAGAATGGTGGTGCCATCACATTGAGAAAGGCTGGGCACTGCAGAGGGGCTGGCACACCACTGGACCATGGTGTTATGGGCAGAGACCACGGTATTCTTCTGGAGGCTTTTTTTTTTCCTGTAAGTTGATGGTGGAAGGCTCTCCGAAACAAGGAAATGGAAGAGAATACATTCTGTTAGCAGTGTGGAAAGACAGATAAGCAGGAAACTGATGAGGACCACATTATCTCCTGATAACTTGTGTAAAGTAAATGTTTCACAGGACAGGAAATCTGAAATTGACTAATCCTAAATGACAAGCTGACATGAGGAATCAACATTGCTGAGAGAGACTTTACAGTTAGCACAGCACCCTAAGTGCAGAGATTGGCTTTCCGGTGAGGGTTTGCTGGAAGTGACTGGCGGCTGTGTGACCACCACAGCCCACTCCAGCTTCTTAGCCAGTCTCATCGCTGCTGCTTTCCCAGCCTTGGTTTCGGGGCCTGGCCGCTCACCCAGCCTCAGACAGTGTCTAGAAATGTGTGTGGTCGTGGGGCATGGGTTTTGGCAGAACATTATGTGAAAAATGGAATGTATATTTTTATTTTTCCTTGACACTTTTTTTTTTCTCTCTCTTTTAGAGTTTTGTTTTTTTTTCAGTTTGCTACAGAGCCTTGTATAGTCTTTTTAAGTCAGCAAACTCTGTGGAGATGGTGAAGATGTGACTGGACATTTTTTAAAGTTCCTGTGTCCTTGACACACTCCCTCACTAAACATTAATTGCAGTGTCTTGTCTTCCAGAAACCTTGCCTAAAATTACACATCTCCTGGAAAACAAAGTAGTCTGCTCTGAATGGAGCTTTACAGAAGTAGGACAAATTGCAAAATTTTGTGTTTTGAGCCTTGGGGCTGGAGCTCGCAGGACATGTTCCTCTGGGTTACCCACCTCCCAGGGCTTCCTGCAAGAGGGGTGGCCAGGGGCTTGGAAAGGGCAGCCTCTCATCTTTCAGTAAACTAGCACGAGGTGGTGGTGGGAGGGGGTCTCTTTTTGAAAACTGTTTCTGTTTGGGACCCTTCTTCCCTTAATCATCATGGAAAGCTCCAGAAGCCCAAAGTGATGCAGGGCAAAGGTGGGAAGAAATACATGAGCTGCAGGGCAGACAAAGTTATCATCACCTGTTTACATACAGGCATTACATACATTACGTTAATGGTGAAAAGGATAGAATCCGCTGTCAGGTAGATGGCGGTGAGGGGACAGCTTATCCCAGTTGGATTCAGGAACTTTGGAGACCAAACTATCACACTTATTTTTATGTGCGGTTAAAATAATAAAAATCTGCTTTCTGTAACCTCAGATTTCTAAAGAAAACCAGAAGCAAGATCCTCCTTGGTTTAAAGAAATGTATTTCTTCTGGCAGTTTGCACATTTTGATTTGTATAAATAACTTTAAAAATGTATTTACAGAGCACTGGGATCAGGCAGGATAGTTTTTTTCCAGCAGTGTTGCTTTCAAAAACCCTTTCTGGAAAATAAGGGTCCCTTGTTTTTCTCCTTTCATCTTCTCTCTTATTGCAGGATGTGACTGGTAATGATTTTCTGTGTTACTTGAGAAAGTAAGTCAATATGTGTGAAATTCTCTGGGAAAGCCAGAGATTTTTTTTTCCCCCCAGTAGAATGAAATATTATTGGATGACATGGTGGTAATGTGGAGAATCTTATTTCTTTTCCGTTTGTGGAGTTCTGGGTGATTTACAATTGGTAATGATGATTCTACGTTCCCTTCAAAAAGCTTAGTTTTACAGTTTAGGGACAGTTTGTACTTCATTTAAAATTATGGTTATATAGCAATGAGCGTCTTAATTAGCGCTTGCAGAAACCGTTTATGATCGGAAACTGCAGTGACCACAGCTCTCTGTGTTCTTCCAGTGCACTGGTATTGGAGCCCAGCCTATCTGGATTTCACTTCTACCTATACTTTGCAGCACTGGGAGACCATGGACAAGGTCCTTAGCATCTCTGAGCCTCAGTCTCATCCATAGAGAAAGTCATTGGTCCTGAAGTCATGGGCTTGTGGAGGTGGAGTGAGGCTTTTAGACGAGATTGGGCACTTAGCGCTCCAAACAGCATGCCTGGTGAAGCTCCATCAGTGCTCAACGCACAGGGAAGTCCAGTCTCCAGTTTAGGTTATTTTGAACATAAGGAGGAGTTACTTTGGGTGATCTCAGGCCTGAAGTCAGCTGTAAATTGTCTATCTCTAGATCTGTGTCCACTGATTTTTTAAAATTTATGACTTAGCTTCCTTCAGTCACATTAATAAACAGATTACACATATTTTACTTACTGTTCCCAAGAATTCTGTAAGTTTATTTAACAACATTTATAGTGTTCACTGTTGGCCAGGTGTTGTTTTAAGTGCTTTACAAATACGAACTCATTCAGGTTTCATGATAATCCCACAAGGGTTTAGATAAAGACAGGTACTGTTGCACACTCTATTTTACAAGTGAGGAGATTGAGACACAGAGAGGTCGAGTCACATGCCCAGGGTCACTCACACAGTCAGCAACTGAGGTTTTTGACCTCTGACGTCCTGTCCCTGACCCACTGTGCTCTTCAGTAGAGCATATAACATACATGTTACTGAACTCCAGGTACCTCCCTGCCTGAGCAAGTATGCCATGCTGTATCTTCTCAAAGTCCTTGTTTCAAATTGTCATAAAATAATTTCCTTCTGTCTTTCTTTGGAAGTCTAAAGTAAACCATGTCACTTTGTTTTATTCCAGTTTTAATAACTGACATCTTTATACTATTTTTGAAGTGCTGGGGAGTGAGAGCCCAGTGTCCTTGTCAGACGCTGACTGATGGGGGTCGTTGGCTCACCCAGCATGTAGCACAGCAACGTGAGGATCAAGGCGAGTGATGCGCAAGAGTACTGAGAGCTGCTGGTCGAGCCTGCTGCTCTTTGGGTTCGTTGCCTAACTGCTCTCTAGGAGCCAGCACAACACATGCCGCTGTATTTACATCTGGGGAGTGGTTTAAATGCTGCAAAGCCCTGCCAGCTTACTATGCTCTTTGAGCCGCAGAACACATTTGGAATATGGTAAAAACAAGTGATATCCTTACTTTTCAGATGAAAAAGAGGTCAGTCACCTGCTTATAGTTAATTCTTGGCTGAACTTGGCCTGGGGCCCCTGTCTCATGAGAGTGCAGCCTGCCTGGCTCTCTTGTTTCCTGTTGCCTTATAATGGAGTTTAATAACTTAATTCCTGGAGCAGAGGTCAGTGGGGCTTTGGGAAAGTTGCTCTTTGGCAGAAGAAGTACCACCAATACATCTAAAAGCTGCCGTGTAGTGACTTCAGGGGGCCCCATTGAGCAGATTCTCTTCCTACCCCCAGATCTTCCATCCCCTCAGCTTGCAGATCAACTCCTTAGACCCCAAAGGTAGGTGATTCCAGTGTCTGAGTGGCTTGGTGGAGCAGGAGGCAGGACCCTCTGGCATGGTTTGGTCTGTGGAGCTGCCAGAGGGAGCTCATTGTGACTCCTCTCACTGCCATGCTCTAGCAGGCTCTAGAGGGGGACCTGCTAAGAAGGGCTGTATTTTAAGGGGCAGTGCCAGGCAACCTGACAAGTTCCAGGCAATTGGGATCAAATGGGCAGATGACAGTGAGCCCAGTGGCCTTCACCTGTTGACCAGTAGTGGTGGTGGGAACAACCTGCTCTTGGAAAATACCCAGGAAAAATTACCTCTGTGCTCTAGGAGTCTCTGAAACCTGCTTGTCAGATGGACTGGAGGCATTCACAAAAAGTCGGTTGTTTATATATATATATATAAATCACTTTGTTCTGGGGTGGGGGAAGCTCACTCTGGATACTTGTCTGAGTCAGGATTTAAATTCTCTGCACAGGAGTTGCATAGTCCCAGTTGCCTGAGATGGCTAATTTGAGAAGCTGCCAGTCACACCATGTGGGGGGTTATCTGTAGAGGAGCAGGGCTGTCCTCCGTATCCCCTAGGTGCCTCTTCTGCCTGGCTCTGTAGCTGGGGTGTATATTTAGGAGGTGTGGGTCTATTGTATGGTGTTTGGAAGAGAAGGAAAGGGGAGTGGTGCCTTAAGAGCCAACATGTGGCTATGGCCGTGCTGAGCTGTGGGGCTGTGGAGGAGGATGTGGACACTCCCTGAACGTGACTTTGTTCAATTGCATGTAGAGGTGGGTGAATTTATTCTGTTTGATTTTCTTAATGAGATTGTTAGGATTCCATATCGTCTGAGGTTATTTCTCATAGCAAAAAAAAGCTATATTTGCTTTTTGCTATCCCAAGCAGCAAGAGACTTAGGGATAATGAGGCTGGAGGGGAAGGGGATCATAAGACATACTTTCATCCAGCCCTTACACAGTCTTCTTCAGACTGGCTGGAGGGTTGGCAGAACATTATGTAAGAAGTGGAACCAACTTTGCTTTTTCTAACACTTCCAAAGGCTACAAATACCCCATGCAACTATGCAGGCCTGCACACTCAAGCCTGTGTTTCTGCCCTCCTTCTCCAAGAGATCAGAAGCAGGCTGTGGCCTCTTAGGAATTCTGCCAGATGAGGAGGGTGTCTGGTTTTTCTAGCACAGTTGAGCAATTCAGGTGGAAGAATGAAGTAGCCTGGGGAGGCTTTCGGGCCTGTGTTCGAACCGAGGCAGCAGCAGGAGAGAACAGGCTGTTTGCTGCTTAGAATGCAGACGAGTGGGTGAGATGGCTGGCTTTTTCTTCATTACTGCCAGCTGGAAGCTTTGCCCACAGATGTGGACTATTTATCTGTGGCTTTGATGTGTTTGTTTTCTTTTTTCCCTAGGGCAGCGTTGAGGAGGTTGTAAGGCTGGGACATAGAACAACAATCTGAAAATTTCAGTTGGTTAGTAAAATGGGAAAGCCAGCAGGGGAAGAATAGACTCCCCTTAATTGCTCAGAATGTTGAAGTCATTTCTCAAAAGTATCCCTGAACCCTAACTCCCGGTTTCTGTTGGTTACCCCATTCCTGAGTGCCTTATATAGTGCCTGGCAGGTATAATGGGTTAAGGTCATTGCCATGGAGATGCTTATATAATTTGCCAAGAGGGGGCAAGGGGCAATTGTGAGACAGCTATACATGAACATTTCATGCGACTCCATAAGCAGAGCCAAGAATGCTGTGGAAACCTGGAGGGGTCATAGGCTAGAGAAGGCTTTGTAGATTAGGCAGCAAATAGGATGTTACTTTAAAGATGGAAATGAAATAGCACGATTCAAGGTGGAAGAGAGAGCAAAGGAGTGAGGAGTTATTCTATGACTGTGCATTCATCACCCTGCTCTCCAGGGTGGTTACTGTTTCATCTCTTAACCCCGTCTCAAGCAGAGAGGATATGCAATTGTTCAGGCTTACTTTTCCTCTTTTTGCCTTTCCCTCTTTTGTCTAGATTAATGAGGACAGAGGGGTAGGAGATGGTGGAAAATACAATAGACTTTAGATTTAGCTTGTAATACCATGTGAGGATGGGAGCCAAGGATCAGTTCTTTTTTTTTCTTAACTTCACAAAATTTTAACCAGCTTTCAGTTCAGTTCAGTTTAGTCGCTCAGTTGTGTCCGACTCTTTGTGACCCCATGAACCACAGCACGCCAGGCCTCCCTGTTCATCACCAACTCCCAGAATCCACCCAAACCCATGTCCATTGAGTCGACGATGCCATCCAACCATCTTGTCCTCTGTCGTCCCCGTCTCCTCCTGCCCTCAATCTTTCCCAGCATCAGGGTCTTTTCCAGAGTCAGCTCTTCACATCAGGTGGCCAAAGTATTGGAGTTTCAGCTTCAACATCAGTCCTTCCAGTGAACACCCAGGACTGATCTCCTTTAAGTTGGACTGCTAGGATCTCCTTGCCATCCATGGGACTCTCAAAAGTCTTCTCCAACACCACAGTTCAAAAGCATCAATTCTTTGGTGCTCAGCTTTCTTTATAGTCCAACTCTCACATCCATACATGACCACTGGAAAAACCATAGCCTTGACTAGATGGACCTTTGTTGACAAAGTAATGTCTCTGCTTTTTAATATGCTATCTAGGTGGGTCATAACTTTCCTTCCAAGGATTAAGTGTCTTTTAATTTCATGGCTGCAATCACCATCTGCAGTGATTTTGGAGCCCAGAAAAATAGTCAGCCACTGTTTCCACTGTTTCCCCATCTATTTGCCATGAAATGATGGGACCAGATGCCATGGTCTTAGTTTTCTGAATGTTGAGCTTTAAGCCAACTTTTTCACTCTCCTCTTTCACTTTCATCAAGAGGCTTTTTAGTTCTTCTTCACTTTCTGCCATAAGGGTGGTGTCATCTGCACATCTGAGGTTTTTGATATTTCTCCTGGCAATCTTGATTCCAGCTTGTGCTTCTTCCAGCCCAGCGTTTCTCATGATGTATTCTGCATGTAAGTTAAAGAAGCAGGGTGACAATATACAGCCTTGATGTACTCCTTTTCCTATTTGGAACCAGTCTGTTGTTCCATGTCCAGTTCTAACTGTTGCTTCCTGACCTGCATACAGGTTTCTCAAGAGGCAGGTCAGGTGGTCTGGTATGCCCTTCTCTTTCAGAATTTTCCATAGTTTATTGTGATCCACACAGTCAAAGGCTTTGGCATAGTCAATAAAGCAGAAATAGATGTTTTTTTGGAACTCTATAGCTTTTTTGATGATCCAGTAGATGTTGATGATTTGGCCTTTTCTAAAACCAGCTTGAACATCTTGGTTTACGGTTCATGTATTGCTGAAGCCTGGCTTGAAAAATTTTGAGCATTACTTTACTAGCATGTGAGATGAGTGCAAGTGTGCAGTAGTTTCAGCATTCTTTGGCACTGCCTTTCTTTGGGATTGGAATGAAAATTGACCTTTTCCAGTCTTGTAACCAGCTTTATTGAGATATAATTCACATACCACACAGCTTATTTAAAATGTACAATTTAGTGGGGTTTTAGTTTATTCACAGAGACATATAAATGTAACTACAGTCTAATTTTAGAACATTTTCACCACCCCAGAAAGAAACTCTTGCCTATTTACAGTTATTCCCAATTCCTCTCATCCCACCTCTGCAGCCCCAGGCAACTCCTAATCTGCTTTCTGCTGCTGTAATAGATTTGCTTGTTCTGTCCAGTTTATAGAGACATAAACAATATGTGATTCTTTGTGACTGGCTTGTTTCACTGAACAAAATGTTTTCAAGGTTCATCCATATTATCACATATATCAATACTTCATTCCTTTTTATGGCTGAGTAAGGAGAAGGCAATGGCACCCTACTCCAGTACTCTTGCCTGGAAAATCCCATGGACAGAGGAGCCTGGTAGGCTGCAGTCCATGGGGTCGCTAGGAGTCGGACACGACTGAGCGACTTCACTTTCACTTTTCACTTTCCTGCATTGGAGAAGGAAATGGCAACCCACTCCAGTGTTCTTGCCTGGAGAATCCCAGGGACTGGGGAGCCTGGTGGGCTGCTGTCTATGGGGTTGCACAGAGTCGGACATGACTAAAGTGACTTACATAGCATAGCAATATTCCATAAACCACAATTTGTTTGTGTATTCATCAGTTAATAGGCATTTAGGTTGTTTGTACTTTTTGACTGTTATGAATTAATGCTGTGTACAAGTTTTTGTCTGGATATGTTTTCATTTTTCTTGTGTATATACCTGAGTGGAACTGCAGGATTATATGGTAATTGACTCCTTGTTTCACATTTTGAGAAACTGCCAGACTGTTTTCCACAGTGGTGGTACCATTTTACATATCTATTAGCAGTGTTTGAGAGTTCAGTTTCTTCATATCCTCACACATACTTTTCTTATTACCTTATTTTTTTTCAGGCTTTCTGTTGGTTTGTGAAGTGGTATGTCATTGTGATTTTTATTTGTGTTCCTGTAATAACTAATGATGTTGAGTTTCACATGCTTAATGCTGTATGCATATCTTCTTTAGAGAAATTTTTATTCCGATCCTTTGCTCATTTTAAAATTAGGTTATTTGGTTTTTTATTATTGAGTTGTAAGAGTTCTTTATATGTTCTAGACACCAGACCCTTATGAACTAAATGATTTTCAAATATTTTCTCCCTTTCTGGACATTGTCTTTCTACTTTTTTAATAATGTCCAGACAAGATTTTAATGTTGATGAAGTTCAGTATGTACCTGTTTTTTCTTTTATTACTCTGCTTTTGATTCTGTATCTAAGAAATCATTGCTTAACCCAAGATTATAAAGATATTCACCTATGTTTTATTCTGTGAGTTTCGTAGCTTTAGCTCTTGCATGCAGGTCTTTGATCTGTTTTGAGTGAATTTTTGTGTGTGATATGAGGAAAGGGCCTAGCTTCATTTTTCTGTGTGTGAAGTTGTTACAACACCATTAATTGAGATTATTCTTTCCTCATTGAATTACCTTGGCACCTTTTAGAAAATTAGTTGACCATAAATGTGTGGGCTCATTTCTTGACTCTCAGTTCTGTTCCATTGGTCCTACACGTCAGGATCAGTATTTTGAAAGCTCCTGGGGTGATTCCATGTACGTTCTGGGTGGCAAGCGTTTGGACAGTTTGATTAGGAGACAGCACAATGCAAGGTTGCTGAAGTACTTCATGAAAGACGTGCTGATTGTGTGTTCCTTAACTAAACCTGTGTTTCCCAAATTGGACTGGTAAGAGTCACTCAGGGATGAGGAATTACTTGGGGAGACAAGGCCTGGTAAATGGTGGAGGGGAACATGTGGCCTGTATTTCTGGGCTCTCCAACATGGACATTTTCTCTTCACCAATTGCCAGTTGATTGAAACCTTCAGGGAGTTGCTTGTTTAGTGAACTATGGTCAGTCCTATGATCAGTCTGCTGGAGTGATGCTGGATCTGCTGGGCCAGACTAGTAGAAGACTGCATACCTGAACCATGGTCCTTCTACAGAATTGTTGCTCCCACAGTATTCTTGGGGTGAAGCCATCACTCTGTCTTGAGGGAGATGACAAGAGAGAGCTCCTTGGAACTCCATGTTTACTGTGAGCCCTTCTCTGGTCACCTTATTTATTGCCTTCTGCCATATATAGGGCTTCCCTGGTGGCTCAGCGGGTAAAGAATCTGCCCACAATGGGTGAGACCCGGGTTTGATCCCTGGGTTGGGAAGGTCCCCTGGAGAAGGGAATAGCTACCCATTCCAGTATTCTTGCCGAGAGAATTCCATGGACAGAGGAGCCTGGCGGGCTACAGGCCATGAAGTTGCAAAGAGTTGGACATGATTGAGAGACTAACATTTTCACTTTTTCTGCCATATACACACAAATATTTTATACCTACATTTCCTTCTCATCTGCCTTGTTTACTTAAATTTCTGATTATGGAGAAAGAATATATATATATATTTCAAGGATATTTATGTTGTCTGCTCTACTGGCCTGAAAGCTTCATGAGAAAAGGGAGTTTTGGTTGACAGCAATGTCTCTAGCACCAAGGACAGTGCCTGGCACATAGTAGGCACTCTGTAAATATTTGTTGAATGAATGAAGGGCCTGTTGAGATCAAACAGTGGAGAGGGCAGCTTCTCTCTTTCAGCATCAGCAGCAGTCACTCTGCTTGGTTTTAGCTTCATGATACTGTGAATCATCAAAGCATGTGTTTCTCTGTATGAACCACTTGAAGATTAATGCCATATTCATGTCCAACCTAATGTGCTTGTAGGACTAACCTCCATACTTTTCATTTATTTACTGAGTTTGTCTAGTATGCATCTCTGCAAGCTGTCTAAAATCATCTTTGGAATCTAGCAGGCTGTAAATAAATGCTATTTAATCGGCTTTGATGAGAATTTCCTAATTTCAATCTTTGCTCCTGATCCAGGAAATTCAGTTCTAGGTTGGCAGAGGAGGACAATTTTTGTAAAATCGAATTCCTCTTTAATTTCTCCCTCCTTTTTTTACCCCCTCCCTTTTTTTTTAATTTTAATTTTTATTTTTTAGGATAGAATTTTTGCGGCATTTGAAGAGCTTTTTCCAGATTATGTTTAAAATCGAAACCAAACCATGTGGTGAAGAACTCAAGGGAGGGGATAAAGTGCTGATGACTTGTGTTGGCATTGGCTTCTCCAACCTTAGCAAGACCCTCAAGTGACATTGTCAGAAGATGAAAGGCCCAAAGGCTTCTAGACAACGCAGAAGCTGCCAAGGAACCAAAGGGACCAGATTCATCCAGGACTTTCCAACTTCCCGTTTGAAAACAATCAGGATATCCGAACAAAAAATGTCTCTCTACCTGTGGTTTTCAGCCATTTCTCCGGGGCAGACATTCCTCAGGAGGCCCAGTCACAACGGGAGCTCCCTCGGCTTACCTGGATGAAGAGTGTGCCTTCGGGACACAGTTGTACTGCTGCAGCATCACAGCTGCGTTTTAGCACTACTTCCTGAGCCCACATCCTCGGGCTTCCGCTGTATGGCTATTTTCTAGACCTTTGGAGTTTGTTACAGTTGCTTCTGCAAGGACTGACCCTCCTGAATCTTGGTTTCTGTGTCGGGATTAAATGAGATACTATGAATTGGAAGCCCTTTATGAATAATGTCATGTAATGCAAATGTCAGAAATTGGTGTGTTAGACTATTTTATCCCTTGTCTTATGAATGGACTACTATCTTGGAGATACACTGCTCCCCATCTGGTTCATTGTATGTGGATTTTGGGGGAATGAATGCCTAGGGACTGCAAGAATCCAACTAAAGTTATTGAATATTTTCCATATCTCGGGTGTGCTATGCATGTTCTCATTTAATTCTCCCAATAGCCCAGTGATGTAGATTTGATTATCCCCACAAGAGAAATTCAAAAAGGATATTTTGTTCCTTTTGAAATTTGATAATATAGAGATATTAGCTCTCCTGATTTCAAGATCTAAGTATCAGAGTCTAGAGTTTTATGCTACTTGCAAGCTAGTAAGTTAGATTATTACTGTTTCACGGATGCTAGCAGAAAACATGAAAATCTCATGTCATAGACAAAAAGCTTTATTACTCAGAGCACAGGAAGCAGCATGAGCTTCACTGGTTTCTTTCTCCAAGTCCCACAAGATGTGGAGGGTCTGCAGGTATGCCATGCACACCAGTGGTTTGCATCACAGGCAAGGAACATGCACATGTGGGAACTCCACCTCTTACAAGCTTGCTCTTTGTTCCAGATAGGGACATTACTTCACCCCTCAAGATTGCTTGCTGTGAACACGTGATAGGAAAGGGCCAGGATAAAAGCCTCCCCAGTGGGAATGTGCAGGAACACTCAGGACTTGTGGCGATTGTACCTGCTGCTAGTAGAGGCTACAAGTGGTGTGTATGGGGGTTCAGAGTTATCAGTGGTAGGGGAAATATCTGATTTTTCTATTAGGATTCCAAATGATATTGTCTACCTAGGGTGGACTTTTGAGGTAAGGCATGGTCTTTACCTCCCCAGGTCTCTCAGTACACTTTTCTTTTCTCAGTAAAAGGGGTCCCGAGGAAGTTTGTGCTCTTGTGTCTGGGGGTGTGGGAGGATGTGGAGTGGGGAGCTAACACCGACAGGTCAGGCCATTGTGAACTGTGGTTGTCAACTTACTGAGAGCTCTACATGCTGTATTAGATTTCTGTTGCTGCATAACCAGTTACCACAAACTTAGGAGCCTAAAGTAGTACCATTTATCATCCACAATTCTGTAGGTCAGAGGTCCTGGTCTGTGCTTGGATTCTCTGGTTATGGCTTCACAAGGCTAATGTCAAGGTGCTGGGCTCCGGGCAGGAATACATTTCCAACCATATTTGGATTGTTGGCAGAATTGTTGGACTGGAGTTCCTGTTTCTGGCTGGCTGTCAGCTGCAGGCAACTCTCAGCTTATAAGTAGAGGCTGCCTGCATTCCTTATAACTTGACTCCCTCCATCTTCAAGCCAGCGATGATGCATTGAATCCTTCTCATGCTTTGAATCTGACTTCTTGTGATAACGTATCTTAAGTCATCTGGTCACAGCAGTACCTAGGTTAGTGTTTGAATAGCCGGGGCCAGGACTCTTAGACATCTGAAAATTTTGCCTACCACACATCAGTTCAGTCACTCAGTCGTGTCTGACTCTTTGCAACCCATGGACTGCAGCATGCCAGGCTTCCCTGTCATGCTCCTTCCTGATGCTTGCTCAAATTCATGTCCATCGAGTCAGTGATGCCATCCAACCATCTCATCCTCTGTTATCTCCTTCTCCTCCTGCCTTCAATCTTTCCCAGCGTAAGGGTCTTTTCCAATGAGTTAGTTCTTCACATCAGATGGCCAAAGTATTGGAGTTTCAGCTTCAGCATCAGTCCTTTCAATGAATATTCAGTACTGATTTCCTTTTGGATGGAAAAGGATGCTCAGCTTTCATTATAGTCCAACTCTCACATCCATACGTGACTACTGGAAAAACCATAGCTTTGACTAGATGGACCTTTGTTGGCAAAGTAATTTTATTTAATGCTGCTGATGTTCAAACCCAGATCCACCCATGCTCAGATATAGAAGTAAGGAACCAAATGGCTTTGGCTGTGTCCAGTAGGAACTTTCTGTCCCTTGGGACAAGATTGGGAAATGGGTCCTGTTGGTCAGTTTAGGGTGACATGTAGACACCAGGCAGATCATTACAGCTAGTATAAGGGATGCGAGCTTCCATCTGCTGTCAACACGAAAGTGTCTGGTGGTCTCCAGCCCTCTGACTGGTACAGCTGCTTCTGGAGTGGTAGTAGTGATGCTGTAGGCAATAGGAAGACACATTAAATATTAATATTTATTTAAGCAGCCTGCTGCCAGCTCCTTCTCAGGTGCCTGAGAGAAGCAACAGCTCTCCTTGGGCAGAGGTTACTGGTACTTCTTAGTGACATTCCACTTCTGCAGTCTCTGCCTTGTTCTTAGCTTAGCTCCTGGTTGGTGCAGCTACCCCTAGTATAGTTTGATGGGAGATTCCAGCACTTTGAGCTTAGCTTTCTATCTTGACCCCTTTACTTCCCTCTGTTGACAGAAACAGACCAGTCTGAATTCAATAAGACTAGTAATTTTTTTTTTTTTTTAAGGCATATACACATTTTAGGGATCGTGACAGAATCATGGCCTTGCCTTCCTATCATGTTCCAAGCCTTGCTTCTGTCTTCTACCATCCTTCTCTGTTACATTCTGGGTGAACACCAGCCAGCCTCCTTCCATCATGATTATTTACCATATTCAACAAGACAGATGGGGGGGGAAGCTAGGGTGTTGCAACATGATGTGCGGATGGGGAAAGAGCAGGAGGCACTGCTGAAATCCAGATTGCCCTCAGAGGGCAGCCGAACCTTGTGGTTTGTTTGTTTATCTTTTCTGATAAAAAGTGGTGAAGGACATCGTTGATTACAGACCCAAGCAAAAAGCCCCAAAGCTTAGGTTGCACTGTGGTGCCTGTCCTCTCACTGTCACTCTATAGTGAAAAATGGTGAGGTCGCCATCCCGCTGGGTCTTCTGTGTTGGGAGGCTCCTGGGTAAGGCCAGTGCTGACACTTAGTTTCGAGGTGGCCAAGTGGAAGAGAGAAGGGTGTGAAAAGGCAGGGAAGAAAGTAGATGATTGGAGTAGAGGAGGCCTAAGGAAGTGGACAAAATCGTAGGTAGATGGAGAAAAGGAAACACCAGGGAACTAAGGGATTACTTTAATTTTGGCTGTGCCTGAGGCCAGGGGTGGGATTCAACTGGTGAGGTGAGGGGACCAAAGCAGGGTGCAGAAGTGGATTTTTCCAGGGTATTGGTTATGGTGGGTGGATTAGAATGTGGGGCCTCATTGACTTTACCTGTTGGTGCTTTTTTGGAGACGTGAATGTGCTGGTAGGTGATTATAACAGTCTGTGATGGATAAAAAAGCAGCATCACAGGCCTTGCACCCAGCCTGGACCTCTGCTGTTCCTCATCTGACTACAGAGTGGAGAAGTAACTTGCACTCAATCAGAGTTTCCATGTTTAGACCACCCTGGCCTGTTCTTTAGAAGTGACCAGTAGTTACGAGGAATGTCAAGCAGGCAAGTGCAGTTTTTCTGTACTCTAGTTGACTAGATCTAGGAAGCCATTTGAGTGGGAAGCCAAGCCACATCACTCCTTTACCCAAGCAAATAGGGCTGTCATATTTGTCAGGAGCAGACTAGGTCCAGGGCTCCTCTAATCCATGTCTTTCATTTGGCCCTTAATAGTTAGATAGCCTGACTCCATGCCTGAGGCACTGGCCTTTGGTAGCATCTGTAGATGGACTGGGGCAGAGCTTTTGGCACATGGGCCACTTCCTGTCTTCCTGGTTCTTCTGATACTGGTGGTTCTAGATGTGGATCCTGCTCTGCTAATACCCTTGTGTTAAGTCTACAGGGGTGGGGATGCTGATCTTGGGAGGTAAGAGGCCCAGCTTGCTTTCTGCCCCATTTCAGCTACTGACCAGCTGTGATGGCATAAGTATTTCACTTCTGCACACTTGGATTGCTTTTGGGAAATCAGGGTGGATATATGAGGCCTTGTACCCAGCCTGGACCTCTGCTCTTCCTCACCTGACTCCAGAGTAGGGGAGAAGTAATTTGCACTCCATCAGAGTTTCCTGGTTTGGGTGCCCCCAAAACCAGAAAGATGACCTTCATTGCCTCCTCCATGCCACTCCCATCCTCATAACATCAAGATGTTTTACACTCTTTATTCCTGTGTTTTTCCCCCCATTCCCAACCCTCTTAAAGAGCTTTACATCTAAAAATTTCAGGTTGATTAGTTTGCTAATAATTTCTACTGTGATTTGTGAAATCATGTATTCAAACTGATGAAGGTAGGTGAATTTCTAGAAATCAGAGACTGACTTAAATGAAGTAGCCCAACAATGACGCATTTGGCAGCTTCATGTGTCTACTCTGTGAATACCCTGTCACCACACGGTCCTGAGGGTGGTGGACCTGCTGTTGAACTCACTGGGGGCCATTTGGATAACTGGTCTCCTCTTGGGAGTGGATGCTGCCCCAAAGGAAGAGGAACGTTCGAGGCAGGTGCCTATTCCTGGTGCATCTTGGATGGTAGGACTCCTGAAGATATCACTTTAGTCTTTAAGGGAAGATATTGGTGGGACCATATATTTTGAAATGGTGCCTGGCTTGTTGCTCAGAGGGGTCCAATTTCAGGTCATGACAACTGACCTGAGGTTGTTTTAAATGCTGAGTACATTTGGCTCCCCATACTTCTCAAATTCTCCTCTCTCTGTCAATGCTCTGTTTCCACGTCTCTGCTGTTTTACCTGTTAGGCAATTAAAGGCATTGTGTCTAATATCTGTAAGCTTTGAAGAATCAGTGGGAAGGCTTACCGAAAAAAAAAAAATATATATATTGCCTTCAAGTTAGGCAAAGAAAAAGAGCAAAAATAAATATCCACAAAATGAAACATTTCCAAATTTAAAATGTTGAAAACAATATAAATGCGTTTGTTTCTTCACATATATTCCCAGGCACACACAATAATTGCAAGGAATTATTGCCAGTCATATATTAAATGGCCAATTGTTTGGCCAACCAAACAGTTTAAAAGGCAAAATTATAAGGAGCCTTTCAGAAATTTGCCACATGGCTGTATTTTAACATGTGTGGTTTGGTGACACTGTCATAAGAAGCCTAGAAAGTAAAACCATGTAAGTCCTCCCCCCTCACCGAGCCACCGCTGTAACGTTAGAGCCTCAGCATCTCCGGAGGGACTCCCCCAGCCTATGGGGCATCCCCAACTACAGGTTCTCATACACCCCTGGGTTCCTTCTTCACACGTCACACCCTCAGTTATTGGTTAATTCTCTGTGTTAACCTGTTTTGATGTGAAGTAGGTTGATCTTTTACAATTTGGTGTGGTTGTGGTTTTAAAGTGTTTTTTTGAAAGACTATATTAAAAAAAGATGAATTCAATCATTTGTGAGGAAAGCTTTTGGCTTCTTGAGTTTCAGTAGAGCACTGTGGAAGTAACAGGCTTAGGAATGAGACTGTGTTTACATCTTATTAAATAGCTGAGTCTGTAGCCACATGGCATTGGGCAGATCCTCTACCTCATCTGTAAAATGGAAAATAGCTGCTGTCCACCCTCGTACTGACAGGACATATTAAATGGTTATGTGTTAAATGCTTAGGGTTCTTTTTAGCTGTTAAACCCCTGATGAGGATTCAAAGCAGTCTTTTACCTAACAGGTTCATGGCTCCATGGGTCATAGGGTTTATCTTTATATCTGATACTTGGATGGACTCAGCCAGAAGACCAGAGGCAAGATGTGGCACCTGTACATGGGTTGGGGTCACACTGCCCCATGACACGCTATAGAGTTAAAAAGAGTGCCTACAGGCATCTCTGTGAAGTTCACCATGTTCTAGCAGGACCCACCTGGTCAGGGTGAAGTAAGCAGGCAGGCTGCCTCAGGGCTCAGCACTGCTCAGCTACTGTGTGCACCAAACCAAATGAAGAGCTCCAGTGTCATCATGCCAAAGTGTTACAAGACTACCATGTAAGCAACTGTATGTCATCAGAACTCCGCTGTCTCCCTTCTCCCAGTATTGCTTTGTGTTTCTTCTCCATCAGGCAATCTCTTTAACATTCAGTTCTTAGCAATCTTGTGGTCAGAGAGATTCTACCCATTATTTAAATAAAAAAAAAAAAATCCTCCAGAATTGTGTCTCCCTCTGGTTGACTCCAAAATGACCAGATCTGGGTCCTATTCTCAACCCTGGAGTGGTAAGGATGTCAGCCAAACTACCAAACTGTGTAGTTTGAGAGGAACAGGTAAAGTGGTTCCTGAAGGAAAATCTGAATGCTTTTACAAAGAGAAAAGACACTGGGAAGGCAGAAATAACAGTTATCTACTATAGACTGCATTACCTAGTTCCCTGAATACTCTTGGGAGGATATCTTACATTACTGTTTGCCCACCGCCATCTTTCACCATCCAAAATCTTCCAGGATCATGGTATAGAATAGAGTGGACGGAACTTCCCTGGTGGTCCAGTGGTTAAGAATCTGCCTGCCAATGCAGGGGTCACAAGTTTGATTCCTGGTCTGGGAAGATTCCACATCCCACGGGACAACTAAGCCCATGCTTCGCAACTACTGAGCCCATGCACCCTAGAGCCTATGCTCTGCAACAGGAGAACCCACCGCAATGAGAAGCCCATGCACTGCAACTAGAGAGTAGCCCCCACAACTAGAGAAAGCCCTCGCACAGCAATGAAGATTCAGCACAGCCATAAATAAATAAAAAGAATTGAGTGGGCAAGAATGAATTCACTTCAACAGGTGCTTCCTGACAAAAAGCAAGACTTTTGTACCTGGAAGGCCAAAGTTAATATGAACACTGGGCAAAAGTTTATCATTTTAGCTAGTGGTATTCTTGGGCTGGAAGGAGGAGTATACCAGGATGATAACACAGAGGGAGGAGAACTGGCGGTGGGAACACCATGTGGGCTGTGGGCAGGAGGAAGGTTAGGGGGCCAGCTTGAAGAAAGGCGGATATGCAATATCCATTGGTGCTTTCCATCGTGGTTCTGTCTTTTTCCACCTCTGGAAAGACAAATTCAGAAGTGGGGAGGAAAATCAGGGCTTTTTTCCATTGCCAGGAATACAAGAATTAAAATGATAATGACAGTGATGTAAAAAGCTATCCCTAGAAGAGCACTGAAGACATATATAAGTGATGACAGGAATTAGGATGGGGACATGATGGGTATTCCTCTTATTTCCAAATAACTTGCACGATTTTGTTTTTATAGTTATATACCTGTTTCTGTGTGTATATACGTTTACTTATATTAAGAATCTCAGGTGCAACTCCCATCATTTTTCATGAGCTGCAAGGCAAATAAAAGATCAAGCATCCCCTTTGTCCTACTCCTCTGCACCTTCCCTTAAAACACACAGACACACACAAGCAACTTACTTATGATATGGCTGGGGCCTGTGGAAGGAAGTGCCGTAGATGGAGAGGAATCCAAGGCCTGCTCATGAAACTGCCTAAGTGGCTTCCCTCTACCCTTGCCTCTCTTCAGGATTCTGCGTCAGAGCACTGCTTCACCTCTTAATTAGATTACGTTGCTGCTGAGTCACTTCAGTTGTGTCCGACTCTGTGCAGCCCCATAGACAGCAGCCCACCAGGATGCCCCGTCCCTGGGATTCTCCAGGCAAGAACACTGGAGTGGGTTGCCATTTCCTTCTTCAATGTATGAAAGTGAAAAAGTGAAGTCGTTCAGTCGTGTCCGACCCTCAGCGACCCCATGGACTGCAGCCTTCCAGGCTCCTCCATCCATGGGATTTTCCAGGCAAGGAGTGGAGTGGGGTGCCATTGCCTTCTCTGTAGATTACGTTAGGTCTGCTGTAATGTTTCCCAGAGCATGTTCTGTTGTACACTAGCATCATAGAATGCTTTCCCTGAAAAAGTGAAAAGAAAGTGTTAGTCGCTCAGTTGTGTCCCACTCTTTGCGATCCCGTGGACTGTAGACTGCCTGGCTCCTCTGGGCAAGAATACTGGGGTGGGTTGCCATTCCCTTCTGCAGAGGCTGTTCGTGATCCAGGGATCAAACCTGGGTCTTCCACACTGCCGGCAAATTCTTTACTGTCTGAGCCACCAGGGAAGCCCTTTTCCCTGAAATGCCAACTTAATACAGGTGTAGACAGTGTTGCAGCCTCTAGCAGGTTCGGAGGCCACAATGTGTACTAACATAGCAGAAGCTCTGAGGAGTCCTGTAGCAGAAACTGTCTTTGTTTTACTTACTGCTTTTCAAACTGACCTGGACATTGAACTTTCCATACCTCCCACCCCCAGAAAAGTATTGCATGTAGTGCTCTTATTCTGCAAATCATATTTGGCAGGTATTTGGTCTAGTAGGATTTTTTTTTTTTTTTTTTTTTTAGGAAAGATAAACTCTGCCATTTGTGATTGGAATATTTGTAAGAAGTCAAGCGGTTGGAATTTAGTGACTAACCCTTGCCCAACCTTACAGCATTGACACCCACGCCCTTGAGCTTCAGATTATGGGCCTCGCCTAGTCCCATACCATCTTACTTTCTTATCTGGGCTTCTGGGAATTACAAGAGTCAGAAATGGGACTAGGCTAGGATTTTGTGTGTGTGTGTTGTGATAAACTACAATGTCCCTAATCTCTTGAGGGGGCTTCTTAAGTAGCTCAGTGGTAAAGAATCCATCTGCCAATGCAGGAGATGTGGATTCAACCCCTGGGTCGGGAAGATCCCCTGGAAGACAAAATGGCAACCTACTCCAGTATTCTTCCCTGGAAAATCCCATGGACAAAGTAGCCTGGTGGGCTACCGTTTATGGGGTCACAATGAGTCAGACACGACTTAGCAACTGACCACAATCTCTTTGAGAATCACATTGACTGTTCTTTCCTTCTCAGCTCAGAACCTTAACATCGCAGTGGAACCCACCTGAGCTCTCAACAAGAGGTTGTCAGAAGATGTTCTACTGACTTGGGAGCCCAGGGAGAGTGCCAGAACCCTGTGAGGGCTTAGCCCAAATCTTGGTAATAGGTCAAAGAGAAACCCTTGGGGAAGGAGCACCATAAAATGATTGGCCATATTTTTAGATTTCAAGCCATATTCAAGTCTGAGCCCCCAAACACCTGGATTTTCAGAACTCTGACCTGGGCACCACTTGCCAGCAGCTATCACCAAGATGTGAAGACAGGGCCCTCAAGGCAGTGGGTCTAGGAATGTGGAGAGGCCTTGGGCTTTTTAAACAGCCATTTTAAAAGATGATGGTTTAGTTGTTAAGTTGTGTCCGACTCTTGTGACCTAAGGACTGTGGCCCACCAGGTTTCTCTGTCCATGAGGTTTCCCAGGCAAAAATACTGGAGTATGTTGCCATTTGAATTACACTTGCAACAAGCCCCTACTGGCCCTGCTCCTCTGTTAATAAGCTGTCCAGAAAAGAGCCTGCCTGGATACTCTCTGAGTGTCTTCTTCAAAATGTACAACTTAAGTAGGAGCTTTCTTTTTTTTCCCCCCTCCAGCATGTTATGTTTTTTTATTTCAAGGAAGGTAAAAATGCAACTGAAACACAGAAAAAGATTCGTGTAGTGTACAGAGAAGGTGCTGTGACTGATCAGATGTGTCAAAAGTGGTTGTGAAGTTTTATGCTGGTGATTTCTCACTGGACAGTGTCCATGGTCGGGTAGACCAGTTGAAGTTGATAGTGATCAAATAGAGACATTAATTGAGAAAAATCAGTGTGATACCCAAGTGGATGCTTTTTAAAGCTGTTGATGCTGTACATCAAGGAAAAGCTTTTGCATCTCTTGACAACCTGAGTGGGTACTATTTGCAGTTCTGAGTTTTGTCTTCTGGGAGTTCAGAAGGTGAAATCACAAAGCTTTAATCAGAGTCCTGAATGTGACCCAGGTTAGGAAATAACAAAACAAACTTGAACTCCTGTTCACCCACCTGAGAGGAAGAAAAATGCAAAACAACAACAAAAGGAAATGGAAAACAACCAAATCTCAGATGGAGGGAGCAAGTGGCAAGTGCCCTTCTTAAGAATACCAAGAAAACAACATTGGCACAGAAACCAGACAGTGGCGGGGGGAGCTGCCAGGGAAACAGCAAGGAGTCAGTCCCTCAGGGGCTGTCCTGGTCGTCTCATCTGTTTGCCCCTGACCTGAGGGGACTGAACACCAAGCACCTCATATGACTTGCATATTCTTGTGTGACTCCAAGTGTTAGGAACTGCCACTGTTATGAGTAATATACAAATTCATTTTAAAGTAGCACTGAATTCATAATTCAATAAGTATTTTCTCAATGAACAGGTGCCTTCATGTGGAAAGAGGTCTGTGAAAATTTCAGATGTTTAAAAGAGGTTCTCATGCTTTCTTGAAAAGATTAGAATGACTGTTATATTGAATGTAATTATTTTCTCCCCAGTGGTAGTCTCCTGTTGGTTACCCATCTGGAATGTTTGAACTTCTTGGTGCAAATCTTGACTGTCTGCTTGTGTCTGGGGAAGGAGTAGGTTAGGAGAGAGAAGCAATGGGAATATAATAAAGAGTGGCCCTTAGCAAACTGTGGACGCTGTGTGCCATTACCACCATCCTCCTTCCAGCCTGCCCACCCTGCTACTAGGCAACAGTTAGCACAAGACCTTTAGTGGTCCTGCTCAGCCATTGGTTGTCTCCTCAGTGGGCCCCTCCCCTAAGCAGCCGTCAGTGAGTGACCGTTAATGATCCTGCTCAGTCATTGGTTGGTGCCACAGTGGGCCCCTCCCACAAGCGACCAACTGTTCAGGAGCAACCTTAGTGAGGCCGTTCAGCCAACCTTCAGTGGAGTAGTTAGTTGTCAGGCAGAGAATAAGAGGCGGATCCTGGCCTCCCCCATGGCCCTCCAGCTTACCTGGCTTCAGGCCAGTGAGTGAGTGGAGGGGCCCAGAGAACAGGCTGGGGGCTGTGTTCTGGAGGGCTCTAGGGCTCTCGCCAAAGCCACTCGCTGGCTGGACCCAGGCCTTGAGGCTACAGTGAACCTCTCCTTTATCCCCACCCCTGTGACCTAATGGCAGCAGCCATTTGCCTAGAATGTCATCTGCGGGACCAGGCCCCCACCATTTGGGCAGCCTGAGGAGCTGAAGACAAGAGGTCCCGGGCACCTGGCTCCCTCAGGGATGACAGCTGGGCAGGGTCTGGGGACCTGGCTCTGAAGGAACCATCAACTGAGAGCTTTTCAGCCGGGACCTGGACCTCACAGGGGAAAAGTTGGGCCTTGGGACCCCGCCATTTCTTGTCAGAACGGAGAATAACATTTGTCTGGTGGATATTTGCAGGAACATTGTTATCTAACCATAACCTGGCCTCAAGAACAAAGGCTCTGACACCAAGAAGTCTGCAACAACTAACCATACTCCTTCACCTTTCCTAGAAAAGGACTTTGCTGAGAGCTCTTGTTGGGGGGGAGATTTGGGAGTTTTAAGGCATGAGCACCATTTCCTTGCACACCCCTGCAATAAACTTTTCTCTGTTCCAGACTCCCACGTTTTGGTATTGTTTGGCCTCACTGTACATTGGACACATAAACTTACTTTCTGGTAACAGGAAGACTGGAGGTCATATCAGTTATTGAGCTGTTCTTAATCCTCATTCAAAGAGATGAAGTTCCATTTGGCATCATGATCTGCTGATACTAAAATGTGTCCCAGCTCAGCCTTCTTCAGATCAGATCAGATCAGTTGCTCAGTCGTGTCCGGCTCTTTGCGACCCCATGAATTGCAGCATGCCAGGCCTCCCTGTCCATCACCAACTCCCGGAGTTCACTCAGACTCACGTCCATCGAGTCAGTGATGCCATCCAGCCATCTCATTCTCTGTCGTCCCCTTCTCCTCCTGCCCAAAATCCCTCCCAGCATCAGTCTTTTCCAGTGAGTCAACTCTTCGCATGAGGTGGCCAAAGTACTGGAGTTTCAGCTTTAGCATCATTCCTTCCAAAGAAATCCCAGGGCTGATCTCCTTCAGAATGGACTGGTTGGATCTCCTTGCAGTCCAAGGGACTCTCAAGAGTCTTCTCCAACACCACAGTTCAAAAGCATCAATTCTTTGGCGCTCAGCCTTCTTCACAGTCCAACTCTCACATCCATACATGACCACAGGAAAAACCATAGCCTTGACTAGACGAACCTTTGTTGGCAAAGTAATGTCTCTGCTTTTGAACGTGCTATCTAGGTTGGTCATAACTTTCCTTCCAAGGAGGAAGCGTCTTTTAATTTCATAGCTTCAGTCACCATCTGTAGTGATTTTGGAGCCCAGAAAAATAAAGTCTGACACTGTTTTCACTGTTTCCCCGTCTATTTCCCATGAAGTGGTGGGACCATATGCCATGATCTTCGTTTTCTGAATGTTGAGCTTTAAGCCAACTTTTTCACTCGCCTTTTTCACTTTCACCAAGAGGCTTTTTAGTTCCTGTTCACTTTCTGCCATAAGGGTGGTGTCATCTGCATATCTGAGGTTATTGATATTTCTCCCGGCAATCTTGATTCCAGCTTGTGTTTCTTCCAGTCCAGCGTTTCTCATGATGAACTCTGCATATAAGTTAAATAAGCAGAGTGACAATATACAGCCTTGATGAACTCCTTTTCCTATTTGGAACCAGTCTGTTGTTCCATGTCCAGTTCTAACTGTTGCTTCCTGACCTGCATACAAATTTCTCAAGAGGCAGGTCAGGTGTTCTGGTATTCCCATCTCTTTCAAAATTTTCCACAGTTTATTGTGATCCACACAGTCAAAGGCTTTGGCATAGTCAATAAAGCAGAAATAGATGTTTTTCTGGAATTCTCTTGCTTTTTCCATGATCCAGCGGATGTTGGCAATTTGATCTCTGGTTCCTCTGCCTTTTCTAAAACCAGCTTGAACATCAGGAAGTTCACGGTTCACATATTGCTGAAGCCTGGCTTGGAGAATTTTGAGCATTACTTTACTATCGTGTGAGATGACTGCAATTATGCGGTAGTTTGAGCATTCTTTGGCATTGCCTTTCCGTGGGATTGGAATGAAAACTGACCTTTTCCAGTTCTGTGGCCACTGCTGAGTTTTCCAAATTTGCTGGCATATTGAGTGCAGCACTTTCACAGCATCATCTTTCAGGATTTGGAATAGCTCCACTAGAATTCCATCACCTCCACTAGCTTTGTTCGTAGTGATGCTTTCTAAGGCCCACTTGACTTCACATTCCAGGATGTCTGGCTCTAGGTCAGTGATCACAGCATCGTGATTATCTGGGACATGAAGATCTTTTTCGTACAGTTCTTCTGTGTACTCTTCTTAATATCTTCTGCTTCTGTTAGGTCCATACCATTCCTATATCGAGCTCATCTTTGCATGAAATGTTCCTTTGGTATCTCTGATTTTCTTGAAGAGATCCCTAGTCTTTCCCATTCTGTTGTTTTCCTCTATTTCTTTGCATTGATCGCTGAAGAAGGCTTTCTTATCTCTTCTTGCTATTCTTTGGAATTGTGCATTCAGATGCTTATATCTCTCCTTTTCTCCTTTGCTTTTCACTTCTCTTCTTTTCACAGCTAATTATAAGGCCTCCCCAGACAGCCATTTTGCTTTTTTGCATTTCTTTTCTATGGAATGGTCTTGATCCCTGTCTCCTGTACAATGTCACGAACCTCAGTCCATAGTTCATCAGGCACTCTATCAGATCTAGGCCCTTAAATCTATTTCTCACTTCCACTGTATAATCATAAGGGATTTGATTTAGGTCATACCTGAATGGTCCAGTGGTTTTCCCTACTTTCTTCAATTGGCAATAAGGAGTTCATGGTCTGAACCACAGTCAGCTCCTGGTCTTGTTTTTGCTGACTGTATAGAGCTTCTCCATCTTTGGCTGCAAAGAATATAATCAGTCTGATTTCGGTGTTGACCATCTGGTGATGTCCATGTGTAGAGTCTTCATTTGTGTTGTTGGAAGAGGGTGTTTGCTATGACCAGTGAGATAAAGTTCTGCTTTCTTCCCTCAAGATGTTTTCTTCTGTAATGTAGCATCCTTGCAAGGTGGTAAGTGTTCAGATTTCCCTGACTCACAACTCCTACTCCTTTATGGATTTCAAAACGCTTCCATGAACATTATCTCCTTCATCCTCACAGGCACATATATTTAGTCTTAGAGAAGCTGTGAGACTAAATCAAGTTCACACAGTTAGTGGAGAAACTGGAACATGAACACAAAGCGTTTGGTTCCATGATATCTGAACCATGGTATACATGTGTCTCTAGCCAGTCATTCCTCTGTGCCCTTTTAAATGGATATTCTTAAATTATTGTCCAGTACTTAGAGTTGAAGAAATAACAGAAGTAATTTCTGTGAGGAAAGAGTGGAAAAGGAGAATGCTAGAGGTAACATCCCATCTTTTGCACATCTCAGCAAAACAAAAGCCCTGCTTTATCATCTTTGTTGCTCAAGCATTCCCCTTGGAAGTTGTGTTAGTCAGGATTTTGTGTGTGTGTGTGTAAGTGTAACTAAGTGGAAAAAAAACAGGCTTAAGCAAAATCAGGAATGTATCAATCATTGAACTCTAGGGAATTAACTTACTTTTGGCATAGTTGGATCCATGGACTTGAATAATGTCATCAAAACACATCATATTTGCTCCATATGTCTGTTCTTCTATTTCATTCTCCCCAGGATCTTCTCACTGATGGTGGCAAGAGGCTGTTAATTCTTGGCTTACATCCTGTCCTTTGAGCAGCTGGAACAGAGTCTCCCTAACAGTTCCCAACGATGTCCCCAAAGAATTGAGCATCATGGTTGGGTCATTTGCCCAACCAGAAATCAATGATTATAACCAGAGGAATTCGCTGCTCTGATTGTCCTTGCCTGGGTCACATGCCAGTTCTTACAGCCTGAAGGAGTCCAGCTCCCAAACCATTTGCACTGAGGGTGGGGGAGGTGGTACATCACAGAAAATATTCCTTCTGATGCCAAAAGACAAGAAGATAGATACTGGGCAGGCCAGAGCAACAAATATAGACTATAGAAATGTTCTTCTGTCCACCTTAATGGGCTTCCCTGATAGTTCAGTTGGTAAAGAATCTGCCTGCAATGCAGGAGACCCTGGTTTGACTCCTGGGTCAGGAAGATCCGCTGGAGAAGGGATAAGCTACCCACTCCAATATTCTTGGGCTTCCCTTCTGGGTCAGCTGGTAAAGAATCCACCTGCAAAAAAAAAAAAAAAAAGAATCCACCTGCAATGTGTGAGACCTGGGTTCAATCCCTGTGTTGGGAAGATCCCCTGGAGAAGGAAAAATCTACCCACTCCAGTATTTTGGCCTGGAGAATTCTATGGATTATATAGTCTATGGGTTCACAACAAGTCAGACATGACTGAGTGACTTTCACTTTCACTTTCCACCTGAATACCTGGCAGCTTATCAATATATTCCTTTAAACCAGACTCAGGATGCTCCCTGAGCAGAGTGCTAATTAATACCATTTTCTCTATTCCATTACATTACAGATTAGTTCCCTGGGCATCTTAACAACTTGCTCCCTCTCATTCCACCTCTGTCTTTACCAGGTGAGGTAGCTGGAGAGCAGAGGGACTCATCCAGGACAGGGCAGAGTTCAGATCAGATCCTGGCCCTAAACCTTTGGCTTCTGGACCAGAAGTTACCACTGACTTTGTCACTTGAGCGTTCCAGCAGAACAGGCTGTCTTGTCCCACAGCCTACCTGGGTTCTGCTAGGACCTGAGATTGGTATAGGTTGTAGCTGTGCTGAACGATCTATAGACTTAGAAATTAAGCCATCCTGGCCCAAGATAATCATAGCCTACTTAAGGCTTTGCAGAGGGTGGTGGGTCACTGTGCTCACTGCAGGGTATTCTTCCTGTCATTCAAAATATGTGTATTGATTTAGTTAAAAGAGCATGCTTGAGTCCCCAAAAAGAAACCATGTGGGAAGAAACATACTAGGTATCACTAGGAGTAGCCTAGGCTTGTGAGATTGCGGAGGGGACTTTCCTTTTTTGCTTTATCTTTTTAAGTGATTTGAAAGGAGGCACCCAGCCATAGTAGGATATCTGGGGGAATCACTTTTAGCCCTGAACACAGGGTTGAAGAAAACTGGCAGAATACCACTGATGGGGAACTGGGTGAGATCTGGGGATTGGAGAGACAATTAAGGACCCAAATATGAGTCTGCTACAGACCCAGAAAATGAAGGTGTTCCAAGGATAAGAACTTTCTCTTGCAGTGACACTGACCCTGCTGGGCAATGTACTTGGTCCACTGGACCTGACAATGTCAAGACCCTATTGGCAGGTGAGCAATGGTGATCATGGTCCAGCCAGCCTAGCCGCCTCACTTCTGGGAAATTTACAAATAAGAGAAAGATAATTGTTAAACCAACCTCACCTAGATTTTGACCTAAAAGGGACTTGCCCAGCTTTTTAGTAAGGCTTTACTCTACATGACTCGCTCCTGTCATCAAATGTGTCCTGAAATGGTAAAGATTTGCCATTGCTAAGGATATCCAGCATAATAAAGTATAGTGAAAGTGAAGTCGCTCAGTCGTCTACAACTCTTTGCAACCCCATGGACTGTAGCCTGCCAGGCTCCTTCATCCATGGGATTTCCAAGGCAAGAGTACTGGAGTAGCTTGCCATTTACTTCTCCAAAGGATCTTCCCAACCCAGGGATAGAACCCATATCCCCCGCATTGCAGGCAGAGGGTTTTACTGTCTGAACCACTAGGGAAACTTCTATAATAAAGTATCAGTTCAGCTCAGTTCAGTTGCTCAGTCGTGTCCGACTCTTTGCAACCCCATGAATTGCAGCACGCCAGACCTCCTTGTCCATCACCAACTCCCGGAGTTCACTCAAAAACTCGTATCCATCGAGTCGGTGATGCCATCAGCCATCTCATCCTCTGTTGTCCCCTTCTCCTCCTGCTCCCAATCCCTCCCAGCATCAGAGTCTTTTCCAGGGAGTCAACTCTTCGCATGAGGTGGCCAAAGTACTGGAGTTTCAGCTTCAGCATCATTCCTTCCAAAGAACACCCGGGACTGATCTCCTTTAGAACGGACTGGTTGGATCTCCTTGCAGTCCAAGGGACTCTCAAGAGTCTTCTCCAACACCACAGTTCAAAAGCATCAATTCTTCTGTGCTCAGCCTTCTTCACAGTCCAACTCTCACATCCATACATGACCACTGGAAAAACCATAGCCTTGACTAGATGGACCTTTGTTGGCAAAGTAATGTCTCTGCTTTTGAATATGCTATCTAGGTTGGTCATAACTTTCCTTCCAAGGAGTAAGCGTCTTTTAATTTCATGGCTGCGATCACCACCTGCAGTGATTTTGGAGCCCCCCAAAATAAAGTCTGACACTGTTTCCACTGTTTCCCCATCTATTTGCAATGAAGTGATGAGACCAGATGCCATGATCTTCGTTTTCTGAATGTTGAGCTTTAAGCCAAAATTTTCACTCTCCTCTTTCACTTTCATCAAGAGGCTTTTTAGTTCCCCTTCACTTTCTGCCATAAGGGTGGTGTCATCTGCATATCTGAGGTTATTGATATTTCTCCTGGCAATCTGATTCCAGCTTGTGCTTCTTCCAGCCCAGCGTTTCTCATGATGCACTCTGCATATAAGTTAAATAAGCAGGGTGACAATATACAGCCTTGATGTACTCCTTTTCCTATTTGGAACCAGTCTGTTCCATTTCCAGTTCTAACTGTGGCTTCCTGACCTGCATATAGGTTTCTCAAGCGGCAGATCAGGTGGTCTGGTATTTCTATCTGTTTCAGAATTTTCCACAGTTTCTTGTGATCCACACAATCAAAGGCTTTGGCATAGTCAATAAAGAATAAATCAGTGTAAATCCTATAGGCAGCAGAGGGTTTCCTAAGTATTTATTACACAGGACTTCTCTATGGAAATAAAGATCTCACCTTCTCAGGTGATTACTTTCGGAAGATCCTGTTCATTTACACAAGCAGGGGAGCACTTTACACCATTGCCTGAGAATGGCTGGTGGCCCCAGCTATACTTGGAACTTTCCTTCTTGCTCTTCTCTCCCTCTGCTGATTGCTTCTCAGAATGGGCCTGTGACTATCCCCACCTTTACTTTGTCTTTCTTCTCTTGTACCAAGTGAAATCTGCAGAGACTAGACTGGCAGTGGCCATGGATGTATCCTTTTGAAGCACTGGTACATCTAAGGATGCTGGTAGTTCTGGACCACTGAAATTTGCCTTGTATTACAAGAAAGGAAGAAATGGTAAAGTTGGATAAAATTGAGTCATTTTTTTCCTTTCCTGTTTTTCTGACCAACCATAAGCAAACCCTTCAGAAAACCACAGAAGAGATGTACCTGGAATAAGATGAAACTCTAAACACCCATGGAGGAAGTGAGATGGAGGGGGTGGGCAGAGGCCCAGATGGGTGGGCACAGAAGTTTGAAAGCAAGCTAGGGATGGGGCAGCTGGCCAAATTTCTACCGTGCCCCCGCTGGGGCCTTTTGATTAAATTTTCACAGGTCTACAGCAGTGCTGGTACATGGCATGGTGTGAGAGTGGGTTATCTTTAAAGATAACTCCACCTTCAAAATTTGATACACTTGAAGGAACTAGTGGACAGCTGATGTATATAGCACAGGGAGCTCAGCTGTTATAACCTAGAGAGGTGGGATGGAAGCTGGGAGGAAGGGCGGTTCGGGAGGGGGGGATATATCTATGCTTATAGCTGATTCATGTTGTATGGCAGAAACTAACACAAAACTGTAAAGCAATTATACTCCAATTAAGAAAGAAAAAAGATTTGACATACTTTCAAGTGGTATATCCAAGACTGAAAGCAATGCTAAAAAAAATCCCAGACCCAGGATTTTATTTCTTCTCCCCAAGACAGTCTCCACTGAAGAACCATCTTTGGTGACTGTGGAGACACCAGCCTTCCTCAAGCTGAAGAACTTGGTGTGATGTGATCCTCTCCTATAGCACCTTCATCCCTATAGCCAGGTGCCCAGAGATTTCTACAAGCTGAGGGCTCAGGTTGGGCTCACAGGTGAGTGAGGGAAGAGTTGGGACCGGACAGGCCCTGAGGCATGGGCGGGCTTGGGTTGGGGTGAGGGAAGGAGAGATGAGGCTGCTGGCCCCTGGCAGTGCCTAGGGGAGACTCACATTGTGCAGAGAAGCTTGACCTGAATTCACTTACTTCCTGTGGGATCTTGATCACCAAAACCATCTGGACTGAAGGACAAGAACAGCTTGATCTAATCCTTAGAGCTGACCTCACTTGAACACTAAATCAATAAATGATGATTTAATGGAGCTGTTGCTGGGAATCAAGTATCTGACATCTCAAATAGAAGATTTTTTTTTTTTTCTAAAGCCACAACTTGTTCCTTGTTGCCCTTTGGGTTATTCTCTTTCAGTGGGAAAGTGGCTTCCCACTGTCTTCCCTCCATGCACCCACCCTTGAGGAGGCTTGAAAACACACTGAATAGCTGCTCCCGTGATTATCTGGAAGGGCCCACAGTGTCCAGATCAGGAGATTCTCCTAACATGTAGAATGAGGAGTTAGAGAATGAAAGAGGAGATTATGGTCTTTTCCAAAGAAAACCTCTAGAGGAGAAATATCTGAGTAACAAATACCAGTTCATGTTCTGAGCATCTCCCCAGTTCTCTGAGACTCCACTTTCAAGGAAACTGTGTGGCTCTCGGCATGGTGCCTTTCGTCCAGTACTGGTGATGTGCCACCCATCTCCATCTTCTATTAGTTTGCCATGGAGAACAGGCAGTCAAGCTATGTCTCTCTCTGTGTGTCTTATCCTAGAGACAAAGATGTCAGTTTCTTACTTCACGTCTTGTCTGTCTCTCTGTTCCTCTCCCTTTCTTGTGCCCTGAGAGATAGTGTTGGAATGTGGGGTTGGCTGTTGGGAATAGAGAAGGATGAGTCCCATGTTCTCCAGGATGGTTACCAGACAAACTGCCCAGACAAGGGCTGGGAATGGGGCCTTGGGTTCCAGATGTTGGGTGCCTGGCATGCTCCCTGCTCTGCTAAGGCACATGGTTCTCATGGTCTGTTTTCCCACCTTGCAGCCAGTCTGTGCATTCCCACCTGTGAATGCCCTCTTCTTCAAATACTTGAACCTCTTGGAAACTGGGCTCTGAACCCAATTCCACTGGAGTTTAGTCTAGGCTACGCTATCAGAATTTCCATCTAGGCTTTCAGTTATTTTTAGAGAAAAACTGTGAGAGGGGAGTAGTGGAATAGGAAAGTAGTCTAAGGACAGTTATTCTGTTGGTGTTCAGTAGCTAAGTCATGTCTGACTCATTGCCGTCTCATGGACTGCAGCATGTGAGGCTCCTCTGTCCTCCACTGACTCCTGGAGTTTGCTCAAATTCATATACATTGAATCAGTAATGCTATCTAACCATCTCATCCTCTGCCACCCCCTTCTCCTTTTGCCTTCAATCTTTCCCAGTATCAGCATCTTTTCCAGTGAGTCTGCTCTTTCCATTAGGTGGTCAAATTATTGAAGCTTCAGCTTCAGCATCAGTCCTTCTAATGAATATTCAGAATTGATTCCCTTTAGGATTGACTGATTTGATCTCCTTGTTGTCCAAGTGACTCTTAAGACTCTTCTCGAGCAACACAGTTTGAAGGCATCATTTCTTCGGCACTCAGCCTTCCTTATGGTCCAACTTTGACATCTGTACATAACTACTGGAAAAGCCATAGCTTTGACTATATGGACCTCTGTTGGCAAAGTGTTGTCTGCCTTTTAATATGCTGTCTAGCTTTGTCATAGCTTTCCTTCCAAGGAGCAAGTGTCTTTTATTTTCATGACTGCAGTCACCATCTGCAGTGATTTTGGAACCCAAGGAAATAACATCTGTCACTGCTTCCACTTTTTCCCTTCTATTTGCCATGAAGTGATGGGACTGGATGCCATGATTTATTTTTTCAATGTTGAGTTTCAAGCCAGCTTTTTCACTCTCCTCTTTCACTCTCATCAAGAAGCTCTTTAGTTCCTCACTTTCTGCCATTAGATTGGAATCAACTGCATATCCAAAGTTGTCGATATTTCTCCTGGAAATCTTGCTTCTAGCTTGTGATTCATGCAGCCTGGCATTTTGCATGATTTACTCTGCATAGAAGTTAAATGAGAAGGGTGACAACATACAGCCTTGTCTTATTCCTTTCCCAGTTTTGAACCAGTCACTTGCTTCATGTCCGGTTCTAGCTGTTGCTTCTTGACCTACATACAGGTTTCTCAGAAGACAGGTAAAGTGGTCTGATATTCCCATCTCTTTAAGAATTTTCCACAGTTTCTTTGTGATCCACACACTCAAGAGCTTTCACATCGTCAATGAAGCAAAATTAGGTATTTTTCTGGAACTAACTTGCTTTCTCCATGATCCAACAAATGTTGGCAATTTGATCTCTGGTTCCTCTGCCTTTTCTAAACCCAGCTTGTCCATCTGGAAGTTCTCATTTCACATACTGCTGAATCTTGACTTGAAGGATTTTGAGCATAACCTTGCTAGATGTGAAATGAATGCAACATTGCTCTTCTTTGGGGTTGGAATGAAAGCTGACCTTTTCTAGTCCTATGGCCACTGCTGAGTTTTCCAGATTTGCTAACATAATAAATGCAGCACTTTATCAGCATCATCTTTTAGGGTTTTCAATAGCTCAGCCAGAATTCCATCACCTCCACTAGCTTTGTTTGTAGTGATGCTTCCTAAGTCTCACTTGACTTCATGCTGTAGGATGTCTGAATCTAGGTGAGTGGCCATACTATCATGGTTATCTGGGTGATTAAGACCTTTCTTGTATAGTTCTTCTTTGTATTCTTGTCACCTCTTTTTAATCTCTTCTGCTTCTGTTGCTGCTGCTGCTGCTGCTAAGTCACTTCAGTCGTGTCCAACTCTTTGCGACCCCATAGACGGCAGCCCACCAGGCTCCCCCGTCCCTGGGATTCTCCAGGCAAGAACACTGGAGTGGGTTGCCATTTCCTTCTCCAATGCATGAAAGTGAAAAGTGAAAGTGAAGTCGCTCAGTCGTGTCTGACTCTTAGCGACCACACGGACTGCAGCCTACCAGGCTCCTTCATCCATGGGATTTTCCAGGCAAGAGTACTGGAGTGGGGTGCTGTTGCCTTCTCCATCTGCTTCTGTTAGTTACTTACAATTTTTTGTCCTTGACTGTGCCATCCTTGCATGAACTGTTCCCTTGATATATCCATTTTTCTTGAAGAGATCTCTAGTATTTTCCATTCTTTTGTTTTCCTCTGTTTTTTTTGCATTGTTCATTTAAGAAGGCCTTCTTATCTCTTCTTGCTAGTCCCTGTAACTGTGCATTCATTTGGGTATATCTTTCCCTTTCTCCCTTGCCTTTCACTTCTCTTCATTCCTCAGCTATTTGTAAAGCCTCCTCAGACAACCACTTTGCCTTCTTGCATTTCTTTATCTTTAGGATGGTTTTGATCACTGCCTCCTATACAGTGTCATGAACTTTGATCCATAGTTTTTTAGGTATTCTATCTACCAGGTCTGATCCCTTGAATCTATTTGTCACCTCCACTGTATAATCATAAGGGATTTGATTTGGGTCATACTTGAATGGCCTAGTTGTTTTCCCTACTTGCTTCAATTTCAGCCTGGATTTTGCAATAATGAGCTCTTGATCTGAGCCACAGTCAGCTCCAGGTCTTATTCTGGCTGACTGTATAGAGCTTCTCCATCTTTGGCTGTAAAGAACATAATCATAGCTAGAACATGCAAGCAACCTAGATATCCATTGACAGATGAAAAGCTAAAGAAGTTGTGGTACATATACACAATGGAATATTACTCAACCATAAAAAGGAATGACTTTGAGTCAGTTTTAATGAGGTGGATGAACCTAGAACCTGTTATACAGAGTCAAGTAAGTCAGAAAGATAAATACCATATTCTAACACAAATACGGAATCTAGAAAAATGGTACTGAAGAATTTATTTACAGGGCAGCAATAGAGAAACAGACATAGAGAATAGACTTATGGACATGGGAAGAGGGGAGGAGACGTGAGATGTATGGAAAGAGTAACATGGAAACTTACATTACCATATGTAAAATAGATAGCCAATAGGAATTTGCTGTATGGCTCAGGAAACCCAAACAGGGGCTCTGTATCAATCTAGAGGGGTGGGATGGGGAGGGAAATGGGAGGGAGGTTCAAAAGAGAGGGGATAGATGTATACCTATGGCTGATTCATTTTTGACAGAGAACAACAAAATTCTATAAAATAATTATCCTTCAATTAAGAAATTAATTTATATATATAAAAAGAACATAATCTATCTGATTTTGGTGTTGACTATCTGGTCAAGTCCATTGTAGAGTCTTCTCTTGTGTTGTTGGAAAAGGGTTTTTGCTATGACTAGTGTGTTCTCTTGACAAAAATGTTAGCCTTTGCCCTGGTATATTCCAAGGTGAAACTTGCCTGTTATTCCAGGTATCTCTTGACTTTACTTTTGCATTCCAATCCCCTATGATGAAAAGGACATCTTTTGTGTGTGTGTTTGTTAGTTCTATAAGGTGTTATAGATCTTCAGAGAACTCATCAGTTTCAGCTTCTTCAGCATCAGTAGTTGAGGCATAGACTTGGATTACTGTGATGTTGAATTGTTTGCCTTGGAAATGAACCAAGATCATTCTGTCATTTTTGAGATTGCACCCAAATACTGCATTTCAGACTCTTTTGTTGACTTTGAGGGCTACTCCATTTCTTCTAAGGCATTCTTGCCCACAGTAGTAGATATGATAGTCATCTGAATTAAATTCGCCCATTCTCACCCATTTTAGTTCATTGATTCCTATGACATTGATGTTCATTTTTACCATCTCCTGCTTGACCATGTCCAATTTACCTTGATTCATGGACCTTACATTCTAAGTTCCTGTGCAATGTTGTTCTTTACATCATTGGACTTTACTTTCACCACCAGACACATCCACAGCTGTGTGTTATTCCCACTGTGGCCCAGCCACTTCATTCTTTTTGGAGCAGTTAGTAATTGCCTTCTGCTCTTCCCCAGTAGCATATTGGATACCTTCCAACCTGGGGGGGCTCGTCTTCTGGTGTCATATCTTTTTGCCTTTTCATACTGTTCATGGGGTTCTCTCGGCAAGAATACTGGAGTGGTTTGCCATTCTCTCCTCCAGTGGACCGTGTTTTGTCAGAACTCCTCACTATGACCCAATCTGTCTTGGCTGGCCATGCAAGGCATGATCTATAGCTTCATTGAGTTATGCAAGCCCCTCTGCCATGATAAGACTTCCCAGTTGGCTCAGTGGTAAAGAATCTGCCTGCCATTGCAGGAGATGCAAGTTCAATCCCTTTGTCAGGAAGATCCCCTGGAGATGAAAATATCAACCTATTCCAGTATTCTTGCCTGGAAAATCCCATGGACAGAGGAGCCTAAAGGGCTATAGTCCATGTGTCGCAGAGATTTGGACACGACTTTGCAGCTGAGCACAGATGCAAGTTATTCTGACCTACATAAAATTAGAACCTTGATGGAAGGCAGTGAGTGCAACACCTTTTTTTCTTTTTTTTTAACCTGCAGCTGTCTTCCAAATAGCGTGTCATTATTTGAGGACTGTGTTAGTTTCTAGAGCTGCCACAACCAGGTACCACAAATTAGGTGGCTTAAAATAACAGAAACTCATTGCCAACCAAATTGGCAGATTTGGTTCCTTCTGATGGCTCTTAGGGGAGAATCTGTTCCATGCCTCTCTGCTAGCTAGGTGGCCCTAGGCATTCCTTAGCATATAAATGCATCACTCTAATCCTCCATCTTCATATGATATTCTCTCTTGGTTTCTGTCTTCATATGACCATCTTATAAGGACACTAGTCATAATGGATTCAGGGCACACCCTACTGCAATTTAACCACATCTTAATCAATTATATCCTCTGTGACTGTAATTCCAAATAAGGTCACATTCTGAGATACTTTGGAATAGGACTTCAACATATCTTTTTTTGGAGGGGGATGGTGGTGGGGGAGGACACAGTTCAACCCATAATGGATACCAGAAATGGACTGGAAGGAGTTATGGGGTTGGGAGCCCCTGCCAGAATAGTGGTCTTTCTAATTCTTTACAAACAGTTGTCTTAATCCAAGACTTCCTAAAACTGCTCCTTTAGTTAGGATTTTGGAGGCAAGTTAATAAAAGTGAACTTACATGAGTCATGGCTGTTTGACTGCAAGTGATGGAAATCCAATTCTAGTTGGCTTAAACAAAGCAATAATTGACTAACATAACTGGAAAATCTAGGAATGGATCTGGCCTTAGACAGGGTAGAATCTAAGGTTCAGTGTTTCAGAGGTCTTTTTCTCTTGCTCTCCCGCCATCTCTTGGGTTTTGCTTGTCTCTGCTCAGTGTGTCCTTCTGCAGACAGGGCCTCTTCACAAAGAAGTAAAAATGGTGGCTGAGTCCCTAATGCACATCATCTCAGTTTTCCCACCTAAGTGGAAATGTCACGTGAGTGTATGTTCCTCGGTTCTTTGTCTTGTCACAACAAAGATTTGGAGCAACGGACATTAAAGCCCTCGGCGCATCACAGCTCTCAGGTCTTGGACAAACCGTGCTACAGTTCTTAGGCAAATCAGTGTTACAGCTCCATTTTATTTAGAAGATAGCAGGAGAATCCAAGACTCAAAGAGAAGAGAGTGGAGGAGTGCATGGGGAGGGAAAGAGAGAGAGAGAGAGAGAGAGAGAGAGAGAGAGAGAGAGAGAGAGCGCACGCAAGTGGGAGAGAGAGTCCGTGAGAAAGCGCTTTGGCTCCTCCTTTTATATGTTTTTTCCTCCACCTGGGCCTGCCCTATGCAAATTGGGCTTAGCCAGGAGTGCTGTTTGTTCTGCCTGAAGTCTTTACTCTGGTCCTCGGACCTTCCTTGTCTTTTAGCCACCGCCATTTTGGACTCCTTTTCCCTATTCTACCCACCTAACAGAAAGAACTTTCCAACTTCCTGTATCAATCTCAGGGAAGACACTGATTGGCCTTTCCTGGGTCATGTGCCCACATACCAGCAATCATTGTGTCCATGCAGATAGAATGCCCTGATTGACTACCCTATTATCATGGACTCACCCTTGAAGGGAGTATTCATGATGATTTATCCTACTCATGAAAATTAGAGGAGGAATTCCCTAGGAAATCCAAAGAGTGGATGAGGAAACACGTTGTTAGACAAGCATAATACCTGCAATGATCCACTGTATAATTCAAGCTAGCTTATGAGAAAAGAAGAATTTATTAAAAGGATATAGAGGTATCATGTGTAATATAAGGACAGGCATATAGCTGACCTTAGGGCGAGTGCCCAGACAGCTTCTTTCTGCCAATGTTTCATTCTTTTCTTTCTGAAATCCTCCTTTCTGCTTAGTCTACCCCGTGGGAAGAAAGTGGTTTCCCTACAGCTTCCCAGTTTTTATCTCCTTCATTCCAGGAACTAGCCTCTTTAAAATTCCCCAGTGATAAAATCTGCTTGGCCCAATTGAGTAAGTTCACACCCTCAAACCAATCAATTATGCTCATGAGGGCTGGGGGAAATCATACCCTAGAAACACAGTATACCCAAGAGAGGAAGGTCTAGTAAATACCCAGTATATTTCTGTTGATTTCCCTGGTGGCTCAGATGGTAAAGCATGTCTGTTAATCCCCTATGAGTGTACAAGGTTCCTAGAATCCTCCTAAAAATCATTTATTCTAAGACCTTCATTTTGCATGTGAAGAAATGGAAGCCCCTAAATGTTAAAGACTTAAGATGTCATATATACACATAGAAGTGATAATAACTTGCCTAGATAGTGACTAGTGCCCAGAATTTCCATTCCAATTTCTTCTGTAATATCATGTTTAGACTTAATAAGTCCCATGATTTTAGTCCATAAAGAAAAGTAAAAACAACAAATAAAACCAAAGATGCACACAAGCACTGGCAAACAGTAAACTTGCCTTGCTTCACAGTCCTTGCTCCTACTGTTCCCTTTGCTTGCAGTGGTGCGTCAACCTCTCCCTAAGTCTTGGTTTAGTTAATTCTTACCCATGTTTCAAAATTCTGCTTAACCATGACTTGCTCAAGGATATTCTCTTGACCTGTCAAACTGGCTCAGTTCCTACCCTGTTTTGTGTTTTCATAGTGCTTCTGTTAAGCCCTTCTTTTGTCATTGAATTATTAGTAATGTTTGTGTAATTTGTTCAGGAGGTTCCCTACCCTTGAGTCACAGGTGCTACAGGAACCAAGACTATGTAATATCCTGTGTTCAGCATAATGTCTCACTGTGGTAGTGTGTGATGAATTGTTCGGTTGCTCAGTCATGTGATGAATATTTTTCAGGAAAACCATAAAGAGTGGGAAGAGAAAAACAAACTGTGAGCCTCTACTGCCACCTTTTCTTTAGAAGGAAAGAAAAGTTTCCTTGAGAACCAGTTTATTTGCTTATTATTCCTGTGAATTCTAAGAGATTAGAAATAAAGCTTCTGAGATGAAGGTTACATCAAAAATGATTTCAGAGATAAGGTTCCAAAATTTCCGACCTCCATAATGATGATAATGGCTAACATTTTGGAGCAGCTGTCATCTCCCAGGCTCTGGGCTAAGTGCATTTTCTCTTCTAATCCTCACAGGGAGTTGGTACTATAGGCTCTGAACCTATTAATCCAGAGCAGTAAATATCCTGTCAAGTGACTGGTCTCTTGAAGACAGTGTTGGGTCTCATTCTTCTTTGCACCCATCTAGAGACTGGCTAGAGACTCAGCATGCTCAGAAAAGGGAGTCATGTGTAAGTAGCTCCCACAGAAAGCAAGAGCCTTACTTAATTCCTCTGGCTTCAGAGCAGGAGTATACAAAATTTGCAGGAAGGTACTGACCGGTGTTTTCACTGGAGATGAGATTCTACTATCTAAGAAACTTCAGAAGAGCCAAGGGAATTTCCTGGGATGCTCTAAGCTGTCATAAGAACTGACTTTGCTTTGGGTGGAAAATGTGGGTGCTGCTATTTCCTTGTAAATGAAAATCTTTTGAAATTCCCAGTCACACAAAAGTTACAGTTTATTTGATTTTTCTGAATCTGTTCTTGATAAATGTGTACTTGTAATAACAAACTAAGCCCAAATTGAAATTCTCCAGGTGAGAGTACTGGGGTAGGTAGCTGTTCCCTTCTCCAGGGGATCTTCTCAACCCAGGGATTGAACCCAGGTCTCCCAAACTGCAGGCAGATTCTTTACCAAGCATGCCACCAGAAACTGGTTAATTTTTTTTCAGACCCTTTGGTATGCCCAGTGTCTCACACAGTCCTTGTAGCAGCAGCCACCTGAGGTGCGGGTGAAAAGTACCAGATAGGGTACCTGCAAGAATGGACAAGGAAGCTTGAGAACCAGTAGGACTTGTTTCTGGTCTTTCTTACTTTGAATGTGAAGTCGCTCAGTCGTGTCTGACTCTTTGTGACCCCATGGACTATAGCCTACCAGGCTCCTCTGTCCATGGGATTTTCCAGCAAGAGTACTGGAGTGGGTTGCCATTGCCTTCTCCTAACAGATTAAGTCCTATCATAATTACAGAGGGCAATTGTCTTCTAGCTGATTAATTTCTATTTCCCACTGTACTTTTTTCCAAATTAGTTTAGACAAACAGCTTTTTCCTTTCCTTGAGTATACAGAATTATTTCTAAAATCTTCAGTCCTGGGAATTTATATTAATACATTTTGATCCTTTTTAACATAAAAAATGTGGCTTTAAATTCACAATTTGTCAGTAAAGTATTCATGATGAAACTTCTCACAAATGTGAATGAGAAGGCTCTATTGTAAGGTTATCAGTTGTCAGGTCACGATACCTCTGTTGTTATGCACAGTAAAGTAGGTTTAGCAAGCCTAACAGAAATATTTCTAAATTTGAGGGTTTTTTCTCTTCCTTTCCCAGGTTTTCATAATTGGTTCTCTAGGATATGGCTCATACTATTGTCCAAGATGTTTCACATTTAGTCTTTACTGAGATAAAGTTTCACTTCAGTTCAGTTCAGTTGCTCAGTCATGTCCGACTCTTTGCGACCCCATGAATTGCAGCATACCAGGCCTCCCTGTCCATCACCAACTCCCAGAGTTCACTCAGACTCACATCCATCGAGTCAGTGATGCCATCCAGCCATCTCATCCTCTGTCGTCACCTTCTCCTCCTGCCCGCAATCCCTCCCAGCATCAGAGTCTTTTCAATGAGTCAACTCTTTGCATGAGGTGGCCAAAGTACTGGAGTTTCAGCCTTACCATCATTCCTTCCAAAGAAATCCCAGGGCTGATCTTCTTTAGGATGGGCTGGTTGGATCTCCTTGCAGTCCAAGGGACTCTCAAGAGTCTTCTCCAACACCACAGTTCAAAAGCATCAATTCTTTGGTGCTCAGCTTTCTTCACAGCCCAACTCTCACATCCATACATGACCACTGGAAAAACCATAGCCTTGACTAGATGGACCTTTGTTGGCAAAGTAATGTCTCTGCTTTTGAATATGTTAAGTTGGTCATAACTTTTCTTCCAAGGAGTAAGCGTTTTTTAATTTCATGGCTGCAATCACCATCTGCAGTGATTTTTGGAGCCCCCCAAAATAAAGTCTGCCACTGTTTCCACTGTTTCCCCATCTATTTCCCATGAAGTGATGGGACCAGATGCCATGATTTTCATTTTCTGAATGTTGAGTTTTAAGCCAACTTTTTTACTCTCCTCTTTCACCTTCATCAAGAGGCTTTTTAGTTCTTCTTCACTTTCTGCCATAAGGGTGGTGTCATCTGCATATCTGAGGTTATTGATATTTCTCCCAGCAATCTTGATTCCAGCTTGTGCTTCTTCCAGCCCTGCATTTCTCATGATGTACTCTGCATATAAGTTAAATAAGCAGGGTGACAATATTCAGCCTTGATGTACTCCTTTTCCTATTTGGAACCAGTCTGTTGTTCCATGTCCAGTTCTGACTGTTGCTTCCTGACCTGCATAAAGATTTCTCAAGAGGCAGGTCAGGTAGTCTGGTATCCCCATCTCGTTCAGAATTTTCCACTGTTTGTTGTGATCCACACAGTCAAAGGCTTTGGCATAGTCAATAAAGCAGAAATAAATGTTTTTCTGGAACTCTCTTCCTTTTTCCATGATCCAGCAGATGTTGGCAATTTGATCTCTGGTTCCTCTGCCTTTTCTAAAACCAGCTTGAACAACTGGAAGTTCACGGTTCACATATTGCTGAAGCCTGGCTTGGAGAATTTTGAGCATCACTTTACTAGTGTGTGGGATGAGTGCAATTGTGCGGTAGTTTGAGCATTCTTTGGCATTGCCTTTCTTTGGGATTGGAATAAAAACTGACCTTTTCCAGTCCTGTGGCCACTGCTGAGTTGTCCAAATTTGCTGGCATACTGAGCGCAGCACTTTCACAGCATCATCTTTCAGGATTTGGAATAGCTCCACTGGAATTCCATCACCTCCACTAGCTTTGTTCGTAGTGATGCTTTCTAAGGCCCACTTGACTTCACATTCCAGGATGTCTGGCTCTAGGTCAGTGATCACAGCATCGTGATTATCTGGGTCGTGAAGATCTTTTTTTGTACAGTTCTTCTGTGTATTCTTGCCACCTCTTCTTAATATCTTCTGCTTCTGTTAGGTCCATACCATTTCTGTCCTTTATCGTACCCATCTTTGCATGAAATGTTCCCTTGGTATTTCTAATTTTCTTGAAGAGATCTCTAGTCTTTCCCATTCTGTTGTTTTCCTCTATTTCTTTGCATTGATCCCTGAGGAAGGCTTTCTTATCTCTTCTTGCTATTCTTTGGAACTCTGCATTCAGATGCTTATATCTTTCCTTTTCTCCTTCGCTTTTCGCTTCTCTTCTTTTCACAGCTATTTGTAAGGCCTCCCCAGACAACCATTTTGCTTTTTTGCATTTCTTTTTCCTGGGTATGGTCTTGATCCCTGTCTCCTGTACAGTGTCACGAACCTCAGTCCATAGTTCATCAGGCACTCTATCTATCAGATGTAGTCCCTTAAATCTATTTCTCACTTCCACTGTATAATCATAAGGGATTTGATTTAGGTCATACCTGAATGGTCTAGTGGTTTTCCCTACTTTCTTCAATTTAAGTCTGAATTTGGCAATAAGGAGTTCATGATCTGAGCCACAGTCAGCTCCTGGTCTTGTTTTTGCTGACTGTATAGAGCTTCTCCATCTTTGGCTGCAAAGAACATAATCAATCTGATTTTGCTGTTGACCATCTGGTAATGTCCATGTGTAGAGTCTTTGTTTGTGTTGTTGGAAGAGGGTGTTTGCTATGATCAGTGCATTTTCTTGGCAAAACTCTATTAGTCTTTGCCCTGCTTCATTCCGAGGTAAAGTTTAGATTGTTCCAAAACAATGATCAACTTATGCCTTTGGTCTAATTTACCAAATTATTATATATTTTATACTAACATAACAGTGGGGATGATAAGTGCAGAAAACATTGTGAAAATAACATGTATAGTATTACTTTAGGGGTAAGCCAAAAACTCCACCTGAATCTAATCCCTCAGCCCAGTGGCCCCAGGACCTGTAGAATCTCCTGTCTGCCCATCACAAGTGCCAGGATCTTACTTTTTTTTTTTTTTTAATCTTGAACATTGTCAACCTGCAGATTAAATAGGTAAATTAGCCCTGAGGTGAATGCGCCACCACAAAGACCTGAGATTGCCCTGGTTGATGCTTTTCCAAGGAGCCACCATACTTAGCAATGATGTTATGAGCTTGTATTGGTTAGTTTGCTCATTTATAAAAATTCACTGAGCACCTTCTATGTGCCAGGCACTGAACTAGACACCAGAAATAGAGTGATGAACAATATATACAAATGTCAGCTCTCACTGAGCTTACATCTAGTGTGGGAGAGAAGTATTAATTAATTATAAAATATTCTATTGCAATTGTGAGAGTGGTTCCAAGGAAAAAGCACAAGGGGAGTAAGGAACCCAACTTAATCTGAAGCATGGTTGTGAGACTTCAAAGCCCTTTGGAGATGGGATTGTACTAGGCAGAGAGCTGATGTGAGAGACCATGTCAGAAGGCTGTTGGGCAGAGTTGGCTGAGATCTAACCAAACTGTTCTAGGGCAACTTCCCTTCTGCTCAGCCTTAGTCTGGTGCCCTTTGGCACCTTCACCAGTCTCTGGTCCAAAGAGCAATGGCTAGGGCAGCACATTTGGCTTCATCTGATGGCAGTAGCTCAAGCCATGACAATTTAGGCAGGGAAGAATGAGTTTGGTTGACCTGTTTCAAAAAAGTATATGTTTGCACCACACACCTAGGCTTTCATTTATTCTTAATTTTTTTTCTTGTCCAGTAAGGAGACCTGGGTTAGATCCCTGGGTTGGGAAGATCCCCTGGAGAAGGGAAAGGCTACCCACTCTGTATTCTGGCCTGGAGAATTCCATGAACTATACACTCCATGGGGTTGCAAAGAGCTGGACACGACTGAGTGACTTTCACTCACTTAAACAATCTCAATAATTTAACTCTACTGCTACTGCTAAGTCGCTTCAGTTGTGTCCGACTCTGTGCAACCCCATAGATGGCAGCCCCACAGACTCCCCCGTCCCTGGGATTCTCCAGGCAAGAACACTGGAGTGGGTTGCCATTTCCTTCTCCAATGCATGAAAGTTAAAAGTGAAAGTGAAGTCGCTCAGTCATGTCTGAACCTCAGCGACCCCGTGGACTGCAGCCCACCAGGCTTCTCCATCCATGGGATTTTCCAGGCAAGAGTACTGGAGTGGGGTGCCATTGCCTTCTCTGTAACCCCAATAATTAGTTGCTATTTGACTTTCTGAGCATATACTCTGTCACATGCCTTCTTTTAAACTATAAGTTCTCGTGTGAGCCTCAGTCACTCCCTGTGATAGAATCACTAGGTTCCATCATTACTTCATTAGGTCTGCGTCGTGGAGGGCTCTGTAGTAGGGTTCAGTGTATTACTGACCAGGGTTCTTGGCCGCCTTAATAGAAGGATCAGAGGCCAGACAAGAAATTCAGGACAGGCTTTATTGGGGCCCCTACTGTGGCAGGGGAAATAAGAACAAACAGGTTCCCTTGTTTGCTCTCTCCCTGAGTGGGGGCAAGCTTGGAGCTTATTCCTTGTTTGGGTTGAAGGTAGAGATGTGTCCAGGGGTCTGGCCAGAGAGGTGGCTTAGGTGGTTTGCCCACCCCTTAGGTGATGTGTATAGGGGGCATCCGCAGTATCCTGCTTTTGTTCCCTGCTCTTCAAAAGTGGCAGTTGGTTTTTTTTTTTAGTCTCTTTGTATCTTTTATCCAGAATTTGCCCCAACTACATGCAGGTATTTTTAGTCCCATGTAGTTGCTTTGTATTTTGTTGCTGAGGAAGGTTTGTCCAGGTACAAGCATTGCAGCACTGCAACAAAGGGTCCCAGGCCCTAGCCTGTCTCAAGTGCAGGAAGCAAACACTCCTCCAGGTATATCAAGCAGAAGGAGATTTAGGATAAGGAATGAAGACTTTACAAAATCACTGAAAGGGCTGGAGAAGAAGAAGCCACTTGGCTTTTGGCCTCAAGGTCATTCCAGTGTAGCTGAGATCTAGAGGTCTGCTGGCCTGTCAGTCTGCCCCTGTTGTTTGTTAGACTGTCACTGCTGTCCTTAACACCACCCCCTCCACCGGCCACAGTAGAGTGTGGAGTCTGGCCCCTGCCAGCATTTGTCGGAGCCCACTTATTGGCCTGAAGCTCCGTGGAGAGATGGCAAAATAGAGTTACCTTCTTTCCACTTCCCAAATCTCTCATGAATACATCTAACTGACAGAACTAATTCACACCCAGAAGCCTAACTTTGAGGCTACCAGGGAAATATATTCTCAGCTTTCCAACTTCTGCATAGAAGAGATGAAATAAGTTTGAGAAAGCCATTTAAATATTCATCCAATAGTGAAAGTGAAAGTCCCTCAGTTGTGTCCATCTCTTTTCGACCCCATGGACTGTAGCCAGCCAGGCTCCACTGTCCGTGGAATTCTCTAGACAAGAATACTGGAGTGGGCTGCCATTCTCTTCTCCAGGGGATCTTCCTGACTCAGGGATCGAACCCAGGTCTCCTGCATTGCAGGCAGATTCTTTACTATTGAAGCCACCAGGGAAGCCCATTCAGCCCATAAAGCAGGCCCAAATCTGCATGATTTCTACAATCCATTTTTTAAATTGACGTCTAATTTTCATATGAAAATGCAGAGGTTTTAAGTGTACAGTTTAATATTTTGACAGATGCCTGAATTTTTGTTACCTACACCCAAATCAAGATACAGATTTCCATCATGACATCCTGTCGCCTTGTTCCTCTTTGCAGTCAGTCCTTCCCACCTCCCAGTCAGAGATGATCACTACTCTGATTTCATTAGTTTATTTCATCTGATAATCACAAATCAGTATTACCTGTTCTGAGACTTAAAATAGGTATTACTAGAACTGTGTAATATATATTCTTCTGTGTCTGGCTTCTTTTGCTCAAAATTATATTTGAGAGATTCAATCATGTTAATGTATCAGTAGTTCTGTCCTTTTTAGTGCTGAGAAGTATTCCATTATATGAATATATCATAGGCTTTCACCAGTTAATATTTGTTGACATTGTTTCCAGTTATAAATAATTGTTCCAGCTGTTTTAATAGCCATTGTTCCAGATATTATAAAAATAGCTGCTTAAGACTATTTTTAAAAAAATAATTATTTGTTTTCTCTATTTGACTGTGCCAGGTCTTAGTTGGGGAATGTGGAGTCTATTAATAGTCGCCTGACCAGGGATCGAACCTGGGCCCCTGCAGTGGGAACATGGTCTTTGCCACCGGACCACCAGGGAAATCCCAAGACTTTTTTTTTTTTTTAAATAAACGCACCTAGTATTTCTGATGCAAGTAGACTACATTTTAAGAAACATTGCTCCAATTCAGAAAAACTGATGCTTAGAAAGGTTAAGTAAATTGTCCAAAGCCCCATAGCCAAGAAACACTTGATGCCAGAGCCCAGGCTCTTCCTTCTTGCAGAAAAGACTTTAGTATAGCAGCTTGGAAAGTTGGCTGGAGACCTTTAGGACTGAAATAGAATTCTTCCATGACAGAGTCGGAGAACGGCCTTGAAAATAAGGCATATATTTCAGTTACCAATTGCTGCATAACAAAACAACCAAATCTTTGGCTTAAGCAATAGTTATTTTTTATGATTTTGTGGCAAGGCTGGGAGGTTCTTCTGTTGATCTTGCCTGGGCTCCTTATGGCTCCATTCTCCTGGGAGGGCCACTAGATGCTAGGCTCAGCTGGACTTCTCTCTCCAGGAGCTTTCATCCTTAAGGAGTCTGGACCAGACTTCCCCGTGTGGCAGTGTTCCAAAAGACTATTGAAATGCACAAGCACTTATCAAGTTTGTGTTTGCATTGTGTTCGATAATGTCCACTGGCTAAAACTAAGTCGCGTGGCCAAACTCAGAATCAGTGTGGGAGGGGGCTATCCTAGTAATAGTGTGATTCTTCAGGGACTGTTAGTGTAACAGTCTATCATAGCCTGGAAGTTTATATTTCAGAGGCAGTGGGGAGCTAGAGAGGGTAGAACTAGGGAATTAATAACAGAAGATTAAAGAAATTTCAATAAAGTCAGAATAGGTTAAAAGAAATACTCTATGAAGGAAGGGCCAGCATTCTTCCTGGTCATCTTTGTGGCCCCCACAGCACTCAAGGAAGAGTTTTACACAAGGTAGGTGCTCAGGAATATTTTCTAAAAGTGTTAGAACCTTGAGGAAGGATGGCTAAATGATAATGCACTAAAGGAAGCCAGATTTCTTTTTTTAATCGAAGTATAGTTGGTGTACAATATTATATAAGTTACAGGTGTATAGTATAGTGATTCCCAATTTTAAAGGTTATACCCTATTTCTGGTTATTATAAAATATTCACTATATTCCCTGCATGTACAGTATATCCTTGTAGCTTAATTAATTAATTAAAAAATTTTTTTTTCCATACCACATGGAATGTGGGATGTGGGATCTTAGTTCCCTGACCAGGAATCAAACCTATGCCCCCTGCAGTGGAAGTGCAGAGCCTTAACCACTGGACTACCAGGGAAGTCCCTTTTGTAGCTTATTTTATACCTAATAGTTTTTGCCTCTTAGTCCCGTCCCTATTTTTCTAGTCCCATCTTCTCCCTTCCTACTGTATCCACTGATTTGTTCACTAATCTCTGAGTCTGAGAAGCTAGACTTTTTAAAGATGCTTGGGGCTAGTGCATTGGGACGACCCAGAGGGATGGTATGGGGAGGGAGGAGGGAGGAGGGTTCAGGATGGGGAATACATGTATACCTGTGGTGGATTCATTTTGATATTTGGCAAAACTAATACAATTTGTAAAGTTTAAAAATAAAATTAAATTAAAAAAAATAAAGTGTGAAATGAAGACAGACATGATAGAGAACATGAAAGCAAACTTGTTCCATAAACAAATTGTATGTCTACCATTTAAATCAATGTTTATGGTTTGTTTGTTTCAACCAATGCTATGCAAAGGACTGGAGATGTGTTTCTCAAAATGTGGGTCCCCAGATCATGTGATATACACCCAGACAGTTGATTGGAAATGGCTGAGAGAGGTGTCTAAGTGGACAAGGCTAAGACAATGTCCTTGGTTCCATGATCTTCCCAGAACTTGTAGGGGGAATCTCAAAGTCACTGCCTGCCCCAATAGGGGACACTAGATATGTGTGCCCTAACCATGCCATCTTACCCTTATCACTTCAATGCAGGATAGAACTTTCAACTGCCAGCACCTGAATGTTCTGCCTGAGGGCTCTCTTTGTCCATTCCTCAGCCAAATATTAGCAGATGTTGGTGTAGAATATTAAAACCAAACCAGTTATAAACCTACAAAGAGGCAAAGAGTGCCCATTATTCCACTAATCAAAATACAAGTTCTGCTGAAAATACAAAAGAACAACAACAACAAAAGTCTTTCTAATGCCCTTCCACTCAGAAATGTTCAGTGAAGATGACAGACCTCCTCCTTCCTTACATTTCTGAAATTGCTTCCAAGATGATCTTCTGGCTCCAATGTTGTTTTCCTCCAACCCACTTTCTGCACATGAATGACCTTTGAAATATAAACATGATGATTAAGCTTTGTGAAAACAGAGATGCTGTCTTTCAGTCTTCACTGTAACTTCAGAACCTAGCAATACCTGCTCATAGCAGGTACCCAGTAAATATTTATTGACTAGATATTATTGGAAACTTCCAAGTCATAAACAAGTTATATCCCAAACAGTTTCTCTTGTAAGGAGGCCCTGTGGAATTTGGAAGATATTTGGCCATCACAATAATAGGTGGTTTTTAGCTTATAGTCTACTAACATATAAAAAACAAATTCACCTATGATGTAGTTTAACTGTAGTCTCAGCTTTCCTAGTTCCTTTGAGCAGGAGAGCATACAGCAAAGGAAGAAAAAAGAAATGGAAGAAGGATAGGCCTTAAGAGTCATTTGGAATTCAATAAGTTATCATGAACATTTTCTATTTTCATACTTCCACTTTTACACTTCTCTGCCATTTATGAATGCTTTCTCTGTGCCTGTTCCCCACCAGGCCCTCCCCCAAGTACAGTAACCCCCTTGCCACCGGGATCCTCTTAATGACAATCACAGTCCTGTTCCCTGAGTGCAAGAAACTTCAGGTATTAAGAGGAAAGTGGCCTGATTGAGGAAATTCACACCCCAGGTGAATGCTTCTTGGTTCTTTAACCGCCCTAAAGGTATTTCCATAAGAGTGGTGTCATCTGCATATCTGAGGTTATTGATATTTCTCTCAGCAATCTTGATTCCAGCTTGTGCTTCTTCCAGCCCAGCATTTCTCATGATGTACTCTGCATATAAGTTAAATAAGCAGGGTGACAAGATACAACCTTGAAGAACTCCTTTTCCTATTTGGAACCAATCTGCTGTTCCATGTCCAGTTCTAACTGTTGCTTCCTGACCTGCATACAAATTTCTCAAGAGGCAGATCAGGTGGTCCGGTATTCCCATCTCTTTCAGAATTTTCCACAGTTTGTTGTGATCCACACAGTCAAAGGTTTTGGCATAGTCAATAAAGCAGAAATAGATGTTTTTCTGGAATTCTCTTGCTTTTTCCATGATCCAGCGGATGTTGGCAATTTGATCTCTGGTTCCTCTGCCTTTTCTAAAACCAGCTTGAACATCAGGAAGTTCACAGTTCACATATTGCTGAAGCCTGGCTTGGAGAATTTTGAGCATTACTTTACTAGCATGTGAGATGAGTGCAATTGTGTGGTAGTTTCAGCATTCTTTGGCATTGCCTTTCTTTGGGATTGGAATGAAAACTGACCTTTTCCAGTCCTGTGGCCACTGCTGAGTTTTCCAAATTTGCTGGCATACTGAGCGCAGCACTTTCACAGCATCATCTTTCAGGATTTGGAAAAGCTCAACTGGAATTCCATCACCTCAACTAGTTTTGTTCGTAGTGATGTTTTCCAAGGCCCACTTGACTTCACATTCCAGGATGTCTGGCTTTAGGTCAGTGATCACACCATTGTGATTATCTGGGTTGTGAAGATCTTTTTTGTACAGTTCTTCTGTGTATTCTTGCCACTTCTTCTTAATATCTTCTGCTTCTGTTAGGTCCATACCATTTCTGTCCTTTATCATACCCATCTTTGCATGAAATGTTCCCTTGGTATCTCTGATTTTCTTGAAGAGATCTCTAGTCTTTCCCATTCTGTTGTTTTCCTCTATTTCTTTGCATTGATCCCTGAGGAAGGCTTTCTTATCTCTTCTTGCTATTCTTTGGAACTCTGCATTCAGATATTTATATCTTTCTTTTCTCTTTTGCTTTTTGCTTCTCTTCTTTTCACAGCTATTTGTAAGGCCTCCCCAGACAGCCATTTTGCTTTTTTGCATTTCTTTTCCATGGGGATGGTCTTGATCCCTCCCATCACTTTATGGGAAATAGATGGGGAGACAGTGGAAACAGTATCAGACTTTATTTTTCTGGGCTCCAAAATCACTGCAGATGGTGACTGCAGCCATGAAATTAAAAGACGCTTACTCCTTGGAAGGAAAGTTATGACCAACCTAGATAGCATATTCAAAAGCAGAGACATTACTTTGCCAACAAAGGTTCATCTAGTCAAGGCTATGGTTTTTCCAGTGGTCATATATGGATGTGAGAGTTGGACTGTGAAGAAGGCTGAGCGCCGAAGAATTGATGCTTTTGAACTGTGGTGTTGGAGAAGACTCTTGAGAGTCCCTTGGACTGCAAGGAGATCCAACCAGTCCATTCTGAAGGAGATCAGCCCTGGGATTTCTTTGGAAGGAATGATGCTAAAGCTGAAACTCCAGTACTTTGGCCACCTCATGCGGAAAGTTGACTCATTGGAAAAGACTCTGATGCTGGGAGGGATTGGGGGCAAGAGGAGAAGGGGATGACAGAGGATGAGATGGCTGGATGGCATCACTGACTCGATGGACGTGAGTCTCAGTGAACTCTGGGAGTTGGTGATGGACAGAGAGGCCTGGCGTGCTGCGATTCATGGGGTTGCAAGGAGTCAGACATGACTGAGCGACTGATCTGATCTGATATGAAAGGTATTTCCAATTTTCTAAAGTCAACGTACAGTAAATCAGTCTCTAATTAGTGGAATTCACTGTAACAAGATACAAATTAAAAAAAAAAAATGGTGAAAGATATTTTGGAGCACGTATTCTCACCAAAAGTCTTCAGTCTTTTTTCAGACTACACCCCCTGCCCCCTGGAGTTAATAATTTGGATTATTCTGCATTTTGATAACTTCATGTTTTTTAAAGATCCCTCCCTGCCTCTTTCCACTCAATTGTTACTATAGGCCTAGGTGGGGAAGGAACATTTGAATAAACGCAGCCATAAGTGGAAAGGCCTACAAAGTGGACCCATCACTGACATCCATGATGGCCTTGCCCAGCAATGTGCACCTTTGAAATCACTCTACCTGTGGGGACACTGGAACCAAGCCTAATGTCAAGCTGTGGTCACTACTCAGAGAACAAAAGTAGGGATAAATTGGAGGGAATTTCTAACTAGACAATCTGGGGTTTTCCATCCTGACATTTGTATCCTCTTTAATTCTGTGTTACTCAAATACATTTATATTTGGCTACTGGAAAGACCTCTGTGACCAGGGGATTTCTGCTTTTATATCTATAGGAGAGAAATTGGATTAGAAAGGATTAAAGTGGTAGTTAACCCAAGGTCACACAGCTGTTTATAAAAGAGCACATTTTCAACCTCCTAATCGTTCTTTTGTTCTGAAGTAGATGCTTCATATCCCTTAAACTATAGTTCAGTCCCTCAATCATGTCTGACTCTTTGAAACCCCATGGACTGCAGCATGCCAGGCTTCCCTGTCCGTCACCAACTCCCAGAGCTTGCTCAGACTTATGTCCATTGAGTCAGTGATGCTATCCAACCACCTCATCCTCTGTCATCTACAACAAGTAGAAATAAAAATATGCTCATTATAGAAGAACAAATAGAAAATCTCAATAGAAAAATAGAAATTATAAAACAAAATAGAACTGTTAGAACTAAAAATGTAATATCTTAAATAAAAATTTACTGGAAATATTAACAGCAGAATACAGATGGAAGAACAGTTAACTTGAAGATATAGCAAATATCAGTCAATCATGTACTCATTCCTGAACCAATCACTGATTGGCTTATACTAATTAGTTCACCTCCGGGGTCACAAGTTATTCATGAGGAAGCGTACAAACCTGAACAAAATTGGAATTCACTTCGAAATGATGAAGGGGAGAATGGATTCTGGCAAGACAATCGACAGTATTCACTTTCCTGTGCTTTGTTTTTCTTATTCATGAAAGGGTGATAACAATCATACATACTTCACAGGATTGATTTGAGGATTCAGTTCAGTTCAGTCGCTCAGTCATGTCCGACTCTTTGCAACCCCATGAACTGCAGCATGCCAGGCCTCCCGGTCCATCACCAACTCCCAGAGTTCACTCAGACTCATGTCCATCGAGTTGGTGATGCCATCCAGCCATCTCATCCTCTGTCGTCACCTTCTCCTCCTGCCCCCAATCCCTCCCAGCATCAGAGTCGTTTCCAATGAGTCAACTCTTCACATGAGGTGGCCAAAGTACTGGAGTTTCAGCTTTAGCATCATTCCTTCCAAAGAACACCCAGGACTGATCTCCTTTAGAATGGACTGGTTGGATCTCCTTGCAGTCCAAGGGACTCTCAAGAGTCTTCTCCAACACCACAGTTCAAAAGCATCAATTCTTCGGCGCTCAGCCTTCTTCAAAGTGCAACTCTCACATCCATATATGACCACTGGAAAAACCATAGCCTTGACTAGATGGACCTTTGTTGGCAAAGTAATGTCTCTACTTTTGAATATGCTATCTAGGTTGGTCATAACTTTCCTTCCAAGGAGTAAGCATCTGCAATCACCATCTGCAGTGATTTTGGGGCCCCCCAAAATAAAGTCTGACACTGTTTCCACTGTTTCCCCATCTATTTCCCATGAAGTGATGGGACCAGATGCCATGATCTTTGTTTTCTGAACGTTGAGCTTTAAGCCAACTTTTTCACTCTCCTCTTTCACTTTCATCAAGAGGCTTTTTAGTTCCTCTTCACTTTCTGCCATAAGGGTGGTATCATCTGCACATCTGAGGTTTTTGATATTTCTCCCGGCAATCTTGATTCCAGCTTGTGCTTCATCCAGCCCAGCGTTTCTCTTGATGTACTCTGCATATAAGTTAAATAAGCAGGGTGACAAGATACAACCTTGACGTACTCCTTTTCCTATTTGGAACCAATCTGTTGTTCCATGTCCAGTTCTAACTGTGGCTTCCTGACCTGCATATAGGTTTCTCAAGAGGCAGGTCAGGTGGTCTGGTATTCCCATCTCTTTCAGAATTTTCCACAGTTGATTGTGATCCACAGAGTCAAAGGCTTTGACATAGTCAATAAAGCAGAAATAGATGTTTTTCTGGAACTCTCTTCCTTTTACTATGATCCAGCGGATGTTGGCAATTTGATCTCTGGTTCTTCTGCCTTTTGTAAAACCAGCTTGAACTGTAGCTATAGGATTAAAGGTTGAGGAGTAAATAAAATAATTCAAGTCCTCGATACATGGCCAGCACATAGTAAGACCTCAGTAGATATTAGCTCTTACTCGTAATGTTTGTATGTTTTCCATCTTTGCTATCATGCCTAGGAAGTTGTTTCCCTCCCTAAGATGATATATTCACTCATATTTGCCTGAACAGTATTATGTTGTACATTTTCATTTTTCTCAAAGCTTATTTTATTGTGGTAAGAACATTTAGCATGAGATCCACCCTCTTAAAGTTTTAATTTTATGATACAGTTTGTTACCTTAGATAAAATGTTGTATAGCAGATCTCTAGGATATATTCATCTTGTTTAACTGAAACTTTATACCCACTGATTATCATGTTCCCATTTCCTCCTCTCCACTCCTTAGCCTCTGGCAACCACCAGTTGATTCTATGGTTCTATGAAATTGACTATTTTCAATACCTCACACAACTAATCATGCAGTATTTTCCTACTGTGGCTGACATTATATTTCACTTCACATAACTTAAAGTCACACAGCCAGAAACTGACTGAATTAATATTTGAATCCCAGTAGTTCAACCTAAAGCCTGGAAATTTAATGGAATATGATATAAAATAATACTTACTATGTATACTGGCCATTGCTAAAACACAGGAGTATTGAGAAAGCCAGATGAGTTATTGTATATAGAAGCTCTTGGTAAACTGTAAAGGATTACATAGTGTTGGTGAGCAGGGATTCAGCCTCACTGCTTGCTAGAATGTAACAAGAAAAAACAGCCAACATCCAGCCCACGACTGCCCAGCAGCCTCCTCTCACCCTTCTTCCTCTGTTGCTTTCAGTCCCTGTCATTTAAACAGTGCTGCTTGATTGCCCACGTGGAACCCCCTCAGCTAATCCAACAGTACAAGATACCTCCCCCGTCCTGCCAAAGAACTCAGCAAAAAGCCTGCTTCCTATTCTCTGGGGATGAAATAGGATGGATTTCATATCTGAAAGATGAAAGAGAATTGAACCCAAACACAAATAGTATCTCTCCGTCACTTGGTAATTAATTGGCCATTTCTTCTTTCTCTTTTTCCAGCAAGTAGATAGATATGGTTAACCTTACAGGTTGAGTATAGTTGGATGTAGAGACAGAAGTTTAGATAATTGCTAATGTAAGCCACCTAATTTTAGTTTAAAATTTTATGGGAAGGAAATGTTTTTAAATACAATACTGCTATTGCTGAAGAGTTCAGAACATCTCATTAGGTAATACTAAAAGGCATCCACTCCTTCGTCATCTTCTGACGATAGTCATTCTTCAAAGTATTTGACTTATTGCTCCTGAAGTGTGAAAGAAATAGAAAACTTTCCCACTTCTAAACGCAAACTTCTGTGGTTAAGAAGACTTGGCATGGTGAAGAAATGAATCCTGGACAGGAATGGCAGTTGGGAATTTCCAAATCTGATACATTCCAGTGAATGAATGAATACTCAGGAGTTATGAGTGGCTCCCCAATGGAAAGAAAGCTGTTGGGATTACGGACCACAAAAAGGAAAATTTCAAAATTTCCAATTATTTTTCACTTTAGATTGCTTTCTATCTTTGGGAAATCCACTCTTACCAGCATTAAGGGCAATTTCTAAGTTAAAAAGGGGGGAAAAAAGGAGATGCCACTTTGGAGGATGTCATTGCTTCATCCTTCAAATAACCACATGACAGAATGTGCAGCAGTTTCCTCGTTAGGAAATTCTGTTCCAAGCACCCTATGCTTCTCTACATGCAGACTAGAACTCTGCTGAGAGCTAGACTGGCAAACCCATCACCTGACAACATTCACTCATATGGGCTCCAAGGAAAAACTGGAGCCTAACATCAACTTTTGGAGTTGGAGTTGCCTAACTCAGAAGTCAGAAAATCTCATGGGTGTTTCTGACTGAGCTTCAGACCCTGAGGCAAAGCAAGTAAGTGCTGGAATCATAAGCTCTTTATTTTCTAGTTCTTAACACACTTCTCCACAGGTGATTTCATAATATAGTGGCATTATCTAATTAATAACTATATGTACATCTCTTGGGAAAAAAGTCTATTCATATAATTCATAAAAATAGTCTATTCATATATTATTATTCAATAATAATAATAGTGTTGGGATTAAGACTCATTACTTAATAACTATTAGTAAATTAAGGAAAAGTTGCAGTTTATACCATCAGCATAATGTAACATTCATTTGAAAATGAATACTCTTTTTAATTTGAATAACTGCTTAAAAAGGCAGTTTAAGATTAGATTCACTTTACTATTGTGAGGTAGAAAACTGAGAGAAGTTATATCAGTTTTCATAACCTAAGAATCACATGCCATCTCTGAATGATCACATATTTTAAATAGCTTATTATAAGTAAAGTGTCATTCTGCTGCCTCTGCTAAGTCGCTTCAGTTGTGTCTGACTCTGTGTGACCCCATAGATGGAAGCCCATCAGGCTCCCCCATCCCTGGGATTCTCCAGGCAAGGGTACTGGAGTGGGTTGCCATTTCCTTCTCCAATGTGTGAAAGTGAAAAGTAAAAGGGAAGTAGCTCAGTCATGTCCAACTCTTAGCGACCCCATGGACTGTAGCCTACCAGGCTCTGCCATCCACGGGATTTTCCAGGCAAGAGTACTGGAGTGGGGTGCCATTGCCTTCTCTGAAAGTGTCATTATAAATTATTAAAGATCACTAGCCAGTTTCAAAGGTAGACGCTTTCCCAGACTATGTCTAACTTCTAGGCTTTTGAAGGGGAAGCTGTTGGTTTATTCATTTCATTAAAAATGGTATTTATTCTGTTTTCTAATTAAAAAGCAATGCATAAAAATGAAAACAATTTTAAAAAGAATACATGTTCATTTTTTAAAAATATTCTTAGCAAAGCTGCAATTGACATCTTTGTACATTTGTGATTGGGTTCATGTATTAATAGATCTGTAAGAATAATCCTTGGATTAGAGTTACTGGGTCAAAGAGCACATGCATTTAAAATTTGAAAGCTGTTGGTCAAATTGCCTTCTACAAAGGGTTAACCAGTTTCCAGTCCTATTGACATATATGAGACTCTGTTTTCCCTTTAGGCCTTTTCTTTTCCTGTTTATAGGTATGAGCATATGGATCTACATAGATAGGTAATTAGACCTATTGTTAAAAAAAAAACATTATACTGTCAGTATTGTTTTGAAATTGCCCTCTAGTATTTGAGTCATAAGCTTGTTTAGTCATTATTTTCAATTTTTATGTATAGAATCATTCATTTGCGGGAGCTGTAGCCTACGTCAACCACCATTGTTGCCAATGCTGGGTATTGGAACTGTGGATTTGGACTAACCTAAACCTACCTTTGAAGAATTTGTCTCTTGGATGATGACAGAAATGAAATGCTTTTTCCCTGGATATAACTAAACAAATGCTTTGAAATAGTTGGCTGTTATCCTTCTGAAAGTTAACTTTCAGTTATCTTTTAGAACCTAATTAAATTATTAAAATGACATTCAAACCCTATAGGCTTGGGCTGCTATAATGAAATGCCACAAAAATGGGTGGCTTAAACAACAGGAATTTCTTTTCTCACAGTTCTGTTGACTGGAAGTTTGAGATCGGGGTGCCAGCATGGTCACTGTCTTGTGAGAACTCTACCCTCAGACCCAGCAATTTCATTTCTATATATTAATATTTACTTAAGGGAAATGTGGGCTTTCCTGGTGGCTCAGACTGTAAAGAATCTGCCTGCAATGTGGGATACCCAGGTTCGATCCCTGGATTGGGAAGATCCTCTGGAGAAGGATCTTCTACCCACTCTACCCACTCCAGGAGAATTCCATGGACAGAGGAGCGTGGCAGGCTACAGTCCATGGGATTACAGAGAGTCAGACATGACTGAGTGACTAACACACTTTCAAGGACACAGCAGAAATGCATATACAAGTGTGCCAACAGATATATAAGAATTCATTGCAGCACTGTTTGTAACAGCCCTTAATTGGAAAGAATGAACAAACCAAAATATAGTGCCAAAATAAATTTCACAAACAGGATGTTGAGCAAAGAAAGCCAGATACAGAATAGTATATGTTGTATAGTTTCATTGATATAAAGTTAAAAAAAATAATCTATATTGTTTAGTGTCAAGATATTGGCTCACCTGTGGGAAAGAGGTAGAGTCTGGGAAGAAAACATGAAAGGGATTCTGGTATGTTGGCTTGTTCTATTTCCTGATATGATTGGTTACCTAGTTATCATAAGTTCACTATGTGAAAACTCCTGAAGCCATATACTTAATGATTTTTACAGTTTTTATGTGTATATTTATACGCTTCTGTGCATGTGTGCTCAGTTGTGTCTGACTCTTTGCAACCCCATGAACTGCAGTCCATCAGGCTTCTCTGTCTGTGGGATTTTCTAGGCAGGGATACTGGAGTGGGTTGTCATCTTCTACTCTAATCCTTAGGATCTTTCCAACCTAAGGATTGAACGTGTGTCTCTGGCCTCTCCTGCATTGGCAGGCAGATTCTTTACCACTCTACCACCTGGGAAGCTCTTGTATGTACACTGTCCATCATTAATTATATACAGATTTCTAAGCCCTATCTGATACCTACCAAATTAGAATTTTTAAAAGCTTCCCAGGGATTCTGGTATATTGGGATTTTTTGGAAACTGCTGATCTTCTAAAAATAGCATTTTAATTGTCCTTCTCAAGATCTAATATTTCCTTTTTGCTGGGAAGGAATCATTGTGGAGAACACTGAGGCACTCGGGGTTTGTTGTGGAGATGCTCAGAGAAAGCCATTGGCAATCTACCAGACTGACTGCCACAGTCTAATCTCCTTCCTGCTCAAATAGACTTTTTCTCAGAGAAGCACAAAGAAATAGGTGGGTAAAGAGGTGGATGTGACAGGTTTTATTTAGGTGACTAAGTGATTATGTTTTTACACTAAATTGTCATGTTGAAACAAACAAGAGAAATGTAGCTTCACAGCAGATGAGATCAGAAGAATATACCAAGTATCTCATAAGGATTTTGCCTCAGTATTGACAAATTATGATATGCAGAGCTGATATCATGAGACTAGTTGTGTTACTTTGGTTTCTTATCATTCATGGAATCATGTTAAACAGGAAGGGAACAAATATCACTTTTGGAAATATGTTAAAAGAGAAAACATGATAGTCCTGAATCCAAGAGGGAAAACATTATTTGACAATCAGAGTACATTTAACTTCTTAGTTACCAGGGAAAGAATTTGGGGTATTAAAGAGACACTAAACATTATTAGCGGAGAAGGCAATGGCACCCCACTCCAGTACTCTTGCCTGGAAAATCCCTTGGATGGAGGAGCCTGGTAGGCTGCAGTCCATGGGGTTGCTAGGAGTCAGATACAACTGAGCGACTTCACTTTATTTTTTCACTTTCATGCATTGGAGAAGGAAATGGCAACCCACACTAGTGTTCTTGCCTGGAGAATCCCAGGGACGGTGGAGCCCGGTGGGCTGCCGTCTATGGGGTCGCACAGAGTCGGACACGACTGAAGCGACTAAGCAGCAGTAGCAAACATTATTAGATTTTATTTGACTCTCTTTTTTTTTTTTTTCGTTGAATTTTGCCAGTGAGATGGCCACTAACAAAATATAGTGACTTATAATCTGCAAATTTGAGTGTGACTAAAGTATGGGAGGGATTGGGGGCAGGAGGAGAAGGGGACGACAGAGGATGAGATGGCTGGATGGCATCACTGACTTGATGAACGTGAGTCTCAGTGAGCTCCGGGAGTTGGTGATGGACAGGGATGCCTGGCGTGCTGTGATTCATGGGGTCGCAGAGAGTCGGACACGACTGAGTGACTGATCTGATCTGAAAGTATAACTATTGGATGGAGTCCTTCAATTTGAGGTAGGGAAAACCATAGTCAATTGTTATTCAAACTTTTTTTGAATAACAAAGTTATTCAAACTCCATAAGAAATGTATTTTACATTGTGTCCTAATACACACACATATACCCCCCCATGTGCTTGCGACAAAAGATTGATCAAAAATACTTACCTTACTACATGTGAGTAACTTTTTTATTTTCCACAATTTTAATACTGTAAATATATTAATGCTCTACTCTTCTATCTTGTTTGATTTCTTAAGATATAATGATTGTGGTTCACTAAATTAATTTCATATTCCACTAATGGCTTGTAAGATGCAGTTTACAAAACACTGCCTTAAACGTATCCAGTCCAACTCTAGAAACAGAGTACAGAGAAGCTAAGTGACTTAACTAATGGCACACAGAAAAGAATAAAACAGGAGAGACCCATATTTCCTCACACCAACTGCTCCCCCTTACAAAGCAGCTCAGTTTTTCCTGAAACTGATTTAGACAATTGCTTAGTCACAACATTCAGGTCATTATCATTCACTTTAGACTAAATTTATGTTCTTATAATTTGGTGAATGAACTGTAACCTGCCCGAAGAGAGAGACATTCATTGGGCCACCATTTTAGGGAAACTGGTAGAAATGAAGTTTGTTTTTTTTTTCAGGTCCTAGTCAGAGAGAAGTGTAAATGTGGAGCTCTTGAGGGCTCAGAATTTGGAGTCACACAAACACGGGTGTAGATTCCAGCTGCCACCCTCTCTAGTTTTGTGATCTGTGGGCAAGAAGCTTCTCTATGAGTCAACTTCCTCAACTGTAAAATGGAAATAATAATGATAATAACTATAGAATTGAGTGAGGTCATTCATGTGAAGTATAGATGTGTTATTGATACTTACACAATATCTCAAGCATGGAAAGTACTCAATGTATGTTGACATTGTGATGATGATAGTCAGCAGGGAAGTCTAGTCTAAGGGTAAATGAGGCAGTCCTGTGAGCAGAACCCTGAAAATCCAGCAGAGACCAGTGGAAACTACCTACAATTAAAAGAGGGAACACTGGTTGCTGTCCATTGAGCTCCAGTTCCACGAACAATGAATAAGATACTAACGAACCCATATATGGAAATCATTTGATGTTGATTTACAGTAGACATGATTATCAGTTCAGTCACCCAGTCGTGTCCGATCTTTGCAGCCCCATGGACTGAAGCACGCCAGGCTTCCCTGTCCATCACCAGCTCCCGGAGCTTGCTCAGACTCATGTCCATCAAGTCAGTGATGCCATCCAATCATCTCATCCTCTGGCATCCTCTTCTCCTTGATAATAGCAATCAGTTAACAAATGATGGATTTAAATATTACCTGGCATATAGGGACTTGGTGATAAATATTCAGTTAAGTGATCAACCCAGAATGGACTAGATATGGAGAGAGACTGGGCTTTCTTAAACAAAGACTATAGCAGATAGCTCTCTTCTGTTGCAGTCACCTTTCAGGGCAAATGATAACAAAACATCAGCTAGTTGAAATCCTCAGTCCTTTGACTTAGAGTTCAACCTGTTTCCCTCTTCCTCTTATCTTATTTACACTTCATCATAAGCACAAAGGCCCAGCAGTGGCTACCTGCAGTGAGTCTGTGTCCAGCTGCCGTATACATGGAGAACCTAATAACAAACTTGCAACTGAAAGAATTTCATACTGAAGACAGAATGGGTAAACAGTTCATAGACTAGCTGTATTGTTATTATTCAAAGGGGAATCCAAGCCTTAAAAGAGTTTCCCAGATACGCGATGGCCTCTGAGCTTTGTATTCTGAGACACTGTGATAAGAAGCATGAGAGCATCTGTAGAAAATAATCAGCTTTAGTAATTGAGACAATTTTCATGACAATGAAAGAAGCAAATAATCCCTGTGTTCCCAACTTGACCAGTTTTGGACAAAGGCAAAAATAGTCTGCTGCTGCTGCTAAGTCGCTTCAGTTGTGTCCGACTCTGTGCGACCCCAGAGACAGCAGCCCACCAGGCTCCCCTGTCCCTGGGATTCTCCAGGCAACAACACTGGAATGGGTTACCATTTCCTTTTCCAATGCATGAAAGTGAAAAGTGAAAGTGAAGTCGCTCAGTCGTGTCCAACTCTTAGCGACCCCATGGACTGTAGCCCACCAGGCTCCTCCGTCCATGGGATTTTCCAGGCAAGAGTACTGGAGTGGGAAATATTAAAATAAATCCAATGTGTCTGAACTTCCTTGTCAGAAGTCACTGATAGTCTGAGGTCAGGAGTGTGACTAAAGTGCCCACACTCTTTTCAGGCCTCAAATCACATCATCATTATACCTGGTAACAGCGTTGCCCCTCTTCAAATGTGCCTGGACATTACTGCTGGTGCCACAGAGCTCAGTTCTACCGCAGAAGGGTCCTCTGACTCTCTTATCCTTCTTATGAGGGATGAACTCTGCCCTCTCATGTAATGATAATCTTGCATTGGGGTCTTTGCAAATGTTAGCTCAGAGAATCCTCATTCTTCGATTTTATAGACAAGATAGTGAGGTTTAGTGACTCTTTAGGAGCAGAAATGGGGTTAGAAGCCAAATTTGGCAGCCAAACCCATGATGAAGCCTGGGGGAAGCAGGGAGCACAGAGGTGTCAGAATCAGAGGCCCAGTGTTCATGTCTCAGTTCCGTGTCTCAATAGCTCAGAATATTGGGACATTTTCTTAATCTTGGCTTTCGTATCTGTGAGGATGATAATAGTGAGGATGATAATAGTAGCTACCTCAAAGCATTGTTTAATCATGTAAGACCATGCATGTAAATTACTTAAGACAATGCTTAGCCTATAGTAACTGCTTAGTAAACATTACCAATCAAGTCCTATATCTTTCTGGGGCTTTGGAAACTAAAATATGACCAAATCGCTGTACTCAATCTCTGCTGCTGCTAAGTCGCTTCAGTCGTGTCCGACTCTGTGCGACCCCAGAGACAGCAGCCCACCAGGCTCCCCCATCCCTGGGATTCTCCAGGCAAGAACACTGGAGTGGGTTGCCATTTCCTTCTCCAATGCATGAAAGGAAAAGTGAAAGTGAAGTCACTCAGTCATGTACAACTCTTAGTGACCCCATGGACTGCAGTCTACTAGGCTCCTCCGTCCGTGGGATTTTCCAGGCGAGAGTACTGGAGTGGGTTGCCATTGCCTTCTCCTACTCAATCTCTAAAGTCTCCTAAACAGATAGGTATATTGCTGTTTGCTTGCTGATTCTGGGCACATAATATTCTGAAATAAAATATTTTAAACTATTGAGAAAGCTAAAGCTGTATGTAAAATCTTAATTCTTGTAGATTTATTATGAATTTCTACTGCTTACTTTAAATAGGCTGCTTACTTTAAATAGCCATCTAATCACATACGACCACTTCTGACCCCTTAAATTGAGTAACTGACAGGTAAAAATAACATTTTGCACCAAGAAGGCTTTTACATTTCACTGTGCTTACCAAATTACATTGACACATCATTTATGATCACTCACCTAGTAGTGGAATTCCCAGCATTGGTGTAACAGAGCTGCTTGGCTAGGTCAGAGTTGAGGCTCAGGTGATTGTGATAAGAAAGTCCAGCACTGATTTGCAAAAAGGCCAAGAAGTGTCCTGGAACACAAGACTTGAATCTTGATACCACTGGCTTCAGACACTATGCCTGATGGACTGGAATAGCTCTCACAGAGGCCAGACAACAGGGAAAAATGGCTGGGGTGATCCCCTATGTGACCTGTCAGTGCTGGGGCTCTTGAGAGCTAAGTCACCATAAGGGAAGAACTGTCATAACAAAACCAAAACCAAAACCAGCAGCAAGGCCATAGTGTCTTAAGGAGTGGTTGCTCCTGGTGTACGGTAGGGGTTGCTACCAAAACCCATCCTGACTTTACCATCTGGGTGAGTAAGGGCCTAAGGAAAATACCTGTTTCTAACTTGTGAGTGAGTTGTCCAGAGAAAATTGGGCACTGAAAAACTTTATTATGGACCACCCCTAAACTCCTTCTCATTTTTCAAGGTCAGTTTTAGGTGACAAGATGTCCAGCATTGGCAGGATGGTGTGACCCCCTGGGTGGCCTGTCAGTGCCTAAACTGCTAGTAAGGTGACAAATGAAAGAATTTGCTGGGCTAACCACTTAACATTGTGAGGTTCAAGCAACTTTAACTGAGGCCTCTTTCCCTTCTGAGTTCCCTAGCTCACTGTTTATGGATATTTGTGTGTGTTTGTAGGCACCTTGGCAGGCTCTGGGAAATGACTTTAAATGGGAGATTCTGAGAAATTGGACTTCCCATGGTCAAATTGATGGGAGGCTTAGAGCTGGTGAAATTTGGATATTAATGTTATTATTATCCTTGTTCTAATGGTGAATGAAGGCTGAACTCTCTGGATTGCCAAACATCAGAGATTCAAAAAGAGTGCTGATTTCTTACAAAGAAAATTTCAAGTTAAGTATTCCTTAATGTCAGACACTATATCCTGTATTTTTAAAGTGTTCACAAATCCTAGAAGAGTGCTAGTATTATACATAGTAGGTGCTCAAAGAAAAATTTAGAGTAAAATTTGTTGCCAATCCATTCTCTTGTGGCCTGAAGACTTGGAGTGCTTTAGTGGATTGTGGTTTCTTCTTGCAAATCGTCAAACTCTTCTCTGCTATGACTCATATTAACAGGAAGACTGGTGAAATTTCTTTTCAGCAATAACCGGAATGTGTTCTTTACTTTATTACTTATAAGTGTAGTAGATTCACTAACATGATGACAGAGAGAAGTGAAACATTTTCTTAGGGGACTTTGGTGAAACTTCCTTCCTTTTTTCTTTATCAATGGAGTAATTATAAATGTAGCAGTAATTATACAGTGAACTGGTGTATTGAAAAAACTTGTCTACCTACTTTGAAAATACTTTCCAAATGAATTACAGTTACATACCACAAGGAATAAGTAATCTACAACAGACATTCATATTTTTTCTGCAGAACAAATATTAAATATCTGAAAAATTTACTAATTAGATAAAATTGCCTCCTCCCCCTCAACTACAGTAGCTCCATGAGTTTTGGGGAGTTTGCTTTGTTACTTATTGTGTGAAAGACAAGAACTTTTATTACACTCTGAAAATTTGAAACTGTATTGAAGTTGGAGTGGGCAAAGGCGGGAATGACATCACCAGATTTCTTTTTCTCTTGAGAAGTCAGTGAGTAACTGGGGTGTGTCAGTTTCGCTATAATTTTTGTCTAAGAGTATTTTCCTCTTTGAGATTTGTATTCCAAATATAATGTTGTTGCTTAGATAAATTCCCTGGAATAAATTATAAATCTTGTATATGAAGTTAAAACTGTCATCTCAGTATCTTTGATTTTGCTTCAGCAGCTAAATTAGGGATTGAGATTTAGGATTTAGTATTGCTTTGCCCATGTTCTTGCCTCCCGGCCTTCTTTCCTTTTTCCACTCCTGTGATTTTAGGCTAAAGGAGAGGAAAGTGGGAGAAAGAAAATATTGGAGTATGACCTTTATATTCCCTTCCTTGTTTTTCAACCATATTTCACTAACAGATATTATTATATCTTATTTTATTCATCCAACCACTCGCTGTGGGAGCTGCTTGTATTGTCTTTGTTTCCCTGATGAGAACACCAAGGCACAGAGATTGTTAACCTGTGTGGAACCTGATTTCAACTCTATTTAATTCCCCAAAGCTCAGTCTTCCCAAGCATGAGACACAGTAAATATTTGACCATTTCTGACTCCTTCATTCCTACACCATAGAGGACATGGCTGAGTTAGATGCAAAACCTGCGGCCTCCTCAGCCCTCTCTGACACCAGGTTTAACAGAAAAAAGGGGAGGACCATCTAGATTTAGAAGAGAAGAAAGGCAAGAAGACAGGAAAACAGAAGGGAATAAAAGCAAAATAGAAATGAGGCCAAGGAGAGAGAAAGGGATATTTGGGAGAATTTGTGGAGAATGGGAAAAGAAGGATTAAATTCAAGTCCTTGAAAAATGAAAAATGCCCTCCATACTTGGACTATATTGTATGGACAATATTTCCTAATATTTTCACCAGAAGTTCCCCAAATACTGAATACTCTCATCTAAAATTTTTATCTTTTTGAAATGTAAGGAATTCAGATAATGATGATTTATTCATGGAAAGGAATACATAATAGAGGCTCAAATGGCTTGTCTCTACCAATCTTTTCTGACCACTTATTATTCCACTCCTTTTTGATTGTTCTCCATTTCCTTTTATCTTATTCATATCCTCTCACTATATTCAAGGTGATGATCATGGTATGCCTACTGCACCCAAAATATTATGGGGATGGAATACAAAGAGAATGTTACTAATCATCTAGGAATGGAAGCTTCCATTTCAAATCTTAGTTTTCATAAAGCATACATTTCTCTATATTTTGTTCTGGTGGTCAATCCTGAGTCTTGAGAATTGACTTTATATTCTTACTGGTTATTGCTAATATAGGAAAAATAATGCTTTTTGTATTATCTGTCTTGAATCTTGCTATGTCATTTCATTATTTTATCAGTGCAACTTGTTTTTTTAGTTTTCTTAGATTTTTAAAAGTTAGATATTTGCAATTAATGACAGGTTTTTTTTTTTCCTTCCAAGATATTTACCTTTTCTGGTCTTATACATTGACTATGAAGTCTAGTACAGTGTTCAAAGATAGTGGTGACAGAGTTCATCCTCTTGTTTCTCTAACAGAAATGCTTCTAATGATTTATCACTAAATATGGTGTTTAGTTTTCTGATTCTCTTTACCAAATTAAGGAAGTGTCATTCTCAGGACACTTAGTCATAGGATTGGACCTAAGTTCCAAATAGGGCCAATTAGAATCTTCTCCTGGATTGATACAAGACACCAGAGTTTGGGGATTTTCCTTTTTCTACTTTGGCTTTTAAACTAGGGAGATGAAATTTTGTGGCTGTAGATGTCCATTTTCTCTGACACATGGAGAGAACCTACATGAGTTAAGAGATAAGCTGAGCCGGGGAAAACAGTGGGAAGAAGGATAGTCTTATGACAGTAAGCTGTTGAGCCCAGTCATGTTGGAAGCTAGCACTATCCTATGGACTTCTCAGGTATATGAATCAATACAGAATCTGTTAAAGCAGATAGATTTTTTTTGTTTTTGGCTGCACTGGGTCTTTGTTGCTTTTGTGTGAGCTTTCTCTATGTGGTGAGCGGGGTCTGCTCTTTGTTGCGGTGCACAGGCTTCTCATTGTGGTGGCCTCTCTTGTGGAGCACAGACTCTGGGTGCATAGGCTTCAGGAGTTGTGGCACACTGGCTTAGTTGGTCCATGGCATGTGGAATCTACCGGGACCAGGTATTGAACTTACATCCCCAGCATTGGGAAGTAAATTCTTATCTATTGCACCACGAGGGAAGTCCTATTGCAACTAATTGGAAATGGGTGCCTGACATTTGCATTCGAAGCAGTCTTGACTAATAAACCTCCTAATTTTTTCAAATTTATGGATAGAAATAATACAGTTATCTTATATATCTTATAATTCCAAAAATCTCTCCTATCCCTGTAGTTAAGTTCTCATCCCTAAATGGTATTTTTTAATAATTCCTTTTAAAAAAATTATAGTTTCCTATAATTACTGGTTTTTAGGAACATGGTTTTATTGATCAAAACCCTAATGACCTTATAAATTTAATAAAAATTTAATTTTTATTTCCTTCTATTTATATTCCTTTTATGACTTTTAAATTATATATTATTTAATGTTACTGTTTTTCTTCAATTTTGTGCTATTTATTTCAAAATTTACCATTCTCTAGAAGATGCATTTAAGGCTATAAATTTTAATTTTCTCTGCATACTGCTTTATCTGTATTGTAGAATTTCTCAGGTATAATGCACTTATGTTACATATTTCTAAGTTATTTGTAATTTTTATTTCCATTTTCTCTTTTACTCGAGTTATTTAGAAGGATATTTAAAATTTTCAAACTATATACATATAAAATTAAAAAATTTTAAATTAATTTTTAGAATAGTTCCAGATTTATAGAAAGATTGTAGAAGTAGTACAGAAATCCCATATAGTCTCCACCTATTATTAATATCTTGCAGTAATATAATACATATGTTATAATTAATGAATCATTATTTACTAAAGTCCATACTTTATTTAGATTCCTTTTATGGCACCCCACTCCAGTACTCTTGCCTGGAAAATCCCACGGATGGAGGAGCCTGGTAGGCTGCAGTCCACGGGGTTGCTAAGAGTCGGACACGACTGAGCGACTTCATTTTCACTTTTTCACTTTCATGCATTGGAGACGGAAATGGCAGCCCACTCCAGTGTTCTTGCCTGGAGAATCCCAGGGGCAGGAGAGCCTGGTGGGCTGATGTCTATGGGGTCACACAGAGTCAGACACGACTGAAGTGACTTAGCAGTTTTTATCTAATGTCTTTTTATTATTTCAGAACCCCACCTAGAACACCATATTACATCTAGTTGTTTGGTCTCCGTAAGTTCACCTGGCTGTGTCAGTTTCTCAGACTCTCCTTGGTTTAGATGACCTTGACAGTTTTGAGGACTATCAGATTTCTCAGTTGTAAAGTTACTCTTTCCTTCCCACTTTCCACCTTGTGCTGTGTGGAAGGACGTTACTAATACTGCCCACACATAAGGAATGCGGAATTATGCTCACATCTTTGAAGGTGGAATACCTCCACAATTTACTTTGAATCGTTCTGCAAGGGAGATTTGTCTCTTTTTATTAATTAATTCAGTACTTTATATCAGTATGGACTCGTGGATATTTGTTTTTATACTTTGGGTTATAATCCAATACTACCTTACTTATTTTGTTGTTTAAATTGATTCATTTTGCCTGTTTGAAGATATTTTTACTTGGCCTTGGTGTCCCTTTTCCAAATCCTCATTATTGTAGTATTACGGATTTTCTGTGAGCATTTCCTTACTTTCTTCCACTGTAAGATGCTGCAGTTTCATCCCATATATTTTCTGTTCCTAGAAAGAGTCACGTCTCTATGGAGCTCTGCTTCCTTTGGAGAACGGTGTTAGAAACCAACATTGGAGCACTAGATGTGCTTGTTACTACTGGGGTGTCATTGTTTCTAGATTCTCTCAGCTGATTGAACAAGGAACTATACGTGTATAGATGATCTGTATATATACACATATAATAAATATTTCTATATGTAACTATATCTATATTTAGCTAAATATGAGTTCATAATTATGTCCCTAACTCATATCTGTTACCACATGGATCATTCTATTATAGCTTGCTCCACTTGCTTATCTGTGTCAACTCTTTCTGTCTGCCAACCATTTCCTTAACTGCTCAGTTACCATGTATAGCAGTATCCGGATTGTTAACCCATACCCTCATGGACTATAATCTTAACAACTAAAGTCCGCACTGCCCCCAAAAGTTCTCTGTGCTTTGACTATTCAGATATCCATCCTCTTTTCCTTAAACTCCTGTGAGCCACTGATAATTTTTATCCTCTCTATTGTTTTGCCTTTCCCAGAATGTCATATAAGGCATTATTACAGAATGTAACATTTGCTACTGACTTTTTTCACTTGGTAATATTAGTTTAAAATTCATCTTTGTCTCTTAATGTTTGATGGCTTGTTTATTTTTATTGCTGAATAATATTATATTGTTTAGATATGCCACAGTTTGTTTATGACACAGATATGACACAGTATGCCATTTGTGTCTTGAAGGGAAACTTGACTGCTTCCAATTTTGGGCTATTATGAATAGAGATCCTATACATATTTATATGCAGGTTTTGTGTGAACATAAGTTTTCAAGTCAATTGTGTAATTAATTTGGAGCATGATTGCTGGATTTTATGATAAAGCTATGTTTACCTTTGTAAGATAATGCCAAACTGTCTTCCAAAATATAATTTTGAATAAATGTTCCTGTTACCTTTTACATCCTTATTAGCATTTGCTATTGCCAGTTTTTGTTTGTTTGTTTTTGGATTTTAGCCATTCTAATAGGTGTAGTCTACCTCATTATTGTTTAAACTTGGTATTCTCTAATGACAAGTAATGTTGAGCACATGCATTTTTGCCATCCGTATATATTTTTTGGTGAGACACGTGTGAAGATCTTTTGCCTATTATTAATCAGGCTGTGTTCACACCGTTGCATTTAAGAGTTCCTTGTATATTTTGGATAACTGGCTTTTATCAATTATGCCTTTTGCAAATGTATTTTCCCAATGTGGCATGACAACTCATTCTCTTGACAGTGTCTTTCACATGGCAGAAGTCTTTAACTTAATGAAGACCAGCTTATCAATTATTTCTTTCATGAACTGTACATTTTGTGTCATCCAAATTCATCCTCGTTTTCTCGTAAGTTATCTTCTAGGAGTTATATAGTTTTGCATATTTATGTTTAGGTCTGTGATACATTTTGAGTTAATTTTTGTTAAGGGTATAAGTCTGTGTCTAGATTCATCTTTCTGCATGTGGATGTTAAATCGTTCCAAGCACCATTTGTTGAAATGACTGTCTTTTCTTCATTGTATTGCCTCACTCCTTTGTCAAAAATTAGTTGACTTTATTTTTGTGGATCTATTTCTGGGTTCTGTATCCTATTTCATTGATATATTTGTCTATTTTTTCACTAATACTGCACTGTCTTGATTACTGTAGTTTTATAGCAAGTCTTTTTTGATTTTGAGTGAATCAACATTTTATTATGTATTCACATTTAACATACTCATATAGTAATGTAAATGGGCTTCGCAGATGGCACAGTGGTAAAGCATCTGTCTGCCAATGCAGGAGATGCAGAAGATGCAAGAGATGTGGGTTTGATCCCTGGGTCAGGAAGATCCCCTGGACTAGGAAATGGCAACACATTTCCTAGAGAGATGGGAGTAGCTATGTGTGGGGCTAAGATCACTAAAGGTCTGGTCTGACACATTCACTGCATGGGAGACCTTATGTAGATGAGCCAGGTGCAGATGAACAGCATGCAGATACCACATGGCAACCCAGTGCTGTGGAATTAAGGAAACTCCCTACCAACCATTGTGGCCACAACTACTATTGTAATTACTATATTACTACTGAATTACCGTGATGACTTCTACTTCCTAACAGGTGTGTGTGTGTGTGTGTGTGTGTGTGTGTGTGCTCAGTCACATCTGACCCTTTGTGACCCCTCCTCTGTCCATGGGATTTCCCAGGTAAGGATACTGGAGCAGGTTGCCATTTCCTACTCCAGGGGATCTTCCTGACCCAGGGATTGAACCTGCCTTTCTTACATCTCCTGCATTGGCAGGCAGATTCTTTACCACTGTACCACCTGGGAAGCCCCTGTACATGGCTATATGATACAGTCATGTAATACTCTTCTAAGTTGTCTTCTTGCTTCTTCTGCGCCCCTGATGCCCATTCTCCCAATCCATTGCCCACACAACAATCAGAGTGCCTCATTTAAAACATGGTGGCATATCATGTGATTTGGCAATTCTAAACTTACATAGCTTCCCATTTCACTAAGAATAAAAGCCAGTATTTTTTATGATTCAATAGCCCATGTCATCTTGGCCTCTGTCCTCTTTTTTACCTCATCTACTCCTCTCATCCCACCCACTCTACTCTGACCATCCTGCTCATGCCTCTTCTTTTTCTTTGCACATGTGGCTGCACTGTGGACCAGTCTTTCCCAGATGGTCTCATTGTTCCTGCCCTTACTTCATTCTGGGCTCTGCTCAGATGTCATATACACCAAGAGTCTTCCTCTGACCCCCTACTCAAACTCACAAGTGCTCTGTTTCTTCCTATTCTGTTATCAGGTTGAATTCTCTGGAAAGAATCAGACATAGACATGGAGTTTGGGATGCAAGATGTTTAAGAGGGATCAATGCCAGTGCAGAGAAGAGGGTGGAAGCAGGGTTAAGGGAAGAAATGGAACTGTGATTTGGGGAGCTTGGGAACCAATATTGCTTACCAGAGATGGCCTGGGGGCCAAAATAGCAAGGCTTTTACAGCTCATCTTGCTTTGCCCTATGTGGAGGCTGTCCCAGGAACACTGGGAGGCATCCGTCTGCAACTGAGGCAGGTCCTAAGGGCTCCACAGCTGGAGCCCATCAGCTGACCACACTCCCATCTGAAGGTGAACCTCACCTCCATCACACTTGACTTGGTTTTCTTCATTATACTTAGTACTCTTTAGGTATTCACTTGTTTATGTGATTACTGTCTTTCTCCAAAAGGGTAGGAACTTGTTCATCTTGCTACATTCCTTGAGACTGGAAAGTTCCTCAGTAAATAATTGTGGAATAAGAGACTTCCTGCTAAATATCTTCATATCTAGTGCCTCATACTATCCACACAACAGTCCTTAAAGATCAGTTTTATTATTTATATTTTACACATGAGGAAACAGGTTTAGAGAGTCAGTAAGACCTTAGATTTAGGGGCTGTACAGCATCTGATTCAAGATTTTTTTTTCCTTCTTATGATGAGATTTACTTTATTAGCAACTTCCAAATTTGCAGTAAATATTATTGACTAAGTTATAGAACTAATGCTCAGCAAAGCCAATCTACTAACACTGTGTTGTGATAAAGGGAAGTATGGCATTTATTGCAAAGCCAAGCAAAGAGGATGGGCTACTCTGCTTAAAAGACTCTTTGATGCATTCAGGAAGGGGCTTTTTAAAGGCAATGTGAGGGAAAGGATCAGGGTGTGTGAACAGCTCAGGTACATCCTTCTGATTGGTTGGTAGTGAGGTCACAGGGTGGTATATTGGGAATCTCAGTTATCAGTTTTCTGGCTCCAACTGTCTGTGGTCTATGTAGTAATGGTCAACAGTTAACTCCTTTCACCTGGTGGGGATTTTATATATGCAAAATAACTCAAGGGTGTAGCTCAGGATATTATCTATAGTCCTTGGAGAGGAATTAAGGTTTTGGACTTTGTTTTATTGCTAACCTGTTAATATTATTTTGTCTTGCTTAGCCGTTTTCATTTGTTTCTACATTTTCACACTTCTTTGGTTAAATTTGCTCTTTGGAACTTGGGAAAGGCTTAGGAGGCTAAAGCTTTTCTACATACAAGAGGCAGATTGACACAGGGGATCTGTCCCTGGGAAGGCCCTGCATTATCTGCTCAGTTTCAACCAAAGTCCCCATACTGTATATTACATCCCTGTGCATATTTATTTTATGATTGGAAGTTTGTAGCTCCTGATCCCCTTCCCCTATTTCATTCATTTCCCAAATTTCAAGTAAATTAGAAATTTTAAATTTATTAATACTTTTCACTGCTAGATATAGAAATAAATTGAATTTTTTACATTACCTTTGTAGCCTGCAGAATTGATTATAGCACTATAATAGTTGTTTGTTCTAGGAGTTTTGTTGTTTTTGTTGATTCTTTCTGATTTTCTACACAGACAATTATGCCATCTGCCAACAGAGACAGCCTCCCCCTGCTTCCCTGCTGGTGTGTATACTTTTATTTCCTTTTCTTGTCTTATCCCAATAGCTAGGACTTCCAGGACTACCTTGAATAGGATTGATTGTAGAGGACATCCTTGCCTTGTTCTTAAGCTTTGGGGAAAAGAATATATTAATAGTTTCTCATCACTAAGTAGATGTTAGATACAGATTCGTTAAAGATGTTGCTTATCAAGTTGAGGAAGTTTCCCTAGTTCTACTTTGTTGTGGCATTTTTGTTTTGTTGTTTTTATTGTGGTTTGTTTGTTTTTAATTTAATGAATTTTGGATTCCAAAAAGTGTTCTTTTGTGCATTAATTGATATGATCATGTGCTTTTTTTTTTTTTAGCTTGTTTATATACTGGATTAATTTAATTTTGTGAATTTTTTAAAATATTTTTTCACTCAGGCAGGTAAAATGTATAAACAGTGAAACACCCAGGTGTTAAGTTTGCAATTAGTTGAGTTTTATAATTAGATACAGTTATAAACTGACACTCCAATCAAGATACAGAACATTTCCTTCATCCTAGAATCATTCCATTATGTTCCAGTTAAACTTCATCCTTCCGTTCTGATTTCTGTCACTTGAACTTTATAGGAGTAATTTTATGTTTAATGTCCAGCTTTTATTGTTCAACATAAAGGTTTTTTGGATTCAGTCATGTTGTTGTATGTATCAGTGGTTTATTTTTTTTAATAATGAGTAGTATCCTATTATATAAATATGCTATAATTGTTGATGATCATTTTAATTATTTCTAGTCTTTAGTTATTTTCATTTAAGCTGCTATTAGCATTTTCTGCAAGTCTTTTGGTAGACATGCTTTCATTCCTCTTGAATATATAGCTAGGAGCTAAACTGGATAGATACTTATTTAGTTTTACAAAGAAATCTATTTTTAAATGTTTCTATTTTAATGCCACTATTGGCTTTATACCTATGTCTCTGTATATCATTCTTTAAATGTTTGCTGTAGTCATTCCAATCCCAAAGAAAGGCAATGCCAAAGAATGCTCAAACTATCACACAATTGCACTCATCTCACACACAAGTAAAGTAATGCTTAAAATTCTCCAAGCCAGGTTTTAGCAATATGTGAACCGTGAACTTCCAGATGTTCAAGCTGGTTTTAGAAAAGGCAGAGGAACCAGAGATCAAATTGCCAATATCCGATGGATCACTGAAAAAGCAAGAGAGTTCCAGAAAAACATCTATTTCTGCTTTATTGACTATGCCAAAGCCTTTGACTGTGTGGATCACAACAAACTGTGGAAAATTCTGAAAGAGATGGGAATACCAGACCACCTGACCTGCCTCTTGAGAAACCTGTATGCAAGTCAGGAAGCCACAATTAGAACTGGACATGGAACAACAGACTAGTTCCAAATAGGAAAAGGAGTACGTCAAAGCTGTATATTATCACCCTGCTTATTTAACTTATATGCAGAGTACGTCATGAAAAACACTGGGCTGGATGAAGCACAAGCTGGAATCAAGATTGCTGGGAGAAATATCAATAACCTCAGATATGCAGATGATATCTCTCTTATGGCAGAAAGTGAAGAACTAAAGAGCCTCTTGATAAAAGTGAAAGAGGAGAGTGAAAAAGTTGGCTTAAAGCTCAACATTCAGAAAACTAAGATCATGGCATCCAGTCCCATCACTTCATGGCAAATAGATGGGGAAACAGTGGCAGACTTTATTTTTGGGGGCTCCAAAATCACTGCAGATGGTGATTGCAGCCATGAAATTAAAAGACACTTACTCCTTGGAAGGAAAGTTATGACCAACCAGCATATTCAAAAGCAGAGACATTACTTTGCCAACAAAGGTCCATCTAGTCAAAGCTATGGTTTTTCCTGTGGTTATGTATGGATGTGAGAGTTGGACTATAAAGAAAGCTGAGTGCTGAAGAATTGATGCTTTGAACTGTGGTGTTGGAAAAGACTCTTAAGAGTCTCTTGGACTGCAAGGAGATCCAACCAGTCTATCCTAAAGGAGATTAGTCCTGGATGTTCACTGGAAGGACTGATGTTGAAGCTGAAACTCCAATACTTTGGCCACCTGATGCGAAGAGCTGACTCATTTGAAAAGACCCTGATGCTGGCAAAGATTGAGGGCAAGAGAAGAAGGGGATGACAGAGGATGAGATGGTTGGATGGCATCACCAACACAATAGACATAGGTTTGTGTAGACTCCGGGAGTTGGTGTTGAACAGGGAGGCCTGGCGTGCTGTGGTTCATGGGGTCACAAAGAGCTGGACACAACTGAGCGACTGAACTAGTCATTAAAATATGTATTCTTAATTTATAAGTCTACTTAAAAATAATATAGTACTACTTCACATAAAAAGCAAGACTCTTAGAACAATAATTTCTCCATCCTTTGACCTATTGTTATTGTTCTTTTTACATATACTTAATAATTTCTGCAATAACATCGTTTTTCCTTTAAAGTGTCAATTTTCTTTCACAAAAATTAAAAGGAGAAAAAAATTCACCTGTTTTATGTTTCTACATATTTACCATTTCAGGCACTGTTCATTCCTCCTATTGATCCATACTTCCATCTGATACCATCTTCTTCTGGTCTGAAAAACTTCTAGCAACTCTTGTTATGCCAGTTCTTTGATAATGGGATTTTTAAGCTTTTCTTCTCTGAAAATAGTTTTATTTCATCCTCAATTTCAAAGCCTGTTTCACTAGATATAAAATGTACTGAGAGTGTTTTTTTTTTTCCTGCAGCACTTACAAAATGTTATCACACTGTTTTCTAGCTTGCTTTCTTTCTCATAAGAAGTCGCCCATTATTTGTATCATTGCTTCTCTGCATGCAAATATGTCTTATTTTTCTATCTGTTAATATGTTTATTTTAATTTTCAGTGTTTGATTTAGATATGCCACAGAGTTTTTGTTTTATATTTAATCCTGTTTGAATTTACTGCTGTTCTCAGTTGTATAAGTCAATGTTTTTCATTGAATTTGGAAAATAACCACTGTTATTACTTTACATATTTTTTCCTGTCCCAATTTTTCTTAATCCCTCTGGTACTTTAATTTTATGTATATTTATTCTGCTAAACATTGTCCTACATGTAACTGAGGCTCTACTATTTTTTTTTAGTCTTTCTGCTTTCTTCAAGTGGGGAAATTTCCATTGATTTATCTTCATGGTTGTTAACTCTTCTGCAAACTCTCATGTCCATCTAGGAAACTTTTCCTTTCAGATATTGTACTTTTCTGATTTGAAATTTCAACTTGATTAGTTTTTTATAGTTCATAGTTCTGAGAATCTCCATCTGTTCACTCATTATATCCACGTTTCCCATTATATTCTTGAATATATGATTGTTGTTGTTCAGTTGCTAAGTCATGTCTGACTCTTTGTAACCATGTGGACTGCAGCATGTCAGGCTTCCCTGTCCTTTACTATCTCCCAGAGTCTGCTCAAATTCATGTCCATTGAGTTGGTGATGCTATCTAACCATCTCATCCTCTGCTGCCTTCTTTTCCTTTTGCCTTCAATCTTTCCCAGCATTAGAGTCTTTTCCAATGAGTTAGCTCTTTGCATCTGATAGCCAAAGTATTGGAGCTTCAGCTAAATATATGATAGCCTCTTTGAAACCACTATCTGATCATTTCAACATCTGTGTCATCTCAGTGTCTTTTTCTATTAACATTTCTCTTTCTTAATCATATTTATATTTTCCTGCTTATTTTCATGTTCAGCAATTTTAAAAAACTCTGTGCTGGCTTTGTGGAACATATGTTGAATAGTATACATTATCTCATCATCTTAATGGCACCCCACTCCAGTACTCTTGCCTGGAGAATCCCATGGACGGAGGAGCCTGGTGGGCTGTAGTCCATGGGGTCGCTGAGAGTTGGATACGACTGAGCAACTTGCCTTTCACTTTTCACTTTCATGCATTAGAGAAGGAAATGGCAACCCACTCCAGTGTTCTTGCCTGGAGAGTCCCGGGGACGGGGGAGCCTGGTGGGCTTCCGTCTATGGGGTTGCACAGAGTCGGACACAACTGAAGTGACTTAGCAGTAGCAGTAAGAATGTTGAATTTTGTTGCTTTGGGTATTTAACTTACAGAACTTTTTAGTCTTGTCAAGGTTGATTTTATTCTCATTTTGGGTAAGTCTATTTCTGTTTTGAAGTAAATCTTAGGGCCTGAATCTTATTTTAGGTTCTTTTCCTTACTTCTAAGGCATGACCTTTCTGGGTTCCAAGCTGAATAACATAGTTACTAAATGAGGTCTCTCAGCATTGAATGGACTAGAAACCACATATCTCCTAGCACGTCAGCTCTCAAACCCACACCAGATTATCTCTGCTAGACTTTGTGGTCTCTCCTTGTGATTGTGTATCCAAGTCATGTTTAAATTTCTGTCTTCCTTCATGCCCCAGGCATATCTTTCTTCTCTAGTATACCTGCTGAATATTCCAATTCCTCAGCAATCTGAAACTCCGATGTCATCAGTTCACTGACACCACTGCGTGCCTGGTCCCCCGTTTCCTCATTCCAAAGAATAAAACCAGTGAACATCTCGTGTATGTTCCTTGTCTCAAGGATCACAGCAATATGCTCCATGTTGTTTGATATCTGAAAGAGTTGCCTCTTATTTTTTCTACTTTTTGGTCAAAAGTAAAATCTGGTACCACATACTCTGTTACGACTTTCTAAAAGTTATTGTTTGCCATAATTTCTATTGTTTATGTGTGTTTGTTTATTTTTCCAATTTTAGACTTTGTGTATGTGACTATGAGTGTGTTTATAAGGTGTCCTATGTGATAAATTCCTGTTAATATTCCACGGATGTTTGAAAAGTATTTGTATTTTCTGTATATGAGATTAAAGGTTCTAAATTTGTCTATTCAATCTTTTAAATTTTGTTATCCATTTACTTTACATTCTTATTTATTATGTTATAATGTCTTTTTTGAACTATATTTCACATGCCTTACAACTCACCCCTTTAAAGTGGGATTTTAGTGTATTCAGAGTTATGCAACCATCACAACAATCAATTTTAAACTATTTTAATCACTCCCAAAATAAATCTCATACTTCTTGGCCATCATTCCCCAAGCCTCCCAGATTGGGGACCTACAGGGGTTGCTGTAGGCAACCACTAATATGCTTTCCATCTCTATCAGTTCAGTTCAGTTCAGTTGCTCAGTCGTGTCCGATACTTTGCGACCCCATGAATCGCAGCACACCAGGCCTCCCTGTCCATCACCAACTCCCAGAGTTCACTCAGACTCATGCCCATCAAGTCAGTGATTTGCCTATTTTGACATTTTATATAAATGGAACTTTGTATGTTGTATAATATAGGATTATATAATATGTGTCTTTTATGGCTGACTTCTTCAGTCAGCATGAACTTTACAGGATTTTTATATTTTGTAGTATATATTTTCATTTATTTTTATGGCCAAATAATTCCATTGAATGGATATACCACATTTCATTTATCCATTTATCAGTTGATGGATATCGGGGTTCTTTCTACTTTTTGGCTTATGAACACTGCTGTTCTGAGCATTCATGTATACATTTTGTGTGGACATATGTTTCTGTTTCTCTTGGGTACATTCTGAAAGTGAAATTGCCAGATCATGTGATATTTCTGTATTTAATGTTTTGAAGAACTGCTAGACTCTTCCACGGTGGCTGCACCATTTTACATTCCCACTGGCAGTGTGTATGGGTTCCTATTTCTGCACATCTTATACCAACACTTATCATCTGTCTTTTTAATTATAGCCATCCCACAGTGTTGTTAAGTGGTCTTACTTATTTTTGATTGCTTGAATTGTTAATTTGTAACAGAGACCACTTAAATTCTTCCCTTTTGATTCAATAGGTTACAGTTCTTTATCAAAGAGATATACTCCAGGCATTAAACTAAGTGTTGAGTGGTAAACCTGTTTCCCTTCTACATAGTACTGACAATAAATGTCATCAAAAATTTGTGATTTAATATTAAAAAGAGAACAATGGTGTTAAAGTGATAGAAGATAATAAATTGAGTAGGTTCTCAAAGGTATCCTTGGTACTACCAGAATTAGCATTGTTTGGGAAATCTTACAAATGCGAAATTTCAGGCCCTAGCTCAGATGTGCTAAATCAAAATCTCTGGAGGTGGGACTTAGGGATGTGTTTTGCAAGCCGTTATATGAGTCTAATAAATATTAAAGTTTGAGAATTACTCTTTAACAATTCTGCTGCTGCTGCTAAGTCACTTCGGTTGTGTCTGACTTTGTGCGACCCCATAGATGGCAGCCCACCAAGCTCCCCCATCCCTGGGATTCTCCAGGCAAGAACACTGGAGTGGGGTGCCATTTCCTTCTCCTATGCATGTAAGTGAAAAGTGAAAGTGAAGTTGCTGTCATGTCCGACTCTTAGCGATCCCATGGACTGCTGCCTACCAGGCTCCTCCATCCATGGAATTTTCCAGGCAAAGTACTGGAGTGGGTCGCCAGTGCCTTCTCCGTAACAATTCTATGTCTTTAAAAATTCTAAATTCTGATGTAGTTGGTCTGGAGTGAGGTTGAAGAAACTATTTTATTAAAGTAACTTTGATGACTCTAATATACAGGTAGGGTTCAGAAACATTGGGGTACACTGGGCAGAGAATGAAATGGGTTTGGAGTTATTAGCAAGTCCAGATAAGTCAAGACTTTGAAAACTATGGTCAGGAATTTAGATTTAATTCTAAGTGCAGTGGTAAACCTTTAAAAAGGTTTAGGCAGATAAATCTCATGGTATGATTTTATGTTTTAAAACAAATCTTTCTTGACCATGCAGTTGTACAAATGAAAATGAGAAGGATTTTTGAACATTATATTGACTTATCTCTAGAATGTATTTTAAATAAAGATGTAGACCACCGTTTATAGTAGGGATAAAGAATCTGCCTACCAATGCAGGAGACGTGGGTCCCTGGGTTGGAAGATCTCCTGGAGAAGGAAATGGCACTCATGCCAGTATTCTTGCCTGGAAAATCCCATGGATAGAGGAACCTGAAGGGCTACAGTCTGTGGGGTTGCAAAGAGTCAGCAGGACTTAGTGACTAAACAACAATAACAGCTACAATCTTTGTGGAAGGGGAGAATAAGTATGTATATCTTATATTTTAAAAGCAGTTAGAGATTAAAAATTAATAAAATGTGTTGCCTCTGTAGAGAAATAAGGTTTCGGGGGACAGGCAAGCATAATGCAAGACTCTTGTCAAGTCACTTTGTTATAGTTTTAACTTTGGAACCATGTAAACGTTTTACGTACAGAAATTGAATTACTAAAGAACAAAAAGAAATCCCTAAAAATTGAAAACAAATGGCTGCAACTGTAGATCACATTGATGCTAAGCCCACATAAAGAACATAATTACTAGAAGTGACTTTAAAGTGCAGTATTTTGAGTTTGCAGCCCTAGTAGGCTATATGCTAAGAACAAAACCCCATAAAAATATTAAATTGTGTTCAGTAGCTTATTGTTTTAAATAATACTGGTAATGCTAGTCTAAAACTATTGTAGATCTGTCATAGTATAAAGAAAGTAAATAATTATGTTAATGTTGGAAACCAAGATTTTCAACTTAAAAGAAAAAAGACATATATAAAACCAGAGAAATTAAGTAAACACTCTGTAAGCATGTAATCATTTCATGTAATACATGAAATGCACGTATCAGCTTATGATTTATGAGTTTTTAATTTCAAAAACCAATACATACTTCCTAACTCTGTCTTAGCCTTCCTAATTCTACAAAGACATAAAAGCAATAATGATGCAATAACAATGAGCACCTTTAATTTCCCAAATTGTTGGTTTTCAACTAAAAAGAAACTGGTCTTCTTAGAAAAATAGCTGATTGCATGTTTATGGTAAGAAATATATTAAGATAAACCTGTATTATCTTATCGTACCCAAGAACAAGTAAGCTATCAAAAATTAATGGGAAAAATTTAGACTTGAGCCAAAGAACAATAATTGCAATTCACTGAATCATATGAGATATATAAAATTCCATAAAAATGTCAAACATAAACTTTACTGATTGCCATTGAAGGTTAATAGGGCACTAACTTATCTGTAAATTGATACATAAAAATAAAGAATCAGCATTTATTCTGCCTTTCAAACTTTAAGAATAACCAAGCCATTTATAAAAATTCTTTATGGAAGAAATCCAACTAATAAATGAAGAAAGAATGATAGAAGTAGAAAATCACTAGTTTGTAACCCTATGGACCTAAGCAACATGTTTGTCAGTGAATGTTAAAGCCATAAAATGAAAATTTATTTAAAATTTTTATTTATTTATTTGGCTGCATGCAGAATCTTCTATCTTCATTGAAGCATGCAGGATATTTAGCTGTGGACATGTAGGATCTAGTTCCCTGACCAGGGATCCAGCTAGGCCCCCCTGCATTGGGAGTATGGAGTCAGCCAGTGGACCACCAGAGAAGTCCCATAAAATGAAAATTTAATGAGGGATTTTGTAATAGAGGGCTCAGGATGTTGCCACCTAAACCCTCTTGATTGCTTTGAGGCTTATGAAGGGAACAACCAGACATTATATGTCTCATGATATAATGTGATAGGAAATATTTAGCATTACCCGAAGTATTCTTATCTATGATATTAATCCTTAGTCTAGCCAAACCCCATAATTGATTTACCACTCCCTCCCCCAACACACATTAGCTGAGACCAAGAGAAAGTGATTAGCCAAATCCAAAATGTCAGAGAATCTACAGGACAAATCTAGGAAACACATGGCTCAGTTTTATCAAAAATTCATGACATGTACTATAATATATCCATTCATTGAATATTGTTTGTCAATACAAAGGAAATCTGCTAAAACACAGATAAGCCTTGAAGATATTATGCTAAGTGAAAGAAGCCAGTCACAAGGAACTAAATATTATATGATTCCATTTATATGAAATGTCCAGAATAGACAAGTCTATAGGGACTGAAAATGATTTGTGGTTGCCTGGAGAAGATGGTAGGATTGGGAGATGGTGATTAAGGGGTACAAAATTTATTCTTTAGGGGTAATGAAAATATTTTAGAATGGATTATGGTGAGAGTTGCACATCTTTGAGAATCTACTAAAAACCATTGAATTAATGTGAATAGTGCTTTTACAAAAGAAGTCTTAGAAAGCTCCCATTGCTCTTTGCCTTGTGGAGATTACAGTGAAAAGGCTGGCCATTAAGGAAGGAAGGGACTCTCACCAGGCATCAAATCTGCCAGTGGCATGATCTTGGACTTCTGAGCCTTTGGAACTTTGAGAACTAAATTCCTGTTGTTTATAATCTACCCAGTCTATGGTATATTTATTATTGCAGCCCGAATCAACTCAGAGATATTAAGAAATAATTACTGATTTTGTTAGATATGGTGATGTTATATTGCTTATAAAAAAATGTTACCAGATAATGTGCATACTGAAGTGTTTATAGGTGAAATAATATGACATTTTGGATTTGCTTTAAAATACTAAGAAAAAATTGAGGATTAGATGAAATAATGCTATTTAAACTGGGTAATGGGCATATAGGGACTCATTATTCTATTTTCTTCACTTTTATAGGATTTTAACTTCTATAAGGCAATTTAAAACCACTTATTTGTGCATTAAAAAGATCACACTGAGTGTTATTGTGATAATTTATGCTTTGCATTGGTATTTTGATAGTAGGTTTCAGTTCAGTTCAGTTCAGTCGCTCAGTCATGTCCAACTGTTTGCGACCCCATGAATCACAGCATGCCAGGCCTCCTTGTCCATCACCAACTCCCGGAGTTCACTCAAACTCATGTCCATCAAATCGGTGATGGCATCCAGTCATCTCATCCTCTGTCATCCCCTTCTCCTCCTGCCCCCAATCCCTCCCAGCATCAGGGTCTTTTCCAATGAGTCAACTCTTCGCATGAGGTGGCCAAAGTATTGGAGTTTCAGCTTCAGCATCAGTCCTTCCAATGAGTACCCGGGACTGATCTCCTTTAGGATGGACTGGTTGGATCTCCTTGCAGTCCAAGGGACTCTCAAGAGTCTTCTCCAATGTAGGTTTACATTTAATTCCACACAATAAGGTACATTAAAGTTTTATACATGTTTTAACTTTTTGCTAGATAAGTTTATCAATATGAAACATACTCCTTTTTTCTCATTTAAAGATTTTTTGCCTGACATTCTATTCATTCTATTAATATTGCCATTCTTGTTCTCTTATCACCATCTGCCTAGGTATCTTTGTCTCTGCCTCTTTTTTCAAACTTCTGTGTCATTTTATTTTAGTTTTAACTCTTATAAACAATTTTATGGCTGAGTTTAGTTTTTAATCAAAGTCAGTATACTTTCTAACTTGTGGATTCAACCCATTCACACACTTTCTTTTTTTTAATTAATTAATTTTTTATTGAAGGATAATTGCTTTATAGAATTTTGCTGTTTTCTGTCAAACCTCAACATGAATCAGCCATAGGCATACATGTATTCCCTTCCTTTTGAACCTCCCTCCCATCTCCCTCCCCATCCCACCCTTCTAGGTTGATACAGAACCCCTGTTTGAGTTTTCTGAGCCATACAGCAAATTCCCGTTGGCTCTCTATTTTACATATGGTAAAAGTTTCCATGTTACTCTTTCCATACATCTCACCCTCTCCTTCCCTCTCCCCATGTCCATAAGTCTGTTCTCTATGTCTGTTTCTCCATTGCTGCCCTGTAAATAAATTCTTCAGTACCATTTTTCTAGATTCCATATATATGTGTTAGAATATGGTATTTATCTTTCTCTTTCTGACTCACTTCACTCTTGTATAATAGGTTCTTGGTTCATCCACCTCATCAGAACTGACTCAAATGCATTCCTTTTTATAGCTGAGTAACATTCTGTTGTACATATGTACCACAACCTCTTTAGCCTTTCATCTGTCAGTGGACATCTAGGTTGCTTCCATGTTCTAGCTATTGTAAATAGTGCTGCAGTGAACAATGGGATACATGTGTCTTTTTCAATTTTGGTTTCCTCAGGGTATATGCCTAGGAGTGGGATTGCTGGGTCATATGGTGGTTTTATTCCTAGTTTTTTAAGGAATCTCCATACTGTCTTCCATAGTGGCTGTATCAATTTACATTCCCACCAACAGTGCAAGAGCATTCCCTTTTCTCCATACCCTCTCCAGGATTTGTTTGTAGACTTTTGATGATGGCCATTCTGACTGGTGTAAGGTGATACCTCATTGTAGTTTTGATTTGCATTTCTCTGATAATGAGCAATGTTGAGCATCTTTTCATGTGTTTGTTAGCCATCTGTATGTCTTCTTTGGAGAAATGTCTGTTTAGGTCTTTCTCCCATATTTTGATTGGGTTGTTTGTTTTTCTGGTATTGAGTTATATTTCCAAATATATTTTGAAAATTAATCCTTTGTTAGTTGTTTCATTTGCTTTTATTTTCTCCCATTCTGAGGGCTGTCTTTTCACTTTGCTTATAGTTTCCTTTGCTGTTCAAAAGCTTTTAAGTTTAATCAGGTCCCACTTGTTTACTTTTGTTTTTATTTCCATTGCTCTAGGAGGTGGGTCATACAGGATCTTGCTTTGATTTATGTCACTGAGTGTTCTGCCTATGTTTTCCTCTAAGAGTTTTATAGTTTCTAGTCTCACATTTAGGTCTTTGATCCATTTTGAGTTTATCTTTGTGTATGGTGTTAGGAAGTGTTCTAATTTCATTCTTTTTACATGTAGCTATCCAGTTTTCCCAGCACCATTTATTGAAGAGGCTGTCTTTGCCCCATTGTATATTCTTGCCTCCTTTGTCAAAAATAAGGTACCTGTAGGTGCGCAGGTTTATTTCTGGGCTTTCTATCTTGTTCCATTGGTCTATATTTCTGTTTTTGTGCCAGTACCATACTGTCTGGATGACTATAGCATTGTAGTATAATCTGAAATCAGGAAGGTTGATTTCTCCAGCTCATTCTTCTTTCTCAAGATTGCTTCGGCTATTCAGGATCTGCTTTGTTTCTAAATGAATTGTGAAATTTTTTGTTCTACTTCTGTGAAAAATGCTGTTAGTAATTTGATAGGGATCACATTGAATATATTGGTTGTGTTTGGTAGTATAGTCATTTTCACAATACTGATTCTTCCTACCCAGGAGCATGGAATATCTCTCCATATGTTTATGTCATCTTTTGATTTCTTTCATTAGTGTCTTATAATTTTCTGTGTACAGTTCTTTTGTCTCGTTAGGTAAGTTTATTCCTAGGTATTTAATTCTTTGTGTTGCAGTGGTGAATGGGATTGATTCCTTAATTTCTTTCTCATTTTTCATTGTTAGGGTATAGAAATGCAAATGATTTCTGTGTATTGATTTTGTATCCTGAAACTTTGCTAAATTCACTGATTAGCCCTAGTAATTTTCTTATACTATCTTCAGGGTTTTCTAAGTACAGTATCATGTCATCTGCAAACAGTGAGAGCTTTACTTCTTTTCTGATCTGGGTTCCTTTTATTTCTTTTCTTTTCTGATTGCTGTAGCTAGGACTTCTAGAACTATGTTGAATTATAGTGGTGAAAGTGGCCACCCTTGTCTTGTTCTTGATCTTAGGGGGAATGCTTTCAGTTTTTCACCATTGAGAATAATGTTTGCTGTGGGCTTATCATATATGGCCTTTACTATGTTGAGATAGGTTCCTTCTATGCCCATTTTTTTGAAGAGTTTTAATCATAAATGGGTGCTGAATTTTGTCAAAGGCTTTTTCTGCATCTATTGAGATGATCATATGGTTTTTATCTTTTAATTTGTTAATATGGTGTATCACATAGATTGATTTGTGTATATTGAAGAATCCTTGCATCCCTGGAATAAACCCAACTTGATCATGGTGTATGAGCTTTTCGATGTGTTGATGAATTCTGTTTGCTAAAACTTTGTTGAGGATTTTTGCATCTATGTTCAACAGTGATATTGGCCTGTAGTTTTCTTTTTGTATGTTGTCTTTGTCTGGTTTTGGTACAGGGTGATGGTGGTCTCATAGAATGAATTTGGAAGTGTTCCTTCCTCTGCAATTTTTTGAAAGACTTTTGGAAGGATAGGCATTAGCTCTTCTCTAAATGTTTGATATAATTCTCCTGTGAAGCCATCTGGTCCTGGGCTTTTGTTTTTTGGGAGATTTTTGATAACAGCTTCAATTTCAGTGCTTGTAATTGGATTGTTCATAATTTCTATTTCTCCCTCATTCAGTCTTGGAAGACTGAACCCTTCTAAGAATCTGTCCATTTGTTCCAGGTTATCTATTTTATTGCCATATAGTTGTTCATAATAGTATCTTATAATCCTTTGTATTTCTGCATTGTCTGTTGTAACCTCTCCTTTTTCATTTCTAATTTTGTTGATTTGATTCTTCTCTCTTTTTCTTGATGAGTCTGGCTAAAAGTTTATCAATTTTGTTTACCTTCTTAAAGAACCAGCTTTTAGTTTTATTAATCTTTACTATTGTTTCTTTCTTTTTTTTTTTTTTCCATTTATTTCTGCTTGGATCTTTATGATTTCTTTCTTTTTACTAATTTTGGTCTTTTTTTTTGTTGTTGTTCTTCTTTTTCCAGTTGTTTTAGGTGTAAAGTTAGGTTGTCTATTCGATGTTTTTCTTGTTTCCTGAGGTAGGATTGTGTTGCTATAAACTTCCCTCTTAGGACTGCTTTTGCTGCATCACATAGGTTTTGAGTTGTCATGTTTTCATGGTCATTTGTTTCTAGAAATGTTTTGATTTCCCTTTTGATCTCTTCAGTAACCTGTTGTTTATTTGGAAGCATATTGTTTAATCACCATGAGTTTGTGTTTCTTAGTTTGTTTCTTGTAATTGATATCTAGTCTCATAACATTGTGGTCAGAGAAGATGCTTGATATGATTTCAATTTTCTCAAATTTACTGAGGTTCAATTTGTGACCCAGGATGTGGTCTATCCTGGAGAATGTTCCATGTGCACTTGAGAAGAAGGTGTATTCTTCTGCATTTGGATGGAATGTCCTGAAGATATCAATGAGATCCATCTCATCTAATGTATCATTTAAGAATTGTGTTTCCTTATTAATTTCCTGTTTTGGGGATCTGTCCATTGGTGTGAGTGGGGTGTCTCCTACTATTATTGTATTACTGTCAATTTCTCCTTTTATGTCTGTTAGTATTTGTTTTTGGAGAAGGCAATGGCACCCCACTCCAGTACTCTTGCCTGGAAAATCCCATGAATGGAGGAGCCCGGTAGGCTGCAGTCCATGGGGTCGCTAAGAGTTGGGAACGACTGAGCGACTTCACTTTCACTTTTCACTTTCCTGCATTGGAGAAGGAAATGGCAACCCACTCCAGTGTTCTTGCCTGGAGAATCCCAGGGACGGGGAAGCCTGGTGGGCTGCAGTCTATGGGGTTGCACAGAGTCGGACACGACTGAAGCGACTTAGCAGCAGCAGCAGCAGCAGCAGCAGTATTTGTTTTATGTATGAGGTGCTTCTATGTTGGGTGCATAGATATTTACAATTGCTGTGTCTTCCTCTTGGATTGATCCCTTGATCACTATGTAGTGTCCTTCCTTATTTCTTGTAATCTTTATTTTACGGTTTATTTTGTCTGATATGAGGATTGCTACTTCAGTTTTCTTTTGCTTCCCATTTGCATGGAATATACTTTTCCATCCTCTCACTTTCAGTCTATGTGTGTCTTGAGGTCTGAAGTGGGTTTCTTGTAGACAGCATATATATAGTCTTGTTTTTGTGTACATGCAGCCAGTCTGTGTCTCTTGGAGCATTTAATCCATTTACATTTAAAGTCATTGATATATATGTTCCTATTGCCATTTTCTTAATTGTTTTGGGTTGATTTTGTAGATTTTTTTCTTCTCTTGTATTTCTTGACTATGTAAGTCCCTTTAACATTTGTTGTAAAGCTGGTTTGGTCATACTTGATTCTCTTAACTTATGTTTGTCTGAAAAGCTTTTTATTTCTCCATCAATTTTGAATGAGATCCTTGCCAAGTACAGTAATCTTGGTTGTAGATTTTCCCCTTTCAGTACTTTAAATATATCCTGCCATTCCCTTCTGTCCTGCAGTTTCTGCTGAAAGATCAACTGTTAAGGGTATGGTGTTTCCCTTGTATGTTACTTGTTGCTTCTCCCTTGCTGCTTTTAATATTCTTTCTTTGTGTTTAGTCTTTGTTAGTTTGATTAGTATGTGTCTTGGTGTGTTTCTCCTTGGGTTTATCCTGTATGGAACTCTTTGTGCCTCTTGGACTTGATTGACTGTTTCCTTTTCCATGTTGTGAAAATTTTCAACTATAATCTCTTCAAAAATTTTCTCATACACTTTCTTTTTCTCTTCTTCTGTGACCCCTATAATTCGAATGTTGGCACATTTGATATGGTCCCAGAGGTCTCTGAGATGGTCCTTAGTTCTTTTCATTCTTTTTACTTTATTCTGCTCTTCAGAAGTTATTTTTAACTTCCAGCTCATTGATTTGTTCCTTTGCTTCAGATATTCTGCTATTAATTCCTTCTGGAGTATTTTTAATTTAAGTAATTATGTTGTTTGCCTCTATATGTTTATTTTTTAATTCTTCTAGATCTTTGTTCATTGATTCTTGTATTTTCTCCATTTTGTTTTCAAGATTTTTGATCATTTTTGCTATCATTATTCTGAATTCTTTTTCAGGTAGTTTGCCTATTTCCTCTTCATTTATTTGGACTTCTGTGTTTCTAGTTTGTTCCTTCATTTGTGCAGTATTTCTTGCCTTTTCATTATTTTTCTTTTAACATATTGTGTTTGAGGTCTCCTTTTACCAGGCTACAAGGAAAGTCGAATTCTTTCCTTGAAGAAGGTTGAATTCTTTCTTCCTTTTGGTTTCTGCCCTCCTAAGGTTGGTCCAGTGGTTTGTGTGAGCTTTGTGAGATTTGTGCTGAGTTTTTGTTTGTTTGTTTTTCCTCTAATGGGCAAGGCTGAGTGAGGTGGTAATCCTGTCTGCTGATGATTGGGTTTGTATGTTTTTTTCTTTGTTGTGTATACGAGGCATCCTGCACACAGTGCTACTGGTGGTTGGGTGATGCCCAGTCTTATATTCAAGTGGTATCCTTTGTGTGAGTTCTTACTATTTTATACCTTGCCTGGAAAATTCCATGGATGGAGGAGCCTGGTAGACTGCAGTTCATGGAGTCGCTAAGAGTTGGATACGACTGAGTGACTTCACTTTCACTTTTCACTTTCCTGCATTGGAGAAGGAAATGGCAACCCACTCCAGTGTTCTTGCCTGGAGAATCCCAGGGACGGGAGAGGCTGGTGGGCTGCCGTCTATGGGGTCACACAGAGTCGGACACGACTAAAGTGACTTAACAGTAGCAGGTTGGTCATAACTTTCCTTCCAAGGAGTAAGCGTCTTTTAATTTCATGGCTGCAATCACCATCTGCAGTGATTTTGGAGCACAAAAAAATAAAGTCTCACTGTTTCCACTGTTTCCCCATCTATCTGCCATGAAGTGATGGGATGATCTTAGTTTTCTGAATGTGGAGCTTTAAGGCAACTTTTTCACTCTCTTCTTTCACTTTCATCAAGAAACTCTTTAGTTCTTCTTCACTTTCTGCCATAAGAGTTGTGTCATCTGTATATCTGAGGTTATTGATATTTTTCCCGGCAGTCTTGATTCCAGCTTGTGCTTCTTCCAGCCCAGTGTTTCTCATGATGTACTCTGCATATAAGTTAAATAAGCAGGGTGACAATATACAGCCTTGACATACTCCTTTTCCTATTTGGAACCAGTCTGTTGTTCCATGTCCACTTCTAACTGTTGCCTCCTGACCTGCATACAGGTTTCTCAAGAGGCAGGTGAGGTGGTCTGGTATTCCCATCTCTTTCAGAGTTTTCCATAATTTCTTGTGATCCACACAGTCAAAGGCTTTGGCATAGTCAATAAAGCAGAAATATTTTTCTGGAACTCTCTGGCATTTTTGATGATCCAACGGATGTTGGCAATTTGATCTCTGGTTCTTCTGCCTTTTCTAAAACCAGCTTGAACATCTGGAAGTTCACGGTTCACGTATTGCTGAAGCCTGGCTTGGAGAATTTTGAGTATTACTTTACTAGCATGTGAGATGAGTGCAATTGTGTGGTAATTTGAGCATTCTTTGCCATTTCCTTTCTTTGGGGTTGGAATTAAAACTGACCTTTTCCAGTCCCGTGGACACTGCTGAGTTTTCCAAATTTGCTGACATATTGAGTGTAGCACTTTCACAGCATCATCTTTTAGGATTTGAAATAGCTCAACTGGAATTCCATTACCTCCACTAGCTTTGTTTGTAGTGATGCTTTCTAAGGCCCACTTGACTTTGCATTCCAGGATATCTGGCTCTAGGTGAGTGATCACAGCATCGTGATTAACTGGGTCATGAAGATCTTTTTTGTACAGTTATTCTGTGTATTCTTGCCACCTCTTCTTAATATCTTCTGCTTCTGTTAGGTCCATACCATTTCTGTCCTTTATTGAGCCCATCTTTGCATGAAATGTTCCCTTGGTATCTCTAATTTTCTTGAAGAGATCTCTAGTCTTTCCCATTCTGTTGTTTTCCTCTGTTTCTTTGCATTGATCCCTGAGGAAGGCTTTCTTATCTCTTCTTGCTATTCTTTGGACTGCATTCAAATGGGCATATCTTTCCTTTTCTCCTTTGCTTTTCGCTTCTCTTCTGTTCATAGCTACTTGTAAGGCCTCCTCAGACCATATTGCTGTTTTGCATTTCTTTTTCCTGGGTATGGTCTTGGTCCCTGTCTCCTATACAATGTCATGAACCTCTGTCCGTAGCTCATCAGGCACTCTGTCTATCAGATCTAGTCCCTTAAATCTATTTCTCACTTCTACTGTATAATCATAAGAGATTTGATATAAGTCATATCTGAATGGTTTAGTGGTTTTCCCCACTTTCTTCAATTTCAGTCCGAATTTGGCAATAAGGAGTTCATGATCTGAGCCACAGTTGGTTCCCGGTCTTGTTTTTGCTGACTGTATAGAGCTTCTCCATCTTTGGCTGCAAAGAATATAATCAATCTGATTTCGGTGTTGGCCATCTAGTGATGTCCATGTGTAGAGTCTTCTCTTGTGTTGTTGGAAGAGGGTGTTTGCTATGACCAGTGTGTTTCCTTGGCAAAACTCTATTAGCCTTTGCCCTCCTTCATTCTGTACTCCAAGGCCAAATTTGCCTGTTACTCCAGGTGTTTCCTGACTTCCTACTTTTGCCTTCCAGTCAACTATAATGAAAAGGACATCTTTTCTGAGTGTTGTTTCTAAAAGGTCTTGTAGATCTTCATGGAACCGTTCAACTTCAGCTTCTTCAGCATTACTGGTTGGGGCATAGACTTGGATTACCGTGATATTGGATGGTTTGCCTTGGAAATGAACAGAGATCATTCTGTCATTTTTGAGATTGCATCCAAGTACTGCATTTTGGACCCTTTGTTGACTATGATGGCTACTCCATTCTTTTAAGGGATTCCTGCCCACAGTAGTAGATAAAATGGTCATCTGAGTTAAATTCACCCATTCCAGTCCATTTTAGTTCACTGATTCCTAGAATGTCGATGTTCACTCTTGCCATCTCCTGTTTGACCACTTCCAATTTGCCTTGATTCATGGACCTAACATTCCAGGTTCCTGTGCAATATTGCTCTTTACAGCATCGGACCTTGCTTCTACACCAGTTACATCCACAACTGGATGTTGTTTTTGCTTCGGCACCATCCCTTCATTCTTTCTTAATTTATTTCTCCACTGATCTCCAGTATCATATTGGGCACCTACCGACCTGGGGAGTTCATCTTTCAGTGTCCTATCTTTTTGCCTTTTCATACTGTTCATGGGGTTCTCAAGGGAAGAATACTGAAGTGGTTTGCCATTCCCTTCTCCAGTGGACCGTATTCTGTCAGACCTCTCCCCCATGACCTGTCCATCTTGGGTGGCCCCACACAGCATGGCCTAGTTTCATTGAGTTAGACAAGGCTGTGGTCTATGTGATCAGACTGGCTAGTTTTCTGTGATTGTGCTTTCAGTCTGTCTGCCCTTTGATGCCGTCTCTCAGTGCCTGGTGTCTTCCTTGGGTTTCTCTTACCTTGGACGTGGGGTATGTCCTCACAGCTGCCGTTCCTGACCATGGACGTGGGGTATCTCCTCTCTGCTGCTCACTGATCCTGTACCACCCAACTGCCACTAGCTGTTCCTGTGCGGCAGCCACTGCTGGCCTCTCTGCTGCTCGCGGCTCCTGTATCACCCAACTGCCTCTAGCCGCTCCTGTGCCTTGCCTTCTCTCAGCACCTACTGTCTTATTTGGGTTTCTCTTACCTTGGACGTGGTGTATCTCCTCTCTGCCGCTCGCTGAGGCTCCTGCGCCGCTTGCTGCCGCTTGCTGCTCCTGTTGTGGTGCTATTGCTGCCGCTGCTGCTGCTAAGCTGCTTCAGTCATGTCCGACTCTGTACGACCCCATAGATGGCAGCTCACAAGGCTCCGCCATCCCTGGGATTCTGCAGGCAAGAACACTGGAGTGGGTTGCCATTTCCTTCTCCACCTGTTGTGGTGCATGGGCTTTTACTTACAGTGACTTCTCTGGTTGTGGAGCATAGGCTCTAGGCACATGGGCTTCAGTAGTTGCAGTGGGGCTTAGTAGTTATGGTCCATGGGCTTTAGTTGCTCTGCAGTATATGGAATCATCTTGGCCCAGGGATTGAGCCTGTGTCCTCTGCATTGACAGGTGGACTCTTATCTACTGTACCACTAGAAAAGTCCTCCTCTTAATTTTTTTCTAAAAAGAATCTCCCCTTACATTTGTAATTGGATTGGTTGAATTTTTAAAAAATATTTATTTCTATTTTTTTGGCTGCACTGAATCTTATTTGTGGCACGTGGGATCTCTGATCTTCGTTGGGAAGACAGGATCTTTAATTACAGCTTTCAAACTCTTAGTTGTCACATATGGGATCTAGTTCCCTGACCAGGGATTAAACCTGGGGCTGCTGCATTAGGAACATGGAGTCTTAGCCACTGGACCCCCCAGGTTGAATATTATTAGTTCCTTTTTGTTCTCTAGCACAGTGTTTCTCAAAGTGTGTCCTCGTACCAGCTGCATCAGGGCTACCAAGCAGCTTGTTTGTTAAACTGCAAGTTCCTGCCTTAGGCGGCATGCCCATGAAATCTGAACTTTTGGAGATTAAGGTCTGGGAAACTACATTTTAATATAAGCCAACCAGATTATACATATGCAAGTTAAAGTTTAAGAGACCCAGTGCTGTAGTACTTTGAAAGCTTATCTTTGCATTTCTGAAAAGACAGAGTTAAACATGGGTTTTGATGGATATTGAAGATTAATTAGTAAAAGTAAAGTACAGTGTTAGTCACTCAGTCGTCTGACTTTTTGTGACCCCATTTGCTGTTCGCCTGCCAGGTTCTTCTGTCCATGGCAGTATTCCAGGCAAGAATGCTGGAGTGGAGTGGAGTCAGGAACCATTCCCTTCTTCAGGGGATCTTCCCAACCCAGGGATAGAACCCAAGTCTCGCTCATTGTGGGCAGATTATTTACTTTCTGAGACACCAGGGAGGCCCAGTAAATGTAAACATTTCCGTTTTGAAGAAGGCCAGACTCTTGGAATGCTTTCACTTCTTTGACCTTGAGGCTCCTTTCATTCTCTACTCCCGCTGCCTCCTATACAGTATTTTGTTAAATTCATTTGGAATATTACCTATTTTATTTATTTAATTTCTATTTCTTGCAGTAATAATAATTTCTAATTATTTGATACAGGTCAGGCTCCCCAGGAGGTAGTCACTGAAACAGAGAAGAAGTTTATTAGGGCGTGCTCTTGGGATCAAGAACTGGGGAAAAGAGAAGGGAAAAGGAGCAGGACAAGTCAGAGGAAAAAGTCTGTGATGCAGGCCTGGGGAAACCTTAGCCTGACCTGGGGGACTATGAAGGTGGATGACTTTTCAGAGCTGTTTGAGTTGCAGAGAAAAGACTGGGCTTTATACCTTTGGGTAGATCAGTCATCAGGTAAGGGCCACCCAGGGAGGAGATGTGACTTCAGGTGAGGCCTGACCAATGAGGGCTGCTCCCTGGAGAGACTCCCAGCAGGTGAAGCCATAAGTCCTATTTTCCTGAAGGGCCATCTGACAACACAGCACAGCATCAACCACAGGTCTCAGGAGCATTCTATGAACAACCATTTTGAAGTAGCTATAACTTCAAATCAGTAACTATAACTTCAAACTATAATCAGGTTTTTTTGTGGCCTTTTTTGGTGTTCATTTTTTCATTGGTCTTCAGATAATTATTTTGATCAAAGTTCATGGACTGTAAACTTTATGAGTTCCTTCATATATAAAAACGCCTTTATTTTGCCTGTTATATGTTTGGCTAAGTATATAATTTGAGGTTCAAAAGTTTCTCCTCTCAGAATTTAGAAGAAAGTGTGCCATTGTCTTCTGGCATTCACTATGGCAAATAAGAGTTCTGGTGTAAATTTTGTTTTCAGTCCTTCATAGGTATCCTTTTCCTTTCCTGTCTCTAACAGGAGACTTTTCGATTTCTCTTTTTCTTAGAACTCATACATCTTTCCAAAATAGTCTAAGTGTGTTTTTCCCCTCCTGATTGGTACTTGGTGTACCCTTCTTTCAAACTGAGGACTCAAGTATCCACTAAGGGAAATTTCCTCCTCTAAGTTCTTTGATTATTTCTCTACTTTCTTCGATCTCTCCTCATTTTATCAAACTCGTATTGTTATACTGACAACGGGACTTGTGGGTGTATCTCTCATGTCTTTAAACTTTTCTATTATACTTTTTTCTCTTTACCTCATTGCAGTGCATTCTGGGAAAATCACTCTGCTTTCTCTGCCAGTTCACCCATGCACTCCCTGGCTGACTCCTTTCATCTATTCAGCCCAATGTGAAGTTTTTAATTTTGGTAGTGATATATTTAATTTCTATGTATTCTTTTTTACTTTTTATAGCATTGTGTTCTTTGTGCCACCCAATTTCTGGGGATATGAATTACAGTTAATATTCTCCCTGTTTAGTCTATATTGGTAACTAGTGTGTTTTTCCTTATTCCTTTTTTAGCTGACAGTAACTTCAAATTCTTTAACAGGAACCCTGGATCCATGGTTTGTTTGCTTGTTGTTTGAATTGTGGTAAAATAAGCATAAAGTGAAATTTACCATTTTAATCATTTTGAAGTGTACAATCAAGTGATATTAAGTATATTCACTGTATTGTGGAACCATCACCACTATTCATTTCCAGAACTTTAAAAAATATCCCCTGCAGAAACTCTGTACCCATTAAATAACTTGTTAGTCTCTTCTTCCTGAGACCCTGGTAACCTCTGTGATACTTTATTTCTGTATGAATTTGCCTCTTCTAGGTACTTTATATAAATTGGATCATACAATATTTGTCCTTTTCTATCTGGCTTATTTCATTTACCATAATGTTTGGGGCTTCCCTAGTAGCTCAGCTGGTAAAGAATCCACCTGCAATGCAGGAGACCCTGGTTTGATTCCTGGGTTGGGAAGATCCCCTGGAGAAGGGAACAGCTCCCCATTCCAGTATTTTTGCCTGGAGAATTCCATGGACAGAGGAGCCTGGCAGGCTACAGTCCATGGGGTCACAAAGAGTCAGACACACGACTGAGTGACTTTCGCTTTCAATATTCATCCATATTGTAGCATATATCATAATTTCCTTTCTTTTTTAATTTAAGGCTGAATCATCTTCCATTGTGTGTATATAACACATTTTGTTTATTCAGTTATCTGTTGATTGACATTTCGGTTGTTTCCACCTTGGCTATTGTAAATAATATTGCTGTGAACATTGGTGTGTAAATATTTGTTCAAATGTTTGCTTTTACTTATTTTTAAAATTTTTATTGGAATATAGTTGATTTACAATGTTGTGTTAGTTTCAGGTGTATAGCAAAGTGAATCAGTTATGCAGATATGTACGTATATCCACTCCTTTTTTTTTTTTTTTTTTTTTTTTGAGCCTTTTCTCATATAGGCCATTACAGAGTATTGAGTGGAGTTCCCTGTGCTATACAGCAGGTTCTTATTAGTTATCTAATTGCTTTCTCTTCTTTTGAGTATATACCCAGAAGTGGAATTACTAGACTGTATGGTAACTCTGTGTTAGATTTTTGAGGAACAGCTATAATTTTCCACGGTGGCTGCACCTGTGTTTTACATTTCTATTACAGTGCACCAGGGTTCCAGTATCTTCACATCCTCACTAACACTTGTTATTTTCCATTTTATTATTTTCTTTATTATAGTCATCCTCATGTGTGTGAAGCAGTATTTCATTGTGATTTTAATTTGCATTTCTCTAATGACCAGTATTGGAAGAAAAGTTATGACCAACCTAGATAGCATATTCAAAAGCAGAGACATTACTTTGCCAACAAAGGTCTGTCTAATCAAGGCTATGGTTTTTCCAGTGGTCGTGTATGGATGTGAGAGTTGGTCTGTGAAGAAGGCTGAGCACCGAAGAATTGATGCTTTTGAACTGTGGTGTTGGAGAAGACTCTTGAGAGTCCCTTGGACTGCAAGGAGATCCAACCAGTCCATTCTGAAGGAGATCAGTCCTGGGATTTCTTTGGAAGGAATGATGCTGAGGCTGAAACTCCAGTACTTGGGCCACCTCATGCAAAGAGTTAACTCATTGTAAAAGACTCTGATGCTGGGAGGGATTGGGGGCAGGAGGAGAAGGGGACAACAGAGGATGAGATGGCTGGATGGCATCACTGACTCGATGGACATGAGTCTGAGTGAACTCTGGGAGTTGGTGATGGACAGGGAGGTCTGGCGTGCTGCGATTCATGGGGTCGCAAAGAGTCGGACACGGCTGATCGACTGAACTGAACTGAATGACTAGTAATTTTGAGTGTTTTTCTTGTGCCTTTTGGCTATTTGTATATCTTCTTTGGAGAAACATGTATTCAAGTCCTTTGCCCAGTTTTGAGTTGGGTTGCTTATGTTTTTGTTGTTGTTGAGTTGTAGAAGTTCCTTATATACTCTGCATATTAATCCCTTATGAGATATGTGATTTGCAAACATTTTCTCCAGATCCACTGGTTTTGGAGGTATAAGGTAGGAATATCTATTGGAATTTGCAATATCTTCTCTTCTGGGTACAGAAACACAAGCCATTACTTTGTTGGATCACTGTTGCATTTCTCAGGGACTAGCATCTTTTCTGGGAGTCTCTATCTTTGAGAACTACTCTTGAGCGAAGGCCATAGTCACTTACTCTGAGAAAAAAAGAATTGGATAGCTATTATCATTCGTATAATATGATAATGCTTTCAGCTGCAAATATAGTACACTCAAATGAAACTGGCTTAAACAATAAGGAAGTATACTGTCTCTCAGAGCAGACCCAGCCAGAGGATGGGCTTCAGAACTGGCTGATTGAGAAGTTCAACAGTGTCATCAAAGGCCCAGATTCTGTTGGTTTCTCAGTTTTTTTCTATATACAATGTTAATCTTATCCTAACCTTTTGTTGTAGGTTGTGTATTTTTGATAGTCAGGTCTGCATACTTTTCAGTCTGGCAAATATCCACTTGTCTTAATGGCCATATCTTAGTCACATGCTTATTCCTAAACCTGAGACATGAGACTGCACTAAGACCAAAGTCTGCCACCCTTGAAACTGAAAGGGTTGGTCATCCCACAGGTATATGCCCTGTTTGGAGGAGTGAAACAAAATAGGGGTTCCATTAGGAAGAAAGAGAAAATGAGTGCTGTAGGTAATCAATACTATTCACCAACCACTATTAGTAAATTACCAAGTTCAAACCTCACTCTTTCCCCCTCATCCTATTTTCTCTAATCTTGAGGCATTCCAAGGTTCTATTGGGAAACTAATTTGGGGTGGGGATGTCTTTTCTGTTGTCTTTTAGACTTAGTTGGTTTCACTATCAATCTGCTTTATATCTTCCAATAATTTCTCACTTTGGGGAGGTCTAACAATATACCCCTTTCCTTTCCATGTTTGCCTTGAACTCATCTTTATGTTTGTATTTCTTCTATCATTCTTGCTTGATGTTGGGAGTAAGACGGAACACTAGCATTTGGCTAGCCCTCTTGAACTGGAGGTCAACATACCTCAAAACTCAGGATTTTCTGACCTCTTATGCTTGACCCAATTATTTGGATTAAAACTCTCCAGAGTAGGTCTCCAAGTGTTGGTCTAAAGACTGGTGCCAATCTGTATACTATCAGTCTACAACTAGTCTAAAATTTAGAAATTTTTTTATAGTGACATTTCTAGGACATCAAGCACATGATCAGTGGACTCTGTTTTTTGAACAGGAGAGACAACTTTAGGAGGTGTTGAACTCACTTGGTGAGTTGCATGTGTTATGAGCTGCATACTACTCATGCTGCTGCTGCTAAGCTGCTAAGTCGCTTCAGTCGTGTCCGACTCTGTGCGACCCCAGAGACGGCAGCCCACCAGGCTCCCCCGTCCCTGGGATTCTCCAGGCAAGAACACTGGAGTGGGTTGCCATTTCCTTCTCCAATGCATGAAAGTGAAAAGTGAAAATGAAGTCGCTCAGTCGTGCCCAACTCTTAGCGATCCCATGGACTGCAGCCTACCAGGCTCCTCCATCCATGGGATTTTCCAGGCAAGAGTACTAGAGTGGGGTGCCATTGCCTTCTCCGGCATACTACTCATAGCACATACCTAACACCTATAGTTATGTAGCCTGACACATATAATTAGGCTATATAATGTTCCAGCATTGACTGGGAAAACAAAGCATCAAACGAAATCTGGCCTTTCATCACAGAAAATTTGAGAAGCCTGATCTATATACAATTTGAATATTCTCAGTTTGGTAAATAAATTTATTTACCCACTCAAATATAATACCATGGCTGGATTTTTGTATTTAATATGCAGATTGAAGATTTCTAATCCCTTTTCTATGAAAAAAACTTTCCCCCTAAATGTTTTCTAACTCAATTATGTTACCTAAATGAAATGAAATGAAATGAAATGCCTTGATGTAGCAATTGTTATGGACTCAAAGCTACTGGAGTTTGGTGCCTTCAACAGCAGTAAATGTTGAACTACCTCAGAGGAATTATTATTTTTATTTTTTGTGCAGCGAAGCTGTTAATGCACCTTCTCCTGGATTTCTGAGTCCTAACTACTTGACTGGGGCTCCTAAAACCTCACTTGCTGTTATCTTACCATCACCCTTGGTTTTTCATTTTGGTTTCCAACTTGATCTTCAGCTCATCCGTTTCTAGAATTGCTTTTTCTACTCTGCTTTCCTGATTCTCTTCCAAGGTAGCCTGGAACTGACTCAGGTTTTTCATTTTGTTTCAGTCTCTTCCCTTGCAGTCTTCAACTCATTCCTTTTTCTCTCTGAGCACACCTCTTCATTCTCTTCTTCTGAACCATAAGTATAGTGCCTTGTTCTCTCACCTAGGTACAGGCAGTTATAAAATAATATTTGTTAATATTTATTACCAGCTTTCTATGTGCAAAGCTTTTGCTAGTTGCTTAACACATATTGTATCACTCAAAGGTAGGTTTTTTTACCTTCACAAAGGTCATACAGGGTCATACAGCTTGTAAGTAGCAGAGCCAGGAGTTGAACCTAGATAGATAAACTCAAGCCCGGATAGCATTAGAGTCCAGCTGAGGAGTCCTTTCCATTCAGGTTTGGCAAATGCATCATGTTTTTGTGGAAAAAGGAAGTTATGTTCTCTTTCAATGTGAAAAGTAAAAGTATTAGTCACTCAGTCATGTCTGACTCTTTGTGACCCATGGACCATAGCCCACCAGGCTCCTCTGTCCGTGGGATTCTCCAGGCAAAAATACTGGAGTGGGTTGCCATTTGCTTCTTCAGGGGATCTTCCTTACCCAGGGATTGAACCCGCATCTCCTGCATTGCAGACAGATTCTTTATCATCTGAACCACCAGGGAAGTACTTGTTTTCAATACCTTTATGAAAACATCAAATAATAGTATTTATTATTGTTGGTTTTTTTTTTTCTCTCTGGCCTCAAAGCAAAATGACTGCAAACTTGCAGCTGATTTTTTTAAGTATTAAAGATGAAGATTCTTTTCTTTTTATGAGCTTATAATTTATTTCTTTGAGGCCACCATCCTAAATAAATATATTTTGAGTAAAAGCCTGAGACTACTTTCTTTATTCCCATCTAGTTGCATTTCATCAAGTAGAAGAGTTATATATATTATATATATATATATATATATATATATATAATATTAAGTAATCTTGGTGTTGATCCCTAGGATACAACTAGTGTTAAAACTTCCTCCATTTCTATAATTAGAGGATCATTTAACTTACTTATTTCATGTTTAATTGTTTTTTTATCCTTGCTCTAATTGCTTGAGAATCCCAAGTGCTGTTTTTAAAAAATGTCTCTGGTAGAAGAATTGAAAGAGACACATGTTTTCCAGTGTTCATTGCAGCACCGTTTTCAACAGCTAGGACATGGAAGCAACCTAGATGTCTATCAGCAGACAAATGATTAAGAAAGTTGTGGTACATATACACAATGAAATATTACTCAGCTATTAAAAAGAACACATTTGAATCAGTTCTAATGAGGTGGATGAAACTGGAGCCTATTATACAGAGTGAAGTAAGTCAGAAAGAAAAACATCAATACAGTATATTGACACATATATATGGAATTTAGAAAGATGGTAACGACGACCCTATATGCAAGACAGTAAAAGAGACACAGATATAAAGAACAGACTTTTGGACTCTGTGGGAGGAGGCGAGGGTGGGATGATTTGAGAGAATAGCACTGAAACATGTATATGTGAAATAGATCACCCGGTCCAAGTTTGATGCCTGAAACAGGGCACTCAAAGCCAGTGCACTGGGACAACCCAGAGGGATAGGGTGCGGAGGGAGGTGGGAGGGGGTTTGGGATAGGGGACACATATACGCCCGTGGTTGATTCATGTCATTGTATGGCAAAAACCACCACAATATTGTAAAGTAATTAGCCTCCAATTAAAATAAATTAAAAAAAAAAAAGTGTCTCTGGTAGAGAATGTTATTAAAAGCTTCCAAAAATGTAAATATATGTTTATTTGTTCTCTTTAATGTGCATTCTGTTGGATAAGATGACTTTTCTTGTGTTGCTTTGGAAGACAATTGATGATATTAGATATTTACCCCTTTTTAACGTTTATTTCTTTGAGTTATCATAGGCTTTAAATTTTTTAAGTTCTTTCATCTGGGAAAAGAGTATATTGAATATTTCTTTGTGTATTACTACCCTCCTCCAACATGACACACAATTCTTGACATATTTATTAAGTAGTGTAAAGGTAGAATTCTAAGGAAGAAAAAAATACCAAGGAAAAGAACAAAACATATTCATGATTAATTTTCCACTAGATTACCATCGGACTGTATGTGCTTCTCAGCTTCATCTAACACCCTGTGGTTTCCCTGTTGCAAAGGGGAGAGTTAAGGTAATTTTAGATCCAGTTAGCCAGAGGAATTAGCTAGTTCCTAATATATGTATGAGCCGGACTTCTGAACTCCTTTCTTGCACCAAGTTGTTAACTCAAAGAGAAAATTATGTAAGATGACTTAGCAGCAGCAGCATAGGGGGAAAAAACCTTGAGAGACCAGTTAAGTATGGGAAATACTTTAGTCTGGGAAGAATAATTAGTTCCAAATTAACCTGGACTTGAGAAATTAAGCTAGGAACAATAAAGTGGTCTGCAGGTATGTCGTTCTAAAAAGCATAGCCATCTAGAATTTTTTTTTTTTTTACTAAAACTCTCAGAGAAAAATACAAAGGAGAGGTACATTTAATTTAGATTCAGAGAAAATGGGCACAGACTTTCTCAGTTTAAGAGATATGTAAGAAGGAGAGTAAAAAGGAAAATGTCAAACTCTTGGATATTTAAAACCATACTTAGTTGGTATAGAGGTGAAGTCAGAGAAAGAATTACAGTCCAGTGAAGGATTACTGTTATAAATTGCTCCCACGGTGCTAGTCCACAAAATTCCAGGCCAGGGTAAGACAGGAAATTTGAAAACAGTTCTATTTTCTACAATTAGTGCAATCAGCTCTTTCTCTGAGTTTGTAGCAATATTTGTCTTTAAGTGAAATAAAAATATGTAGGGCAGTGCCTAGTACAGAATCAGTATTCAAATTCCTTCCCCTTTTCAGGGACAAATGAATAATTGGCCACTTTTCTATTAAAAGCTATTAAACTTACAAAATGCAGTGAACGGAGTCTCTTCAGATAGTGTAGTATCCCTCTTTTCTCTGGCGTGGCCAGATGATGACCAGGGTACCAAGAGTGACTCTTTGATAGAGTCTATAAATATCTTCCAGCCAGCTCTCGCACAGGGATCCTGACCTCTGATCTGTGGTAGTATGCCTGTGAAGATCCCTACTATGCTACCGGAGGCGGGGGGGGATGAGGGGGGCAGGAATTAGTGGTTTCTGAACTATTTAATCAGATCAAGAGGTTTTAGTTGGTCTTTCATGGATTTTGTGGTTTAGGGCATGTGTATGCTCTGGGCCTAATAATTATTCCTGTCATGCCTTTCCTCTTCCACAAACCAGTTCAATATCTGTAGTGTACCTGCTTTATATCAGGTTCTGTGCATAGCACTAGGATTACAAAGATGAATATTTCGTAGTTTGTGCCCTCTAGGAGGTTAGAGTCTTGGAAGAGCCATATGGACACAGAAAGACATCACCCTGGTTTTACAATGTGATGAGTGTAATAATCAAGATGCAGAAGTTACCATAGGAATTTAGAGGTACCACCACCAAACTCAAATTGGAGATCAATGACAGCTTCCTAGAGGAAGTGATTTCTAAGGCAAAACTTAAGGGAAGAATTGGAGTTGGTGACATTAAAGGAGGGAAATTGAGCTTCAATTTTCTTACGTATAAAATGAGAATCATATCGCCTGCCTCTTAAGACTTTTGTAAGGACTAATTAAAACACATATGTAAAACATTTAGCAGAATCCTGTTACATACTGAACACTTAGAGACATTGTGGTAATGGTGGTGGTGATGATGATGATCAAGATAATGACTGAATCGAGTTAGGGGCAACAACCTAAACAGACAGAGAAGTTCTTTTAATACCTTGCATTTCACACTCATTCCCACATCATCTTTAGTTGTAGTGTGAGAATTTCTCACTGCAGTGGCTTCTCTTGTTGCAGAGCACAGGCTCCAGAGTGTGGGCTCAGTAGTTGTGGCACATGGACTTACTGGCTCTGCAGCGTGTGGAATCTTCCCGGAACAGGGATCGAACCCCACATCCCCTGCATCAGCAGGCAGATTCTTATCCACTGTACCATCAGGAAAGTCCAGAATTGTTTTTTTAACTAGACCCTGGTTCTGCTACCTGGAAATGGCTTGCAAGTCATTTCCTCCACAGTTCCTGGCTCTGCTCTCTGATAGGCATCCATACTTTCCATTGCTTGCCTTGACCTCTTCTGGAAAGGATGTTAGAGAGTGTGTTCTCTGAACAATTTTTTTTCTGTCTGCTTTCTGTCTAGTGAAGGAGGCCAAGAGGCCTTTTTCATATTTTGAACAGTATCTATCATATTTAGTTTTACCTGGTGGCTACTTTTTCCATTACAACTGTCTCAGTAATTTGTGTTTTATATAACTTGACTTAACTCCATGTTTTGAAAAACTTACTGTAGATTCTTTTGGGGACATACCACTCTTTTGGACTGAATCAGTGCTAATTTGGGAATGTCTTATCAGGCTGCTGGGAGGCCCAGGTACATTTTTGTCCCACTGAGGGATCTACTCTGTATTACCTCACATCTTTCTGAGGTCCCAACAAAAATTTCACAGCCCCATCCTTGATTTGACCTGGATCCTGAGGCTATTTCTTAATTTGAAACCCATTTACTGCCTTGAAAAAGCTACACATGAAAAACAATTTCACTTTGCAACTTAGCAAATTCTGGCCCTACTAGATTCTATATAAATTCTTCCTGAAAACTGGCCAGTTCTTTTCCGAGTTCTTCTCTTTCTTGAGGTGGCTTATTTATCTGCAGCAGCTAGTAAGAACCATTTGATACTTTCAGTATTCTTCCTAAAAATCTCTTTACTCAAGTCCCAATGTTCATTGGGTACATCTTCTGTATTCTAAGTTATCATAGCTGTGCTTTTACCAAATATTTTTCCACCACAAAACATGGGTCACATTTCTGAAGCTAAGTGCCACATTTTTAGTTTTTGTTATAGTAGTACCACACTTCTAGGTATCTATTTTCTATTGACACAAATATGTTTCAGGACAAAGAATGACGGATCTCATAAGCATTCAAAATAAGCATTTATGTAGTTGTAGGTGACTATGTAGTTACCTGATTCAGGTTAAGCTTAGGTGATCTTGGCTGTGCTTACTCATATTTGTTGGAGGTCACCAGCCTCCTCTAGAATATTCTTGGCTGGGATGACTGATGTAATTTAGTGTACTTCATGTGCCTTTTATCCTCCAGAAATGTGGGAATGTTCTCATGGGAGTCATAAAGATGCATGAGCCAGAGCAGTCTTCCTATACATAGACTAGGATGGATAACTTGTATGGATATAAATAGATGAATAACTTATAGACCTAAATATGAAATCAGAACTAGAAAGCCTCTAAAAGAACATGGAAAGACGTTTTCAAATCATAAAATTAAAAAAATTGATAAATTTCACTTTATTAAAATAAAAAAATTCTGATCATCAAAAGATAGCATTAACAGGAATTCATTGGTGGTCAGTACTTTCACTGCTGGGGCCCAAGTTCCATCACTCGTAGGTGAACTAAGATCCTACAAGCGTCACTGTGCAGCCAAAATAAGATACCATTAAGAAAATGAATAAATAAACCAGATTGGGGGAAATATTTGAGGTGTATGTATTCGACAAGATTTGTATCCAGAATGTGTAAAGAACTAGAAATCCACAATAGAAACAAAAAGCCCATTTTAAAATAGGCAAAAGACTTGGTAAGACTTTCAAGGAGATATAGGAATGATCGGGTGAAAAGATACTCAAATATCATTCGTTGTCAGAGTAAAATTCATAAGAAAACCAATCAGAACAGCTTAAATAAAAACAACTCAAAATGGTGCAACCATTTCAGAGAATTGTTCATCAGTTTCTTGTAAGGTTTAACCTACTATTAAAGCAGTTCAGTTTGAAGAAAAAAAAAAAGAAAAAGAGATATTCTCTATTACACTGAAGGCCTCTAGACTAAATCTGAAGAAGTTAATTCACCTCGCATTAGATGGGTATTTCCAAAAGAATTTTTATCTAGTGTGTGATTTTTCTGTGAAGATGGTTTGGGTTGGGATTTTCAGCAGCTGTGTCTTAAAGAGAAGTGGTCATATGTCTGTGTGGTTACTCCTTTTTCTACAATACACCTTATGGCTTGAAGGGGAAGCTAGATGTTTCAAGAACACGGAAACTACTGCTTCCTCTGCCTTAACTTATTTTTTAATTACAAAAGTAACATTCTTTAAATGTTGAAATAATACGGAAGTGTATAAAAATTAAATGGCAAGTCTCCTTCTCCTTTTTCTTTAACGATCTCAGTCTCAGAGGCAGCACTGTCACAGTGTGGTGTGATTCCCTCCATAGCTTTTATCTTATTTCTAAGTATATATAATCGTATATGCATATCACAGTTTTGTTGTGTTTTTTCCACACAAATGGGAACAACCATGTATCCAATTATGCAGCTTGATTCACACCTTTTTCCAGTGAACATCATCTTGATTTTTTTCAGAAATTTGGGAGAATTTATTGAGATTTGGGAAGATTTATTGAAATTTGGGAGAATTTATTGAGATTTTTCCCCCCAAAAGAATCTGAGTAAAGGACACGGGCGTAGGTAGTTGTGTCTTTTCCTTTTTCCTCCCTCTTTCCTTCCCTCCCTTTCTGTCTCTCTCCCTTTCTTTCTTTTCTTCTTTCTTCCTCTCTCCCTTTCTCTCTTTCTTTCTGTTAATTCCAAGGAGCTGGAATGAAATATTAGGAAGAATATTATAGAGGAGGGCAAACCGATACAAACCAGGATCTTTGGGCTGACTAGTTCAATGGACCCGGGGACCAGTTTCATGGAGACTCTATCTTAGAGTCTCCATGTAGAACACACTTCAGAATTGTCCCTCTAAAATACAGAAGGCAACCCCATTTGCTAAGGGTTGCCACAAGAGGTTAATTTCCCTGCTCTTCTGGTCTACTCTGGGAGGGCTGAGAAAGCTTCTCAGCTTTGACAAAAGCTCTGGAAGAGAGCTTGAAACTGCAGCTGTTACTTGAGTTGGGTAGCCTTCAGCATGCATGGAAACTGTCCCCATAGCTGCAGCTGAGGTTAGGACCAAGAGGAGTGGCCCTAGATCCCAGAACGTTTATTACTGATATCTTTCCATAGTAGCACAGATAGATCTATGTTATTCTTTTAAGGGCTGCATGACATTCCCTGGATGTACGCTAATTAAATTAGCCATAATTAACCAAGTGTGGAATTGAGTGTGTGCTCTCTTTTTTTGCTGTTATAGTGATGTCCCTCTACCACATTATGACCAACTAGGCCAGCTGAAAGTCGTAGGTGAGGTGCCACGAAGCTACTGAAAATAGTGTGTTGAAATATCTGGCATTCTTCCCAGAGAAAGAATAAGATATCGTCTGACTGGCCCAGGTCTCTGCACAGCAAATGGAAAAATATACTGAAATGGAGCCCAAAGACAAATCTTTCCAATATTGCAATGTTTGTACCAGGAAAGCCTCCTATTTGATCAATCTATTCATTTGTAGAGTGTAAGACACTCAAAGTGTGTTATAACTTCTAAATAAATGATAATCTATATCCCTCCCAAATTATATAATCATTCATTTGGACTGTTCTTTAATGTCTATCCCCAGCTTTTGTCTCAAAAGTGTTAATATTTTCTCTCCAGTGTCTTTTAGATTTTAGGCATAAACAATCCAGTCTTGGGCATATTTATATTCTGCTCTGTTCTTACTAAAAAATATGAATAAGGAAAGCCCAATACTCTTCACAATATTAATTTGTGTTTTACCAACCAATATTAATCATTGACTGTATGCTGGTACTAGGCTCAACCCAAGGCCACAGTTATCTTTTACTTTAAGAGGCAGAATCAACATTCAAACCTGGGCCCAACTGACCTCAAAGCTTCTAGTTTATAATTTACCAAGATTTGTCATCTGTGAAACAAGTGATGTTATTAAATTGGGATGAACTACATTCAGAATAAGAAGTTGGCTTAAGAATGGATTCAGAACCAAATTTCCAATATTTTCTTTAAAGAATAGAAGTTCTCCCAGCCCTGAGATCAGCTGTACCTTCTTGGGTCCAGCCCTTAATGTCTCTGGAATTAACTTTATTAATCTATAAAATAGGATATTGGACTACTTTAATATTTTATTACTCTTTTCAGGGACATTTATACTGAACTGAATATATGTTGAAACTGGCAAATAAACATACTTCAGAGATCATAATGGTCATGAAGAATTTAAGATTTTTAAAACCCAATGTATGTTTGCTGCTGCTGCTGCTAAGTCACTTCAATCGTGTCCGACTCTGTGCGATGCCATAGATGGCAGCCCACCAGGCTCCCCTGTCCCTGGGATTCTCCAGGCAAGAACACTGGAATGTATGTTTAAAAGACATTATTACAAGGTTCTTAGATACAGGAATCAAAAATGCATGCTATGTGACCCGGAGTGTTTCCTAAGGAGTTTATGCGCATCACCTCATTTAACCCTCACAAAATAACTGAGTTAAATTACATTATTATGATCCCCATTTTTTAGTGATAGCAACTGACACCTGAAGATATTAAATAGTATACTGAAGGTCATATAGCTGGTAGGTTCCAGGACCAGTGCTCACCCCTAGCCTGCTAGATTCCAGAGCCCAAGTTCTTAATCTGTATTTTAAACTCTGTTCCAAAGAATAATTTAAAGTTTAATACCTGTTGCCTCCAAAGATAATTGTATTCAAATAGAGACTCTTAAAGATGCTTCTTTCACATAGTAATATACATCTAAGTTTCCTTTACATATGCATTATTTAAATTTTTTCTTGACAAATAAAAAAGGACATTCCCTTGTGGCTCTTGTGTCTGTAAGATGAGTACCCTCTGATTTTGCCCAAAGATAGAGAGGTGTCAGGTTAGAACTATTTGAGCCATTTGAGTTCTAGCCAGGCTAGAACTATTGAGAGGAGGCCAAGCCTCCTCTGAAAGGAGTTTACAAAGTTGTTGTCAGAAAAAAGCAAGCCAGAGGGAACATCAAGCCTGCTGGTAAATGAGATGGGGTGTGTAATCAAAGCTGGCTTTAGAAGACCTATTTTTAAAAGAGTTCATGGCTCACAAGAAGACTGAGTGAATGAGCAAAGCTAGTGTGACAGGAGTCTGGAGAGAGGACCTTATGGAACTTTTAGACCCTCCAGAAACCCAGATGGTATTCCCTGAGTGGAATTTTTTATAGCACTTTTAAATTGTGATACATGGTGGCAGCTTCAACATAATATCTTGGGCTCTCTCACAAGGTCGCAGGTAGGAAGAAGACGTCCATGCTTTCCTCACTTGCTCCTTTTCAGGGGCAGCTGGGTTAGTCTAGACAGAAAGAGGAAGGCATTTAGGTGTTTTCCATACCCTCTTCAGTCCTTTCCAGGAAGCTGAAAGTGACTTCAGCTCTCTACGAAGCTGGAAACCTTTTTAATTTCTGGAATGAATTTCCAGTTCAGTGGCCCGCATCTGACTGCTTGGCCTGCCAACTCCCTGGCTCTCTTGTATTATCTTTTCTCTCCTCAGATTCTTCTTCAGCCCTCAGGCCTGTCTTTCTCCGTATCCTTCTCTTGTCCCACAAACAGGGCCTGTGGGGCCAGGCTTCTGCTTGTGCCTTTATCTTAACACTCACCCACAGGAACTCAGAAGAAATGAGAAGTATCAGTCAATCTTTAGAGGTGCCCTCTGCTGGTTGTTGGCAATGCAACATCAAAATTAACGTCTGGAAATAGAGTTTCTTCGTTTAATAAAAATTTGAGTTGAAGACACTGGTAGATAGGAGAAAACACGGAGGAGAATGTTGCTATGAATTATAAAAGCTTTTAAATGCTACTGAATTGTGTTTGATTTACTGGGGCGTGCAGTAGAACAGTGGTTAACTGTGGGTGATTTTGCCCCCAGGGAACATTTTGCAGTGCCTAGAAACATTTTTGGTTGTCACAGCATAAGGTGAGAGTGTGCTACTTGCATGGGGTGGGTAGAAACAAGGGTTGCATAACAGCCCTCACCCACCCACCCCAACAGAGAATTATCTGACTCCAGTAGAGGGGGCCAAATTCAGATATGCCTGAGAATGCTCAAATCAGACTATTAGCATTCGGGGGTTTGAAAAAATTTAAAGATTACTTGAGCAGTTCCCAACCTTGGTTGCCCATAGGATCACTTAAGAAGCTTTAAAATACTGACATTTGGGTCCCATCCTTGGAGATTCTGATACAGTTTAATTTCTGGTTTGGGTGTGGTAAAAAACCAGGATTTTTTAATCTTTCCAGGTGGTTTTAATATTCAGGCAAAGTTGAGAACTGTTGATGTCATCCAAACCCCCATTGTTTTGGATAAAGCATCAAATCTTGGGAGATCAGATTTCAGTGTAACAGAGTGGCAGAACTGGAACAATATCTTGAGGAAAATACAATATCTTGAGGAAAAGATAATATGGCACTAGGGCTTCCCTGGTAGGCTCAGATGGTAAGGAGTCCATCTGCAATGCAGGAGACCTGGGTTTGATCCTTAGGTCCGGAAGATCCCTTGGAGAAGGAAATGGCAACCCACTCCAGTATTCTTGCCTGGAGAATCGCCATGGACAGAGGGGCTTGGCAGGCTACAGTCTGTAGTGTTGCAAAGAGTTGGACATGACTGAGCTACTAAGCACGGCTTGACTACACACCACACAGCAAAGCAAACACTGTGATAATATCTTATCACTTTTTTGGGGGAAAATTCTGAATCTTTTTTTATGATCTATTCGTTCTTTAATACTATCAATAATTTTTTCTAAAATGATACTTTAAAAAAAATTCAGGCTCAACAAAATGCAAATTGAAATCACGAGATGCCACTGTGCACTTATTTTATAGTATAGCTAAAAATTAAACACATACACACAACTAACAGTACTAAATGGTGATGAGAACACAGAACAAACAGAACTCTCATATGTTGCTAATGGGAATAAAAATGGTACAGCCACTTTGGAAAGAGTTGCAGAGAGTTGGAAACAACTGAGGGACTTAACACCACCACCACTTTGGAAAACAGTGTCAATTCCTTATAAGATGAAACATTTTTACCATGTGAACTAGCGTTCTCACTCTTAGGTATTTATTCAAGAGAAAAGAAAACTTACCTTCACACAATAACCTGTACATTAATGTTTACAGCGTTTTAATTCCTGATCACAGAAATAGGAGCAACCCAAATGTTCTTGAACTGGTAAATGAATTAACAAACTGTGGAATGTCCATACAATGAAAATCAGCACTAAAAGTGAACAAACTACTAATACAACAGTGTGCTTGAATCTCAAATAGATTATGGTAAGTGAAAGAAGTCAGACTCAAAAGACACATTCTGAATTACATCTATTTCTGCTTTATTGACTATACCAAAGCCTTTGACTGTGTAGATCACAATAGACTGTGGAAAATTCTGAAAGAGATGGGAATACCAGACCACCTCACCTGCCTCTTGAGAAACCTATATGCAGGTCAGGAAGCAACAGTTAGAACTGGACATGGAACAACAGACTGGTTCCAAATAGGAAAAGGAGTACATCAAGGCTATATATCGTCACCCTGCTTATTTAACTTATATGCAGAGTACATCATGAGAAACGCTGGGCTGGAAGAAGCACAAGCTGGAATCAAGATTACCGGGAGAAATATTAAAAACCTCAGATGTGCAGATGACACCACCCTTATGGCAGAAAGTGAAGAAGAACTAAAAAGCCTCTTGATGAAAGTGAAAGAGGAGAGTGAAAACGTTGGCTTAAAGTTCAACATTCAGAAAATGAAGATCATGGCATCCAGTCCCATCATTTCATGGGAAATAGATGAGGAAACAGTGGAAACAGTGTCAGACTTTATTTTTGGGGGCTCCAAAATCACTGCAGATGGTGATTGCAGCCAGGAAATTAAAAGACGCTTACTCCTTGGAAGGAAAGTTATGACCAACCTAGATAGCATATTCAAGAGCAGAGACATTACTTTGCCAACAAAGGTCCATCTAGTCAAGGCTATGGTTTTCCCAGTGGTCATGTACGGATGTGAGAGTTGGACTGTGAAGAAAGCTGAGAGCGGAAGAATTGATGCTTTTGAACTGTGGTGTTGGAGAAGACTCTTGAGAGTCCCTTGGACTGCAAGGAGATCCAACCAGTCCATTCTGAAGGAGATCAGCCCTGAGATTTCTTTGGAAGGAATGATGCTAAAGCTGAAACTCCAGTACTTTGGCCACCTCATGCGAAGAGTTGACTCATTGGAAAAGACTCTGATGCTGGGAGGGATTAGGGGCAGGAGGAGATGGGGATGGCAGAGGATGAGATGGCTGGATGGCATTACTGACTGGATGGACGTGAGTCTGAGTGAACTCCGGGAGTTAGTGATGGACAGGGAAGCCTGGTGTGCTGCGATTCATGGGGTCGCAAAGAGTCGGACATGACTGAGCGACTGAACTGAACTGAAGAAATTATGAAAAAGCCAAAATTATAGGAAGAGAAAATGGGTTAGTGGTTTGAGGGCCAGAGAGTAGGAAGAGGGGTTGAATGCAGGGGAGGCTCAAGAGGGAAGTTTGTGGGATGATGAAACTCTTCCATGTCTTGATTTTGATGGCAGTTACATGACTGTGCATTTTTCTGAACTCAAAGAATGGTATAACAGAAAGGGTCAATTTTACTGTATGTAAATTTTAAAAGTGACTAAAACAATGCATAAAAGGTGAGAAACATAGAAATATAAGAAGAAACAAAAACAATAATTTACTCTTATCCCCATATGGGGTGGCATTTGGTTAACTTATTTTCAAATCTCTCTCTCTGCATGTGGGTGAGAAACAGAAACAGACAGACAGAAGTAAATACATGTTATTCTGTGGAGTTTAACTATGCATATATTTGTGTTATAAATAGTATTACTGTTTAATTTTACTTGAATGATGCATAAAATCACACTATAAATTATGCTTTAATTTTAAAAAAATAACAAAAGCAATAGAAACGAAAGCAGAAGTCACTCAGTCGTGTCTGACTCTTTGTGACCCCATGGACTGTAGCCCACCGGGCTCCTCTGTCCTTGGAATTCTCCAGGCAAGAATGCTGGAGTGGGTAGCTGTTCCCTTCTCCAGGGGATCTTACCAAGCCAGGGATCAAACCCAGATCTCCCACATTGCTGGAGGATTCTTTACCATCTGAGCCACCAGGGAAGTCCAACAGAAACTAAGGAGTTGGTAAACTTTAGATAATGATTTTTTTCACTACAAGGAATATTTTCTAGAATCCCTCTAGGATTAAGAAAAGAAATTATGAAGAAATTACTGAATTGATAACTTGTAAAATAAAACATGCCTAAGTTTAGACAGTACAGATGTATTCTTTGTTAGGGGAAGGAGGTAATATGAATGCTTACATTTGCTCCCACCTCCCTTTGCATTTACCTTCTGATTTTTGCTGCTCGTGTGTTTAAAAAATGTACTTATTTTTAATTGACGGATGATTGCTTTACAGTATTGTGTCGGCTTCTGCCATACATCAACATGAGTCAGCCATAGGTATACATATGTCCCCTTCCTCTTGAACTTCCCTCCGCATCCCACCCTATCCCACCCCTCTAGGTTGTCACAGTTGCTCCTGTATTTTAACTTTGTTAAGAATTATAACATTTGCATTCTGGCTTACAATTATAATTCCCCCAGTTGTTTAGTTTTCTCTGTTTGTTTTTTGTTTTCCTAGGAATTTAAAAAGTTAATTAATTTAAAAATTCTGTTGAAGCATCATTAACTTACGATATTGGTTTCAGGTGCACGATTTCAGTTCAGGTGTACAGTGACTTGATTTTTTTATATGTTACAAAATGATCGCCACTGTTCAGTCTTTACTATAAAAGACTTCTATGATTGCCATTTACCCTTTTACTATGACTTTTAAAATTTTAATTAATTTATTTATTTGGCTGCATTGGGTGGGTCTTATTACAACACGTGGGATACTCATTGCATCATGTGTGATCTTCCATTGCAACGCACAGGCTCTCTAGTCACCCTGTGGCACGTGGTATCTTAGTTCCCCCACCAGGGATTGAACCCATGTCCCCTGCATTGGCAGGCAAGTTCTTAACCACTGGACCACCAGGGTAGTCCCTAGCATGACTTTTCCATTCCTAAATTTAGTTTGATTCAACTTTTGTTTGCTGGACTACATAGTTAAGTAGTTTTTTCAAGAAGAGTTTTATGGATTTGATGTGATCTGAGTTCTCTAAAATTTTGAGAAATAATATCTGCCTGTTTAAACAACACCTTTGCAGCCTGTAATATTTCTGGGTTATCCTGTCCTTAGATTTTATCAGTTTTGTTCTCTTTATATTGCTGAAGAGTTTTTTGAGACTAACTCAATTGTGTTCCCTAAAGTTGACAGTCATTTTTATCTTGATCTATCATCTTTAGTCTTAATTTTCTTAATTTCTTTGTATTTTTCTTTGGCATTAACTCAGATGATCTTTTCCTTCATGTCATCAATTCAAATTGTCTGTGTTTCCACCTTCACTAGGAATAGATTATCTTTCTCATTTTACCCCTTTTAGGAGCAACATGTTGCTGTCTATTCACTTCTCTGAAAACTAGGAGTGTGGATATGGGTATGAGGAAGACATGAGCTAGTCTGGACTGAGTACTGTTTTTATTTGGGTTCTTATATGTCCTCTGAGATTTTGTAGAACCTCAGAAGAGTAAGACCAAAAAGCTCACTTCACTTGGCCTGTGGTATATCCTACTTCCAAGGGCTCTTACTCATTCCTCTGACTCAGCACAGCACCCTGGAAAATGGGAAGGCCCAACAAGACCTTCCTGTCCTTGCAGACTGTGACTTTGACTTTTCCTAGGACTGTTTATTCATTGCTCACTTTATTTACAAATTGAGGATGATTAATGAGTTCTTATGATGCTGTTGACTTACTTTTCCTCAGCGCTATGCTTCTGTTTTTTCCTTGGTTACCAACCAAGGTTTGAAGTCTATGCCATAAGATCAATCTCCCATAAGACTGGAAGTATCCGCAGTGCTGTCTTATATTTGGTTACATGTTTGGTAAATTTATGGGTTTTCCTTTATTTTTATTGATTTCAAAAATGTTGCCAGTGAAGAGTCTACAGTCCTCCTTTGTTGTGCCATCTTTTCTGGAAATCTGTTTGTTCCACCACTTAATATCTGAGATTCGTTTTCTCATCTATACACATAGGAGGAAAGCCACCATTAAATGGTAAAAGATTAAATGAAACTTAAGAAAATTCTAGTTCTGTCTAAATTGTTTTGGGCCTGTCATCTAACAATGGCTCCCACTAGCAAATCCTATCATTTATTTGTCTGATCTCAAGAACTTAGAGGTTTGTCATCAATCAGAAGTATATCCCAGATGTTGGCAAAATTTTTCTGTGAAGGGCCATGTAGTAAATATTTTAAAATTTGCAGGCCACATAGTCTCGGTAGCAACCACTTCATGTTGCAGTATGAAGCAAGTTGTTTGTTGTTCAGCTGCTAAGTTGTGTCCAACTCTTTGTGATGCCATGGACTGCAGCACACCAGGCTCCTTTTTCATTCACTATCTCCCAGAGTTTGCTCAAATTTGTGTCCATTGAGTCAGTGATGCTATCTAACCATCTCATCCTCTGCTGCCCTCTTTCCTTTTGCCTTCAGTCTTTCCCAGCATCAGGGTCTTTTTCAATGAGTTAACTCTTTGTATAAGGTGATCAAAGAATTGGACCTTCAGTATCAGTCCTTCCAATGAATATTCAGGATTGATTTCCTTTAGGATTGACTGGTTTGATCTCCTTGCAATCCGTGAAGCTCTCAAAAGTCTTCGCCAGCACCACAATTCAAAAGCATCAATTCTTCAGGGCTCTGCCTTCTTTACAGTCCAACTCTCACAACTGTACATGACCACTGGAAAAACCGCAGCTTTGACTATATGGCAAAGAGATGTTGGCAAAGAGATGTCTCTGCTTTTTAATATACTGTCTTGGTTTGTCATAGCACTCCTTCTAAGACAAGATGTAAATGTATCAGTGGCTGTGTTTCAATAAAACTTTACTTATAGAAACTGAAATTTGAATTTCATATTTTTCTCACATGTCACAAAATATTTTCCTTTTGATTTTTTCCCCAGCTATTAAAAATGTGGAAAAAATTTATTTCCTCATGGGCCATACAAAAATGGTTAGTGGGCTATATTAAGGTCATATAAGCTCAAGGATATAATTTTCTGATCCTGGTATACCTTTAGCACTCCAGGATTTTGCTAGAGAGAATAATCTGGGTCTTCACAGCTTTTATCAAAACCCCCTTTGAGAGAAATGGATTTAGGAAATAGAACTCAAAGGACATACTGTCTATCCATTTTTCTACATTAACTTTAAATTCTGTCTTTGAGGCAAGTCCAACTCCTGAAAGGCTATTAACTTGGTCCAACTCAGCTCAACTCCAAAGAGAATCTCTTTCACTGAATTAAATTTGAATATTATGCTTTCTACTTTAATCAGTGGTTACTACAAGATAAAACAGCTTTATTTCAGCTTTTGCACTTGCAAAACAACTCCAGTAAATCACTCAGCGTCCCTGTGTAGGGTATCCTGCAAAGAATTTGTCTCAGAATTCAGTACTAGGAAAAACTCTTTCCTTTCAGACATTTCCCAGTTCTTTCTCTCAGCTAACTACATACAATTCTTACCAAGCTTTCCTCTTTACACTGGCTTCTGGGAAGCTTAAAGTCAGCTTTTATTCTCAGTCATAGCAACAGCATCATTCCAAGGCCCCTGTATAGTACCACTCCGGGGACCCTAAATTAGTCTAGTACAGACATTTAGGTGAGAAAACTGATAACTGGAAAAGTGACGGCCTTCTTTCTGAATCTGAGTCTGGACCTACTTTGAAGGCCGTCCTACATCTACCCCTTCTCCAGCTGTCTTTTCTGGTTCCCTGAAATAGATTAATATGTTCTCTTAGAAAAAGTTGGCAAAGGATAGGTTCTTAGAGGAAAATGGCAAAGGTCTCTCTAGAAGCTCATCTTGAAAGGATTCACTTTCTGTGTTGGGTTAATTGCACAGAGAAGTGTTAGGAAAAAAAAAAAAAAAAACAACTTGAGGAAGGAACACTGGTCCGAACCTGGCAGGCCATTACTCTACTTTCCCTGTGTCAAACCTAACACAGAGAGCACCTGTTATTTGCTCTAGACTCTGAGAAGCCATAGATCATACAGTTCTTTACTAGCCCATGGACCCATGACTAAGCCTGTTCAAGGTCTGGTAGTTTACAGAGAGGCACTCTATAAATTACAGGAAATAGCACTCATTGACTCATCAAGCATTTCAATAATCTGAATCTTTTAGTGATTAAGGAATAATTTTCAGTGATGTTTGGACTAATTTGGACTAACGTCTCCAGAGTTCAGAAGGTAGTAGGATTAAAAAACAACAACAACAACAACCATACTTCTCTATCCACATCTACTTTGAATAAACACTGTCTCCACGTCTGGGTGCAAGGCTACCTTTTTTTTTCCTTCCCCTCAGAAACACCCTGCTGTCTGTCCTGAGCCCTTTCCCAGTGGGACTCTGATTGGGTGCTCTGAATTAGAGACCAGGCCTTCTTTACTTCCAGCTACCTAGGTCTGCTGTCAGGAGGTCAAAAGTAGAAATGTGATTGGTTTTTCCACTTCTGGGACTTGTCAAATGCCTCTAGGAACTGAACATTTTTACTTATACTCCAGCTAGTTTTACTGCACAAATCAAACGGATTGGGACAGTTTAAATTGAGAGTTATAAAGGCCTTTCCCTATATGGGAGTTAGGATCATGTTCATTCTCTCTATACTATTTCCATTCCTTTGAGTCCAACAGTTTTTCTTGAACTGTTGGCATTAGTTTGCTTCATCCAGCCTATTTGTGGCACACTAATCTACCTCTTGGTCATCTAGTTCCCTACATGCTGCTGCACTGAGAGGGGCCCAAAGCCTCTATTTGAGGAAGAAGTGTATCCTATAGCGACCCTTAGACAACCAAGTAAGAACTAAAGAAATGAAGGTCTATGGGCTGTAACTCCAAGGTGGCCAGAGAATCCCTATTTTTCTATTTTCCTTTTTGGATTATCATACCTCCTTTCCATGAGTGGTGGGTCCAGGAGAACTGGGCCAAGAAGATGATTTTACCAAAATTTTCTCCAGGCCACTTAACTTGCTTCCAACCTAGGCAAATGGAATCATTTAGGTCTTCAGGTATAAAGGTGTACAGTCAGTAACCAGCTGACTCTAATAAGAATAGGCAGGTGTATGTGTGGAGCCATCTTCGTTTTTCCCTCTAGCTTCTGTGGTCAGTAGTGATGTCACTAACCTGGGGTCATCAGTCTTCAGTTTTTCTACCTTCCCCCTTTTCCTTACCCCTTCTTCTCCCTCCCTCTTCTCCCTCCTCTACCATGTAGAAACATAGCTCTCTCAATGTTTCATAATCCCTCCTAGCTGTGCTCCTCTTATATTGCCTGTCACAGTGAATGGCACCCACCTCTGTCAGAACCAAACCCCGCCTCCTCCCTGCCCACACCTTACTGTGTAGTCATCAAATCTCGTCAGTTTTACCTCATCTTTAACTCTCACATCTGTCTTCTTCTTTCCATCTCTGTTGCTGTTGTTACTCTTTAGTTGGTAAGTTATGTCTGACTCTTTTGAGACCCCGTGTATTATAGCCTGCCAGGTTCCTCTGTCCATGGGATTTCCCAGGCAAGAATACTGGAGAGGGCTGCCATTTCCTTCTCCAGGGGATCTTCCTGATCCATTGATCAAACTTGCATCTCCTGCTTGGCAGGCGGATCCTTTACCACTGAGCCACTTAGGAAACCCCTCTCTCATCTCTGTCAGCTCCCACTTCTAGTTCATTACCTCTCTTGCCCACAACAGCTTCTGTCGTGCCCTTAATCATTGACTTCAGGTCTCCTTACTCAGGAAATTCATCCCATTCCTGTAAGACAGGGTATTCTTGTCCGTACTTCTACAACATCCTCTATTTATTAATTTTATAAGTAGAATTGCCTCCTCCACTGAACAGTAAGCTCTTTTTTTCTCCTTCACCCTTGTATCTCCAGGCCCAGACCAGATCTGACACATAACAAATGCTCAATAACTCTTTGATAAGTGAATTAATGAGATATACAAAAGAAATTTGGAAAGTTATGCTTTTAACTGGAGATAGATATTGAGGCTAAGATAGTTTGTAATTTTTTTTATTTGCACAGATTTTTGAGACATTAGTAGCATTTCTACCTGTCTTTTTTTTTTAGTTATATACCACTTCAGAGAACTATTACATTTTTATAATTATGAAGTGCTTTTTTATAATCCACATTGTATTGAAAGAGACACAGGAAGAAAGCTTGCATTTTGAATTTCCTTTATTCCCCTGTGGCTTTAAATCTGACCCCTGAGGTACCAGGACCCAGACTGGCTTGATCAGATCTTGGCAGTGAAGGAGAATAGGCCCTTAGAGGAATTATCCAGCTTGCTGGATTTGCTAGGTGAGAATGGTTCTTAATAAGGATTCTAGTAAATGTTGGAAAAAGATCGGTGCTGTATAGTCAAAGTACAGATAGTAAGCCAGGAACGGGGAGGAAGATGGACCACTGCATGCACACAAGGCCTGTCAGAGATTTGGATTCAAACCAGAGCAGAAGGGATTATATGACAAGGTTAGTGAAGGGATCTCACATCTGACCCAGGACTGTGCTGTCTCTTTGATACTGGTTTATGCAGATGATAAGGAGTCTTTTAAGAGCATCAGCCCCAGGGATGCCTTTCTGGTTCTGCTGCTGCTAACTCGCTTCAGTTGTGTCTGACTCTGTGCGACCCCATAGACGGCAGCCCACCAGGCTTCCCCATCCCTGGGATTCCCCAGGCAAGAACACTGGAGTGGGTTGCCATTTCCTCCTCCAATGCATGAAAGTGAAAAGTGAAAGGGAAGTCGCTCAGTCGTGTCCGACTCTATCGACCCCATGGACTGCAGCCCACCAGGCTCCTCCGTCCATGGGATTTTCCAGGCAAGAGTACTGGAGTGGGGTTTCTGGTTCTGCCCAGTCTTAAAAGAGCCCATTCTGAGGATGGCCAGGGTTTTAAAACAGGTCTGTACAATTTGTTCTATTTTATTAGATACTGTGTTCAGATCTGCATTTATACTAATTTATTTCATATAATATACTTTCAAAAAGGTGGCACAGTAGTAAAGAATCTGCTTGCCAATGCAGGAGGTACAGAGAAGCAGATTTGGTCCCTAAGTTGGAAAAATCCCCTGGAGTAGGAAATGGCTACTCCAGTATATACAAACTGCTCCAGTATTCTTGCCTGGAAAATTCCATGGACAGAGAAGCCTGGCAGGCTACAGTCCCAGGGTATCGCAAAGAGTGGGATACAACTGAGCAACAGAGCACACATACGCTTTCAAAAAAGAGTATGAGGTGGCCTAAGATAAAAGGACAGATGCATTGTTACTAACAAGCAGTAATACAGGTTAAAAGGCAGAAATTCAAGTGAGAAGGAGAAAATTAATATTATACTAAAAAGTTGTAGTTGAAGAGAATGACACTATCAAGATCAAAGTCTGGCCCTGAGCTTTCTAGTGGCCTCAACAAAACAGGAACTACATGGATTTTGTATTTTAAAATCTTTCTGAAATAGTTATAAATTTTGGTATAGATGACAAAGAGTATCTGTTTATCAGGAGAAGAAATTTTGTGTGGGGTGTGAACTCTGAGAGTAATTTGCCGTGCTGCTGCTGCTGCTGCTGCTAAGTCGCTTCAGTCATGTCCGACTCTGTGGGACCCCATAGACGGCAACCCACCAGGCTCCTCCGTCCCTGGGATTCTCCAGGCAAGAACACTGGAGTGGGTTGCCATTTCCTTCACCAATGCATGAAAGTGAAAAGTGAAAGTGAAGTTGCTCAGTCGTGTCCGACTCTTAGCGACCCCATGGACTGCAGCCTAACAGGCTCCTCCGTCCATGGGAGTTTCCAGGCAAGAGTACTAGAGTGGGGTGCCATTGCCTTCTCTGGGAATTTGCCATAAAAACCTTTATTTAAGAGGCACTGAGCAATATAATAAAGTATTCATATGTAGTATCCTTATTAATGCTCTATCTTTTTTGTAAAGTTTGAAAACAGATGATTAAAATCTTGGTTGAATCTTGATTATGGTTACATTTCTACGTTTCTTCTTTAGGTATTTATCACTATATTGGAACATGCATTCAGAATTTTTGCATAATTTTTTATGGCTTCTATTAATATTATATCCTTATTTTATTGCTCTAAATGCTGTCTCTCAATGCTTTTTGCTATAAAATTGACATCATATACAATAATTAAACCCTTAAATTGTCATCATGAGTTTTGCTTAAGTTAGCCATATTTTGAGTAAATCTTATCACAAATCTTTGCTCAGTTGGTTTGATTCTCTTCTGTTCCTCCCATCAGTGTTTTTAGATGTTTATACCATCTTTACAAGTACATTGCTATCATTCATTCCTGCTGCACATTGCAGGTTTATGAACTTTTTGTGACTCTCAAACTGTGTATTTTCTAGATGGACTCTGCCAGTTAAACTGGGAATGTATGTACTGGTTTCAGGCAAAAGTTAATTTACAGTGAAACTCTGAAATTCCTCTTCTGTTTTCCTTGGTTTATATATATTCTGACCAGGTGACACTAACAGTGAACTGTGTTTCATAATCACACCCATTTGCCACCTCTTTTACAAATGCTTCATCACCAAGTTTTTCAAACCTCTGGCTGCTAATATTTAAATTCCTAATTGTAATCATTACAATTAGGAGACCTCATTTATTTTGTTTAAAATCCCTTGGAAACTGAGGTCTCTGAATCTTCTCTGTCAACAAAATTGTGTAATGAAATCATTTTATTTATAGATAGTTGATATCATTTTAAAATTCATTTCCTTGCAAATCTTAAATATACTTTTTCAACTTTATTACTGCTTGATTTTGGGAAAGGGAACAAAACAGTTGTGACATCAGTAGCAAAGCTGTCAAAATCTTATGTAATTTATTCTTGAATTATTAGGCACAAGTCTTACTGAAGTGTTGTATATATTTTATATTCTGCAACCAAAATATGGAATTAACATTAGCTCATTAATGGATATTTCTGGATCCATACTCAGATCCACAGGAACATGAGAACTCAGACAAAAGTGGAAGTAATAATAAGAAATATTCAATAGTTCAAAGTAGCTGATGATAACATCAGGCCCTTTGGAGGAAGGCCATGGAGATGTTTAATTAGGCTGAAGAAATATGGGTAATGAAAATGTGATTGGATATAAAGACCTTCCTAATAATGAAGGCTGTTAAGTAATAGAATCACTAATATTCTTTGTTGAAAGGATAGATACATAACTGGCTGGGATGAGTTAAGACTCCTTAAGGGGTGTTGCTACTCAAAGTGTGGTCCACAGACCAGCAACAATAGTGATACCTGTGGGCTTGTTAGAACTGTAGGCTCCACCACAAATCTCCTCAGATTCTGCATTTTAACAAGATATCCAGATTAAGATGCACATTAACATTTTGAGAAGCAGATTGCCTTACAGCACTCTTCTAAAACTTGGGTGAATATAGGAATCAACTGGGGAATTTTTTAAAATGCCAACCTCAGAGACTTTGATTGAATAGGTCTGAGATGTGGTCCTGAGAGTGGGAACTTATCCCCAGATAATTTTAATGTGCAGCAGTTTCCACTGCCTTAGAACTGTTTTGGTAGTCTATGGAAATCCACTGAAGTCCTGGACTCAGACATCCTGATTGTTTTCTTAATTGTGGTTAAAAAATACATAACACAAAGTTTACCATTTTAAATATTTTCTGTAAAATTCGTAGTAGGAAGTCAAGAGATACCTGGAGTAATAGGCAAGTTTGGCCATGGAGTGCAAAATTAAGCAGGGCAAAGGCTAAGAGACTTTGCCAAGAGAATGCACTGGTCATAGCAAACACCCTCTTCCAACAACACGAGAAAACTCTATACATGGACATCACCAGATGGTCAATACCAAAATCAGATTGATTATATTCTTTGCAGCCGAAGCTCTATACAGGCAGCAAAAACAAAACCGGGAGCTGACTGTGGCTCAGATCATGAACTCCCTATTGCAAAATTTAGACTTAAATTGAAGAACGTAGGGGAAAGCACTAACCCATTCAGGTATGACCAAAATTAACTTCCTTACGATTATACAGTGGAAGTGACAAATAGATTCAAGGGATTAGATCTGATAGAGTGCCTAAAGAACTATGGACAGAGGTTCGTGACATTGTATAGGAGGCAGGGATCAAGACCATCCCCAAGAAAAAAAAAAAATGCAAAAAAGGCAAAATGGTTGTCTGAGGAGGTCTTACAGATAGCTGAAAAAAGAAGAGAAGCAAAAGGCAAAGGAGAAAAAGAAAGATGTACCCATTTGAATGCAGAGTTCCAAAGAATAGCAAAGAGAGATAAGAAAGCCTTCCTCAGTGATCAGTGCAAAGAAATAGAGGAAAGCAATAGAATGGGAAAGACTGAGATTTCAAGAAAATTAGATGTGCCAAGAGAATATTTCATGCAAAGATGGGCTCAATAAAGGACAGAAATGGTATGGACCTAACAGAAGCAGAAGATATTAAGAAGAAGTGGCAAGAATACACAGAAGATCTATACAAAAAAGATCTTTATGACCCAGATAACCATGATAGTGTGATCACTCACCTAGAGCCAGACATCCTAGATTGCGAAGTCAAGTGGGCCTTATGAAACATCGCTACAAACAAAGCTAGTGGAGGTGATGGAATTCCAGTTGAGGTATTTCAACTGGAAGTGCTGCACTCAGTATGCCAGCAAATTTGGAAAACTCAGCAGTGGCCACAGGACTGGAAAAGGTCAGTGCTCATTCCAATCCCAAAGAATGGCAATGCCAAAGACTGTTCAAACTATCGCAAATTGCACTCATCTCACACGCCAGCAAAATAATGCTCAAAATTCTCCAAGCCAGGCTTCAACATGAACCATGAACTTCCAGACGTTCAAGCTAGTTTAGAAAAGGCAAAGGAACCAGAGATCAAGTTGTCAACATCCATTAGATCATCCAAAAAGCAAGAGAGTTCCAGAAAAAACATCTACTTCTGCTTTATTGACTATGCCAAAGCCTCTGACTTGTGTGGTTCACAACAAACTGTGGAAAATTCTTCAAGAAATGGAAATACCATACCACCTTACCTGCCTCCTGAGAAATCTGGATGCAGGTCAAGAAACAATAGTTAGAACTGGACATGGAACAACAGACTGGTTCCAAGTTGGGAAAGGAGTATGTCAAAACTGTATATTGTCACCCTGTTTATTTAACTTACATACAGAGTAATTCATATGAAATGCTGGGCTGGATGAAGCACAAGCCAGAATCAAGATTGCTGGGAGAAATATCAGTAACCTCAGATTTGCAGATGACACCACCCTTATGGCAGAAAACAAAGAAATTAAAGAGCCTCTTGATGAAAGTGAAAGAGGAGAGTGAAAAGCTGCCTTAAAACTCAACATTCAGAAAACTAAGATCATGGCATCTGGTCCCATCACTTCATGGCAAGTAGGTGGGGAAACAATATTTTTGGGGGCTCCAAAATCACTGCAGATGGTGACTGTATCCAAGAAATTAAAAGACGCATGCTCCTTGGAAGGAAAGCTATGACCAACCTAGACAGCATATTAAAAAGTGGAAATATTACTTTGCCAATAGTCCGTATAGTCAAAGCTATGGTATTTCCAGTAGTGATGTATGGATTGAGAGTTGAACCATAAAGAAAGCTGAGCACTGAAGAATTGATGCTTTTGAACTGTGGTGTTAGAGAAGACTCTTGAGAGTTCCTTGAATTGCAAGGAGATCATACCAGTCTGTCCTCTTTAGGGCTGAATATTCAGTCAATCCTGAATATTCATTGGAAGGACTGATGCTGAAGCTGAAACTGCAATCCTTTGGCCACCTGATGGGAAGAACTGACTCACTGGAAAAGACCCTGATTGTGGGAAAGATTGAAGGCAGGAGGAGAAGGGGATGACAGAGGATGAGATGCATGGATGGCATTAATGACTCGATGGACAGGAGTATGAGCAAGCTCTGGGAGTTGGTGATGGACAGGAAAGCCTGGCATGCTGCAGCTCATGGGGTTGCAAACAGTTGGACGGGACTAAATGACTGAACTGAACTGAAGTACTTTCCAATGGTGTGTAATTATCACCACTATCCATTTCCAGAAATTTTTAATCACCTCAAAGAGAAATTCTCTACCAATTCAGGAATTATTCCCCATTCTCACTAACCCTTATTAATCTTCTGTCTCTCCGTATTTATTATTCTGAAATATTTCACATCAGTGGAATCACACATTGTGTGATCTTTTGTGTGTGACATTTCTCTTAGCATAGTGTTTTCAAAGTTGATCCATGATTTGGCATATATCGAATTTTATTCTTTTTTATGGCTGCAGGCCACTCTCCCTTCTTCGTGATAGCAGGGCTGAACCTCCACAAGTTTGAGCTGCATGGGAATTTCTTCAGGGTTGGAGACTGCCTCACCTGGTTGGGGCCCAGTAGCTTGTGGTGCAGGTACAGGGTGACTGGGCTTTTGTTTGCAAGGAGACGCACCTGAATTTATCACAAGTAAGAAGGAGGGCATTTTAAGGATATAAGAGAGGTTGCATCCTTCACCATTCAGGAGAAAACAGGACACCTGGAGCCTTGGGAAGATAAGAACCTTGGGTTAGTTCTGCGTCCCGTAAGGCTTTGGAGACCTCTCTCTTTAGTGAATGGAGCTTTCTTCTCACATTCCATCATCAGTGGATCTTAGCTACTTTTTATATGTCTGCTTCTTTCTGTTATGCACTTGTATTCTTTTATTTTTTGATGACTTTATTTCCTCTGGGCTTCCCAAGTGGCTCAGTGGTAAAGAATCCACCTACCAATGCAGGGGGCACAAGAGATGCAGATTCTATCCCTGGGTCAGGAAGATCTCTAGAAGAGGAAACAGCAAACCACTCCAATATTCTTGCCAGGGTAATCCCATGGACAGAAGAGCTTGGTAGGCTATAGTCCATGGATTCACAAAGAGTTGGACATGACTGAGTACCTGAGCATGCATGCATATTTCCTCTACCCCAACTTCTGCTTCTTCCAGATTCATTTTGCATTAAGACTTATCAAGGCTTCTTTTAGCTCCTATGGCTGCCATTGCTAACTGCCTCATTTTCTCCAGCAAAATTCTCTAGAAATAACAAAAATTTAATTGGTCCAGTTCATCTTTCTATACCAGGTAATGTCCATCATTCTCAGGCAGTGATCCATCTCCTGGTCCAATTGGCTGTTGTTTTATAGTCTCCTTGGGTGGGGGTGGAGTGGGGTGCATAGGGCGTTGTTCTTGGGAGTTGCTGGAGGGAAAGGTAGGCACCACTGGTGTGTCTATAACAGCATGTGATTCAGAGTTCACTTCTCTCAACTTATCACTTGTGTACTCAGGTTGATAGTGAGCATATTTTTACATGGGAAAATACTGGTTAATCATGAAACCTGACTTTCCCACCCAGTTGTAAAGGCAAATGTGTTCTTAAATACATATTTAAGAAGCAGTGAAAATAAAACACAGGGCACTTAAGTTTGAACTTCAGCTAAACAATGAATATATTTCCGATGAGCAACATCTGTGTTTGTGACATACAGTGAAAAGCTATTCTTTGTTTTTGTTGTTACTGTTTTCTAAATCAGGCAACCCTAGTGACAAGAGATTTTTCAAAGGGGAAGCTATTCCTTAGGTATGTTATAAAAAAAGCCTGAGAATTAGGAAATGGTTTGTTTCTCAGATATTCCAGCTGCCTTCTTCAGGAGAGGGAATCTGTTTACATTGCTGCTGCTGCTGCTGCTAAATCGCTTCAGTCGTGTCCAACTCTGTGCGACCCCAAAGACGGCAGCCCACCAGGCTCCTCTGTCCCTGGGATTCTCCAGGCAAGAATACTGGATTGGGTTACCATTTCCTCCTCCACTTCTTTTGCAGTGTCTGTAAAATGCACTTGGTTCTTTGCTTCATACTCAAACAATCACAACTATGTCTGCTGCTGCTGGGGTTGCTACTGTGCTTCACTGGCTACTTTACCATGTGATGCACACCAGTTGAGCAGTGTAATGAGAGTTTAACAAAGGAACTATTGACAGTCCGGTGGAAAAAATGTAGGAAACCATGAGAGAGAAGGCAGTGATGCCAGGCAGGCAGGTAACCTCATCTAGGCCTGATGATTTTGTAGACAAGACCACTTCATAGGCTTTGTGGCCTCTTGTCAAGGGACCCCCGACCGCCCCATGGCAGCCCTGAAGGTAGGCAGCTGAAGAAATACACATTTTACCTTCACCCCCTTCCTTCCTTCCTCCCTCTGTTCTCCTGCCAGGGCTCTCAGGTGACCAAATCCAGGCAGAAAGCATACGGGCCAGCCTCTAGAGCACACGGAGGGTGAAGAGTGGCAGAGTGTACAAAAGGGCAAATAGAAGACTTAAGCTCAAATTCCTCCTCTGCACAGACTGTCTTAATCATTTTGTGTCGTCACCTCACTTGATCTCACAACAGTTTTATAGTGAAAGTACTCTTAATGCCCCCATTTTACTGATGTGGTTGAAGGATTAGTTGTATTGAATAACTTGCTCAGGATCACATAGCTAGTAAAGAGTGCAAGAATATAAAACTATCTATTCACCTCCATATCACTGTACAAGACTTCTTGGTGATCTCTTTTCATTGTGTTTTTGTTTTTTCTTAACTTTCATGTTGTTGAAGATTTTTCGTTGTTCACACGTCTTGTTGACAACCACTGAAAAATCCCTCCGAGATCTAGTTTAGCAGTTTGTATACAAAACATGCTCGTTCAGTGTTTGTCCATTTTCTGTTTGACTTCTGGTTTGGGATGGCAGCAGAGGCAGGGAGCCCAGGTTTAAGAGTTGGGTCAGTGAGTTCTTTACTCACAGGAAAGCTGGTAAAAGAAGGCTCCTGACTCAAAATCCATGCTTCATCCTGCACAGGGGAAGGCCTGTCAAGACAAGACTCTCAGACACCCCAATGAGTAATTTTACAGAATTGTAGGCTTAGAAATGCCCTTAGAGGTCACCTACAACCTCTACCTAGCGTGTGGCTCCTCTTCAAGATTCAGTCCTTCTCCTTGTCCCTAGGGTTGTCTTCTGGGTAAACACATCAAGAGAGTGACTGACCAAGAGATTTAAGGAAGGGTCCATAGTTCCCTTGACTGATTCTTTTTTTTTTAATTAATTTATTTATTTGGCTGTGCCCAGTCTTAGTTGCTGTGCACAATGTGATCTTTGATCTTCATTGCAGCATGCGGGATCTTTAGTTGTGACAAGTGGGATCTTTTATTTAGTTGTTGGATGTGGGATCTATTTCACTGACCAGGGATCAAACTCAGGCCCCATTCATTGGGAGTGGGGAGTCTTAGCCACTGGACTACTGGGGAAATCCCTTGAGTGATTCTTGTTTACTACCTAAGAATTCCTTTTCACTGCTGAACTTTGACAAACCTTGGTTTTGCCCACTGATCACATGGAGGTGGGTAATGCAACATATAATAATCTCTATAATCTCCTTGAAAATGTATAGGGCTTCCTGAAGAAAGTATCAAGTTGTGCTGTTGAAATAAGTAGGAACAAATGTAGACTCCCTTAGTTAACTTAGCTAAATCCCTGATATGTAAAAGTCAGGACAAGGAAGTGTGGGTTGGAATCTTTAAGTATGAGACAAAACATGAAAGATGATTCAGTTAGTGTATAATGTAATTTGAAAAGTGGAAATAGTGGGCTAGAGAAAAGCATTTACTTCTGGAAAGTGAAACAAAGAGATAAAAGCCAAATGATTTAAAAAAAAAAAAAAAAAAGTCAAGCTCATTACTCACAGAAGTTGAAATCTTCCTTTTTAATTGGATTTTTAAATCGTTACTCCCCCAGAAAAACAGTTTTTCAGTTTGCAGTTCTCATAAAACTGCATAAGATATTTACACTATTAAATTTAATTTTATATATTTTAATATCATTTATATATCTATTTTTCTTCCAACTTCTATGTTTAGGGTTTTTTAAAATAGTCAAAGAGGCTAGTTTGAGTTTAAAACTTGGTTTCAGAGGGAGATTAGGTAGAGTAGAGGGAGTTTTGATGTTTGGATGTGGCTTTCTTGCTCAGCCTATTATAGGAACACAGGTGTTGTGGGCCTAGATTGTGTGTTTGCCGCGCCTGTTCTGTGGCCCCTGACTTCCCCTCGGCTACTTTCACCCAGGGTTTCCCCTTTCTGCTTCCTTGGCACCTTAGACATGCATCTGGATGGTGCTTGTGTAGGTCCTTGTACTCATACAGTACTTATAGAGGGTACTGTCGGGTAGAAAGCACATCTCATTGATCTCAGTAGCTGAATATGCCTGGCATATGTTAATAGTGAATGCTCAGCAAATGCTTGTTGAAAGAATGAATGGCTTTGTTGATTTTTGCTATGGTCTCTTTTGTTTCTTTTGCATTTACTTCTGCCCTAATTTTTAAGATTTCTTTCCTTCTACTAATCCTGGGGTTCTTCATTTCTTCCTTTTCTAGTTGATTAAGGTGTAGAGTTAGGTTATTTATTTGACTTTTTTCTTGTTTCTTGAGGTATGCCTGTATTGCTATGAACTTTCCCCTTAGGACTGCTTTTACAGTGTCCCACAGGTTTTGGGTTGTTGTGTTTTCATTTTCATTCATTTCTATGCAAATTTTGATTTCTTTTTTGATTTCTTCTGTGATTTGTTGGTTATTCAGCAGCGTGTTGTTCAGCCTCCATATGTTGGAATTTTTAGTAGTTTTTCTCCTGTAATTGAGATCTAATCTTACTGCATTGTGGTCAGAAAAGATGCTTGGAATGATTTCTATTTTTTTGAATTTACCAAGGCTAGATTTATGGCCCAGAATGTGATCTATCCTGGAGAAGGTTCCATGTGCGCTTGAGAAAAAGGTGAAATTCATTGTTTTGGGATGAAATGTCCTATAGATATCAATTAGGTCTAACTGGTCTATTGTATCATTTAAAGTTTGTGTTTCCTTGTTAATTTTCTGTTTAGTTGATCTATCCATAGGTGTGAGTGGGGTATTAAAGTCTCCCACTATTATTGTGTTATTGTTAATTTCTCCTTTCATACTTGTTAGCATTTGTCTTACATACTGCGGTGCTCCCGTGTTGGGTGCATATATATTTATAATTGTTATATCTTCTTCTTGGATTGATCCTTTGATCATTATGTAGTGACCATCTTTGTCTCTTTTCACAGCCTTTGTTTTAAAGTCTATTTTATCTGATATGAGTATTGCTACTCCTGCTTTCTTTTGGTCCCTATTTGCATGGAAAATCTTTTTCCAGCCCTTCACTTTCAGTCTGTATGTGTCCCCTGTTTTGAGGTGGGTCTCTTGTAGACAACATATGTAGGGGTCTTGTTTTTGTATCCATTCAGCCAGTCTTTGTCTTTTGGTTGGGGCATTCAACCCATTTACTTTTAAGGTAATTACTGATAAGTATGATCCTGTTGCCATTTACTTTATTGTTTTGGGTTTGAATTTATACACCGTTTTTGTGTTTCCTGTCTAGAGAATATCCTTTAGTATTTGTTGGAGAGCTGGTTTGGTGGTGCAGAATTCTCTCAGCTTTTGCTTGTCTGAAAAGCTTTTGATTTCTCCTTCATACTTGAATGAGATCCTTGCTGGGTACAATAATCTGGGCTGTAGGTTATTTTCTTTCATCATTTTAAGTATGTCTTGCCTTCCCTCCTGGCTTGAAGAATTTCTATTGAAAGATCAGCTGTTATCCTTATGGGAATTCCCTTGTGTGTTATTTGTTGTTTTTCCCTTGCTGCTTTTAATATTTGTTCTTTGTGTTTGATCTTTGTTAATTTGATTAATATGTGTCTTGGGGTGTTTCGCCTTGGGTTTATCCTGTTTGGGACTCTCTGGGTTTCTTGGACTTGGGTGATTATTTCCTTCCCCATTTTAGGGAAGTTTTCAACTATTATCTCCTCAAGTATTTTCTCATGGTCTTTCTTTTTGTCTTCTTCTTCTGGGACCTCTATGACTTGAATGTTGTAGCGTTTAATATTGTCCTGGAGGTCTCTGAGATTGTCCTCATTTCTTTTAATTCGTTTTTCTTTTATCCTCTCTGATTCATTTATTTCTACCATTCTATCTTCTAATTCACTAATCCTATCTTCTGCCTCTGTTATTCTACTATTTGTTGCCTCCAGAGTGTTTTTAATTTCATTTATTGCATTATTCATTATATATTGACTTTTTTTTTTAATTTCTTCTAGGTCCTTGTTAAACCTTTCTTGCATCTTCTCAATCCTTGTCTCCAGGCTATTTATCTGTGATTCCATTTTGATTTCAAGATTTTGGATCAATTTCACTATCATTATTCGGAATTCTTTATCAGGTAGATTCCCTATCTCTTCCTCTTTTGTTTGGTTTGGTGGGCATTTATCCTGTTCCTTTATCTGCTGGGTATTCCTCTGTCTCTTCATCTTGTTTAAATTGCTGATTTGGGGGTGTCCTTTCTGTATTCTGGCAGTTTGTGGAGTTCTCTTTATTGTGGCGTTTCCTCACTGTGTGGGGGTTTGTACAGGTGGCTTGTCAAGGTTTCCTAGTTAGGGAAGCTTGTGTTGGTGTTCTGGTGGGTGGAGCTGTATTTCTTCTCTCTGGAGTGCAATGAAGTGTCCAGTAATGAGTTATGAGATGTCTATGGTTTTGGGGTGACTTTGGGCAGCCTGTATCTTGAAGCTCAGGGCTGTGTTCCTTTGTTTCTGGAGAATTTGCTTGGTATGTCTTGCCCTGAAGAAATAAATGCAAAAGAAACAAAAGAGACCATAGCAAAAATCAACAAAGCCAAAAGCTGGTTCTTTGAAAGGATAAGTAAAATTGACAAACCATTAGCCAGACTCATCAAGAAACAAAGGGAGAAAAATCAAATCAATAAAATTAGAAATGAAAATGGAGAGATCACAACAGACAACACAGAAATACAAAGGATCATAAGAGACTACTATCAACAATTATATGCCAATAAAATGGACAACATGGAAGAAATGGACCAATTCTTAGAAAAGTACAACTTTCCAAAATTGGACCAGGAAGAAATAGAAAATCTTAACAGACCCATCACAAGCACGGAAATTGAAACTGTAATCAAAAATCTTCCAGCAAACAAAAGCCCAGGTCCAGATGGCTTCACAGCTGAATTCTACCAAAAATTTAGAGAAAAGCTAACACCTATCCTGCTCAAACTCTTCCAGAAAATTGCAGAGGAAGGTAAACTTCCAAACTCATTCTATGAAGCCACCATCACCCTAATACCAAAACCTGACAAAGATCCCACAGAAAAAGAAAACTACAGGCCAATATCACTGATGAACATAGATGCAAAAATCCTTAACAAAATTCTAGCAATCAGAATCCAACAACACATTAAAAAGATCATACACCATGACCTGGGCTTTATCCCAGGGATGCAAGGATTCTTCAATATCCACAAATCAATCAATGTAATACACCACATTAACAAATTGAAAAATAAAAACCATATGATTATCTCAATAGATGCAGAGAAAGCCTTTGACAAAATTCAACACCCATTTATGATAAAAACTCTCCAGAAAGCAGGAATAGAAGGAACATACCTCAACATAATAAAAGCTATATATGACAAACCCACAACAAACATTATCCTCAATGGTGAAAAATTGAAAGCATTTCCTCTAAAGTCAGGAACAAGACAAGGGTGCCCACTTTCACCATTACTATTCAACATAGTATTGGAAGTTTTGGCCACAGCAATCAGAGCAGAAAAAGAAATAAAAGGAATCCAAATTGGAAAAGAAGAAGTAAAACTCTCACTATTTGCAGATGACATGATCCTCTACATAGAAAACCCTAAAGACTCCACCAGAAAATTACTAGAACTAATCAATGACTATAGTAAAGTTGCAGGATATAAAATCAACACACAGACATCCCTTAAATTCCTATACACAAATAATGAGAAAACAGAAAGAGAAATTAAGGAAACAATTCCATTCACCATTGCAACGGAAAGAATAAAATACTTAGGAATATATACCTAGAGAAACTAAAGACCTATATATAGAAAACTATAAAACACTGGTGAAAGAAATCAAAGAGGACACTAATAGATGGAGAAATATACCATGTTCATGGATTGGAAGAATGAATATAGTGAAAATGAGTATACTACCCAAAGCAATTTATAGATTCAATGCAATCCCTATCAAGTTACCAACAGTATTCTTCACAGAGCTAGAACAAATAATTTCACAATTTGTATGGAAATACAAAAAACCTCGAATAGCCAAAGCTATCTTGAGAAAGAAGAATGGAACTGGAGGAATCAACCTACCTGACTTCAGGCTCTACTACAAAGCCACGGTTATCAAGACAGTATGGTACTGGCACAAAGACAGAAATATAGATCAATGGAACAAAATAGAAAGCCCAGAGATAAATCCATGCACATATGGACACCTTATCTTTGATAAAGGAGGCAAGAATATACAATGGATTAAAGACAATCTCTTTAACAAGTGGTGCTGGGAAATCTGGTCAACCACTTGTAAAAGAATGAAACTAGAACACTTTCTAACACCATACACAAAAATACACTCAAAATGGATTAAAGATCTCAACATAAGACCAGAAACTATAAAACTCCTAGAGGAGAACATAGGCAAAACACTCTCTGACATACATCACAGCAGGATCCTCCATGACCCACCTCCTAGAATATTGGAAATAAAAGCAAAAATAAACAAATGGGACCTAATTAAACTTAAAAGCTTCTGCACATCAAAGGAAACTATTAGCAAGGTGAAAAGGCAGCCTTCAGAATGGGAGAAAATAATAGCAAATGAAGCAACTGACAAACAACTAATCTCAAAAATATACAAGCAACTCCTACAGCTCAACTCCAGAAAAATAAATGACCCAATCAAAAAATGGGCCAAAGAACTAAATAGACATTTCTCCAAAGAAGACATACAGATGGCTAACAAACACATGAAAAGATGCTCAACATCACTCATTATCAGAGAAATGCAAATCAAAACCACTATGAGGTACCATTTCACGCCAGTCAGAATGGCTGTGATCCAAAAGTCTACAAGCAATAAATGCTGGAGAGGGTGTGGAGAAAAGGGAACCCTCTTACACTGTTGGTGGGAATGCAAACTAGTACAGCCACTATGGAGAACAGCGTGGAGATTCCTTAAAAAACTGGAAATAGAACTGCCTTATGATCCAGCAATCCCACTGCTGGGCATACACACTGAGGAAACCAGAAGGGAAAGAGACACGTGTACCCCAATGTTCATCGCAGCACTGTTTATAATAGCCAGGACATGGAAGCAACCTAGATGTCCATCAGTAGATGAATGGATAAGAAAGCAGTGGTACATATACACAATGGAGTATTACTCAGCCATTAAAAAGAATACATTTGAATCAGTTCTAATGAGGTGGATGAAACTGCAGCCTATTATACAGAGTGAAGTAAGCCAGAAAGAAAAACACCAATACACTATACTAATGCATATATATGGAATTTAGAAAGATGCTAACAATAACCCTGTGTACGAGACAGCAAAAGAGACACTGATGTATAGAACAGTCTTATGGACTCTGTTGCAGAGGGAGAGGGTGGGAAGATTTGGGAGAATGGCATTGAAACATGTATAATATCATGTATGAAATGAGTTGCCAGACCAGGTTCGATGCACGATACTGGATGCTTGGGGCTAGTGCACTGGGATGACCCAGAGGGATGGTATGGGGAGGAAGGAGGGAGGAGGGTTCAGGATGGGGAACACATGTATACCTGTGGCAGATTCATTTTGATATTTGGCAAAACTAATACAATTTTGTAAAGTTTAAAAATAAAATTAAATTTAAAATTAAAAAAAAAATGAATGGATTCTCTCATCTCCCTAATGAATCCTTCCTACATACAGAAGCTCCACAGTACCCTCTGCATGACTCAGGGGTGGAGGAGGTAGTTTCCTGAGTGAATCTGGGCCACTGCAAATTTTCTGCTACCTGTACCTATGCCTGAAATTTCTCCCTTTGTTTCTGTTTTCTTTGACTTAAGACAATAGAAGCTTTAGTCCCACTTAAAATGCATATGTCCTTGGACGAGGTAACTCTTTCAACTTGATGATAGTGTAAAGCTCATTCTAAACCCTATAATTTAGTGCAAGTCCATTGTGTCCCTCAGTTCTGGGAGAAGGTTTGTTAGAGGAGACACGAGAGATAGAATGAAGATACTGACAACATGAAGGAGGCAGCTGCAATATGGAGGGAAACGTCCAAATACTGTGTTGGCCAAAAAGTTTGTTTCGGTTTTTCTGTGTTATGGAACTTTTGGCCAACCCAATAATTTTGTGTCACCCTCACCAGACTGGTTTTTTATGTTTTTTCAAAGGGTTCTTTGGGTTTTGAGATAAGAAGAAAGTCCTAAAAGCATCTTCCTGTCCAGGTTTGGGCTTTGTAACAAAGGCCTTCTAAAGATAATGCCAGGGCCTTTGATGTCTAATTCTAGTTGAAAAGGAAAATAACATAAGGAATGACTCTAACCCTGGAAATTGCAGGTTAGTCAAGCGGGTAGTGGTATTAGAGTCTGCCAGTAATTTGAGAGACAGAAAGGCCCTTCTGGTAGCCCTTAAATTGTACAAAGTCAATGACAGTTACTTAATCTGCCTGCTTATAAGATCAGTGCTGGATAATGCCGTGACTTTTTGGTGGGAAATATGTAGAATCGTCTTCGTTTGTCTGGGACTGTCCCCATTTTAGCACTGAAAGTTCCGTGTCTTGGGAAACCCCCACTCTAGGGCTAACCACAGCATTCGGTCACCTTAAAGGACCCAAATGTGAAGGTGCATTATGGTCGAATATGAAGGTGCATAATTAATTTTAACATTAATACAGCTGCTAACTTGCTATCCAGTAACTGTGGGGAAAAGAAACACTTTAAAATAAGTAAACAAGTCACCCTATTTGGGAGGATGTTAGCTCTCCTATCTCATTTTGATAAGGTAATCTTATATCATCAGAGAACTCCCAAATGTGGCTGTAAAAATAACAGTTACATAATTATACTTCCCTGGTTTAAACCACTAATAAGACATTGCCAAATTTTAGCTGTGTGAAGATAAATGTTTTTCATCAGTGATGATGTTGCATTACACACAAAAAAAAGGAGTTTTATTTTTCTGGTTTAGCGTACTTTAGTTTTAATTACAGGTACATCATTTTTCACCTCATTAACAGAACATGGTTTATTGTTACAGGATATCTTTCCAATGGACACCCATTGCTGTTGTTTACTGAAAGCACTATACTGTGTTATTTACTTTTAAAATAGCTTTAATCAGGCATCCTTTCATTTAATATTAAATGTACTTAAATATTAACTTTTAAGAGTTGGTTTCACTTATAGTGATCTAAATAGATCTAAATGTAGAGAGAAGATAGAGAGGGGAGAGAGAGCCTCAGATGGCTGCTGCCTTCTAATGCCTGAAGTGCTACATTTGTTATTATATGAATATAGAGACAGTAAGACTCTTCAGGAACCAAGCAATAATATCCACCAAAGCCATACATTAAAAAACATTAAAACACATTACTAAACAACTCTTAAGAAGAAAATGGAAATTACAAAATATGTAAAGATAAATGGACGCAGAAGCATTACTTTATAAAGTCTGTGGTTTACATTAATCATCAAATTGCTACCCAGAATGAAATGTGTAGCCTTACATTATAGAAAATAAGGATGTTGAAAATAAGCACACTTTCAAATCAAAATTTAACCCCTCAGTCCAGCAATCAATCAAACAAAAATAGGAAAATGAACATGAAAGAGAATGGAAAAATACAAAAAGTGTAACGGTAGGAAATAATGCAATAGAAAATGATAGAAGCAGTGAACTTGAGAAAGTTCTCCTTTTACATTGGGATCTCAACTGCCTATTCTCTGATTTGGATACTTATTTTCCAGCCCAAGGAATAAGTGTTATGGACATTGAATTAACAGACAGAAGAGCAGGAAATCTGTGATTACTTCTGTCTGGGATACTGCAGAGGGGAGAAGAAGAAATAACATTTACAAAGATATATGTCAAACATTATGGTAGGCAGGTTATGTACATTTTGTATTTTAATAATATATCTTCCTCATTTACAGATAAGAATATTGAAGCACAGAGTGGCTTAATAATTTCTTAATTATTGACCAGACAGTAAGTCCTGGTGCTTAAGTTTGAATTCTAGAAGGGTTATTTTTTGACATTTAATTTACCATGTGTTGTCAGTTAAAGATATCACCGGTTTTAGAAACACGTTGTTTTGAAAACTCATATCTGCCTAGGAAGGCCATGGGGGTATCATTCACATTTTAGAGTGAAATGGTTTTAACAAATTACTTTCTTTTCAACATTTAGCTGAGGTTAGCTGTATTAAAAGAATGGGACGTCTGAAATGGTTGGAGACAGAGGAGTGATGTAGTAGAAGTGGTCCTGCTTGGAGGCTGAGGTCTGGACGAGACTGGAAGCAAACGTGCAGAAAGGGAAGTGGGAAATTGCCAACGATAAAGTCTGACTATTTCAAAATTCTGGCTAGGGTCAGCCCCACCCACAAGAAGAGCAAGACAGGTTCTTCCTCTTTCCTTCTCTTGTACAAATCAGTCCCTATTCCTGGGACCAAGAGGTCCAGGTCCAAGGGCTGCTCTATGGAAAACAGAGTCACAGGAACTTTAGAAGCTATGCATGCTGCTCCCCAACAGGCCTCCCCTATACCTATACAGTACCCCAAACTATTCCTGACATCCTTGCTGGAGGAGAGTGATAGAAACTTGCTCCTCGGAGGACAGCTCATAACCAATTCGAACTTGAGCTAATTGTTAGAAAAGCCTTCCTATCACCAGCAAAAGTCTTGTCTCCCTTCAGCTTCCCCTTATTGGTCCTACTTCTGTCCTCTGAAATTACCCAGTCTGTGTGATATTTGTTCAGATGGAATTTGATCTGTCATGCAGTGTTGTTTTTGGCTGATTTGCTAAGTTGATTAGATTCCTCTACAAACTCAAAGCTTTTGGATCAAGGTAAATCTGGTAAAAATGTTCTAGCAATTATTTTTCAGAAAGACTGCCACAGTTTTCTTAAAATAAGGATGCTCCCAATTTACAGATTCATAATGTGAGAACAGTCTTATGTGCAAATCCATAGACGAACCCACATAAAGCATTCACATAAAAAAGAAGCAATCAGTATATTTTTCCTGTTGATTGGCACTATGTGAAACCTACTTCTGTTCATTTGTGGTAAAGTAACTGGATATTGAGAAGAGGAACTGATCTAATTAATCAACTTGGGAAAATGTTCCACTTTTAAATGAACAGTTGATAATGAAGTACCTTTTTACTTCTGTTTGTTTAGCTACAAAACAAAGCAACACTCATAATAATATTTAACATTTGCTGCTTCAGTACTCTTGCCTGGAAAATCCCATGGACGGAGGAGCCTGGTAGGCTGCAGTCCATGAGGTCGCTAGAGTTGGACACGACTGAGTGGCTTCACTTTGACTTTTCACTCTCATGCAATGGAGAAGGAAATGGTAACCCATTCCAGTACTTTTGCCTGGAGAATCCCATGGACGGAGGAGCCTGGTAGGCTGCAGTCCATGAGGTCGCTAGAGTCAGACACGACTGAGCGACTTCACTTTCACTTTTCACTTTCATGCATTGGAGAAGGAAATGGCAACCCACTCCAGTGTTCTTGCCTGGAGAGTCCCAGGGACGGCGGAGCCTGCTGGGCTGCCGTCTATGGGGTTGCATAGAGTCGGACACGACTGAAGCGACTTAGCAGCAGTAGCAGCAGCAGAAAAGAGTAGAAGTAGTACTCTCATTAATTACCTTTGGTTTCATAAAAGTCTTCTAGAAATCAATTGATTTAAAAATATCATATCCTTTGTCCCAGTAGGATCTTCTGGAAAATTATGCTAAGGAAATAATCAAAAGATTTAAAAATATGTGATAAAAATATGCAATTTGTTAAAATTATTTGTAATGGTGAAAAATTGTTCACAGCATAAAAATCCAACAGTAGGAAATGGTTAATTTGATTAGGGCTGAGTGGGAGATTAGGCAGCCATTTCATATAAGGATTATGAAAAAAACAACACTGTGTGTAATCCAGATGGTCCTAGAGGAAAAATGTTAGGTAAGTCACTGGGGTGGAAGCAGAAACACCGTGCAACAAAAAACATCTACCTCTACTTCATTGACTATGCTAAAGCCTTTGACTGTGTGGATCACAACAAACTGTGGAAAATTTTTCAAGAGATGGTAATATCAGACCACCTCACCTGCCTCCTGAGAAACCTGTAGGCCAGTCAAGAAGCAACAGATAGAACCAAACATGGAACAACGGACTGGGAATTGGGAAGGGAGTATATCAAGGCTGTATATCGACACCCTGCTTATTTGACTTATATGTAAAGTACATCAAACAAAATGCCAGGCTGGATGAAGCACAAGCTGGAATCAAAATTGCAAGAAGAAATATCAGTAACCTCAGATGTGCAGATGACACCACCCTTATGGCAGAAAGCAAAGAAGAACTAAAGAGCCTCTTGAAAGTAAAAGAGGAGAGTGAAAAAGCTGGCTTAAAACTCAACATTCAAGAAATGAAGATCATGGCCTCTGGTCCCATCACTTCATGGCAAATAGGTGGGGAAACAATGGAAACAGTGAGAGAGTTTATTTTATTGGGCTCCAAAATCACTGCAGATAGTGACTGCAACCATGAAATTAAAAGATGCTTGCTCCTTGAAAGAAAAGCTATGACCAACCTAGACAGAGTATTAAAAAGCAGAGTCATTACTTTGCTAATGAAGGTCTGTCTAGTCAAAGCTATTTCTGTTTCCAGGAGTCATGTATGGATGTGAAAGTTGGACCATAAAGAAGGCTGAGGGCTGAAGAATTATTGCTTTTGTACTGTGGTGTTGGAGAAGACTCTTGGGAGTTTCTTGGACTGCAAGGAGATCACATCAGTCAATCCTAAAGGAAATCAAGCCTGAATATTCACTGAAAGGTCTGATGCTGAAGCTGAAGCTCCAATACTCCAATACTTGGCCACCTGATGTGAAAAGCAGACTCATTAGAAAAGACCCCAATGCTGGTAAAGATTGAAGGCAGGAGAAAGGGACAACAGAGGATAAGATGGTTGGATGGCATCACCAACTCAATGGACATGTTTGAGCAAGCTCCAGGAGATGATGAAGGACAGGGAAGCCTGGCATGCTGCAGTCCATGGGATCGCAAGGAGTTGGACATGACTGAGCAACTGAACAACACTAGCCATATAAAAAATTATTTTATAGCCATATTAAAAAATTCTTGCAGTATATATAATAGAAATCATGTATACAAAGAAATACACTGAAATTATGATAGGAAGATGAGAGAATTTTATAGTTAATCAAGATAATAACAAAATGCTTTATTTTTAAACCAAAAAGTACTATATAAATTAATTTTTATCTGGACTGTTGCCAAGAATTGCATCACTAACTGCAACTAGCAGAAATGTATAACTATTATTATGATCTTTTGGGGAATGTGTCAAGAATGTACATGTAAAAGTGTGTCTCTGAAAATAAACATCTCAGTATATACCCTACCCTTTATTCCTTTCTGTGCTGCTCCTGTAACAAAACCGGAGAGAGACCACGATAAACCCCCTCCCCAGTCTCCAAGATTCCCTGCTTACTGCACTGTGCTCTGGGTGAAAACATACTAATGTGGCTAGCTACAAATGAAACAGGAGAAAGGAGGAAATGCTGGCAGAGTAAAACACTCCAGGTCCTCTGAAACCCAGAGGAAAAGTCACAGTTTGGACTACGTTGCTGATTCTTTGGCCAGTGGAGTGGAAGGCAGATTGCAATCTTGGTTAGATATAAATCTTCTTTCTGCTCTTGTTATTTCTGTTGGACTCTTACAGAAGCTAAGATTTTTGCACATTTTGGTTGACTATTCTGTTTCTCTTCTCCAGTTTTCTTATGGAAGTTTATCTAGTGTTTCCAGCTTGTCTGGGCTCCCCATTGGTAGTAGCAAGAAACAGTAGTTATTGGGATGTGCTTGATTATTTGAGTCTCCAAAGCTCCTGGTCATTGCAGATTGTGGGACTAAGAGTTAATGTAAGGATTGATTCTGTCGGTCAGTTTTCAAATAGGTGTATGCCACTGAGCACACCAAAATATGGCATATTTTTATCAGCTGTTGTTACACTAAAGCTAAGTAACATTTTCACAACTCAGTGGCTCATAAAAAACAAGAATTAGTTTTCCTTGATCATGGTTCATAGATGAGCTAGCACTGCCTTGTTTTTGCAGGTCACCTAGACCGGCCAAGGTCAACTGTACTGCATGTGTTCTCAAAATCCCATTAGCTACACAAGGTATCAATGCATTCTTTTCCTGTTGGATCACCAAGCAGAAGAGGCCAAGTCAAACCACTCATGTAAGGTTTGTACTCATATTTGCTGTTATTCAGTTGGCCGAAGCAAGTCACATACATGACTATACCCAACGTCAGTGGTTTCGGGAATTAACTCTCATTAGATTTTCATGAGGCAGAGGGAGGGGGTGAAGAATCCAGAACAATGATCTAATTTGCTATAAGGAACAGCATGTAAACAGATTAATTCAAATGCTTCAAAAGAGAATCCTACTGACTTCTAGAATAAACAGTATTATTTGCATGTGTGAAAAATATTCTATTTTTCTAATTAGACTAATGAAAACAATAAAATATCTCAGTTATGTGTCATATTTCTTTTAAAGAACATACAATATCACTAATGATAATTCCTGATTATGACTATGCTGGGTGTCTGGCCAAGTAAGAATTGATCCCATTGTAGGTCAGTTTCTGATTTTGGATTTTACACACACACGCTCACATGAACACACCACTTGTTTTTAGGAGCTTGTAATCAGTGAGTAAAATGTGCCCTGAAAGGAAATCAGTTAGTAAGAACTGCTATTTGGTAAGAAAAGGTGACTCAAGAAAAGAAGTTCCTTGTGGTTTTGAACTGTACTATGTTGTCGATCTCCACAAAAATAAGCCTTCGTTTAAAAAAGAAATTAATTTAAGGCAAAAGTTTCGAAGCAGAGGTTTCTATTTTTTCAAAATGAAAAAACTTCTCAGGAAATTTTGTATTTGTTTTAATGTAAAAAGAAAGGCAAGGGATAAGTAAAATCTGAGTTCAAGCTAGACAGATTTGCAAAACCTTTAAGCTGTAGGAAAGAAGAGCCAATAGCTCAGAGAACAAGCAAGTAACAGATTTAAAGGAAACTAGTTAGGAAAATGTTTAAATTTTTACATTAATAGGGGCCTTTCTCCACATTTTTCCTGTTTTTAAGATTCAGCTTAAGAGATGTATAGATATGAGGGATTAGAGAGTTAGTCAATAACAGAGAAAGATGGGGTAATTTCAATTACAGAAATTTTAACTAGCTTTGTCTGGATGGACAAAAGGGATGCTACAGCACAAGTTTGACATTTCTTGTCCTAGCTTAGTGGAATTCTTCCTGAAAATGAAATTGTTTCTTCAAAACACATCTAGTTGCCTTTTTCCAAAGAAAAAGGAAATTACACATTCTGATTAATCATCAATTATTCTTTTTTTTTTATTTTATTTTATTTTTAAACTTTACAATATTGTATTAGTTTTGCCAAATACCAAATTAATCTGCCACAGGTATACATGTGTTCCCCATCCTGAACCCTCCTCCCTGCTCCCTCCCCATACCATCCCTCTGGGTCGTCCCAGTGCACCAGCCCCAAGCATCCAGTATCGTGCATCGAACCTGGACTGGCATCTCGTTTCATACATGATATTTTACATGTTTCAATGCCATTCTCCCAAATCTTCCCACCCTCTCCCTCTGCAACAGAGTCCATAAGACTGTTCTATACATCAATGTCTCTTTTGCTGTCTCGTACACAGGGTTATTGTTACCATCTTTCTAAATTCCATGTATATGCGTTAGTATACTGTATTGGTGTTTTTCTTTCTGGCTTACTTCACTCTGTATAATAGGCTCCAATTATTCTTACTTAATGAAGAAAGCACAATTTTCAACACTCTCACTACTTGACTCTCTGGAAGCAATCAAGTGAGGCAAGATTGCTGTAGCCTTAAGGGCTTCTTTTTCCTGAACAGACAAACCTAGAGTAATTTAGTGAATAATAACAATCATTTTTTATAAACAGAAGGACTGCAGGATTTAATTAATTCTTTGACTAATGCATAAAGTAATATTTATGCTTTTCTAAAGGCCAGTATCTTGCCTGGAAAATCCCATGGACGGAGGAGCCTGGAAGGCTGCAGTCCATGGGGTCACCAAGAGTCGGACATGACTGAGTAACTTCACTTTCACTTTTCACTTGCATGCATTGGAGAAGGAAATGGCAACCCACTCCAGTGTTCTTGCCTGGAGAATCCCAAGGACGGGGGAGCCTGGTGGGCTACCGTCTATGGGGTCGCACAGAATCGGACATGACTGAAGCACCTTAGCAGCAGCAGCAGCAGCAGCAGCAAACGCCAGGCTGGAAGAAGCACAAGCTGGAATCAAGATTGCTGGGAGAAATATTAATAACCTCAGATGTGCAGATGACACAACCCTTATGGCAGAAAGTGAAGAGGAACTAAAAAGCCTCTTGATGAATGTGAAAGTGGAGAGTGAAAAGTTGGCTTAAAGCTCAACATTCAGAAAATTAAGATCATGGCCTCTGGTCCCATCACTTCATGGGAAATAGACGGGGAAACAGTGGAAACAGGGTCAGACTTTATTTCTTGGGGCTCCAAAATCACTGCTGATGGTGATTGCAGCCATGAAATTAAAAGACCCTTACTCCTTGGAAGGAAAGTTATGACCAACCTAGATAGCATATTCAAAAGCAGAGACATTACTAGTCCATCTAGTTAAGGCTATGGTTTTTCCAGTGGTCATGTGTGGATGTGAAAGTTGGACTGTGAAAAAAGCTGAGCACTGAAGAATTGATGCTTTTGAACTGTGGTGTGGAGAAGACTCTTGAGAGTCCCTTGGACTGCAAGGAGATCCAACCAGTCTATCCTAAAGGAGATCAGCCCTGGGTGTTCTTTGGAAGGACTGATGCTGAAGCTGAAACTACAATACTTTGGCCACCTCCTGCGAAGAGTTGACTCATTGGAAAAGACTCTGATGCTGGGAGGGATTGGGGGCAGGAGGAGAAGGGGACAACAGAGGATGAGATGGCTGGATGGCATCACTTGACTCGATGGACGTGAGTCTGAGTGAACTCTGGGAGTTGGTGATGGACAGGGAGGCCTGGCGTGCTGCAGTTCATGGGGTCGCAAAGAGTCGGACACGACTGAGCAACTGAACTGAAACTGAAAGTCCAGTATTCAACATGAACCAAGAGAGGAAAATGTTTTAATACCATCTCAGCAGAATTGTATAACTTTATTTTTTCAAAGTGTCTTTATATCCATCATTTTATTTCATAATATATTGTAAAGGTTGTCAGGCATTTTAATAGCCATTTTAAAGATATCTCTAATAGGTTATATTTTCTAAATAAAGTGGTAACCACCTAGTAGTACCTATGCTATAATTAGAATGTGAAGCTCTTGAGGACATCTAAACTCTGAGTTATGAAACTCATATAATGCCCTATGTTTGCTCAAAGAAAATGTGCTTCAAGTAATTTATCCTTATTAAAATGATTTTACCACGTGACAACAAAGTTCATCTTCTCATGTCTTTAACATTTAAAATGGATTAATTTTTTAACTAGAAAGCTGTATTCCACTGATTAGTATAAGATGAAAAAAGTACCATTTGATTCTGCCTCACTGAAATGTAGGAAGTTTTAAAAAATATAAAGTGTACTTTATGATTAAGGTTAATATGCAGCATTTTAAATAACTTGAAAAGTCTTCTAAAATTTAAACATCTGAATTCAATATGTTTTCTATCAGGCTTTTTTATGCAAAGCTTTATTCCAACATTTTATTAGGAAATTTGTTAAATATACTGAAAAATGGAAACATCTACACAGTGAATTATATATACTCATCAACTAAATTCCACAATTATCAATTAATTTACTTTTTTGCATATTTACCCAACCATTTATTTATATTTACCCAACCATTTATTTATTGACTCCTCCATCTATCAATCCATTTTTTGATGCATTTCAAAGTTGTAAACATCATTGTACTTCATCTAGTATTTAAGCATATATATTATTACTTAGAGTTCAGTATTTATTATGCTGTTTTTTGCATATAGGGAATAAATAATCTTAAGTGTACCACTCAATGAATTTTGACAAATGCATATACTTGGATAACCTAAACTCCTACCAAAATATAAAATGTTCCGATCTCCCCAGCCAGTTTACTTATGCTTCTTCCCAGTTCCCGTACCCATCTCTCAGAAGGTCACCACTAGTATGGTTTTCACCTCAGCTTAGTTTAGTAGCAGTATGTAACTATTTCAATTATAACACATGTTCACTGATATTTGGTGTTAATAGTCTTTTTATTTTAGCCACTCTTATGCATTTATAGCAGTATTTCATTGATGAATGATTTTGAGCACTTATTCATGTATTTATGCTATTCCTATATCTTCCTTTGTGAAATCTCAGTTTAAATATTTTGCTTATTTTTTGGGGGGCAGGGGAGGTAAACAGTCTTTATTTCACCAGCAAATGAATTTAGGTCATCTCAGGTTTAGTAATGAAACGGATTATAAGAAAACATATTTGCCCTCAGATTTTTTTAATTGTAAAATTAAAAAAAAAGGGATTGTGGACACACACACACACATATATATGTATATACATAGGCCTTAGAAATTTATGTAAGTATAAATAGATATCTTTGTTGTTGTTATTTAGTCACTAAGTCGTGTCTGTTTGTGACCCCATGAACTGTAGCCTGCTAGACTTGTCTGTCCATGGGATTTCCCAGGTAAGAATACTGGAGTGGGTTGCCATTTCCTTCTCCATCTTTTGCTCATTTTTAATTAGATTGTTTGCCCTTTTAAAATTGAGTAGTGTATGTACCCCAGTGTTCATTGCAGTACTATTTACAATAGCTAGGACATGGAAGGGAGAAGGAAATGGCAACCCACTCCAGTGTTCTTGCCTGGAGAATCCCATGGACAGAGAAGCCTGGTAGGCTGCAGTCCATGGAGTCGCACAGAGTCGGACACGACTGAAGCAACTTAGCAGCACAGCAGCAGCAGCAGCAGGACATGGAAGCAACTAAGATGCCCATCAAAAGATGAATGGATAAAGAAGAGGTGGTACATATATGCAATGGACTATTACTCAGCCGTAAAAGGAACAAATTTGAGTCTGTTCTAGTGAGGTGGATGATCCTAGAACCTGTTCTGCAGAGTGAAGTAAGAAAGAGAAAAACAAATGTTGTATGTTAATGCATATATATGAAATCTAGAAACATGGTACTGGTACCTATTTGCAGGGTGGAAATAGAGACATAGAGAATAGACTTGTGGCCATAGTGGGGGAAGGAGAAGGTGGGACAAATTGAGAGAGTGCCATTGAAACATATACACTACCGTAAATAAAACAGACAGCCAGTGCGTAGTTGCTGTATAACACCGGGAGCTCAAGCTGGTACTCTGTGACAACCTAGAGGGGAAGCAGGGGTGAGGGTGGGAGGGAGGTTCAAGAGGAAAAGAACGCATGTGTATACTATGGCTTATTCATGTTGTTGTATGGCAGAAACCAACACAACAGTGTAAAGAACTTATTCTCCAATTAAAATAAAATACTCACTTGTAGGATTTTATTTATTTTGGATAACAGTCTTTTGTCAAATGTATGATTTGCAAATTTTTTTCTCCTGTGTATGTATCTTGCCTATTCATTTTCTTAGCAGTGGCTTTTGATGCAGAATATTGGTTTACCAATTTATGCAGATCTTTAAAATAGTGACACGTTTGGTTATACAATATTTTTAAATGACCCTTATTAATAACATTATCAATCTTATCAGAAAATGTTGTAAGTATTGAAAAGCTATCAAGCTAATGACGCTGGAAGATACAAGGGTTCCAAAATTCAAGAAAATGTCTGCCATTACCCAATTATGAATAACAGCAGTTTATCAGTCATTCTTACAAGTAAAAATGGTGCTCTGTGAAAACGCTGGCTTGTTCAGCTTACAACTCAAACAATCACTCAAGTGTCTTTTTCTCAAGAAAATCATCATACTTAAGTATGCAGCAGAAATACTTTATGTTTACTTCTGATTTCATCACATTACAAAGATGTATACTAAACATCTCAATTAAAAAGTGAGTATAAGACCTGAATAGAAATCCCTCACTAAAGACATACAGATGGTAAGTAAGTTATATAAAAATACATTAAACATCATCTGTCATTGGGAAAATATGAAATATCACCACACACCTATTATAATGACTAATCCAAAATGCTAACAACATCAAGTGTTGGTAAGGCTATGAAGCAACAGGAACTCTCATTCCTTGCTGGAGTAATCCAAAATGTTAAAGCCACTTTGGAAGACAGTATGGCATTTTCTCACACATCTCAACATAGTATTACATCAGTCCAGAAATCACACCCCTTGATATTTACACAAATAAATTGAACTTATTTCCATGTGCAAATCTGCACACAGATGTTTATAGTACCTTATTCATAATTGTCAAAACTTGGATGCAACCAAGATGTCCTTCACTAAGTGAATGGATAAACAAATTGTGTTGTTCTGTTGCCATGTCACATCCGACTCTTTACGACCCCATGGACTGCGGCAGGCCAGGCTTCCCTGTTTTTACTGTCTCCCAGAGTTTGCACTAACTCACATCCATTAAGTCAGTGATGCCATTCAACCATCCCATTCTCTGTTGCCCCTTTCTCCTCCTGTCCTCAATCTTTGCCAGCATCAGGGTTTTTTACATCAGGTGGTCAAAGTACTGGAGCTTCAGCTGCAGCATCAATCCTTCCAATGAATATTCAGTGTTGATTTCCTTTAGGATTGACTGGTTTGATCTTGCAGTCAAAGCGACTCTCAAGAGTCTTCTCCAGCACCACAATTCAAAGGCATCAATTCTTCGGTGCTCAACCTTCTTTTCTCACATCCATACATGACTACTGGGAAAACCATAGCTTTGACTATACGGATTGTGTTACATCCGTACAATGAGATATTGTTCAGCAATGAAAGGAAACAATCAAATCCATGGAAAGACCTGGAAAAAACATTAAATGCATATTGATAAAGAAGCCTATCTGAAAAGGCTACATACTGGATGATTCCAACTAAATGACATTCTGGAAAGGGCAAAACTTTGGAGATGATGAAAGGATCAGTGATTTCCAGGGACTGAAGCATAAGAGGAAAAGAATGAATAGGTGGAGCACAGTGGATTTTTAAGCAGTGGAAGTATTCTCTGTGAGACTATAACAGTGGATATATGTCATTATATAAAACCCATAGAAGTTTACAACACAAACAACCATAATGTAAACTGCGGACTCCAGTTAACAGTAATATATCTGGTTTCGGCTCTTCAGTTGTAACAAATGTACCACACAAATGCAAGATCCTAATAATAGGGGAAACTGAGTAGGCAAAAGAGTATGTGGGAACTCTCTATGATCTGCTCAGTTTTTCTAAACCTAATATTGCTCTAAAAATAAAGTCTTTAATTAAATATATATATATATATGCTCAAAGGTCAAGATTTAATAAGATAAATATTTTTATTAATTCATGACATTCTTAAATATAACTGGCCTTAAAAATTTTTTTGAGTTTCCCATGGTGTAGAAGACAGTGACCACAGCTGTAGTTTGATAGAGCTTCCCTGGTGTGTCAGGTGATACCACTGCTTGATTCATAATATGCCAGCAGTTTGATTTTGCTATTGCTTTTGCCCCATTAGTGTAAATGTCAACCAGTGAAAATGATGCATATTACCTTATTATTCTGAAAATAGTTGTGACCTTGTAAGTCTCCACAAAAGGATTTGAGAGATCCCTAGAGGTCCATGGCTCATCCTTCGAGGACTATTGGATTTTGATGTTTTTGAGTGTCATTTTCTTCATGTTTATCTGTTTGGAATTTGTTGGCATTCTTGAATCCATAAGCTTATGTTTTCACTAAATATGGGAAAATTTCAGCCATTTTAAGTTTATCAGACACATTTTTTGAGACTCAGCTTTCTTCTTATAAGACTTAATTAGGTAAATGTTAAAATATTTGACATTCTCCCACAGTGATGCTAGTGGTAGAGAATTTGCCTGCCAATGCAGGAGATGCCAGAGAGATGGGTTCAATCCCTGGGTTGGGAAGATCCTTTGGAGTAGGAAATGGCAACCCACTCTAGTATTCTTGCCTGGAAAATCCCATGGACAGAAGAGCCTGGTGACCTGCAGTCCATGGGGTCCCAAAGAGTCAGACATGACTGAGCACACGCACACACGTCCCTGAGGTTCTGTTTTATTTTTTCCCAGTCTTTTTCTTTTCTTCTTCAGCTTCAATAATTTCTACAATACTTACCATCTTTAAGTTTAAGGACTCTTTCATCTGTCATATTTAATATGTTTTTAAGCTTTCTCAGGGAACTTTTTGTTTTTCCAGCTATTGTATTTTTACTTATAAACAGGAAACAGTAACCTAGTAAAGATTATTTTACCTCTAAAATAGAAACTTTGGTTCCTTTGTATATTTTTTATTTCTTTACTGAGATATCCTCTCCACTCACTCTGAGAATATTCTCTTTCACATCCTTGAGTATTATTGTGCTGGCCGCTTTAACTCGTACTGTGTTTATTCCTATAGCTAAGTCATCTTGGGGCTGGTCTCCATTGATTACCTTTTTTCTTGGGGATGGGTCACATTTTTCCTATTTCTTTTTATGTCTAATAGCTTTAAATTTATGGTGGGCATTATAAACACATTGAAAATACAAATCCTGTATGTTCCTTTGAAAAGTTCTTAATTTTCTTTTACTCTTTTATCAAGCCGTTAACCTGGCTGAATTCAAAGTTGTCTTTCCTGTAGTGGGCAATAGCTTAACTCTGCATGTTTTAACTCAGCTTAGTTGAGCTGCTTAGGGTCTGTGCATGTGTAATTCAGAGGGCAGGCAGTGATTTAGGCAAAGTTTATGTGGTCTTTACTGGGATTTAACCTCTCCCTTTCCAGCTGTTGTATTTACCCAAAACTATCTCATCTGACTAGTAAGACTGCAGGTTTTGTACTGGGCTGTTGACTTCCCAATTTGGCACTGACTGAGACTTGCCCTCAGGCAAAGAGTTGCAAAACCAGGAAACTCCCAGTGACATTGCTTATTTCCACCTGCAGACTCCTCTTCTGCCTGCCTTTGCGTACGCTTTGCAGGTAGTGTTCTCAGGTAGTACGTAGTACTCTCAGGTAGCTGTTTTCTTGGTCAGTCTTGCTGAATGTTTGTCAATTTTTACAATGTTTTCAAAGAACCAAGTTTTGGTTTTATTCTTTCTATTGTTTTTCTATTTGACTTACATCAATTCTAACCTTCATTATTTTCATCCTTCCACAAGATTTGAATTCAGCTTGCTCCATTTTTAAAAAATGTTTAAGTCATAAGGCTGGGTTATTGATTTGATAACTATTTCATATATATATATTTATACATTTTACTTTTTAATTATGAAGTGATTTCAAAAAGAAGAGAGACTGAGAAAGGGACAGACATAGAGAAAGAGACCAAGAGAATTACATACTGAATGGAAGTATACAATATACTCACAGCCAAGCTTAAAATATGAAATAATTCAATCAGAGAACCTCTCACTAATCTTCCTGGATCATATTTTTAAAACTCTGTCAGACCTAATCATTATTTTGAATTTGTAATAGTGTTTACAAATTTTGGACTTCCTTGGTGGCTCAGACAGTAAAGAATCTGCCTGCCAGTACAGGAGACATGGGTTCAACCCCTGGGTTGGGAAGATCCCCTGGAGAAGATAATGGCTACCCATTCCAGTATTGTTGCCTGGAGAATTCCATGGACAGAGGACTCTTGTGGGCTACAGTCCAGGGGATTGCAATCAGTCAGACATGATTGTGTGATTAACACAAATTTTATTTGTTACTTTATACCTTATTACATGACCAACCTAGATAGCATATTCAAAAGCAGAGACATTACTTTGCCAACAAAGGTTCGTCTAGTCAAGGCTGTGGTTTTTCCAGTGGTCATGTATGGATGTGAGAGTTGGACTGTGAAGAAGGCTGAGCACTGAAGAATTGATGCTTTTGAACTGTGGTGTTGGAGAAGACTCTTGAGAGTCCCTTGGACTGCAAGGAGATCCAACCAGTCCATTCTGAAGGAGATCAGCCCTGGGATTTCTTTGGAAGGAATGATGCTAAAGCTGAAACTCCAGTACTTTGGCCACCTCATGCAAAGAGTTGACTCATTGGAAAAGACTCTGATGCTGGGAGGGATTGGGGGCAGGAGGAGAAGGGGACAACAGAAGATGAGATGGCTGAATGGCATCACTGACTCAATGGACGTGAGTCTGAGTGAACTCCGGGAGTTGGTGATGGACAGGGAGGCCTGGTGTGCTGCGTTTCATGGGGTCGCAAAGAGTTGGACACGACTGAGCGACTGAACTGAACTGACCTTATTATATATGTGGCTGAGATGGTAAAGGATCAGCCTGCAATACAGAACTGAGTTTGATCCTTGGGTTGGGAAGGTCCCCTGGAGAAGGGAATGACTGAGCAACTAACACTTACCACACTTACCATACAAATTAAAGCAATATATAGTATTATTTTGTGTTCTAATATTTAAATTGTATCATGATGATTAATTCTACTCTATAATTCATTTACAGAGTTGTAGAATTCCCTAGTGTATGCATATACTAAAATTTATCATCTATTCTTTTGCCAGTGGACATTTTAATTATTTATAAATCCTTGTGATTTCAAATATTGCTCCTTTGAGCATTCTTGTACATGTCTGCAAAAGAAAATATTTAAGCATTTCTCCAGGGCATAAGCCTAGAGTTGAATATAGCTAACATAGCTCTTCAACTTTATTTGGTCCTCACCAACTTGATTTCTTCTTTACTATAAGTGCTTACAGGTATAAATTTCCCCAATGAGCACTGCTTTCACTGTATCCTATAGGTTTGGGTGTTTTGTGTTTTAATTTTCTTTCATCTCAAAATATTTTTCTCATTTCACACGTGATTAATCTTTGACCAGTTAGTTGTTTGAATGTAGTTTAATTTATATGTATCTGTGAATTTTTCACTGTTCTTTCTGTTATTGATTTCTAGTTTCATTCCACTGTGGTCAGAAGAGATACTTTGATGATTTCAATCTTTATAAATTTGTTAAGACTTTGATTTGTGACTTGATTTATGCTCTACCTGGAGAATGTTCCATGTATACTTAAAAAGAATGAATATTCTGTTGCTGTTGAATGTAATGTTCTCCATATGTCTGTCAGGTGTAGTTAGTGTATAGCGTTTTTAAGTCCTCTCTTTCCTTATTTGTCTTCTATGTGTTCTATCCAGTATTGAACATGGATATTAAATCTCCAAATATTGTTGCTGAACTCTGTATTTCTTCCTTCAATTCTGTCAATTTGTGAGCTCTATTTTTATGTGTGTATATGTTTATAATTTTTATAACTTATTGTTCAGTTATGTACTTTTTAAAATTCAATTTGCCAATCTCTTCTTTTTAACTGTAGAGTTTAATGCATTCACATTTTAAAGTAACTACTGATAAGGAAGTATTTACTTCTGCCATTTTCCTATTTGTTTTCTCTAAGCCTTATAATTTTTTGTTCCTATCATTCCATTACTGTAATTTCTGTGTTTTATTGAATTTTTTTGTATTTTGTTGTTTGATTTCCTTATATCTTTTTCTGTATAATTTTTAGTTTTTTCCTTAATGGTTACCCAGGAGATTATATTTAACATCTTAATTTTGTAACAATCCGGTTTGAATTAATTCCAACTTAGTTTCAATAACATGTACAAATTATGCGCCTTTACTACTCCATCCCTTTCCTCTATGTTGGTAATGTTACAATTACTTCTTTATATATTGAGTGCCCATTAACATAGCAATGTAATCATTGATTTATGCATTCATTGTATGGAAAAGGAAGAGGACAAACCAAATATGTGATGCTGCTACATTTTACATTTACCTGTGTGGCTGCCTTTATCACTGCTCTTTATTTCTCTGTATGCTGTCTAGTGTTCTTTCATTATAATTTGGAGAAGTCCTTTCACCATTTTTGTAGAACAGGTGTACAGTTGACAAACTCCCCTCAGTTTTTTTATCTGAGTATGTCTTAATTTTGCATTCATGTTTCTAAAAATAAATTTTATTTTTTACAACTGTTTTATATTGACAGAAAAATTGACTGGAAGGTACAGAAAATTTCCATACTGCCCTGTCCCCATGTAGGCACACACAGCTACCCTGTTAGCAACATCCTACACCAGAGTGGTACGTTTGTTCACAATCAGTGAAAATACATTGACACATCATCACCCAAAACCTGTAGTTCACCTTAGAGATCACTCTTGGTGTTGTACCTTCAGTTCAGTTCAGTTCAGTCCCTCAGTCGTGTCCGACTCTTTGCCACCCCATGAATCGCAGCACGCCAGGCCTCCCTGTCCATCACCATCTCCCAGAGTTCACTCAAACTCACGTCCATTGAGTCAGTGATGCCATCCAGCCATCTCATCCTCTGTCATTCCCTTCTCCTCCTGCCCCCAATCCCTCCCAGCAGCAGAGTCTTTTCCAATGAGTCAACTCTTCCCATGAGGTGGCCAAAGTACTGGAGTTTCAGCTTTAGCATCATTCCTTCCAAAGAACACCCAGGGCTAATCTCCTCTAGAATGGACTGGTTGGATCTCCTTGCAGTCCAAGGGACTCTCAAGAGTCTTCTCCAACACCACAGTTCAAAAGCATCAATTCTTCAGTGCTCAGCCTTCTTCACAGTCCAACTCTCACATCCATACATGACCACTGGAAAAACCATAGCCTTGACTAGACGGACCTTTGTTGGCAAAGTAATGTCTCTGCTTTTGAATATGCTATCTAGGTTGGTCATAACTTTCCTTCCAAGGAGTAAGTGTCTTTTAATTTCATGGCGCAGTCACCATCTGCAGTGATCTTGGAGCCCAGAAAAATAAAGTCTGACACTGTTTCCACTGTTCCCCCATCTATTTCCCATGAAATGATGGGACCAGATGCCATGATCTTCATTTTCTGAATGTTGAGCTTTAAGCCAACTTTTTCACTCTCCACTTTCACTTTCATCAAGAGGCTTTTTAGTTCCTCTTCACTTTCTGCCATAAGGGTGGTGTCATCTGCATATATGCTGCTGCTGCTAAGTCACGTTAGTCGTGTCCGACTCTGTGCAACCCCAGAGATGGCAGCCCACCAGGCTCCCCCGTCCCTGGGATTCTGCAGGCAAGAACCCTGAAGTGGGTTGCCATTTCCTTCTCCAATGCAGGAAAGTGAAAAGTGAAAGTGAAGTCGCTCAGTCGTGTCTGACTCTTAGCGACCCCATGGACTACAGCCTACCAGGCTCTTTCATCCATGGGATTTTCCAGGCAAGGGTACTGGAGTGGGATGCCACGCATATCTGAGGTTATTGATATTTCTCCCAGTAATCTTGATTCTAGCTTGTGCTTCTTCCAGCCCAGAGTTTCTCATGATGTACTTTGCATATAAGTTAAATAAGCAGGGTGACAATATACAGCCTTGACGTACTTCTTTTCCTATTTGGAACCAGTCTGTTGTTCCATGTCCAGTTCTAACTGTTGCTTCCTGACCTACATTCAGTGGGTTTGTACAAATATACAGTGATGTATATCCACCAGTATAGTATCATGCAGAGTAGTTTCACTGCCTTAAAAAAATACTCTGCGCTCCATATCTATTCATCCCTCCCCCACCTTCCCCAGGCAACTGCTGATCCTTTTATAGTTTTGTCTTTTCCAAAATGTCATATTTTTGGAATCATACAGTATGTAGCCTTTAGGGACTGTTTGTTTTTTGTTTTTTTTTTTTCACTTAGTAATATGAATTTGTTTCCTCCATGTCTTTTCAAAGCTTAATAGCTCATTTCTTTTTATCACTGAATAATATCCCATTGTCCCTATATACCACTGCTGCTAAGTCATTTCAGTCGTGTCCGACTCTGTGGGACCCCATAGACGGCAGCCCACCAGGCTCCCCCATCCCTGGGACTCCAGGCAAGAACACTGGAATGGGTTGCCATTTCCTTCTCCAAGGAAATATACCACAGTTTGTTTATTCATTCACCTACTAAAGGACATTTTGATTGCTTCCAGGTTTCAGCCATTATGAATAAAGCTGCTCTTAACATTCTTGTGTAGGTTTTGGTGTAAATTTTCCATTCGTTGGGAGTGATACCAAGGATCATGATCTCTAGGTTATTTGTTACGGGTATGTTTAGTTTTGTAAGAAAACTCCAAACTATCTTCCAAAGTGGCTGTCCCATTTTGCATTCCCACCAGGGAACGAGAATTTCTATTGCTCCACACCCTTGTCAGTATTGGATGTTGATAGTATTTTGAGGTTTGGCTATTCTAATAGGTGTGGAATGGTATCTTGTTTTAATTGGCCATACCCTAGTAAATCTATATGTCTTTAGATTTAAGGCAGGTTTCTTGTAGACAGCTTTATAGTTAGATCTTGCTTTTTGGTCCGCTTTGACAATATCTATCTTTTAATTGGTGTATTTAGACCATTAATGTTTAAAGTGATTTTTTTATATAGTTAGATTAATATCTACAATATTTGTTCCTATTTTCTATTTGTTGCCTTTGTTCTTTGCCCCTATTTTTTGTTTTCCATTCTTTTTCTGCCATTTTTTATTTTAATTGAGCATTTTATGTGATTCTATTTTCTCCTCTTTTTTAGCATATAGGTGGTTCCTTTTTAAAAAATAAAACAAACTTTTTTAGTGTTTTCTCTTTAGAGTTTGCAATACACATTTACAAGTAATCCAAGTTCACTTTCCTATAGGATACTTCTTCATACATAGTACAAGTACTTTCTAATAACAAAATAATCCTGATTCCTCCCTTTCATCCCTTGTATCGATGTTAGCTAGCATTCATAACACATATATATAAACATGCATAAAGATATGTATTATATGTTATGTATTACATGTATGGACATATGTATTCATATACACTGTTGCTATTTTTATTTTAAACAAATTATGTTAGATCACTTAAGATAGAAAGTAAAAGTTTGTATTTCACTTTCATTTATTCCTTCTCCAGTGCTCTTCCTTTGCTTATGTAGGTACGATTTTCTGACGGGTATCATTTTCCTTCTCTCTGGAGAATTTCTTTTGACATTTCTTACAAGACAATGCTACTGATGACAAATTCTCTCAATTTCGAGTATTAAGTATTAAATTTAAAATTTTTTATTTATTTATTTTTGCCTGTGCTGGGTCTTAGTTGCTACATGTGGGCTTTCTCTAGTTGCAGAGAGCAGGGGCTACACTTCGTTGCAGTGTGCTGGCTTCTTACCACGGTGACTTTTCCTCTTGTGGAGCACTGGCCCGAGGCACAAGGGCTTCAGGGGTGGTGGCACATGGGCTTAGTTGTCTCACAACATGTAGGATCTTAAATCATAGACCAGGGGTCGAACTTTTGTCCCCTGCATTGGCAGGCCAATTCTTAACCACTGGACCACCAGGGAACTATTAAATTCCCTCAATTTTGGTTTGTCTGAGAAAGTTTTTATTTCTCCTTCACTTTTGAAGGATAATTTCACAAAATTCTTGGTTGATGTTTTTTTTTTTCTTTTAATACTTTTAATATTTAACTCTCCTCTCTTCTTGTTTCAGTGATTTCTTTGGTGAAGTTGTATAATAGTTTTAATCTTTGCTCCTCTGTATATAAGGCACTTTTTCTTCTGAGTTCTTTGAAGATTTTGTCTTTATCTGGGATCTCCTTCAGTTTGAATATGATATGCTTATGTGTAGGGTTTTTGTCTGTTTGCTTGCTTTGGCATTTACCCTGCCTAGTGTTCTCTGAGCTTCCTGGATATGTGGTTTGGTATCTGCCATTAACTTGGGGAAATTCTCAACAATGATTGTCTCAAATAATTCTCTTTGTTTTTCTCTTTATTCTTTTTTCACATATACCTTTTTTAGTTGTTCTTCAGTTTAGGGATATTCTGTTCAGTTTTACATTTTCCAAGTCTTTTTTTTTTTTCTTTGTTTTTTCACTTTGGAAGTTATACTGACATATCCTCAAGGTCAGAGATTTTTATTCAGCTATGTCCATCCCACTAATGAGCCCATCAAAGTTATTCTTCTATTGTTACAGTGTTTTTAATCTCTAAAATTTATTTTTTATTCCTACATTGCCCATATGTTCATGCGTGCTATCTGCTTTATCCATTGGAGACCTTAATGTATTAATAATAATTGTTTTAAATTCCCAATCTGGTAATTCCAACATCCCCACCACATCTGAGTTTGGTTCTGATGCTTACTTTATCTCTTCAAACTGTGTTTTCTGTCTTATGTCTTCTAACTTTTTGTTCTTGTTGTTGAAAGCCAGACATGATGTATTGGATAAAAGCATCTCTGGTAAAGAGGCCTTAAGTCGTGTGGTGGTAAGGTAGGGAGGAGGGGAAGCCTTCTATAGTCCTGTGGTTAGGTCTTAGTCTTTTTGTGAACCTGTATGTGTACTGTGAACTGTGAACCTCTGTCTCCCCCCCTACTTCCTGCTTTATTAGGTGAGACAGGATGGCTAGAGAGATGTGGAACTGGGTATTTCCCTTCTCCCGCATGGAAGACTGCAATGGATTGGAATCAGGTATTTCCCTTCCTCAGGTCAGTTAGGCTAAAACTAAACCCCATTAGTCTAGGCTAGGGTAAAACAGTTTCTCTTGAGGGTAGGCCTTGTTAAGAACTAGTAGAAGGCTGTACCATATTTGACAATGGTTACTTTCCACCTGCTAGAGCTAGAGGGGATTTTTCTCCAATATTCACTGTGAGAACCAAGTTAAGCTATTGGAGGTAAACTTAACAAAAATGTGGTGACTCTCTGACTGATTTTTTCTCTCTCAGGCTTGTTCACACCAAACCTCCAGCAATTTGGCAGTTATAGTTTAGGTTCTAACCTGACAGTGGTTCCCTTGAAAGTTTCTATTTGAGAGTTTCCACTCTAGGATGCTTTAGTTGTCTGTATCTGCCTCTCCAGTTTTTTGGGTGACAGTTTGCTTTGTGAATTCATTAGTCCGATGGCTCAAAGAAGAGTTGTTGGTTTTTTGTTTGTTCAGCTTTCTATTTGTTAAGAAGAAATGATGATTTCCTAGCTCCTGGAAGTTTCTTTTTCACTTTTGGAGAATAGTATTGCTAAATAGAGAATTATTGTTTTTTTTTTTTTTTTTTTTTTCCTTTTCAGCACTTTTAGTATCTCATCCACTGCCTCATGGCTTCATGGTTTTTAATGGAAATGGGATGTTAAACTTATGGATTCCTTATACATAATAAGTTGCTTCTCTCTTGCTGTTTGCAGGATTCTCCCTTTATTGATCACTATAGGTTTATCTCACTTGCAGTCACTGAGCTTCTTGCATATGTAGATTCACATCTTTTGTCAAGTTTATAAGGCTTTCAGCCGTTATATTCAGCTATTATAGCCGTTAAGAATATTTTTCAAATATTCTTTTTGCACTTTTCTCTCACTCTGGGATTCCTGTTTTGTGTACATTTGATGCCCACACAGGTCCCTTAGGTTTCTGTACTTTTCTTCCATCCTTTCTCTTTCTGTTCCTAAGACTGGATAATTTCAAACGACCTATTCAAAGTCACTAATTCTCTCTTCTGCCAGTTCAACTCTGCTGTTGAAACTTCTAATGAATTTTTCATTACTGTTTTTAGTTCCAGAATTTTAATTTCTATTTCTGCTATGAATTGAATATTTATATTCTTCCAAAATTCATATGTTTTAATGGAATACTCAACGTGATGGTATTTAGAAGAGGGGCCTCTCTGGTAGGTAATTATGTCATGGGAGTGGAGCCCTGTGAATGGGATTAGTGCCCTTTTTAGAAGAGGCCAGACAGCTTACTCACCCTCTTTCTGCCATGTTGAGGATAGAGTGAGAAGCTGAAAGTCTGTAACCTGAAAGAGATTTCTAACCAGAACCTGATCATTCTGGCTCCCTGATTTCAGACTTCTAACCTCCAGAACATTAAGAAATAAATTTCTGTTGTTTATAAGCCACTCAGTCTATGATACTTTGTATAGCAGCCCAAACTGACTAACAGAGTTTCTCTTTTAGGTTTCTACCGTTTTATTGATAGTCTCTATTTGGTGAGAAATCTTTCTTCTGGTTTCTTTTTATCAACTTCAATTTATCATATTAAGATGTTGATTTAAAGTCTTTGTCTAGTAAGAACAATGCCTTGACTGTTTCTGGACAGTTTTTTTAATTAATTTCTTTGGTTTCTTAAATGAGCCACACTGACTTGTTTCTTTCATGCCTAATTTTTTTTTTTAATGAGACCTTCTGAATTTTATAATGTGGCAATTATAGAAATACAATTCTACCCCCTCTTCAGGGTTTGTTTTTATTCTTTGTCATGGGTTGTTGTTATTTGCTTATTAAGTGACTTTTATAAAACCTTTTCTAAAGTGTGTATTCTTTGTCATGTATGGCCACTGAAATCTGTGTTCTGTTACCTAGTCATTGGTTGTGTTTTGGTAGAATTACCTTAAGTGCCTGGAATCAACAGAAGAAAAAAAGAAGAAGAAAGGCTTCTTCCAGTCTTTGTATATTGGCTCTGTGTTGGGGCACTCCTTCAATGCCTTATCAAGCAGTTTATAACCTTGCCTTCTCCTTTAAGTTTTGCTTGCACAGAATTTGCAGGCAGGCTAAATGTGAAAGCTTTGGATCTTCTTGGGCTTTTTCTGCGCGTGTGTCTTGCTCTGTGTGTGTTCATGACCTTCTTGATTCTCTGGTGCACATGGGGGCCTTTACAGTCCCTATTCGTGCATATATCTCCTTTCCTAATCTCTTTCTTTTCTCGGCTCTCAGTCTAAGTGTTGTCTCTTTCTCAAAGCTGCTGTATCTAACACCTTTGCCTTTAAATGCTTTCAGCAAAAGCTGCCCAGGAAGTGGCCCCAGCCCTGAGAATGCTCTGAGTAGGATGAAACAAAGGGAAACCTTTGTGTAGGTCCTTAATGGAGCCACAAGAGAGGTCAAGACCCAAAACCACAATGTTTTGAGAATAAGGTTTGTGTTGCTCCCTCTGACTCTAGAAACCTGTACCAGGATTGCAGGCTGCCGTCCTCACTACTAGTTTTTGTTTGTTTGTTTTCCTTGAGGAAAGATTCTTAACCTCCAGGTTAAATTTCATATATACATGGGAATATTCAGTTTATTTACTCCTTATTGAGTGACTTTTGGTAGTTAGTGCCTTTCAAGGAATTTTTCTGTTTCACCTAAGTTATCAAAATATTGGCATTCTACTATTCATAATATTCTCTTTTAAATATGTGATATGTAGTGATCTCTCATTTTTGATGAAAATATTGGTAGTTTTTGTCTTATGTTACTTCTTTTTTCTCCAGTTTATCTACAGGTCTATAAGCTTTATTGATTTTTTAAAATAACCAACATTTGTGTTTATTTATTTTCTCTTATTGTTTTTCTTTTTTTAATTTCATTGTTTGCAAGTCTTATCTTTTTTACTTTTCACCTTCTATTTGCTGTGACGTTAATTTGCTCTTTTTTTCTTTTTTCATGAAGTAAAAAGCATCTATTATTGATTTGAGATCTTTTCCCCCCTAATATAAGCAGTTGATAGTTTAAATTTGTTTCTAATCACTGCATTCACTGTACCCCACAAATTTTGATATGTAATTTCAATTTTCAGTCATTAAGGTATTTTATAATGTCCCTTGTAATATTTTTCTTTGATCTATAGAAGTCTTTATAATTGTGTTGATTAATTTCCAGATCATCAGTGGTTTTCAAAATAGTTTTCTATTACTTTGCTAGCATGTGAGATGAATACAATTGTGCAGTAGTTTGAACATTCTTTGGCATTGCCTTTCTTTGGGATTGGAATGGAAACTGACCTTTTCCAGTTCTGTAGCCACTGCTGAGTTTTTCAAGTTTGCTGGCATATTGAGTGCAACACTTTCACAGCATCATCTTTTATAATTTGAAAGAGCTCACCTGGAATTCCATAACCTCTACTAACTTTGTTTGTAGTGATGCTTCCTAAGGCCCACTTGTTTTCCTATTCCAGGTGTATGGCTCTAGGTGAGTGATCACACCATCGTGGTTATCTGGGTCATGAAGATCTTTTTTGTATAGTTCTTCTATGTATTCTTGTCACTTCGTCTTAATACTTTCTGCTTCTGTTAGGTCCATACCATTTCTATCCTTTCTTGTGCCCATCTTTGCATGAAATATTCCCTTGGTATCTCTGATTTTCTTGAAGAGAGCTCTAGTCTTTTCCATTCTATTATTTCCCTCTGTTTTTTTGCATTGATCACTGAGGAAAGCTTTCTTTGTCTCTCCTTGCTATTCTTTGGAGCTCTGCATTCAGATGGGTATATCTTTCCTTTTCTCCTTTGCCTTTCACTTCTCTTCTTTACTCAGCTGTATGTAAGACCTCCTTAGACAACCATTTTGCCTTTTTTCATTTTTTTTCCTTGGGGATGATCTTGATCCCTGCCTCCTGTACAGTGTCATGAACCTCTGTCCATAGTTCTTCAGGCACTCTATCAGATCTAATCCCTTGAATCTATTTGTCACAGCCACTGTATAATCAAAAGGGATTTAATTTTGGTCATACCTGAATGGTCTAGTAGCTTTCCCTACTTCCTTCAGTTAGAGTCTGAATTTGGCAATAAGGAGTTCATGATCTGAGCCATAGTCAGATACTGGTCTGGTTTTTGCTGACTGTATAGATCTTTTCCATCTTTGGCTGCAAAGAATATAAACAACCTGATTTTGGTATTGACCATCTGGTGATGTCCATGTGTAGAGTCTTCTCTTGTGTTGTTGGAAGAGGGTGGCATTCTCTCAGCAAAACTCTGTTAGCCTTTGCCCTGCTTCATTTTGCACTCCAAGGCCAAATTTGCTGTTACTCCAGATATCTCTTGACTTCCTACTTTTGCATTTCAGTGCCCTATGATGAAAAGGATACCTTTTTTGGGTGTTAGTTCTAGAACGTCCTATTGATCGTCATAGAACTGGTCAGCTTCTTCAGCATTAGTGGTTGGGTTATAGACTTGGATTACTGTGATATTGAATGGTTTGCCTTGGAAATGAACAGAGATCATTCTGTTGTTTTTGAGGCTGCACCCAAGTATTGCATTTAGGACTCTTTTGTTGACTATAAGGGCTTCAGTTCAGTTCAGTTCAGTCACTCAGTTGTGTCTGACTCTTTGTGACCTAATAGACTGCAGCATGCCAGGCTTCCCTGTCCATCACCAGCTCCCAGTCTTGCTCAAACTCATGTCCATCATGTCAGTGATGCCATCTAACCATCTCATCCTCTGCCATCCCCTTCTCTTCCTGCCTTCAATCTTTCCCACCATCAGGGTGTTTTCCATTGAGTCAGTTCTTCACATCAGGTGGCCAGACTACCGGAGTTTCAACTTCAGTATCAGTCCTTCCAACAAATATTCAGGACTGATTTCCTTTAGTATTGACTGGCTGGATCTCCTTGCAGTCCAAGAGACCCTCAAGAGTCTTCTCCAACACCACAGTTCAAAAGCATTTTTGAATTGTTCAGTGCTCAGCTTTCTTTATAATCCCACTCTTTTATCCATACATGACTACTGGAAAAACCATAGCCTTGACTAGAAGGACCTTTGTTGGCAACGTAATGTCTCTGATTTTTAACATGCTGTCTAGGTTGGTCATAGCTTTTCTTCCAAGGAGAAAGCGTCTTTTAATTTCATGGGTGCAGTCACCATCTGCAGTGATTTTGGAGTCCAAGAAAATAAAGTCTCTCACTATTTCCATTGTTTCCCCATCTATGTATCCTTTTCATTATAGGGGACTGAAATGAAAAAGGAGGAAATCAAGAGATACCTGGAGTACAACAAATTTGGCCTAGGAGTGCAAAATGAAGCAGGGCAAAGGCTAACAGAGTTTAGCTAAGAGAACACACTGGTCATAGCAAACACCCTCTTCCAACAACACAAGAGAAGTCTCTACACATGGATATCACCAGATGGTCAATACCAAAATCAGATAGTTTATATTCTTTGTAGCCAAAGATGGAGAAGCTCTATACAGTCAGCAAAAACAAGACCAGGAGCTGACTGTGGTTCAGATCATGAATTCCTTATTGCCAAATTCTGACTTAAATCGAAAATAGGGAAAACCACTACACCATTCAGGTATGACCTAAATCAAATCTCTTATGATTATACAGTAGAAGTGACAAATAGACTCAAGGGATTAGATCTGATAGAGTGCCTGAAGAACTATGGATAGAGGTTTGTGACATTGTATAGCAGGCAATGATGAAAACCATCCCCAAGAAAAAGAAATGCAAAAAGGCAAAATGGTTGTCTGAAGAGGTCTTGCAAATAGCTGAAAAAAGAAGAAAAGTGAAAGGCAAAGGAGAAAAGGAAAGATATACCCATCTGAATGCAGAGTTCCAAAGAATAGCAAGGAGAGGTAAGAAAGCCTTCCTCAGTGATCAGTGCAAAGAAACAGAGGAAAATAACAGAACAGGAAAGATTAAAGCTCTGTTCAAGAAAATTAGAGATACCAAGGGAATATTTCATGCAAAGATGGGCACAAGAAAGGATAGAAATGGTATGGACTTAACAGAAGCAGAAGATATTCAGAAACGGTGGCAAGAATACACAGAAGAACTATACAAAAAAGATCTTCATGACCCAGATAACCACCATGGTGTGATCACTCACCTACAGCCAGACATCCTGGAATGCAAAGTCAAGTGGGCCTTAGGAAGCATCACTACAAATAAAGCTAGTGGAGGTGTTGGAATTTCAGTTAAGCTGTTTCAAATCCTGAAAGATGATGCTGTTAAAATGTTGCACTCAATATGCCAGCAAATTTGGAAAACTCAGCAGTGGCTACAGAACTGGAAAAGGTCAGTGCTCATTTCAATCCCAAAGAAAGGCAAGGCCAAAGAATGTTCAAACTACCACAAAGTTGCACTCATCTCACACGTCAGCAAAGTAATGCTCAAAATTCTCCAGTCTAGTCTTCAACAGTATGTGAACAATGAACTTCTAGATTTTCAAGCTGGATTTAGAAAAGGCAGAGGAACCAGAGATCAAATTGCCAACATCCACTGGATCATCAAAAAGGCAAGAGAGTTCCAGAAAAATATCTATTTCTGCTTTATTGAGTACACCAAAACCTTTGACTGTGTGGATCACAACAAACTGGAAAATTCTTCAAGAGTTGGGAATAACAGCCCATCTTACCTGCCTTCTAAGAAATCTGTATGCAGGTCAAGAAGCAATAGTTAGAAATGTACATGGAATAACAGACTGGTTCCAAATTGGGAAAGGAATACGTCAAGGCTGTATATTGTCATCCTGCTTATTTAACTTATATGCAGAGTACATCATGTGAAATGCCGGGCTGGATGAAGCACAAGCTGGAATCAAGATTGCTAGGAGAAATATCAATAACCTCAGATATGCAGATGACACCACCCTGATGGCAGAAAGTGAAGAGGAACTAAAAAGCCTCTTGATGAAAGTGAAAGAGGAGAGTGAAAATGTTGGCTTAAAACTCAACCTTCAGAAAACTAAGATCATGACATCTGGTCCCATCACTTCATTGAAAATAGATGGGGAAGCTATGCGGGCTACTCCATTTCTTATACTCTATTTTTGCCCACAGTAGTAGGTATAATGGTCACCTGAATTAAGTTCACCCATTCCAGTCCATTTTAGTTCACTGATTCCTAAAATATCGATGTTCACTCCTGCTATCTTCTGTTTGACCACTTTCAAGGCAGGCTCTCTCAATTTCCTATTTACCCTCAATCATTTATCTCTGTTAATCTGGGGCATATGGATGGTTGATGGGAAATTTAAAACACTGCAACACTGTCTTAGAAAAAAGCAGCAGCTTCTTTCATTTATTCTTTCTTTTTAAAATTTATTTATTTATTTATGTGGCCATGTTGGATCTTAGTTTTGGCTTGCAGAATTTTCATTGCTTCATGTGGAATCTTTCACTATGGTACATGGACACTCTAGTTGTGGCACCTGGGCTTCAGAAGTTGCCGTGTGCAGACTTAGGTACTCCAGGGCACGTGGGATCTTAGTTCCCTGACCAGGGATTGAACCCATTTCGTCTGCATTGCATAGCAGGTTCTTAACCACTGGAACACCAAGGACATCTCCAGCAGTTTCTTTTTTCACTACATTTCCTCCTGGTTGTTGTATGTTTTTGACTAAGTTACAGAGTTCTTCAGAAGTGAATTATAACTTTTTTTAAAGAGTCATTTTTTACTAAGGTATAACATACATTTCACGTGTACGTTATATTCTACTTCTATATACACTATAGCATGCTAACCACCAAAAAGTTAGTTTCTATTCATTACCATACAGTTAGTCCCCTTTACCTGTTTCAATCTATCGCCTCCACTGCTCCTTCCCTTCTGTGCTCTGTATCTGTGTGTTTATTTGTGTTTAGTTTGGTTACTTAATATATTGTTTGCTTGTTTTTATATTCCACATATAAGTGAAATTGTATGATATTTATCTTACTTCATCTGACTTGTTTCATCTTAGCATAGTACCCTCAAGGTCTATTCATGTTGCTGCTGATGGCAAGAATTTACCCTTTTTATGGATGAGTAGTGTTCCATTGTATATGTAAATGATATCTTATTTATCCATTCATTCAATGATAGGAACTTAAATTGTTTCTATACCTTGGCTACTGTAAATAATATTGTGATGAACATATAGGAATGCATATATCTTTTCAAGTTAGTATTTTTGTATTCTTTGAATAAATACCCAGTAGATAGTCATCCAGTTTCTTTCTGTCTCTCTCTTTCTCCCTCCCTCCCTCTTTCTCTTTGCATGTGGCTATAAAGTTTTTTGACACTATTTATTGAAGAGACTGTCCTTTCTCCATTGCATTTTCTTTGCTCTTTTGTTGTAAATTAACTGTTCATATATGTGTGGGTTCATGTTAGGGGTCTCAATTCTGTTTTGTTGATCTGTGTATCTGTTTTTCTGCCAATACCATGTTGTTTTGATTGCTATAGCTTTGTAATATAGTTGGATTCAGGAAATGTGACACCTCCAGTTTTGTTTCTTTTTCTCAGGATTGCTTTAGCTATTCAGGATCTTTTGTGATTCCATATAAACTTTAGAATTTTTTTGTTCTATTTCTGTTAAAAATGTTCTTGGAATTTTGATAGAGATTGCATCAAATCTGTAGATTAGGTAATATAGACATTTTAGCAATGTTAATTCTTCTAATCCATGAGTGCAGAATATCTTTCCATTTATTTGTGTCTTTTTCAGCTTTCAACAGTACCTTATCATTTTCAATATACAGGTGTTTAACTCCAATCACTGCAGATGGTGATTGCAGCCATGAAATTAAAAGACGCTTACTCCTTGGAAGGAAAGTTATGACCAACCTAGATAGCATATTCAAAAGCAGAGACATTACTTTGCCAAAAAAGGTTCAAGTCAAGGCTATAGTTTTTCCAGTCGTCATGTATGGATGTGAGAGTTGGACTGTGAAGAAGGCTGAGCACTGAAGAATTGATGCTTTTGAACTGTGGTGTTGGAGAAGACTCTTGAGAGTCCCTTGGACTGACAGGAGAGCCAACCAGTCCATTCTGAAGGAGATCAGCCCTGGGATTTCTTTGGAAGGAATGATGCTAAAGCTGAAACTCCAGTACTTTGGCTACCCCATGCGAAGCGTTGACTCATTGGAAAAGACTCTGATGCTGGGAGAGATTTTGGGCAGGAGGAGAAGGGGACGACAGAGGATGAGATGGCTGGATGGCATCACTGACTCGATGGACGTGAGTCTGAGTGAACTCTGGGAGACGGTGATGGACAGGGAGGCCTGGCGTGCTGCAATTCATGGAGTCGCAAAGAGTCGGACCTGACTGAGCAACTGAACCAAACTGAACTGAACTACCTCCTTGGTTAAATGTATTTCTAGGTATTTTAGTCTTTTTGTTGCAATTGTCAGTGGGATTATTTTTCTAATTTCTCTTTCAGCTCTCTTATTGTTAATGAGATAGCCACAGAGTTTTTGCATGTTGATTTTGTACCTTTTGACTTTATTATGTGCATTTATTAATTTCTAACAGATTTTTGGAGGAATCTTTATGGTTCTGTTTATATAAAATCATGCTATTTACAAATAGTGATAGTTTTACTTCTTCCTTTCCGATTTGAATGCCTTTTATTTCAATATTGAGTCATATCTTTAAAGCAGCGTTAATTTTCTGGTATTGCCATCAATACCTTACAGTTCTATGTCGTACAGTTCATCACCCATGTTTGGATGATATGTGAAGGTGAGAATGCTTTTGCTCTATTTTCAAATTTGGTCAATGATTCTATGGAAGGTTAAGCTTCTTTTTTGCTGTTTTTAATTATGTTGTATTTCCTCTTCCAAGTACTCCTAATTTTTACCTTGTAGACCTGGACCTCCAAAGGCAGAAGTGCTGGAGATTCTTGTGCCAAGGAAGGCCTGGTGCTGAATGGTGAAGGAAACGGCCAAAGGGCTTTGTTTTAGTAAGTTATAGAGAAGACTTTCCAAGCTGAGTGTCTGTCTTTACAAAAACTGTGCATTCTTGTTTGAATGTTCAAGCCTTTTGAAGGCTGCTAGATGTGCTGGGCTTCACTTCATAGCTGTAGATCTCCAATAGAGCAGAGATATCTAGGGGTATTGCTGGCTATACGAGTTCCCAGAAATTAAGTATGAGTATTCATGAGTGTCTTTTTATGCCTGCTGGATTCCTATATCTTATGGGGCAAGAGATGATGAGGGCAGTTTATCAACTCTAGTCCAATACTATGAATTTCACCTGAACTTGAGAATGGGTTTATCAGGAACACGTAGAGTTGTGTCTCAACTCTAGCTGTCCATTGGAACCAACTGGGAAACTTACAAAAACACCAATGCCTGGGCTTCTACCTAGCCAAATTGAATCAGAGCTCCTGGGGGTATGGTTCCCAGCACTGGTATTTTTTCAAAACTCCTGAAGGGACTGTCACATGTAACCACAAATTAGAAACCTTTAACTTAGAGAAACGATTTTCAAACTCACCTGCACATTAGAGTCACCAGGGGAATTTAAAAATATCCAAATACCCAGGCTTCACCCTGAACCAATTAAGTCAGAATATGTGGGAGTAAGACCCATGCATCAGTATTTTTTTTTCAGCTACCCAGATGATTAATATGTGACCAAGTTTGGGAACCTTTTAAAAACTCTCTTCTTCTCTATGTAAACTAGTTCATGCCTAATACAGATATGCTGTTTGCTCTGAGTTAATTATATCACTGCTTCTCAAATATATATGTTCATATGATTACGCTGGGGTTTGTTAAAATGCATATTCTGAATCAGCAGAGGTAGCACTGAGATTCTGCATTCCCAACAAGATCCCAGATGATACCAATGTTACTGGTTAAGTGAACCACACTTTGAGTAGCAATGAGTCTTGCCATTGTATGGTCATCTAGATGAATCTTCAATTGAGAAAATAAAAAGACACAATATAGATTTTCATATACAGGCCAATAGTTTAAGATGCTTGCTCCTTGAAGGAAAGTTATGACCAACCTAGATAGCATATTCAAAAGCAGAGACATTACTTTCCAATAAAAGTTCATGTAGTCAAGGCTATGGTTTTTCCTGTGGTCACGTATGGATGTGACAGTTGGACTGTGAAGAAGGCTGAGCGCTGAAGAATTGATGCTTTTGAACTGTGGTGTTGGAGAAGACTCTTGAGAGTCCCTTGGACTGCAAGGAGATCCAACCAGTCCATTCTGAAGGAGATCAGCCCTGGGATTTCTTTGGAAGGAATGATGCTAAAGCTGAAACTCCAGTACTTTGGCCACCTCATGGGAAGAGTTGACTCATTGGAAAAGACTCTGATGCTGGGAGGGATTGGGGGCAGGAGGAGAAGGGGACGGCAGAGGATGAGATGGCTGGATGGCATCACTGACTCGATGGACGTGAGTCTGAGTGAATTCCGGGAGTTGGTGATGGACAGGGAGGCCTGGCGTGCTGCGATTCATGGAGTCGCAGAGTCGGACACGACTGAGCAACTGATCTGATCTGATCTGATCTGACCCTGCACTTAAATTCTGGTAGAATATGATAGTTAATTTGGGAAACTTAATTAAACAATTAGGGCAAAATAGTTGTCCTAGATAATGTTGGAATGTTTCAGATAGAACCACTTGTCAGATAGGCTTTAAAAAAGATTCAAGCACTGGATGGTTTACAATACTAGAGCAGTGGCAGAATTCCTTAAAAATTTATCTCCAAAACCATTGTGTAAAGCAGAAATAATAACTATACAGACTTTACTATGATTTAAAAATTTTTGTATTTGATGGGAAGTTATGCAGATGTTCCTGGACACCCTGAACCATTTCCATACAACCTCTGATCCCTCTGAGCATGGACTGAAATCCTTTGATTTAATGTACAGAGAATGCAAGAAATCTATTCTGAGGAAATCAGTTAGATTTAAGTTGAGCATACATTTGAAATCTTTGTTTATGTAATAGCTCGTAGTCACTGGAGTAATTTAGTTATTCATTATTTATTTGAAAAAAAACTTTCATTGTTGACTTTTTATGAATCAGACATAATTCTAGGAAATGGAAATACCAGTGGGAAGATCTATTCAAAATTAACAGAGGAGATAATTTTTATTCAGTTCAGTTCAGTCACTCAGTCGTGTCCGACTCTTTGCAACCCCATAGACCACAGCATACCAGGCTTCCCTATCCATCACCAATTTCCAGAGCTTGCTCAAACTCATGTCCATCGTGTTGGTGATACCATCCAACCATTTTATCCTCTGTCATCCCCTTCTCTTCCTGCCTTCAATCTTTCCCAGCATCAGGGTCTTTTCCAATGAGTCATTTCTTTGCATCAGGTGGTTAAAGTATTGAAGTTTCAGCTTTAGCATCAATCCTCCCAATGAATGTTCAGGATTGTATTCCTTTAGGATTGACTGGTGTGATCTCCTTGCAGTCCAAGGGACTCTCAAGAGTCTTCTCCAACACCACAGTTCAAAAGCATCAATTCTTTAGTGTTCAGCTTTTATATGGTCCAACTCTCACATCCATACATGACTACTGGAAAAACTTTGACTAGACAGACCTTTGTCGACAAAATAATGTCTCTGCTTTTTAATATGCTGTCTAGGTTGGTCATAGCTTTTCTTCCAAGGAGCAAGCGTCTTTTAATTTCATGGCTGCAGTCACTATCTGCAGTGATTTTAGAGCCCAAGAAAATAAAGTCTGTCACTGTTTCCATTGTTTTTCCATCTATTTGCCATGAAGTGATGGGACCAGATGCCATGATCTTAGTTTTTTGAATGTTGAGTTTTAAGCCAACATTTTCACTCTCTTCTTTCACTTTCATCAACAGACTCCTTAGTTCTCTTCGCTTTCTGCACATCTGAGGTTATTGATATTTCTCCTAGCAATCTTGATTCAGCTTGTGCTTCATCCAGCCTGGCATTTCACATGATGTATTCTGCATATAAGTTAAATAAGCAGGGTGACAATATACAGCCTTAATGTACTCCTTTCCCAATTTGAAACCAATCTGTTGTTCCATGTCCAGTTCTAACTGTTGCTTCTTGACCTGCATACAGATTTCTCAGGAGGCAGGTAAGGTGGTATGGTATTCCCACTTCTTGAAGAATTTTCCATGGTTAGATGTGAGCCATACAATCAAAGGCTTTGGCGTACTCAATAAAGCAGAAGTAGATTTTTTTCTGGAACTCTCTTGCCTTTTTGATGATCCAGTGGATGTTGGCAATTTGATCTCTGGTTCCTCTGCCTTTTCTAAATCCAGCTTGAACATCTGGAAGTTCATGGTTCCCATACTGTTGAAGACTGGACTGGAGAATTTTGAGCATTACTTTGCTGGCGTGTGAGATGAATGCAATTGTGCAGTAGTTTGAACATTCTTTGGCCTTGCCTTTCTTTGGGATTGAAATGAGCACTGACCTTTTCCAGTTCTGTGGCCACTGCTGAGTTTTCCAAATTTGCTGGCATATTGAGTGGAGCACCTTAACAGCATCATCTTTTAGGATTTGAAATGCTCAACTGGAATTCCAACACCTCCACTAGCTTTGTTTGTAGTGATGCTTCCTAAGGCCCACTTGACTTTGCATTCCAGGATGTCTGGCTCTAGGTGAGTGATCACACCGTCATGGTTATCTGGGTCATGAAGATTTTTTTGGTAAAGTTTATTTTTATTATGTATTTATTTATGTTAAATATTTATTTATATACATAAAATTTTGTATTTTATTTCATTTTTATTATCAAATTGAAACATATGCAGAAATTCAGGGGAAAAAAGCTGTGCTAAAGTGCAAGGTGAAGCAGCAAGTGTTGATGCAGCTGGAGCAAGTTATCCAAATCTAGCTAAGATGAAGTTGACTACACTAAACAACAGATTTCCAATGTAGATGAAAAGCCTTACATTAGAAGAAGATGGCATCTAGGATTTTCATTGCTAGAGAGGAAAAGTCAATGCCTGCTTCAAAGCTTAGGACAGGCTTTTCTTTTTAGAGATTAATGTAATTGTGACTTTAATTTGGAGCCAGTGGTCATTTCAGAAATCCTAGGACCCATAAACACTACACCAAATCTACTCTGTGCTGTATAAACAGCACTACAGTCTAAACGACGGCACATCTGTTCACAACATGGGTTACTGAAAACTTTAAGTCCTCTGTGGAGACCTACTGCTCAGAAAAAAAAAAAAAAAAAAGGTTCCTTTCAAAATATTACCGCTGGTCATACCAGGAGTTCGGATGTGCAGTGAATTTAATGTTGTTTTCATGCCTATTACCACAGCATGAATTCTGAAACCCATGGCTCAAAGAGTCATTTTGACCTCAAGCCATATTATTTAAGAAATACATTTTTTAAGGCTATAGCTTGTCCTTGATGGATCAGTGCCAAGTCACTTGAACACCTTCTAGGAACTGACCATTTTAAATGTCATTAAGAACATTCAAGTTTCATGGGAAGAGATCAAAATATCAACATTAATAGGAGTTTGGAAGAAGTGATTCCAACCCTCATGGATGATTTTGAAGGTTTCAGGACTTCAGTGGAGGAAGGAACTGCAGATGTGGTGGAAGAAGCCAGGGAACTAGAATCAGAAGTGGAGCCTGAGGATGTGACTGAACTACTGCAATCTCATGATAAAAATTTTATGGATGAGGGATGGTTTCTTATGGGTGAGCAAGGAAAGTGGTTTCTTGAGATGGAAGCTACTCCTGGTTGAAGATGCTATGGAGATTGTTGAAATGACAGCAAAGGATTTAGAATAATATATAAACTTTGTTGATAAAGCAGCAACAGGATTTGAGAGGGTCAACTCCAATTTTGAAAGAAGTTCTACTGTGAGTAAAATGCTATCAAACATCATTGCAGGCTACAGAGAAATCATCTGTGAAATAAAGAGTCAATTAATGTGGCAAGCTTCCTTGTGTTCCAATTGCCTGTGTTAATAAATTGAAATAGCCACACCAACCTTCAGCAACCATCACCCTGATCAGTCAGCAGCCATCAACATCGAGGCAAGACCCTCAGCTAGCAAAAATATTATGACTTGCTGAAGGTTAAGATTATGCTTAGCATTTTTTAAGTAATAAAGTATTTTTAATATTAATTTATTTGGCTGCACTGGGTCTTAGCTGCAGCACATGGGATCTTTGATCTTCTCTGTGGCATGAGTTCCCTTGTTCCCTGCATTGGGAATACAGTCTTAGCCACTGGACCACCAGGAAGTCCCAATAAAGTATTTTTAAATTAATACATGTATACTTTTTTTAGACATCATGCTATTGCACTTAGTAGACTACTGTATAGTTTAAGCATAACTTTTATATATGTGGGGAAGTCAAAAAATTCATGTGACTTGCTTTATTGCTGTGGTCCAGAACCCAACCCTCAATATTTCAGAGGTATTCCTCTAATCGTGAAGCACAGAATACAAGGAGGGACTGTGTGAGAGAAGAATCCTTGTGGCTGCCAAACTCAGACTAAGTCGGGAGAAGATAGTTCTCCAAAGCACGAGGGCCACCCTGATTTAATAGGCAAAACCTGTTTGGAGTACAGTTGTCCCTCCATGTCCTTTGGTTCTGAATCCATGGATTCAACCAACCTCTGATTAATAATACTAGAAAAAAAATTGCAGAAAGTTCCAAGAAGCAAAATTTGAATTTGTCATATGCAGGCAACTATTTACATAGTATTTACATTTAAACTTTTTGTTGTTGTTCAGTCACAAAGTTGTGTCTGACTCTCTGTGACCCCATGAACTGCAGCTTGCCAGGCTTTAGGTGGTATTAAGTATTATAAGTAACGCTGGTGACTTAAAGTAGGTGGGAAGATGTGCATAGGTTATATCCAAATACTGTGCCATTTTATATAAGAGACTTGAGCATCCACAGATTTTGGTATCCTAGGGTTATCCTGGAACGAGTCATCCTTGGTTACTGAGGGATGACTATAATACAGGTGAAGCTGGCAAGCTGACAGCAGAAGCTTCTCTACAACTCTGCTGCCTTCGATAGTTCTACCTCCTCTATTTCTAGGTCACTCTCTCAAGTACCCTAACTCCAAGCATCCTTCAAACAGTCCCTTACTGGACAAACAATTAATTTTTTTTTTCTGTTGTCCCCACCTACCTCATATCTTCATTCTCTTGCTTACTGAATTAAAATTCCATGATCAACTGTTATAATCAGTGATTTGCATACACCCTCAACTCCCTTGTCTCTTTTTCACTTCCTCTTACTCATCCAGGAAAACTCCAACATTGCTTTAATTAAGCTTTCTCTATTCCGAGCTTTGTCTTGTGCAGCTGAATGTGGGTGGGAAAAAACCCACAGCTGTGCTGCAGGGCCCGATTTCACATTCTTGATGTCTAGTGGGCTCTTTCACTGCCTGGTTATCAAACTACATCTCCTTGGTCTTTTCACCTTCTGTTATTCTAAGTGACTTCTTCGTGCCTTCTCTGTTATCTTCAAACCTCAACGTCTTTACCCCCTCCCACCCAAATTCACTGTCAGTTGATGATGATCTTGCATCCTATACACAGAAAAAAAAACTAGAATCAGTTCGTGAATAAAACACTCATCTGTCAGGGTTGTCGCCATGTAACCTGCTTTCTTTTACTGTTTGGAGGTGCTTTACTGAAGGGAATCTCCTGGGAGGTAGGTAGCTGGCTTATGGCCTCTGGTTGATTTACTTTAGTTTCACTGCAGTTTACACCGAAGGCCCTCCCCATTGCCCCTTGGGCTTCCCCCAGCCAGTGACTGAGCATGGTGTGAGTACCAGAAATGGGTCATTTTTCCTCCACGTACAGTTCCTCTAATAGGCAATCCTGCTTGAAGACTCCCTATTGAACCAGTTAAGACTTTCTGAGTGGTACTGCAGTTTTGAGTCTTCCTACCTAATCTTCTGTTTTTCTTTCTCATTTAAAAAATATTTATGGAGATATGCTTCACATACTATACACTTCACCTATTTACAGTGTATAATTCATTCCTTTTCATTATATTCACAGTTATACAACCATCACTCCAGTCAATGTTAGAACGTTTTCATTACTGCCTAAAAAACCCATACCCTTTAGCTGTCAACTCTCCAAATCTTCCAAGCCTTTGATAACCATTAATTGATGTCTTTATAGATTTGGGTCTCCTGGATAATTCATGTAAGAGCAATCATATACTTTGTGGTCATTTGTGACTAACTTAGCATGTTTTCAAGGCTCATCTATATTGTAGCATGTATCAGTACTTCCTTTTTTATTGCTGAAAATATTTCATTGTCTGGGCACACCACATTTTATTTATTCATCAGCTAATAGATATTCAGGTTGTTTCAACTTTTTGTCAATTGTAAATAGTATTTCTGTGAGCATTCTGTACAAGTTTTTGAAAGGATATTTATCTTCATTTCTCTGGTGTTTATACCTAGGAGTAGAATTGTTGGTCCATATGATAACTCTGTGTTTAACCCTTTGAGGAACTACCCAATCCTCTTTTACTTCTTCTGTTTTTCCCCAAGTCTCGGGCTTGCAGAATGGTCTGAAGGCACTTTGTACCTACTCCTGATCTCTTTTGTCTTAACCCTTCACAGATTTTCTCCTGGTAAACCTCTGGCACATCTGATTTTATCCTGGTACCTACTTCTCATAAGACCTACACTTGTACATCCTGGATGAATGCTCTGTGCTCTCATGTAAGGCCATACTTTTCATTTATGATCTAGATTCTGTCTTCTCTTCCTATTTAAGAACATTGCTCTAGCAATTCCCCTTTTCCTTCCTTCAACATAAATTGCTACCTTTCATCTGGACCATTCCATTGGATTACATACACACTGTTATTTCTCACAATTGTTCAATTAATTAAACAATTATTCTTTTTGCCCTACTTCCCTTTCCAGCACTTTCCATCTTTCTCTCTTCTACTTTAACACAACTGCTTATCTGATTTCTCCTCTTACATACCTAATAAGCTTCCCATGCTTAACATATCAAAAAAACTTAAGTGGGTGGATAGGAAATAAAATGAAAACATTTTGAACATGCTCTAATTAGAGACTAGTTCTCCTGAGCCCTTCTAGAAGAAACTAATAAAGGATGAACTGGGAGATAAAGAAACTATAGCAGAATGACTGAAGAATATTGACTCTCTTATTGTAGGATTAAGAATATAGATTATAGCTACAGAACATAATGCAAATTTTTAAAAGACATAAGTTATTAAAGTCGTTCCAATCAATACTACCCATTTGTAAAGCTCAAATGACATCTTTAAGAGAACATCTTTGTGGAGAGACAGAGCTAACTTCAAATAGCAACTTTAATACTTAGCAGCTATGTTACTTTGGACCAGTTAATTTTGCTGAGTTTCATTTCTTGGGGGGCAAAATAGAAAGAATTCTTTCCTAAAAGAATCCTAAAAGAATGTAGAACAAAAATCATGAAGAATTCATTCACTGAATAGATATGTATTAGCACATACCATTTGCCATGCACTGTCCAAGGTGCTAGGCATACAATACAAATAAAACAGACAAAGAACTACTTTATAACTGAGGGAAGACAAACAAACAAATAAATGAAATATATGTGAAATGGTCATGAGTGTCATGTGTGCATGCTTGCTAAGTCCACTGTAGCCTGCCAGGCTTCTCTATTCATGGGATTCTCCAGGCAAGAATACTAGAGTGGGTTGCCATGCCCTCCTCCAGGGATCTTTGCAACCCAGGGATTCAATCTGCATCTTCTGTGACTCCTGAATTGTAGGCTGATTCTTTACCACTGAGCCGCCAGGGAAACCCAATGAGTGTCATGGAGAAAACCAAATCAGGGTATTGATATAGGGAGTGCTGGAGGCTGGGATACATTGGGGTTTCAATTACATCTCATCTGAAGGATGCGATACGGAGCATGTTACGTGGATATAGGAAGGTGGGGAAGGGGTCTAGGAAAAGTCACTGCCCTGATTCCTGCAGCTGCAGTTACTGTTATAGCTCTTGTAATGATCCGAAGGAGCAACTCTGACGTCTACAACTTCATACCAAAGTCTTCCAGGGGCATACCTCCATGGTTGTGCTCTATAACTGAGCCACAGAAAGCTCTATCTTGAGCTGTCAGTTTCTTACAGAGGCCCTGGATATATCAGTATTTTATTTGAATGTTCTTGATTAAATTCTTTCTCTCCATTCTCTTCCTGACTGTGACACAGGTGCTGGATGTCTGGGCTGGAAGGCAATCTTGAACACCACCATCCTATGCTTAACTCAGTTATCACTCAGCTCATCTCCTGATACTCAGTCATTTTCTCCAGGCTACACTTCTGCACCTCATCTTCTTCCCTTAAGGTGAGGGAATTAATTCCATATCCAGAACTCTACCCAGGCAATTGAAGTGGTAACTTTTTTCCTGATAGCCTAGTGTATTATTAATACAGAACCCTCATTTTGTACCTACTTTTGTTCTTTTTCATTAACCACTTATATGACAGTATTTATTTAGCACCTATTTCATGTCAAACTTTGATTGATACTGGATATGTGGTGGGGAAAGAAACAGATCTGTTTCCTGCCTTTATAGTCTGCAGGAGTGACTTTGAATGCTTATTCCATTGATTCTTCCTACACCTACACTACCAGCCAAAGAATAGGTACATTGCTTGGACTGCATTGTCTTTTTTTGCAACCTTTGTAGAATATAGTATCTATGCTTGATGATTGTATCTCATCAATGATCTTTATGGTGATTATGGTAAGGTTCTTCAGCATCAACCCTTTCTGATTTCAGAATTTGATTTCTGTTGTATACTCAATGCTATTCAATTTAAATTCATTGCATTATAACAATGTAATCTTAATAAAATTAGAGGTTCCTATATGGTCTAGGCATTATAAAGTAACTGTATTCAAACAAATCAAGTCGATAACCAAGAATAATTAGAGAGAAAATATGAGTTTTTTTTAAGGGAATGAAATTGTAACCAATATATAACATAAAGCAAAATGTTTGACATTCTCTTTGCCATCTATCTCTTATTTCCTTCCACATACTACATAAACCTGAAATAAAGATTTCTTCTTTTCATTCATCCCTCAAGTCAGGTACTGTACCTGGGCCTCACACATCTTTTGTCTTTCCCGCCTTCTGTGCATGACTTGTTTGTTATTATTGTCAGCCTAAGCTCTCTGGCTTACTTTTTTATTTCTCACTTAAGCCACTACTTGGATTCTATGCAATTGTGGTTTGTTTGGTGTTTTGTTTAGTTTTGTTGAGTGGAGAAAACTTTATTGTAGGGCTAAACAAGGAGACGGAGAAGGCAATGGCACCGCACTCCAGTACTCTTGCCTGGAAAATCCCACGGACGGAGGAGCCTGGTAGGCTGCAGTCCACGGGGTTGCTAAGAGTCAGACACGACTGAGCGACTTCACTTTCACTTTTCACTTTCATGCATTGGAGAAGGAAATGGCAACCCACTCCAGTGTTCTTGCCTGGAGAATCCCAGGGACGGAGGAGCCTGGGCTCCTCCTCCAGCCTGGGCTGCCGTCTATGGGGTTGCACAGAGTTGGACATGACTGAAGCAACTTAGCAGCAGCAGCAAGCAAGGAGAATGTGGTGGCTTAGGCTCAAAAACCTGAACTCATGTAATAGTAGTTATTAAACTTTAGTGTGCCTCAGAATCATGAAATTCTTGTTTAGAACACAAGTGACTCACCTCCAGAGTTTGATACATGAGATCTGGATTGGGGCTCAAGAATTTACATTTCTAACAAATTCCCAGTTAGTACTGTTACTGCTGGTCCAAAACATTTTGAGAACTACAATATACTCTACAATATATACCCTACAATATAGGAATATCTGGCAGCTGTTCCAGCAAATAATTTATCCCTAGGTAAGAAGCCTTTGTTATACCCTGTATATAAATAACATTAGATGATTTCCTTATATGGTAATACAAAGCTTAAGAATTTATGAGTCATCTTCTGTCAGCATATTTAACATCCAGTAGGTAGGGATATGTGTCTGATAGACCCTGGTATAATGCACAAAGAATAAAGGAAATGTTATTTTTAGCTTGATTACGTATAAAGGAGACAGAAAAGTGGGGTTGGTATGAAGCTCTGAAGCCAGGTTCTCTGAGATTTGGTCCTGCCTCTGCAGAATTTCTGGAAGACCCTGGGAAAGTTAGTCTCTTGTGTCTCAATTTCTTTCTTTTGAAATGAAGATAACGGAAGTAGCCATCTGTAGTTGTCGTGAGGCTCAAATGATTTACTGTGTATAAAGCTTTTGAAGAATGACTGGTGTGTTGCACACACTCTGACGTTACTTATTACCATCAGGAATTTGTTGTCTTCTCTATTTTACCTCATGGGCTTCCCTGGTGGCTCAGATGGTAAAGAATCTGCACTGCAGGAGACCTGGGTTCTATCCATGTAGGGAAGATACCCTGGAGAAGGGAATGGCAACCTTCTCCAGTAGTCTTGCCTGGAGAATTCCATGGACAGAGGTGCCTGGTGAGCTATAGTCCATGGGGTCACAAAGAATCAGACATGACTAAGTGACTAACATTATGTTATCTCATTCAAACCTAAAGCTAATTCTTTTAAAAGGTAGACACCCATGTTATTCTCATTGAGAAGACTAGGAAACAGAAGTTCAGAAAGGTTAAATAAAGAATCCCCAGCTGGTAAAATCTCTGGCCTTGTGTTATTTCACCAGTGTTTTCCCAAAGGAATCATTTTCTCCCATAAGAAGGATGATACAAGGAAGTTAATTTCAAAAGTACATCTGAATGTAATTGAAAAATTATTGGGCTGGCCAAAAAGTTCATTCAGATTTTCCTGTAACATCATATGGAAAAACATGAATGAACTTTTTGGCCAACCCAATACTTGCTTGATCAGGATGGTTGGTGGAAAACTAGAACAAAAAAATTCATAATTCATATGAAAACACAAAAGACCCTGAATAGCCAAAGCAATCTTGAGAAAGAAGAAAGGAGCTGGGGAAATCAACCTTCCTGACTTCAGACTATACTACAAAGCTTCAGTCATCAAGACAGTGTGGTACTGGCACAAAAACAGAAATATAGAACAATGGAACAAGGTAGAAAGCCCAGAGATAAACCCACACACCTATGGGCAACTTATTTTTGATAAAGAAAGCAAGAATATACAATGGGGAAAAGATAGTCTCTTCAATAAGTGATGCTGGGAAAACTGGAAAGCTATATGTAAAAGAATGAAATTAGAACACTTCCTAACACCATACACAAAGATAAACTCAAAATGAATTAAAGACTTAAAAATGCAAAATAAGAAACTATAAAACTCTTAGAGGAAAATGTAGATGTTGAGGTCCTTTAATGGACCGGAACCTGGTGGTTTGGAGTCAATGATGAGAAAGTGAAAGAAGGAGAGAGGCTAATATTTCCTGGGTTACGCAGCTGGCTTTTGAGTTCCAGGAAATCAGCCAGAAATAGACAGATAGAGAGAGAGAAAGAAAGAAAGAAAGACATGGGGACCCAAGCTCTGATGGAGCAAAGGTGTTTTAATCAACATGGTGTGGGCATATATACTGTAGTTATTCTCAACAAAGATAAAGATTAAAATTCCAGACTTACAAAACATGGGCAATCCATATTAAAGAAAGAGAGAGTTGTTAACAATCACTTTTACCGTATGGTTCACAAGAAGGAAGAGGGTATTTATCACCATATTGAAAAACTAACGAAGGAAATGCTTGGATCCCTCAGCCCCAGGAGAGGCTTGCCTCTCCTCTTAATTCCTGAATATTCAGGAATTAATAAGGAACAGAGGATTCCTGACAGATCCAAGATAGCACACAGGAAGCCTCCTGTTAAATGCTTCCTGACACATAGATAGAACAGTCTATGACATAAATCACAGCAAGATCCTCTATGATCCACCTCCTAGAGTAATGGAAATAAAAACAACAATGAACAGGTGGAACCTGATTAAACTTAAAAGATTTTTCACAGCAAAGGAAACTATAAACAAGGTGAAAAGAAAACCCTCAGAATGGGAGAAATAATAGCAAATGAAACAACTGACAAAGGAGTAATTTTCAAAATATATAAGCAGCTTATGGAACTCAATACCAGAAAAACAAACAACCCAGTCAAAAAGTGGGCAAAAGGCCTAAACAGACATTTATCCAAAGAAGACATACAAATGACTAATAAACAAATGACAAGATGCTCAACATCGCTCATTATTAGAGGAATGCAAATGAAAACTACAATGAGATATCACCTCACACTGGTCAGAGTGGCCATCACCAAGAAATCTATAAACAATACATGTTGGAGAGGATGTGGAGAAAAGGGAATCCTCTTACACTGTTGGTGGGAATGTAAGTTGATATAGGCACTATGAAGACAGTATGATGATTCCATAAAAAACTAGGAATAAAAGTACCATATGGCCCAACAATTCCACTACTGGGTATATATCCTGAGAAAATCATAATTGAAAAAGACACATGTATCCCAATGTTCATTGCAGCACTATTTACAGTAGCTAGGACTTGGAAGTGACCTAGATGTCCGTCAACAGATGAACGGATAAAGAAGTGGGGATACGTATATACAGTGGAATATACTCAGCCATAAAAGGAAAACATTTGAGTCAGCGCTAATGAGATGAATGAACCTAGAGCTTATTGTACAGAGTGAAGTAAGTCAGAAAGAGAAAAACAAATGTCGTAGTTTAACACATATATATGGAATCTAGAAGGATGGTACTGACGAACGTATTTGCAGGGCAGCAATGGAGACTCAGGTATAGAAAACAGACTTACGGACACAGGAGACGGGGAAGGAGAGGGTGGGACAAATGGAGAGAGTAGCATGGAAACAAACACTGTCAAATGTAAAGTGGATTGCCAGTGGAAATTTGCTGTATGACTCAGGGAACTCAAACTGGGGCTCTTTGACACTCTAGAGAGGTGGGATAAGGTGAGAGGTGGGAGGGAGGTTCAAGAAGGAGGGGACATATGTATACCTGTGGCTGATTCATGTTGATGAATGGCGGAAACCAACACAATATTGTAAAGCAATTATCTTTCGATAAAAAATAAATTAAAAAAGGATGGTTGGTGAATTTTACAATCTAATGTTATTTCCACTTTAAAATAGATTAAAGACAAATCATGGAGGCAAGGGTAGAATAGTAACACACTAGTGAGTGTCTAACATTTGCAGACTACCTGTCATATAATAGGTTTTTATAAATATTTGTTGATCTATTGGAATGAATGTTGTTTGGAATTAAAATGATCTAAAATTAAAGATTCATAATATCCAGAGTAGGCGAGATTATAGAGAAAAGGGCATTGATATAGTACTGTGAGGTTTTTGAAGTCAATTTGGCAAAAGCCACCAAATTTTAAATATGTATTTCCTTTGACCCAGAGAGTCTAATCGTCTATCCGCAGGAATACTTTTGTGCCCATAGAGCATGTACAATGATTCTTAAATTTAGCACTATTTGTAATTGTGAAAATTACAAATCAAAATGTTTGTAACTGGGAGAATTATTTAGTAAGTTATGATTACCTATTTTATTGGACACTATATAAAAGTTAAAAAGAATGATGGAAAGCAATAAATATTGAAAGATCTCCAGGAAATGTTAAGTAAAAAGAACTATAACAGAAAAAAGTACAGAATTATCCATTTTGTTTATAGAGTTCAAAACTAAATCTATAGGAAATAAGTAGGAAAATGCTTAGATAAAATTCTGAAAAGTTATATCACAAATAGTTATAGGTGTTTACCTCTGAGAAGTGAAAAGGGCTAGAAACAGAGGATCAAGAAGAACTTCATATCATATGCTTGATATGATGATCCACATTAGTTGGATTTACCACAAGTAGTATGTATTAATGTTTACTTTGGGATCAAAAAAGAAAAAAGTAGCTTGCTCAAGAAATATAAGCACTTAAATGAGGGCAACAGATGCTGAAATGCACAAGATAAGCTTTCACAAGCTTTAAAACATGTCTATTCCAGTAATTAGCAGTTATTTTTTAAAATTTCCAAAATTATCATTCCAACTAAAAACTTCACTTGTACTGCTGTTGATTCCCAGAACATTTCCTGTGAGAAGTAAAGAGCTGAATTGGCAGCTGAGTGGAAAGCACACAGTACTAAAATTCTTATAGCCTTAGAGTACCTAGCCAAGAGCGTTTGCCTGGGGACTATTACATCATTTCATGCTTGATTTATAGCAGATTAAGGTGACAGTGGAAAAAAACCCAAATGAAACCAAAACTCCAACAAACAAAAACACCATTATACAGAAAGAGAAACCAAAGACATAGCATTTGTTTTTTTCTCCAAATGAATGGTTATATCAGTGTTCAGTGGGAGACAGTATTAGGTGTGGATGAAAGAAGAAAGTTATTTTCCTGGTTTTCCTCAGTTTCAGTTTGAGAAATGTAGCATGGTATATTAGTTTCTTTGACTGCTGAAACAAAATGTCATAAACCGGAGGCTTAAAACAAACAGAAACTTACTATTTCACAGTTTTGGAGGCTAGAAGCCCCAAATCAAGGTATTGGGAGTGCCATGCTCTCTCCAAAGCCTCTAGGGAGGATTTCTTCCTTGCCTCTTTTAGTTTCTGGTAGCCCCGAGTGTTCCTTGGGCTGTACATGTATCACTCCAGTCTCTGCCTCCCTTTCACATGGTTGTTTTTTCTGTGTTGTCTCTGTCTTCTATACTCTTAAGGACTCTGGTCTGTTGGATTAGGGTCCACCCTAATGACCTCGTTTTAACCTAATTACAAACAAAGACCCCATTTCCATATGTCACAGGTACAGGAGATTAGGACTTAAACATAACTTTTGGGGGAACAGAATTCAACCTGTAACAATGGATTCAAGTGTGATCAATTATTAATAACAGTCATTTAAAATATATGGCATTTGCCTAAGTCTGATAAGACTGATTCAGTAGACTTTAAAGCACCTCATAGTCATTCAATTCGAATAATCTCAACAATAGTCAAAAAAGACATAGGTGACTTAAAAGCATTTTTTTTTCAGGTAAAAAATTTTAGACATAGGTCACTGTGATAGATCTTAGGTCTCAAAGAGAACTGAGAGGACAGAAACGTCGATAAAGCAAGACTACCTGAAAGGAGGAGCTCTCTTAGCACCAGGTGCCCCTGTGAGGAGGGAAACACTGGTTTTCCCTGTGGCTAATTCTCATGATGTAGAGATAAAGGAGCACAAGCTCAAAACCTTAGGAAGAGAAGGCATCAAAGGAAAGAAAAAGAGGAAAAAAAAGATGTAGTTAAAGATGAATTATGAATGTTGGAGGTATGTAACCAGTTAGGAGTGAAAGTTAAAATGGAGAACTATGTCACTTACCATTTTCTGGTTCATTTATATATTTCATAGGTAAAACTGAAATTCAGAGTATTTAACCACATTATTAAGATGCTTTAATATCAAATCAAATCTTCCTTTAGTCAGTAGTGTAAGTAGAATGGAGTGACCACAACATTACTGTGGCTGTGGCCCAGAAAACTCACAAAGTTATTAAGTTACAGAGAAAGTAGAGTGAAGCGATTGAGAAAAGAAAACTAAACAGTAGTGATAGGAGGTATCTTTATTTTCTGCTAACCCATGGATTCTGTGTAATGCCTTAGATTGTGACTAATACTTATATAGTTATGCTTGACTTTATGATTGAAGATAGAATTCCAAAATTGCTTGGTAAATTTGATTTTTAAATGACATGCAGTTCAGCACAGGGAATATAGCTAATGCCTTATAATAACTACAAATGGAGTATTATCTACAAAAATTTTGAATCACAAATAAAGAAATGAAAGGTATCATATGACCAAAAAAAAAAAAAAAAAAAACACATACATTTTCCCTGTTGTAATTTGAGTGTTGGGTTTTTTTTTTTTTAATATTTTCTTCTTATCAATCTACTATAATCCAGGTTATTTCATGGTGAATACTCTGACTCTACCAGATCTGGTAAAAGTTAAAAGGAGAAATTTGTCATAAGGAAGTTTCAAGATACCAGATACAGGAAGTTTCTTTGGGCCGTGTAAGGAAGAGGAAGCTGAAAACCTAAGAGAATTCATTCTTGGTACACTGTCTTTTTTTCCCCAAAGCAAGTCAGCTTTCTGTGCAACTCCACATACATGAATACAGAAGAAATCTTACAACTTTAGAGCATGGGTAACTTACTCTAAAAGAACAAATAAATCTGAGCAACTGTCTTTGAATCCTAGTTCCAAATTCCTCAGGAGGGAGACCATGAATGATTCAGTTTGACTCATGGTGTAATCAAGTTATGGGGGACAGGGTCACAAACCATAAAACAGGGGCTACAGGCTGACTACTCTGGGTGTAGAGGACATCTCTCAATGAAAGAGGGCAAAATCCTTAATCTAAATAAGGACACAGGAATTAGCACTCTATAAACTAATAATTTTCCAATGAGTCAACTCTATTCATGAGGTGCCAAAGTATTGGAGTTTCAGCTTTAGCGTCATTCCTTCCAAAGAAATCCCAGGGCTGATCTTCAGAATGGACTGGTTGGATCTCCTTGCAGTCCAAGGGACTCTCAAGAGTCTTCTCCAACACCAAAGTTCAAGCTGGGAGGGTTTGGGGGGAGGAGGAGAAGGGGACAACAGAGGATGAGATGGCTGGATGGCATCACTGACTCGATGGACGTGAGTCTGAGTGAACTCCGGGAGTTGGTGATGGACAAGGAGGCCTGGTGTGCTGCAATTCATGGGGTTGCAAAGAGTCAGACACGACTGAGCAACTGAACTGAACTGAACCGAAACTAATAATTGTTTCCCAGGTGGCTCAGTGGTAAAGAATCCACCTGCTAAGCAGGAGATGTGGGTTCAGTCTCTGGATGACAAAGATCTCCTGGAGAAGGAAATGGCAACCCAGGTATTCTTGCTTGGGGAATTACATGGACAGGAGAGCCTTGCAGGCTACAGTCCATGGGGTTGCAATAGAGGCAGACACAATTTAGCGACTAAACAACAACAAACTAATAATTAGGCCAGGGATTTCTATTCTTAAGGGTGAATGTTGGTATGGATCTTTTTATAAAGAAACATATTTTTAGTGAGTTGGTACTACAAATGTTTTAAGTTAAAATTTTATTGTAAAGTAGAGCATAATTCGGAGAAGGAAATGGTAACCCACTCCAGTATTCTTGTCTAGAGAGTCCTGTGGACAGAGGAGCTTGGTGGGCTGCCATCTATAGGGTTACACAGAGTCGGACACGACTGAAGTGACTTAGCAGCAGCAACAGAATTATATAATAGATGCTTTGCAAAATAATCATTTTTACCTGAAGGAGGTTATTTATTCCTGGCTTACAGATGGGGAAATTAGTTTTTATGCACCAATATTAAACTTATCCAGTTATCTCAAGGGAAAGAGGGACCTGCTTACCAGGAACACCTTTTTCTTTGAGACTATAATGAAGGATGAAAGGATTCATTTAGAGATATAATTAAATGCAGAGGAAATTTTGAAAAAAAAAATTTGCCATATCCAGCCAGACTTTGAAATGAATTGTCCTAAAATATATGAATAATTCAAAGTAAAACAACATTGCTTGCTTGTCTGTCTACCTGATTCACACTCCTGACTTTGTCTTTTGGCATATATTACTAGACCTGGGGTAAATCAGCCTCTTTCCATAGCTCTTTTTTTGATACCTTCAGAAGAGTAAATCTCTATCCTGGAAGGAAACAAACTAATTTGTGGATTTATACCCAGTCTTTTGCTTGGGCCTGTTTCCTGTTCCAAGGGGAATAACTTCCCTATATCTTTTTCTGCTCTTAAGAGTGTTTTCATTATTTCATCAGCTAATGGCATAATTTATTTTTATACAAATGCAGATCTTTGCGTTTATCTCTATTACAACTCAGCCCTTATCATTCTTGCCCACACAGTTCCATGTCATGCAATAAAGTGTGACAAATGCTTCAGGATTATGAGAAAATCCAACATTTTGGCGATATATATAAGTTGTCCCTATCAAAACCATAATAGGCATTTAATAACTGTGCTAAGGGTTTAAAGTATTTTTTCATCTAAGCTTCAAAACAACTCTTCAAGCAAGATATTCTTATCCTCATTATACTGATGAGGAAATGGAAGCTTGGAAAATTTAAATGACTTCCTTGGTGAAAAGAGTAGTTCAAACCTGGGTCAGCCAGATTCCCTGAACCATGGATTTCTAACCTTTGCATCAAAACCACTTAAGGACTTTGTCGTTGTTCAGTTTCTCAGTTGTGCCTGACTCCTTGCAATCCCTCGAACTGCAGCACGCTAGGCTTCCTGTCCTTCTCTATCTCCCAGAGTCTGCTCAAACTCATATCCATTTAGTTGGTGATGCCATCCAACCATTTCATCCTCTGTCGCCCCCTTCTCCTTTTGCCCTCAATCTTTCCCAGCATCAGGGTCTTTTCCAATGAGTTAGCTCTTCGCCTCAGATGGCCAAAGTATTGGAGCTTCAGCTTCAGTACCAGTCCTTCTGATGAATATTCAGGGCTGATTTCCTTTAGGATCGACTGGTTTGATCTCTGTGCTGTCCAAGGGACTCTCAAAAGTCTTCTCCAGCACTGCAGTTGGAAAGCATCAATTTTTCGGCGCTCAGCCTTTGTTACGGTATAAAAAGAAGTAAATGCCAAAGCTCCATCCCACATGTGCTGTCAGTCTTGTTGCAGGCTTGGGTTGAGGAGTGACAGTCAAGAACCAGTGCCACCGTATTCTATTACAATGGGATAACAGAACTTGTGGCACAACACCCCATACTTGACAATTGACTGCTGATTTTTACTTCTAGCTATGACCTATAATCAGTTTTGAATCTAAATGTATTACCATCTAACCGAATTCACACTTTTTGTTTTTCCATATTGTGTGAAAGAATGTCTTGAAAGACTTAGATGTCTTGGAATTTTCTTTTATCATATCAAAGAATAGAGGAAACTTTCTGAAATATTTGCCCTGGGAGCAAATTTCCAGCTATGTCACTACCAGAGATCACATAAAACATTAAAAAGTTGCTACAGAGTGAAAAGAGCTAAACATCCCAGGGTAATATTGGCTTAAAATCATAGTATCTTGGTGAAGAGAGAGGCTTTCACTATCAGAATGACAGTAAGTAAGTCACTTTATCTCTCTGTGTGGGTAGATTGATTTCTCAAGTTTATAAGCCTATGACTAATATAGTTCCCTTGTCAACCCTCTCTTCCCTATCCAAATCACTAATATAAAAAAGAATGCTTTCCTCCACAAGACACCCTCAATATCCACTAGTTCTAAATGGCTTTTCCCTGCAAATAGGCAGTGGACAGTAACAGATACCATGCCTGGTTGAATAAACATATCATTGCAAAATTCAGAAATGTTATTTACTACAATGACTGTATCTGTACTGTTTAGAGTTCTTAAACAGATTTTGTTTTGTTTTTTCCCCTCTTAAAGAGAATGCTTCCATTTCCACAGTTCAGATACTTTTCATTTTAACTCTAATGTTAAGGTCACCCTCAGCACTTTATGTTCTTCGTGTGGGTCTGTGTTCTGGTTTCTAATCTAGTTAACAGTTTTGTTTGCTGGGGGAACTCTCATGATAGTTCCTGCTTGTAATTTCAGCCTTAATATTCTAAGCAGATTTTAGATTTGCTGTTGTGTCACAACTCGTATTTGCAATTTCTTTTAGAAACTAAACAGCAACAACAAAGCACTCTCCAGCATATTTTGCTTGTAAGACGGGAGCCATAGGAATGCAATTCCCCAGTATATCCCTTCTTAGGCGAAAACAGGGCTCCAGTTCATTATTTAAAGAAGCCAGTGTGGATTCAAGTCATTTCCTAGCCTGCTATCATTTGCTCAAAGACCTTTTGCAATGGGTCTTACGTAAGAAGAAATGCAGGAGTTGCTTTGGTGAGATTTAAAGGAACAATTAAGTACAAGCTAGACCTGAATTGCAGCATCATTTGTATGGTGAAACGGGGGCTATAAATGTATCTGTTTTTTCAGATTGACAGAAGGCTAATGATGAGTGAAAAAGGCCCGACATAGTTGGATTACAGGCTCCTTCTTTGACCTCACCTCTTACCGTTGCCCCTTCCTTTACTGTTCTTCAGCCACACTGACCTCTTTCCTGGTCCTTGAACTTGCCAAGCACATTCCCTTCTTAGGGTCTTTGTCTTTGCTACTGTTTCTGCATGAAACTGTCTTCACAGATAGCCACAGGACTGGCTCATTCTCCTTCTTCAGATCTCCACTCAAATGTTACTCTGGGAGGTCTTTCCTGGCCATTCTAACTAAAATAGCACACTGCCTCCCCACTTCCTGCTCCTTTACTTTTCCTAGTGGCAATTATACTCTTGCACGTTATAAATTTAAGGCTTTTTTTTTTTGTCGCTTTATCAGAATACAAGCTCCAGTAGGGCAAGGGGTATGTGGGTTGTGTTCACATAGCATCTTTGGGGTCCTACCAAGAATGGCAAACAGTAGGTGCTCAGTAAATATTTGTTGACCCAATGAATGAGGCTCTTCGGGATGGTGGAAATTGTTTCTCGTTTGCCTGGCACTGCCGCCAGTCCGCAGGCATCTGGGCACCTCATCCCACCCTCATTTCTTTCCAGCAGAAGTGACTGATTGGAATCAGACTCCCATAACTGCACTGGCGCGAAACGCTGCGTTAGGAACGCGTTGCACCAAACCCTCGGCCTAGCGACCAGGGCAAGTCTCTCTGCGGTGCCAGGTTGTGCGCAGGGGAGACCCTACCCGGCCAGGCTGACTCACTCCCAGCCGCCTCCACGGCGGGCGGCGGCCACGCACACGCCCATCTGCGGAGGGCCCGGCCCAGCTCAAGTTCCCCGCCCGCTCACGCCCAGGGGCCACCGCGGGAATCTCCGAGCACGCCAGTTCGTTTCCCGAGAAGCCCAGGTTCTGTGTAGCCAGTCGTCGGCCGCCCCCGGCGCGCGTCGGTGAAAGCGCAGCCTGGGTGGAGCGGCGCACGCGCAGTCCGGGGGTGCGCGCCAGGCGCCGGCCCTGCACCAAGGCGGTCTCTGCAGTGAACAAGACGCCAGACCCGAGGCCAACTGGGAGGCTGAGTCGGACGTAAATAGGACGTCCCAGCCAGTGTCGCCTGCGGCGCTGAGAAGACGGTGTGACTCCGGAGAGGGTGGAGACGACGACTGTGACGGGCTTCCCGGTTCCCCAAAGTGGGAGTGGTGTGGGTTGCAGGAAGGAGAGAGGAAGAGGAGCCGGAGCGGGCCGCAGCGGCCGACGCTAACGGCCTTCCTGAGCGCTGACAGGCTGGGCCCGCGTCCTGCTCGCTCCACAGTGCGCGCCGCCGCCTCGGGCCCTCGGCCCCTGGGTCCGGACTTGGTGGCAGAGCGTCGGGGCGGAGGGTTTCTGTTGCAGCGCAGGGAAAGGCCAGATCTTCGCCGCCGAGGGATGTGAGTGAGAGCCGAACCCGCACGGGAGGGCCCCCGAGGTCTCAGCCTGGCGGACACTCGGACCTTTGCCTGCTCCAGGGGCTTCGCAGACTGTGGCCAGCCAGAGGCACCGGGTAAGAGCAGTCCCCTCGGGTTTGGGGGCGCGTCGTCGTCACCACATCCGTGCGGCGGGTGAGTGTTATTGCTGCCTGGGCTCCAGGTGGAGGGCACCAGTTGTCTCTCTCGTCCTTTCCACCCCGATCTCCCCTTCCCCCCGCTAGTGTCGGTAAACTCGGCAAGAAAATCCTCCTTTTTAGAAGGAAACCTCGGACGGAGTGTCTTTCTGTTGATATTTGCATCCTTATGTGCCTGATACTCCTCCTCCCCTTTACTTATCTCTCTTTAAAATTTTCTAGACATCTGAACAGCCTAGAAAAGAGCATCTATTTCCCCTGGATTTCTGCGGTAGTAACTGCCGCTTTTTTTTTTTCTTTTAGGTTTCAGAAGCAGGCAAGGCAACAAGATGTGATCTGTTTCTCTTCTGCAGAAGAGGCCCTTCCATCCCCTTTCCCCAAAGGTGGGTAAGCGATCCTGACTGCAGTCCTTTTTCTCTGCAGTAAAGACGAGGGTGTCTTGAGGTGTGAGTCCGTGCGTAGGAAGGTTGGAAGCGTGTGTCGACAGGCAGGGCTCATTGTTGCTTACTTCTTTGAAAATGGCAGTGCTGAACTTGGAATGAACTTGGAGGGTAGTTCTGGGCTTTATTGTTATTCTTTAAGAAACAGTCGTTATTTGTTTCTCTGCTGACCGTACATTGTTTTTCTTTGCAGAGAAAACGTCATCCAATACCCTTTCTCCCCAAGCAACCAAAGATTCTTAATCTTTGAAGGAGGAACATTTTCAAGTAATAAGAGATACTTATTGAGAGGACACGTTAGCTGCTCTTGCTGGGGTTTCTGCTACCGCATAGAATGCTTCCTGGGCAGTTTTATCTGCTTAAGTTTACTTTGTCGGTTGAATTTACCCATTTTGCTTTCCGGTGGTTATTAATCTGTCCGGAGGAACTCTCTTTTCTCTGAATGAAAGGACAGAGGCAGCTGAGTATGTCATAGAGGGGAGGAGAAATGTGGAGGAGGAAACTGCAAGTGGGAATAAGTGATGACGATTGGTTTTGGTTTCATAATAGTTTTGTTGGGCTACTGCAGGTATTCTGATATAACACCCAACGGATATTAAGATGAATAATCAACCTTTTTCCTCCCTTTCCCTTCCCCCTTTACCACTTGGGTATGAGAATCCCTTGCTCCTGTGTGCGCGTATCTTTTAATATGTAACATATCTGCAAACTGGATGTGTCCAGCATTTGCCTTAACATGTATTTACCTGTACAGGAAAACTACAGTACTTGCTGACTAGATAAGCATACAATACTTGTTTCTTTCTCTGAGTGTCCTACGTTTGGAGTATTTAGCATGTTTTAGGAACCCATTAAAGAAGAGTTTGCTTCATTTGCTGGTTTTTCCTAGTGATTTGAGACACGTGTCTCAGGTATAGGAAGGGAACATGGTTTTCTTCTCTACTTCAACTGGCTGTTGCTGAAAGATGATATGCTTTTTAGACCAAATAGGGAAGGACCTTGACTTTGGGGTCAGATCTGGGTTTGAATTCTGGTGTTCCTGCCTTTTAATAGTGTTATTTAAAATCTCTTTGAGCCTCACTTTCTTATAAGATTGTTGTGGAGTTTGAATAAAATTACGCATGCAAAGTAGTACATTGCTTGGCCACTGTGAAAGTCATGGCTATTCTCTTGACTGGGTAGGCATAGAAAGGATGTTAGAGAAGGGCAGGATGACTGCATAAGGTGATCTGCCAGTGACCAGTGTTTCTTCCTTTTTAGTCTAAGGAGAAAAAGGACTTTTATATCTTGAACTGGTTAAGTGGTCTTAGAGCCTTCTTATGGGGAGGTTTGACTCTTATCATCTCTCCTCACCCCCCTGCCCCCTGCATTTGTCCTGCCCCTACCTGCTGTTGTGCTGCCCTCTTGTGGTTAACCACGTTAATAAGAATTTTCTTTTGCTCCGCTCCCATTTTTTTTTCTTCTTTCTTTTCTTTTTAGGCCCCTTCCCTTTGCTCCCAGTTTCTCAAACTGTGCTGGGGTGCCCCAGGGTGCCATTGAACTCAGGCTTGAACTGATAATTTGAGGTAGTTCACAGTTTCAACATTAGATTGACACATTCCTTTCTACAATGTCATGTTTTTGCAAAGCTGTACTTTTAAAGGTTGCTCTGATAAAAAGCAACTACTGTATGAAACAGAATACTGGAATGTGATGTTGTCAAGTTTGATTCCAAGTTTGAGAATTTATACAGTGTCCAACAAACACTAAATTATAAGGACGTTAACACTTACGTGGTTTGAAACCACCCCCACTTAAGTATTTCTTTTGGTCTGGGGGTGCTATGAAAAAATTACTAAGTCTAAGGATTCCCTAAATGGAGAAAGTTTGGAAGCCTTTGCCTTAGTTTTTGGTTGGCTTTCTGATAAAAAAAAATTTAATGGAAAAACTGCATTTTTAAATGTTGGTCACTAATTGATTCCCTTTCCCACCGAAGTTATTGGTACAATTATTGATACAAAGTTAGTACCAGCTGATCACGGCTTCGTATGTTTACTCTCCTATTTAATATCTTCATAGCTACTATCTAGTTCCTTTATTTCACACTGATCCTATTGCTTGTCATTCTGATTACTTTATAGTTTCTCCAGTACTGGTTTTCTATTAGTATTTTTGACCATCTCCTTAAACTTAACTTTGCCCCAAATGAAAATCATCTTCTTATACCCCTTTGTAATTTCCTTCTCTCTGTTGGCCATATAAGCTTTAAATTAGACATAATCTTTAAACTGCCTCTTTCGTTTATCTCACGTACTAATCCATTCACCATGTCCTATTCATATTTCTTTTGTCATCCATACCTTTGCTTCTCCTACTTTTACTACCTAAATCCCAGGACTCATCCTCAGCCTAGAATATTGTAACTCATATCAACCCCTTTGAATCCAGCATCTCTTCCTTCTATAAATACCACTCTGATACTCCTTTTTATGGCACTCTCTTGCTCCCAAATCCTCAGTGGCCTCCCACATTCCACCTATTAAGTTGAGCTTCTTTTTCCTGGCTTTCAAAATATTATGTCATCAGTCCCTGCCCCGTTTATTCAGTTTTGTCTAAGGACCTTCGGCAAGCATCCTCTGCTCTAGTATTGCAAGCTGTGTCTCATACTTCCTAATAACTTCCTAAGCTTATTCTGTTTTTTAACTTTCACACGTTTTCCATCCTTCTTCCAGTAAGTCCAGTTCTGCACCCTACTGCACGAGTCACTAGGTGTGGAATAACTGAGCAGAGCCTCAGTCTCCTCATCTGAAAACTGAGAACTGTACTTTTTCTGTAAGCTTGTAGTGAGAATTAAGAGAGTTGATTCATGAAAAACCCTCAGGAATAGGGCCTGGCACATTAAGGACTCCCAGACATAAAGTAAACTCCTTTAACAATAAACTATTGTCATAATTATACAATGCTCTGAATATAATAAGCTATTATTATTACAACAGTTTATTACCACTGCTTGAAAGTTCCACTTCATTCGTGAAATTGTTTCTCACTAACTATTGCTTTTTTCCTCTCTTACAGTTCTATAGTTCTTTTAGTCTTAGCATATCATCACATAGTTTAATTATATATCATATTTTGGTTGTTTGATAATTATTTCTCTGTTAGCCACATCTTTTCAAGTTGATTGTGTATGCATTGAGAAACAGAATTTAGATTAAACTCACACACATACAAACCCACAATGCTGAGTACATGTGGAACATTCAAGAAATGCTGTGTATTAAAAAGGAATTTTAGGCCATTACCAGACAAATATTTATTCATATCTACAACGTAAAGGTACTTTGCTATAGATCCACAAGAGGTGCAGAAAAATGTAAAGCAGGTTCTTTTCCTTGAGGACTTATAATGTAATAGGGGAGATAGGAAAACAATAAAAGTTATATATCTCAGATACCATATAAAGTTGAAGTGAGCAGACAAAGATCCAGAGAAGAGGTAGAATCAAAACTTGGCAGAACTTGATTTTACAAAAGAGGAAGGAACTTGTATAGGAAGTAAAGGCAAAATAAGCAGGACAGGATCAGAGAACAGTACATAACAAGTTGACTGAAATGAAGGTTTCTGTCAGAGAGTAGAAAGAAATCAGGTGAAAATGTTTGGGGTTAGATGGATGGATGTCTTTAAGTGCAGGGTTAGAAGAGTATATTTTGATTCATAGGTAATAGACAAGCTTTAAAGGTTCACAATGAGAAAAAACTTGCTTAAAAAAAGTATTTTAAGAAAATCACAGTGGCACCAGAGCTGGGTAGAGTATGAGGTGGAAAGAGAAGTCATAGACCTAGGAAAATCACCTAGGCCTGAGGAAATGAGGATTTGAATTTAGTAAAAATAAGCCTGGAGAGATGTCACACAAGACTTTATTCTGGACTGGATAAGAAAGGAAGATGTAGTGGAGGGAAGGAGAGGAGTAATTAGAGATGACTGAAGTTTTGATCCACAGTGACAAGAAATTAGAGTGTCGAAACTCTTAAGCTATATGAGAACATGTGCATTAGGAAACCTAGAGAGGTTTAAAAATATGGCCAAAGTTACTCATTTAGTTGGTGACAAAAAAAAGAACAAGGGTTTAATTAATGACTGTACTGACAGAAATAGGTATGAAATATTAGCTAGTTGAAGGGGTACAGACATCTGGGCTTGTGTAGTTTGGATTTGTTGAGTTTGAGGTGACAGTGAGATAAGCAAGTACAGACATATCACCAGACTGTGGGACAATGTGAATAGAACCTAGTAAAGAAATTTAAGGCTGAAATTATTGTGCTTAGAGAGAAAAGCAGGGGATCTGAGATTGAGCCTTGGGAATTGCACATAATTGGAGAGTGAGTGAAAGAAGAGGAATTGGCAAAGGTGACAAGGACAGGGCAGATAATATGAGAGGCAAGTGAGTGGGAAGGTTAAGGTGTGAATGTTTATCAAGTTGATCATGGTTGATCACTGCCAAAAAGTGAGAAGAATCAGAATTGAAAAAGGTCTTATAAATGTTTACTGGTGTTTTTCCTAATATAAAACCTAGAAAAGCAGAAGAAAGAAGAAAATTGCTTATGGTTTTCCCATACATAATTAACCACTGCTATTATTTTGTTCTCTCTAGTATAACAACCTTTGGATTTGATTTTTGGTTGATTGACGGAGACTTTTTTTCAAAGCTGTCCATCCCTGGGACTAATGATGAGAATTTTAGACATAATAAAGACCAGAAGGTAGTTTTTGAAAGAGTGTTTGTCATTTATCTGTGTCCTCTCATATTGTACTACATAGGCGCCCATATTTCTTATGGGCATTAGCCCTGCATTTGTGTTATTTGAATGAGTGGACATTAAGTGGTTAGCGTTAAGGCATTTAGTGCTCTGTCAGGGTAGACAAATGACTGTTGGTGCAGTTGTATTGGTAAGATCTGGATAAAATGATAAGGGTATTAATTGCTAAAAGGAAAGAGAAATTCTTATAGATAACTTGGAATACTGAAGGTAGCAAATTTTAGGAGTATTCAGATTAGGAGAATTGGAAAGGGTAAAAGTGTTATCTGTTTTTGAAACCTGTATGATGTAGCTACTCTGGAGGTGACTGAGGTAGAGATAGTCCACGGGCTCTTTGTTTTGCTTGAATGCATATTTTTATCTTCCTAAGAACATTTTTCTGCCTTCTTTGTTGATATCAGTCCTCGAGAATAGGGCATTCATTATTGATTACTAAATTATTTTAGTTTAATAAATTCTGATTATGCAGTATAATTCCATTAGGTAATATTTTTATAATATAAAAGGTAGTATAATGTGAGAAAGTATATTGTTTTGGAAATTGGGATCAAAGACTGAGTGCTGTTAATATGCTGTGTGACTTTGAGCAAATCACATAATCTATGAGTCAATGAGGGAGTTTTTAAAAAATTTAAGAGATAAATGGCTTAAATGTTTGTAACAGAAAAACAGCAGCCTTTTGCCTCTACCCGCTTCTCCCCCCATCTCTTATTTATGTTTGTCAGGAAACCACTTATAAGTCTTATAAGAGTGTCTTCTGGTACTTACCTCTATTTTCTAAATAACACAACCTACCATCAATAGACCCTCTCCTCCAATTCTGTATCTGTGTCTGTACTCTGCCCTTTCCCCCCCTTTACAATGTATATGCTGTTCAGTGTCCCATCTAAGGTTTCTATTTGGGTAGAAGAACCCATCCCCTTTTACCTTCAAGGACTTTACCATTGTGTTTCTTTCTCTTTTTCTTGCATTCTCCATTTTTTCATCTACTGGATCATTTCCATTAGTATGTATTTTTGTTGCTATTGCTATGACAAACCCATCTGAAAACTTAGTGAAATAAAATAGCTGGTTTATTAGACTCAGATGTTTTGAGTCAGTACTTAAGATCAGGCACATCAGGCATGGTTTGTTTCTACTCTTCAGTGTCTAGGACATCAGTTGGGAAGAGCTGCTGGCAGGGATAATGGGAAGGCAGAGGACTAGAATCATCTGGAGATTTCATCACTCACATGACTGGAAGCTGACACTGGCTGTTTGACTTGAGATCTCATCTCAGGCTCTTCACTGGAGCACGTTATCAATACATGTGGCTTGGACATCCTTAAAACATCGGGGACTCAGGATACTTGGCTTTCTTACATGACGAGTCAGGGTTTAAGAGTGAGTGTTTCAGTGAACATGGCGAAGGTAGGGTGAGGAATAGACTCTGTTAATCATGTTACTGAACTGGGTTCATTTGCCTGATGTGCAGCAAGACACATGCTGAGATGGAAAGTTTGCAGCAGAGAAAATGTTTACTCACAGGGCACAGCTAAGTGAGAAAACTAGAGAACAAATCTCAAATTTGTCTCCCTAAAGGTGAAGGTTTTGAGATATTTAAGGGATAAAGGAGCAAGGTGGTCTGAGGCATGGGGAAGGGTGATTGGATGCAGGAAAAAGGTATAGTGATTGAAGTTCTCCAAGGAACTGAACTACATGCTTCTTCATGGGGTGCATGTTCAGAAATTGGTGGCATTAGCATGATCTGAGGGTGGAGTTTTTGGCCTTCTGACATCAAAAGGTGATCCATTGGATACTCAGGTAGGCCTAGTTGAATAAGATTGGTGGTCTCAGCTGGTTTGAGCTGGTCAAGATCTAGCTCTGAGTTCCTGAAAAACAACTTAAGCAACCATTATTATAGTGATTCATACATCAAAGGTGTTATCTATGAGAAAGCTATTTGGGAGTTTAGAGATATATTGCTTGGCTAGTGACTGTTAGCTATATGGAGTCTTAAAAAAATTCACTTAGTTATTTTTGATTGTGCTGGGTCTTTGTTGCTTTATTCAGGCTTTCTCTAGTTTCCTTGAGTGGGCTACTCTCCAGCTGCAGTGTACGGGCTTCTCATTGCAGTGGCTTCTCTTGTTGCAGAGCATGGGCTCTACTGCACATAGGCTTCAGTAATTGTGGAATGTGGGCTCAGTAGTTGTGGCTTACGGGCTTGGAGCATGGGCTCAGTAGCTGTGATGCACAGGCTTAGCTGCCCCACCGCATGTGGAATTTTCCCAAATGAGGGATCGAACCAGTGCCCCTTACACAGAAAGGTGGATTCTTAACCACTGGACCACCAGGGAAGTCCTGGAGTTTATTTTTGTATATGGTATTATGATGTTTCTAATTTCATCATTTTACATGTAGCTGTCCAGTTTTCCCAGACCACTTATTGAGGAAACTGTCTTTTCTCCATTGTGTATTCTTGCTGCCTTTGTCATAGATTAGGTGACAGTAAGTGTGTGTCACCTGGTAGATGTTTTGTCAGTGTCCATTTTATGCTGTGCACTGCATATATTCCTGGAGAAGGAAATGGTAACCCACTCCAGTATTCTTGCCTGGAAAATCGCATGGACAGAGGAGCCTGGCAGGCTACAGTCCATGGGGTCACAAAGAGTTGGACACGACTGAGCGACTAAACCACTGCATATATTATTAAGGATAAGTCAGTGGACATCATCTTTAATATCATGGTATTCTCTTGCCTGAGTATACTAAGGATCCAGATGTAAAGAGAAGTATAACGTGGCAGTGAAATAAAGGCATATACTCATTGAAGAGATTGTTTCTTAGGAACAGTTACAGTAACTTTAAAGTAATTTTTAGATTTGTTATGCCTTTTAAGAGTTTCCTTTTTAAAAAAAAAATTTTTTTTTCAAGCATGCTTCATTGTGCTCAGTTTTTATAAATGTTCCATATGTGCTCGAAAAATATATTGTAGGTGGAAAGTTGTAATATATTTGTCTTTTTTCTTGTGGATTGTTTGTCTTTTATCAGTTTATGGAGCTCTTTGTGTATTAGAGATATTCTTTGATAAATGAATTGCAAATATTTCCCTCAGTCCGTTTGTCTTTTGATTTTGTTTATGGTCCCCTTTCTCTAGAGAAATAAAAAATTCAATATAATGGATCTTTTTCTTTATTGTGGAGGTAGAAAACTTAAATGACTAAAGTGTCATTAATGAATATAAAGGGGCTTGTTATGGAATATAGTAGGGAGAAGTGGAGATTATGGGGAACTGCCTGTCCTGCCTAAGGCATTGAAATTGAAGTGAGAATAAGAAAACTACTTTATTAGTTAAGGAAAACAGGGACTCAGACACTCAATTTGTGTGACTTTTGTAAAATGGATTTTGAGTTCTCCATTTTGTATAAGAAAGTTTTTCCATTCCAAGTAAAAGTTCTCTCAAAGATTCTTCCAGTATTTTTATTGTTTTGTTTTTTGCATTAAAAAATGTAATTCATATATAATTTATTATTTATTTATTTTTGGTTGCACTGGATTTCCATTGCTATGCATGGACTTTCTCTAGTTTCAGTGAACAGGGAAATCCCATGGACAGAGAAGCCTGGCAGGTTATTGTCACAGGGTCACAAAGAGTTGGACACAACTTAGTGACTAAACAGCAGCAATATAGTTATAGCATATTTTCTCCAGTTGTACTGTCAGTTATGCCAGTACTTTTTATAAAACTAAATATCCTTTTCTATTGCATAACAATGTCATCAGATTACACTATATACTTAGATTTATTTCTGGATGCTCTTTTGGTTCACTGATCTGTCTAGTGTATACCAGTACTATTTTGGCTAGAATTGTTTTATATGTTCTTTTCCATTATGGTTTATCAACTGTATTCAGTATAATTCCCTGTGCTATACATTGGGACCTTGTTTTTTATCCATTCTAAATGTAATATTTTACATCTACCATCCCCAAACTCTTAGTCCATCACTCTGTCTTCACTCCTCCCTGTTGGCAACCACACATCTGTTCTGTATATCTGTTAGTCTGTTTGGTAGTTGGTTCACTTGAGCCATATTTTAGATTCAACATGTGATACCATATGCTATTGATATTTGTCTTTCTCTTTCTGGCTTATTTCACTTAGCACGATAATCTCTAGTTTTATCCGTGTTAGTGCAAATGGCATTATTTAGTTCTTTTTTATGGCTGAGTAGTATTCCATTGAATATATGTACTGCATCTTCTTTATCCATTCATCTTTTGATGGACATTTAGGTTTCCATGTTTTGGCTGTTGTGAACAGTGCTGCTATGAATACAGGGGTGCATGTACTTTTTAAAAATAAATGTGGAACATTTAATCATGTTTTAATTATTTAGTTATTTTTGACTATTCTGGGTCTTTGTTGCGGTGTGCAGGCTTTCTCTAGTTGCAGTGAGCAGTGGTACTCTCTAGTTGTGGTGCGCAAGCTTCTCCTTGCAGTGGCTTCTCTCCTTGTGGAGCATGGACTGTGAAGTGCTCACGCTTCAGGAGTTGTGGCTTGTGGGCCCTAAAGAGAGGGCTTGGTAATTGTGGCACATAGACTTAGTTGCTCCACAGCATTTGGGATCCTCCTGGACTAGGAATTGAAGCAGGGTCCCCTGCTTTGCTAGGCAGACTTGTGACCACTTGATCACCACAGAGGCCTCTGCATTTATTTTTTTGAATTATAGTTTTGTCCAGGTATAATGCCAGGAATGGAATTTCTGGGTTATATGAGAATACTGTTTTTAGTTTTCTGAGGAACTGTCACACTGTTTTTCATCATGGCTGTTCCAGCTTACTTTCCCACCAACAGTGTAGGAGGATTCCCTTTTCTCCAGCTCCTCTCCAGCATTTGTTATTTGTGACTTAGCAGCAGCAGCAGCAGACTTTTTAATGATGGCCATTCTGACTGGTGTGAGGTGGTACCTTATTGTAGTTTTGATTTGCATTTCTGTAATAATTAGTGATGTTGAGCATCTTTCCATGTGCCTACTGGCCATCTGTGGGACATACACATTTTTATATGGTGGGATTCTTGTTACTGTTAAGATACTGTTAAGATACTGTTCCTGTTCATTAATCCAGAGAAAGGGTTATTTTATACTATTACAGCATTTATAAGTGTATTTCAAATAAAGAGTCTATAAATGCACAAGTAAAGAAATATCAGTAAATAGTCAGTGACTTTTTGTGTATCATCTTGGTTTAATGTGTCAACTTCATGGGCTTCCCTGGTGACTCAGTGGTAGAGAACCCACCTGCCAATGCAGGAGATGTGGGTTTGATCCCTGGTCCTGGAAGATCTCCTGGAGAAGAGGATGGCAATCCACTTAAGTATTCTTGCCTGGGAAATCCCATGAACAGAGTTCCCCAAAGAATCAGCCATTACTTAGTGACTGAATGACAACGTCAGTTTCACAAACACTTGCAAGTTTTGGATAATGTAAGTATATAGCAGTTCCCCTCTCTCAACCAAATTACTTTGGTTTTAAAGCATTAAAACCCCTTCTGTTTACAAAATTTAGCCTGAGACTTTAGACTAAACGTGCCACTACATGTGGAGATCCTTACTCTTGATCAGTGATGCTTTTAAGGAAAAATTTTGATTAAAAGGGGAAAATGTGAAATAAAATAGAAACCTCAGCTAAAATTGGGACAGGCCTGTATGGGGAACTCTCAGGCCCTGCCATGCATCTACCCAGGTAAACTGAAAATTGTATGCTTCCATTATTGACATGAAGGGAGTTTCCCGAGTAGTGCAGTTGGTAAAGAATCCACCTTCCAAGTGAAGGAGATGCAAGAGACACGGGCTTGATTCCTGGGTTTGGAAGATCCTCTGGAGAAGGAAATGACAACCCACTCCAGTATTCTTGCCTGGAAAATTCTATGGACAGAGAAGCTTGGCAAGCTATAGTCCATGAGGTCACTAAGAGCTGGACATGATTAAGCACGCACACATGCTATTATTTATACCATTACAACTCCAAAGACATAACCTATTTTAATGTAACCAATGACCTTAAACTAGCTTTCATTTACCAAAATTTAATCCTGTTGAATAGATCATGTGAACTTGAAAAGCATTTTGGGTTATGTTCTATGATATTTCTTTAATTAATGTAAGTGGTTATTTGTTTTTAAGCAAATTAAATAGAACTCTTTTACAAACAAATTTTAGCAATACCATCTGAAGGTAGAAAAGAAAACAAAACCCACATGTCTACAACACCTATATACACACATGAGCACTCAGATAGATGCAAACAGGAACTGTTTGATTTAAAATTTTAGCCATATGCTGATACAAACCCACAAGAATAATAGATTCAGAATGTATTTGTGTCCTGTAAGGGTCTTTTTAGAGCTGTTTTTGGAGTCAGTTTATTTCTTAGAAGCTTCTGCATGCCAATCAAAAAATGCTTTTTATTGTCTCACAAGAGGTTTGGAATCCTCTTTTTAGGTGGACTTATTTAAAACAAATGTTTCCCCTTTGAACGGGAAGGGTCGCTTACCTAACAAAAGGAAACAGAAAGCAAGTTTTCTCCTAGAGGTTTGGAGTGTATGTCTGCTACCAGAAATCTAGGGCAGCTGTTATTTAACACTTTTCTTCTAAATATTTATCTGCTTAAGTTAACTTCGAAACAGTAATTAGGATTATAGCATTTGAATCTTCAGAGGGTCCAATTTTAAAGGGGTAGGTTTTTGCAGAGGAAGAAAGAGTCATGGAGGTGGGGCCTGAGCACAAAATGGCTGCTGGGATGCAGTCTGAGACAAATGGGTGATCAGGGAAGATACACACGATGGCTCCTGAGACAAAGAAGTTGGGGGAGGGTGAGGTGCAGGAAGCTTCAGAAGCCATTTTGTTCCTTTCTATTTTTTGTTGTTGTTGTTGTTGTTTCATCCAATTTAGAAATGTTATCTTACAAAATGGAAATTTTAGAGTTTTGTGTACATTTGAATTTGTTTTGTTTAATTATAGAATTGTAGTCCTCCACTTTAATCTTAAGCAGAACAAGTTTGGGGAGATTGAAAATTCCCCATACAGCTCATTGTAATTCTGATTACTTATAGTTTGTTCAGGTCACTTACTTAAAAGTGCACATGCTGGGGTCCATGGTTTTTAAACATTAAACTGTCCAGAGTCCTGAAAGGCGGGCTCTGCTTAGAGCATTTAGACGACCAGAATCTGCCCCTCTCCAAAACCCTGCACTACTGCACACTGTAGAAAGCAACTGAGTACTCTCCAAAGTCAGAGCCTCAAACCTGAAAGGACCAAGCCTTTCCAGATACTGAGTTAAGTCAGAAAGCTCAAAATGCAAAAAGAGCAGAGCTTGGAACCTGAGAGGACACTTACTTACCAAACTTCGATGCGTGAAACAGGGCTCTCAAAGCTGATGCACTGGGACAACCCAGAGGGATCGGATGGGGAGGGAGGTGGGATGGGGGGTTTGGGACAGGGGGACACATGTATACCAGTGGCTGATTCATGTCAGTGTATGACAAAAACCACCACAGTGTTGTAAAGTAGTTAGCCTCCAATTAAAAAAAAAAAAAAAAACTGGCAGTAGCTCATGGAAGTGATGAGCAAAAGGGGCTTGGTGTTGGTACCTTGCTTGATTCCAGGATTCATTGTCTCAGGGTTCACCTGCTTTGGGTCCCACTTCTGACACCAAAAATGTCAGCTTTAATTATACAATTGCCATTTATTTTACCAGCAAAGTTGGTTTATTTGGAAAGAGCCAAAGGAATTGCAGTTTTTGAAATGCAAGCTATGGTGAACCATGGGGAAATTTAGATAACAAAGAAGGGGAACTTACTTTTATAAGGTAAAAGGGGAACTTTTTAGAGGGACTCTGTTAACCAAAGAGTCTGTTGGCAGAAGCTGGAAATTCAGAGTATGGCAGATTCTCATTGGTGGGCATCTGTAGCCTGATTGGCTGAGCTGTCGTGGAGCAGAGAGAATTTTTCTTCCCGCTGGTTAGTAAAGTAGAGGCACCTTTCTGTCAGAAATGTAGGCATGTCTTTTCCTGCTTGGAGCAATGGATGATGCATGGTAGCGCCTAAGAGCTCCCTCTACAGGCTGTTCCTACTCCAAATTTAGCTGAGATTTCTTTAGTTAATTACACACTTAATGTAATAGTCTTTGCCCCTTCATGGATCACAGCTTTGTCCTGGCAAAGGGGTTTGCTTAGCTCAGTGAAGCTATGAGCCATGCCATGCAGAGCTGCCCAAGGTGGGCAGGTCATAGTGAAGAGTTCTGACAAAACATGTGCCTCCTCCCACTGGAGGAGGGAACAGCAAACCACTCCAGTATTCTTGCTGTGAGAACCTCGTGAACAGTGTGAAAAGGCAAAAGAAGACCTGACACCGGAAGATGAGCCTCCCAGGTCGGAAGGTGTCCAATATGCTACTGGAGAAGAGTGGAGGACAATTACGATAGCTACAAAAAAAAAAAAAAAATGAAATTGAAAGAGGAGAGTGAAAAGATTGGCTTAAAGCTCAACATTCAGAAAACTAAGACCATGGCATCCAGTCCCATCACTTCATGGGAAGTAGATGGGGAAACAGTGGAAACAGTGTCAGACATTATTTTTCTGGGCTCCAAAATCACTGCAGATGGTGACTGCAGCCATGAAATTAAAAGATGCTTACTCCTTGGAAGGAAAGTTATGACCAACCTAGATAACATATTCAAAAGCAGAGACATTACTTTGCCAACAGAGGTCCGTCTAGTCAAGGCTATGGTTTTTCCTGTGATCATGTATGGATGTGAGAGTTGGACTCTGAAGGTAGCTGAGTGCCGAAGAATTGATGCTTTTGAACTGTGGTATTGGAGAAGACTCTTGAGACTCCCTTGGACTGCAAGGAGATCCAACCAGTCCATTCTGAAGGAGATCAGCCCTGGGTGTTCATTGGAAGGATTGATGCTGAAGCTGAAACTCCAATACTTTGGCCACCTCATTCGAAGAGTTGACTCATTGGAAAAGACTCTGATGCTGGGAGGGTTTGGGGGCAGGAGGAGAAGGGGACCATAGAGGATGAGATGGCTGGATGGCATCACTGACTCAATGGACAAGAGTTTGAGTGAACTCCGGGAGTTGGTGATGGACAGGGAGCCCTGGCATGCTGCAGTTCATGGGGTCGCAGAGTCGGACACAACTGAGTGACTGAACTGAACTGACAAAAAAAATGAAGTGACCGGGCCAAAGCAGAAATGACACTCAGTTGTGGATGTGTCTGGTGGTGAGAGTAAAGTGAGATGCTATAAAGAACAATATTACATAGGACCTGGAAGCTTAGGTCCATGAATCAAGGTAAATTAGATGTGATCAAGCAGGAGATGGCAAGAGTGAACATCAACCTCTTAGGAATCAGTGAACTAAAATGGATGGGAATGGGCGAATTTAATTCAGCTAGCCATTATATCTACTACTGTGGGCAAGAATTCCTTAGAAGAAATGGAGTATCCCTTATAGTGAACAAAGGAGTCCAAAATGCCGTATTTTGATGCAGTCTCAAAAATGACAGAATGATCTTGGTTCATTTCCAAGACAAACCATTCAACATCACAGTAATCCAAGTTTGTGTTCTAACCATCAGTGCCAGAAAAGCTGAAATTGAACAGTTTTGTGAAGACCTACAACACCTTCTAGAACTAACGCCAAAAAAGATGTCCTTTTCATCATAGGGGACTGGAATGCAAAAGTCAAGAGATACCTGGAGTAACAGGCAAGTTTGGCCTAGGGGTACAAAATGAAGCAGGGCAAAGGCTAACAGAGTTTTTCCAAGAGAATGCACTGGTCATAGCAAATGCCCTCTTCCAACAACATAAGAGAAGACTACATATGGACTTTACCAAATGGTCAATACTGAAATCCGATTGATTATATTCTTTTTAACTGAAGATGAAGCACCACTATACATTCAGCAAAAACAAGACCTGGAGCTGACTATGGGTCAGATCATGAGCTCCTTACTGTAAAATTCAGGCTTAAAATTGAAGAAAGTAGGGAAAACCACTAGGCCATTCAGGTATGACCTAAGTCAAATCCTTATAATTATACAGTAGAGTTGATGAACAGATTCAAGGGATTAGACCTGGTAGACAGAGTACCTTATAGACAAGGTTCGTAACATTGTACAGGAGGCAGTGACCAAAACCATCCTGAAGAAAAAGAAATGCAAGAAGGCAAAGTGGTTGTCTGAGGAGGCCTTACAGATAACCTGAGGAAAGAAGAGAAATGAAAGGCACAGGTGAAAGGGAAAGATACACCCAACTGGATGTAGAGTTCCAGAGAACAGCAAGGAGAGATAAGAAAGCCTTCTTAAGTGAACAGTGCAAAAAAGTAGAGGATAACAATAGAATGGGACAGACTAGAGATCTCTTCAAGAAAATTGGAGCTATCATAGGACTATTTCATGCAAGGTTGGTCATAATAAAGGACAGAAACGGTAAGGACCTAATGAAGCAGAAGAGATTAAGAAGACATGGCAAGAATACATAGAAGAGCTGTACAAAAAGGTCATTATGGCCTGGATAACCACTATGGTGTGGCCACTCACCTAGAGCCAGACAGCCTGGAGTGTGAGGTCAAGTGGGCCTTAGGTAGCATTACTGCAAACAAGGCTAGTGGAGGTGACGGAATTCCAGCTGAGCTATTTAAAATCCTAAAAGATGGTGCTGTTAAAGTGTCAGCAAATTTGGAAAACTCAGCAGTGGCCACAGGACTGGAAAAGGTCAGTTTCCTTCCAGTCCCAGTGAAAGGCAATGCCAAAGAATGTTCACACTGCTGTACAGATATGCTCATTTTACACGCTAGTAAGGTTATGCTCAAAATCCTTCAAGCTAGGCTTCAGCAGTATGTGAACTGAGAACTTCTAGGTGTACAAGCTGGGTTTAGAAAAGACAGAGAAACAAGTGATCAAATGCCAACATTCGTTGGATCATGGAGAAAGCCAGGAAAATCCAGAAAAACAACTACTTTGCTCCATTGACTACACTTAAGGCTTTGACTGTGTGGATCACAACAAACTCTGAAAAATTCTTAAAGAGATGGAAATACAAGACCCCTGTACCTGTCTCCTGATAAATCTGTCTGTGGGTCAAAAGCAACATTTAGAACTGGACATGGAACAGCTGATAGGTTCAGAATTGGAAAAGGCGTATGACAAGGCTGTATATTGTCACCTTGCTTATACTTCTATGCAGAGTACGTTATGTGAAATGTCAGGCTGGATGTGTCACAAGCTGGAATTAATATTGCTGGGAGAAATACCAACAATCCCAGATATGCAGATAATTCCACTTTAATGGCAGAAAGTGAAGAGGAACTAAAGAGCCTCTTGATGAGGGTGAAAGAGGAGAGTGAAAAAGCTGGCTTAAGACTCAACATTCAAAAAACTAAGATCATGGCATCCAGTCCCATAACTTCACAGCAAATAGAAGGGCAAAAAGTGACAGATTTTATTTTCTTAGATTCCAAAATCACTGCAGATGGTGACTGCAGCCATGAAATTTGAAGTCACTCTTTGGAAGGGAAGCTATGACAAACTTATTAAAAAGCAGAGACATTATTTTTCTGACAAAGGCTTGTATAGTCGAAGCTATGGTTTTTCCAGTAGTCATGTACGGATGTGAGAGTTGGACCATAAAGAAGGCTGAGCTCCAAAGAACTGATGCTTTCAAATTGCTGGAGAAGAGCTCTAGAGAGTCCCTTGGACAACAAGGAGATCAGTCAATCATAAGGGAAATCAGCCATGAATAATCATTGGAATGACTGATGCTGAAGCTCCAATACTTTGGCCACCTAATGAGAAAAGAGGACTTATTGAAAAGACCCTGATGCTAGGAAGGATTGAAGGCAGTTGAAGAAGGGGATGGTAGAGGGTGAGATGGTTAGATAGCATCACAGACTCTGTACAGAATCTAAGCAAACTCTGGGGCCTGGCGTGCTTTAGTTCATGAGGTTGCAAAGAGTCCAATGTGACTTAGCAACAACAAATGTCTTTTTTGGCTAGAAGAATTTCAGGGTTTTTATTCAACTCGTTTTTTAGCTGGCTGCATACACCTTTTGTTCAGTTTACTGTGATATAAGAGCAGTGGCTTTTCAGGCACATTGGGTCATTCCACAGTAAGAAAGATACTGTATGTTAGGGCCCAACACAGCCACACATACAAAACTATGTAAGTAACTGTAGTAAAAATTTAATAAACTGAAACACAGTTTTAAGTGTTATTTTAAGTAGAAATCTTGCATGTACTCTATTTTCTACCTTGTGAAACTAGTTTTTTCTATTTATATATAGATAATAAATGTTTATTTACCTATCTACAAAGTATAAAGCTGTAGGTTTATATTACCCATTTATCTATGTAAACTATAGATAACCTGTGTACTTTTCAAATAAATGTTAGTCATAACTCACCAATATTCCATGACTACAGTTTGAAAAAGTTACATTAAAATTATAGAAGTTACAGCAAATCCTTCCACAGTTAGGAGATGGTGCTCATGGGTGCTTCACTGCTTCTCACTTTTCAGAGAGGGCGCCTACATTCTTTCAGCGCCAATGTACACATTTATGTAGAGTTAGTTTATACTTATTACTCTGTGTTCTGACATTTTCTGTCTGGTTCACTCTTGTCTTAGCTCTTCTTCCAGCCTTTTAAACTGTGATCTTTACCTTCCAGTGAAAACTAGGAAGCTGGCAATTGTGAACTCTCATATATTAACAAACATTGTGTTAATATATGATATTCTGTAGTAGTTTAGATTAGCAAAGTTATAAATTTCAAAAATTTTAGAAGTATATTCTTTCTTATAATACTTTTTTTTCATTGTGGCCTAAAACATATTTATTAATAGGCCCAAGTATCCTTTGCCTCTGAAAAAATTACAAAGTCAAAACTAAACAGACTATTTTTAGCAATCGGTATCTCAGTATACCATCCTATCTGGAAATGATTTAGATATTCAATATATATCCATTATTTAGTTTACATTGGTATAAACTGTTGTCTTATTTAAATTTATTTAAAACATTTGTTTGTGATAATTATGCTTGCATTAGACGTGAAATAATTAACAATCAACTTAAGGTTTTTTTCTTGAGTTTTGAAGACATGCTTGTTTTTATTAAAGCAATAAACTTAAGCAAGCTTTTATTATCAGAGATTATCCCAGATCATATAAACATGAAAAACATTTGGATTATCTTCTATGTGTATGAGACTATACTTGGTTTGAGGCTTCTCAGGTGACACTAGTGGTAAAGAACCCGCCTGCCAGTGCAGGTTAGGTGTAACAGACACGGGTTTGATCCCTGGGTTGGGAAGATCCCTGAAGGAGGGCATGGCAGCCCACTCTAGTATTCTTGCCTGGAGAGTCCCATGGTCAGAGGAGCCTGGTAGACTGCTGTCCATGGAGTTGCACAGTCGGACATGACTGAAGTGACTTAGCATGCACACATATGCTTGGTTTACATAAATGCTTACTTTTCTCTAAGTCAACTGCATAGAGCTCTTTACCAATTAATTTTAGCGATACCGTCTGGAGGTGGAAAAATAAAAATCTATAATGTACATACATAGATAAAATATGCAGACAGACACAGAGATCTTGGAGCTCTATTCCAGAACTTTGGCCGTGAATCAAGTACAATACAAAACTCACTAATTAATACATAATTGTGTCTTTTGTGGAACAAGTTAAAGATACATACCTTTAAAGCTTTTTGTTAATGTTTATGAAGAATAAAGATTGGTGTTTGTCTTTAACAAGTAACCTTAAGAAGGCTGTGTTCTACAGTTTGGGCACGAGAACGCTTTTAGCAGTTTATATTTTTTAAAAAGTCTCTTTCTATCTTTAGTATCAGGTGAGCCTGGGCATTTTTTTATACACCTTCTTGGATGTTTACATTCAAAGATACAGTAAAGTTTACATCTTTAAGGGACAGAGAAAGAATGCAGGTTTTCTCTTGGCAGTTTTGGAGTACATTTGCCTGTTACCAGAACTTTAGGGCAATTACTATTTATAGGGCATGATATGACCTCAGTCCAATTCACTGTAGGGGAGAAAGCCTCTAATTTCATTCCTGTCATGCCTTGAATATTGGCCTGTAGCTGAGTCATTACCTGATTATTTGCAGGAGGTCCTAGGACAGGTTCTGGCCATCTCTTTGAGGGGTAGTGTTAGTGCAGGGCCCCCTACATCCAGATGGTCTTCTGGTGGATAGAAGGGATCTTCTGTCAGGGATAGAGAGCTGGGGACAAGAGGTCTGTAAGAGGGAGGAGAAAGGGGGTTTATGTCAGATTTGATTTTTAATTTTGTTCTGAGTTTAATTTCTGTTATCTTGTTAAAGGAATACCTAAGGGTAATCATTATATTTCTTCATATCCACTTTTAACTTTGGTCTTCCCATATGTACCAAATACAGTTGTTTAAGATGACAAAATCAGAAGGTTTTCCAGTTTGAAGGATCCACTGTCTGAGCATTGAGGAGTAGGATCTTCTTAATAGTGACTTAAACCATAAATAAGCATTTTTATGACTTAACTATGGATGCAAGAGGTGTTCTCAAAGAGAGTATAAAGAATAAGCTCTCACAGTATCCAAAAAGATATCACAAAGATAGTCTAAGAAAGGAAAGTCCTTTGTTGCATAGGTGATAAGAATTGTGTGCTGAAAACTGTGTTTCTGATTTTCTCAAGAATATAAGACACCTCTGATTACAGATCTGCTAATCTGTGACAGTAGGCTGGTGTTACTGGAATGGGACTTTCCCAGCACTAATAAAACAACAGAGGTTGAGATGACAGAGTCCCCTGTGGACTGGGACCCCTTGTGACCAATTACCCTGAGGGCTTACACTGCTGGACAGATTGCTGCTTGTGACTTCATGTCTCAGCACCCCAGTCTATTTGACTGGTCACTAAGTATACCCTGACAAGTGTCCTTTTTAGATGGTAGTGATCAGAGAGAATAGTTTCGTTGGACACAAAGCCAAGCTCTCAGGATGTAGAACAAGGTGAAATGAAAGTCGTCATACTCGTCTGATGAGAACTGAACTCACTAGTCTGTGAAAGCTGGTTCAAACAGCATGCTTATGGGGCTTATTTATGCCTGTGTTCTACCCTGTGGATTTTCCTCCTTAGTACAAATGATACAACAGAGCCAAAAAAAAAAAATGGTGCCCATCTCTGGGAGAAAAAGGAACAATAAAAGCCAGGAGTGCTCAAATTAAATTTACAATAGTTGCTACACCAAAGAAACTTGTTACACAAATAGTTTCTTTTGTTAGTGTAAATTTAGAAAGAGAAAAAGGGCTGTCATCACTTTTGCTTTCACTGGACCCCTATAGCCGAAGATCAGAAGGCTGACAGTAAGAATCCTTCCCTGCTGCCAGCTCTTGTCAGAGGTTCTAGGATTTCTCAGCAGCAGCAGTCCTGGGAACAGGCAGTTTTCCAGCAAAGAAGATCCTGCTGATTATACCAAAACTGTTGAGGAAGGTAAATTTCCGCTCTTTGTCACTTAGTTCTTTTGGCTGGCCTACTAATCAAATTGACTCAAGACAGATTAACAGAAGAAAAACAAATTTCATTTCATACATACGGAAGTCCCATAGATATAAGACCTAAGAAGTGACCAAATCAGGCTGTTGATATACCCTTTTAAAAAAGGAAACATTTGTGAAGTTTTGATACAACAAAGGGCTTTGGGCTTGGGGTAGCAAATTAATGAAGTAACAAAGTTTATATAGCTTTCTCAACCTTGAATTCCCTGTTTCTGGTGATAAGGATTCCATCTAGCCTCCCAGTATAGGGACTATACCTTCACATGGGAGATTTATTTCACACTTTCAAGAAACATAGGTGGGTCAGAATGGCATATTTTGAGGTGGCATATTTTGCCCTCAATCCTGTTATAGGTAAGGAGAAATCAAATAGCCCTCTTTTCTTATGCTTACTAATGTTTCAGGTTCACATATTTCTTGAGTTTTTTTTTTTTTTCCCCCGCTTAAAAACACCTGGCAGTATCTACTACCATTTACCAATAATTTATCAATTTTGGTGCTTACTACTGTATCTTAAGTACTTTCTATCAGAATTCTCTTATTAAAATGTATCTTTTAATAGTTCTTTTAGTCAGAATATATGTATAGTTTATCTTCATATAGCTTTGAACAGTCTGAGAATACCTTTTTTCACTCTTGAAAAATAGTTTTCTTGATTGTTTTCCAGGCCTCTTAACTGTCTTTTCAGTATTTTTTGTCTTTATCATGCTGCTTTCTGTTTGCATGTCTTAGTATTACCTTCCAGTTTACTACTCTCTACATCTGTTTCTGAGTAGTCATTGTATGACATATTCTGCTGAAATTATTTTCTTTTATAGCTGTTTGTTCTTTTCATGAATGTTAATCTTGCCTTTGTTTCTTTGATCATGACTAATAATTATTGTAAAGTTTCTATCAGACCATATCATTCCTTTCTTTGGTCTCAGGCACTGGTATTTATAGAATTCCCTGTTACTGTAACTTGCAGCCAGGGTGAGAACCATTGTTTTAAATTACTTCAAGATGATGTACAGTGATTGTATCATTATTTTAAAGATGAAGGAAGTCAAAGAATCAAGGTGAACAATGTGATAAGACTAGATAAGGGAGAGGAATTGGGACTAGTAATTCTTAAAGTAGATTATAAATTAAATATTTAAGCATCTATATTCAATGAAAACTTTATAAAGGTATCTTCCATAAGTTCTTACAAGGCTTTTTTTTTTTTTTTTTCTTGCAGATTAATTCAAACTGGGTTTGTGTAGTTAAGATTGATCAAATATTTTAGATCTACAAATGGTGGTAGTACTGAATACCTTAAAAATATCCTATTTGGGATTTTTGATTATTTATTTATTTTGGGTTGTGTTAGGTCTTCATTGCTGCCTGTGGGCTTTCTCTATGGAGAGTGGGGCTGCTCTCTAGTTGCAGATGTGGGCTTCTCATTGTGGAGCAGAGGCTCTAGGCACATGGGCTTCAGTACTTGAAGCCCTCTAGCTCAGTAGTCATAGCCTGTGGGCTCTTGAGCAAGGGGCTTGGTATTTGTGTGCTTGGTTGCTCTGTGGCATTTTTCCAGATCCGGAATTAAACTGCATTCCCAGGTGGATTCTTAACCGCTGGGCCACCAGGGAAGCCCAGCAGCTATCCTTTTTCATTTTTGCTCTTCACCTTTAAGAGTAGCCGTGCCACCGTGATTTTCTTATTACTCTCATAATTTTTTTTCCCATAGATGTTTCATTTATATTGGTTTAAAAAGTCAGATCACACAGAAGCATTAATAATGTAGGACAATCCAGTTACAGTGAAAACCTCTGTGCTTTCCAACTTTAATCCTTTTCTCCAGAGGGAGACGGTTTTAACTCTGTTAACTTCTGGTAGTTCAGTCTCTGTTTTACCTATACCACTATGTTCCTCCTGTTTTCTTCAGATTACAGGTTTCACTATTTTATTTCTTATATTGGCTATCATTGTAACCTACAGTAATATATTTGTGACTTTATTTCTTGTTCCAGCAACCATTGGCATTATTTATTGATTTCTCAATTTCTAAGGTTAGTGCTTCTTTCCCAAGCTTTAGTTTAGCTTCCCTCCATGCTTTCACCTCTCAGCCTCTGGTATTTTATGTTAAGACTAACATTTATGTTCTGTTCAGTAACCATAGTTAACACAACAATATTTATATTATACTGAGGATTGTTTATTATAGAGCCTGCTGCTGCTGCTAAGTCGCTTCAGTCGTGTCCGACTCTGTGCGACCCCATAGATGGTAGCCCGCCAGGCTTCCCTGTCCCTGGGATTCTCCAGGCAAGAATACTGGAGTGGGTTGCCATTTCCTTCTCCAATGCATGAAAGTGAAAAGTAAAAAGTGAAAGTGAAGTTGCTCAGTCGTGTCCGACTGTTAGCAACCCCATGGACTGCAGCCCACCAGGCTCCTCCATCCATGGGATTTTCCAGGCAAGAGTACTGGAGTGGGGTGCCATTGCCTTCTCCAATTATAGAGCCTAGGAGTATGCTATAATTTCATCTCCTTTCTTATAACGTTTTCTCCCACTAGAATTGCCTTTTTTTCTTTTCACTGTTTTCCTTTATCATGTCCACTCTGGGTGTTTTGTTTGTTTTGAACTAATCATAACAAGTGGTCTAACACTTTTTTTCTGAAATCTTCCTTCTAGAGCTCCTCTGCTCCTATCTGCTCTTAGTGTGCCTCAGGCCTGACATTCAACTTTCATCATAACTTAACTTTATTACTTTCCAGGATTAGATCTATTTTCTGAACCTGATATCATCCTCTTTTTGGATTTACTCTTCTGGTGTGGTTTATTACATCTTAAGAAAATACCTTTTTCAATGCTGCTTTTGAGGTAAACTTCGAATTTTTGAATGTTTGGGAACGCCTGTATTCTTCTGGGTAATAGTTCTAAGTTGAAAACCATGCTTGAGATTAGAGAACTCAAAATAATGAAGTCAAATGAAAAGAAAAAGCCATCCTTAACCCTTCAGATGGAGAAGGCAGTGGCACCCCACTCTAGTACTCTTGCCTGGAAAATCCCATGGATGGAGGAGCCTGGAAGGCTGCAGTCCATGGGGTCGCTGAGGGTCAGACACGACTGAGTGACTTCACTTTCACTTTTCACTTTCATGCATTGGAGGAGGAAATGGCAACCCATTCCAGTGTTCTTGCCTGGAGAATCCCGGGGATGGGGGAGCCTGGTGGGCTGCCATCTATGGGGTCGCACAGAGTCGGACATGACTGAAATGACTTAGCAGCAGCAGCAACCCTTCAGATTCTTTACTTCTTAATTACTAAATTCAGCAGATTTTTTTCCTTCTGTTTCTTATTTAACCTCTTCATGATGTTTGATAATTCTTCTCATAGATAATTCTTCTCTTCTGTTTTTTTTTTCTAAAGGGAACCATATTTTTATTAAAATAAACACATAGAAAAATGCACTAATCAATTTTTATACAGTTAATTCTAGTTTTCTTCTATTTCTGGCCATTTATTTTCAAGATCTTTGCTACATTCTTCTTTATGCCCTCCATCCATGACGTTTCTGGACAATGTTAAATGTTGTGACCTCAAGGATTTGATCTATCATCTTCTCTTCCTACCTCATACCTTATATCTGGACGTCATATATGTCTATGGCTATAGCTACCTTTATGTATACTGACTGTGAAATCTGTCCCAAAAGCACATTATGTTTCCCTTAGCCTGCATAAATCCAGCTGCCTTTAGGATATCTCAGTCTGTATATATCATAGGTAACTCAGTTCATTTTATGCTAAATTGAATTAATCATTCCTCTCAAACTATCCTTGTGTTCCATATATTCTATTCTGTGAATTATAATACTGGATACCCAGTCTCTCAAACCCCAAATTAAGAAATCATTCTTAACTACTCATATGCCAAGCCAGTTACTACAGATATTCCTTTTAATTGTCTTATAGGTGCTTCTGACTGTAAATATCTAAAATTCATTTCTTCTTTCGTACTCTTTTTATCTATTTTGGCGCTTTGTATATACCTAGTCACTCAGTCAGCTCAGATTGAGGATGGATTCCTCCGTTTCCCTCATGTACATTTGGTGGTTGAGCTAGGTTTATGCATAGCCCTGTCGTTTCACTGTATATATTCTGTTAAATGTTTTGAAACAGTATATGTATTGTTTCATATCTGAGAACTTTTTAGAACAATAACTACTGAGAATTAGATCCAAATTCTTATTCACTGATCATTTCTGTTGAAAACATGATGTTCCTATTACCATTTCTGACATTTCTGACAAGTTCAGGCTGCACTGTCTCTGCCCTTGTGCAGTTTATGTTATGTAATTGTCTTGGCTGTCCCCACACTTGGATGTTTGGTTATTGTTTAGGGAGGTATTGGATTAGACATAATTGATCAAATGTGAAGCGAAAAGTATGTTTGGATAGCCAAATATATGATAGAAATGGACAAACTAGTAGAAATATGAAGAGATAAAGACAACAGAAGTTTACTTGTTTTGATGCTAAACAGGTATCTGGGGTAATTGTTTTAACATTTCTATTTTTCCTAAAAATACATATATTTAAAAAATGTTTTATGGTACATAATTCAAATACCATATGATTCACTCCTAGCCATACAGTTTCATTTTAAATTAAAGAGGCAAAATGACAATCTGTATGAGCATGAATAGTGAGAAGTTGTATTTGGATATTATTCCCAGTGCCTTTAATAATAATTTTTGTACTTTTCTCAAACTATTCTCAATGAGCTTTTTAGGTTTAGTAGTTGAGGGCGAGGGATTATGGAGAAAATAGCTGTTTGTCTTCTGGAATGGTGTTATGGACGAAGTACACAAGGGAACAGAAGGAAAGGATTTTCTGTGTTACAGATTTTCTGATCATAACCTTTTGCTTACGAGTTTCTGTGATTTTGAGCTAAGAAACTACATGAGATCCAACAGGCTTTCTGTGCTGTGCCTCTGCAATTTCTTTTGCTTCTGTTAAAAGAAATTCTTTTGCTTCTTTTGAAACTGCTAAAATCAGACCTCAGATTTGAAGCTGGTGAGAGAATGCCTTTTTGAACATATTTCTTTTAAAAAATAAGCGTATTTTTCTGTGAAATCCTTTTGACTTAATCCTTTATAATCTTGAAGATAACATATCTTCTTGGTTTGAATGCAAATAGCATTTATCGTAAATGTGAGATAGGAGAGCCCTGGAAGGGCAGAAATTCAAAGAAAAAATTAACTTATTTACTAAAATGTTTTAGGTTGTACAAGAGTTGAAATCTGGAGAAGGACATCAGTTTCGATTTGACTTGGCTGCAGATAACTGGAATATACAAATAATCTCTTTTGTGACCCCATGGACTGTAACCTGCCAGGCTTCTCTGTCCATGGAATTTCCCAGGCAATAATACTAGAGTGGGTTGCCATTTCCTACTCTAGGGGATCTTCCTGAAACAGGGCTTGAACCTGCATTTCCTGCATTGGCAGGAGGATTCTTTACCACTGAACCACCAGGGAAGCCTTGCAAATAATATTGGGTTTATTGTTTCTCTCTGTTGGACTTAGTGACTCCCTGGTTGTCAAGAAACTAGTTATCTGCTATCTTTCTTTTCTTCCAACCTTTGCATTGATTTCCATCCTCACGGTTACCTTGTGGTTGCAAGAGAGTCATTGTATAGCTTCAGCTACTGTGTCTTCATTCCAGGTAGCCTGAAGGGGAAAGTAGCAAGGAAAAAAGCGTGCACTTTATAGCTAAATTACCAAGGAGTGGACTTGTTGGATCATGGTGTGAATGTGTGTATAACTTTGTGAGGAAGTGCTGAACATTTTTGCAAAGTGTTTGTTCAATTTAACATTCCCACCAGCAATGAGAGTTCCAATTTCTCTACAAATTTTTAAACATTTGGTATTAAATTTTCCTTTTTAATGGGTGTGTGAAAGTATCTTATGGTTTTAATTTGTATTTCCCTAATTATTAGTGATATTCAGTAGTTATTCATAAGTGCTTTTGGACGATTTTGTATCTCTTTTGTTGTTGTTCAGTCACAAAGTCATGTCCGACTCCTTGAGACCCCATTCACTGCAGCATGCCAGGCTTCCCTGTCCTTCACTATCTCCTGGAGTTTGCTCAAACTCATGTCCATTGAGTCGGCAATGCCATCCAACCATCTCATTCTCTGTCATACCTTTTTCTCCTGCCCTTAGACTTTTCCAGCATCAAGGTCTTTTCCAATGATTTGACTCTTCACATCACATGGCCAAAGTACTGGAGCTTCAGCATCAGTTCTTCCAAAGCATATTCAGGGTTAATTTCCTTTAGGATTGACTGGTTTGATCTCCTGGCAGTCCAAGGGACTCTCAAGAATCTTCTCCAGCAGCATAGCATCAATCGATAGCAAGAATTCTTTGACAGTCAGCCTTCTTTATAGTCCAACTCTCCCTTGCATACATGATGACTGGAAAAACCGTAGCTTTGACGCTACAGACCTTTGTTGGCAAAGTGATGTTTCTGCTTTTTAATACACTGTCTAGGTTTGTCATGGAGAAGGCAATGGCACCCCACTCTAGTACTCTTGCCTGGAAAATCCCATGGATGGAGGAGCCTGGTAAGGCTCCAGCCCATGGGGTCACTAAGAGTCGGGCATGACTCAGTGACTTCACTTTCACTTTACACTTCTATGTGTTGGAGAAGGAAATGGCAACCCACTCCAGTATTCTTGCCTGGAGAATCCCAGGGACGGGGGAGCCTGGTGGGCTGCCGTCTATGGGGTCGCACAGAGTCGGACACGACTGAAGTGACTTAGCAGCAGCAGGTTTGTCATAGCTTTTCTTCCAAGGAGCAAGTGTCTTAATTTCATGACTGCAGTCACTGTCTGCAGTGATTTTTTTTTAAGTGTGTTTAAATGTTGTTCCCTTCTTATTTTATTATTGAAAGATAAGTTTCTGTTGTCATGAAGATGGTCCCCATTTCTCTGAAGTGTTTGTTCCAGAAAAAGTTTATTCCTTATGCATATTGGTCAATTATCCATCTCAAATTAGTAGTTATGTATGGTATAAAGTCGAGGTCAAAGTTCTTTTCTTTTTTTTTTTTTCACCTCCCATATGAATAACCAATTGACTGAGAAACATTTTTTGAAAAAATAATCATTTCTTCTCCACTGAAGTGTAATGAGGCATTTTTTCTGATTAGGTGACCATATGTGAGGATTTTTTTTTTTTTTTTTTGGTATTCTGTTTCATTTGCCTATTTATTTGTAGTTATTGCAATACCAACCTGACTTAATTACTCTGACTTTATAATAAATCTTGGTGTCTGGTAGTATAAATTCTCCATTTTGCTCTTCAAGATTATCTTGGCTATTGTAAGTCCTTTTTGTTTTTCATATAGATTTTAGCTTGTAAATTTCCATAGAGTAAGCTGCTAAAATTTTAATTGGGATTGTGTTGAATCTATAGATCAATTTGGAGAAGAATCAATATCTGGACAACATTGACTTTCCTATCATTGTCTATCACCATGTTCTGTTCTTGACTTTTATTTTTTGTATTTTTCATAAAATATAATTGATTAACAATATTAGTTCCAGATGTACAGCATAGTGAGTCAGTACTTTTACAGATTGTACTTTGGAAAGTTGTTACAAGATAACGGTTATAGTTCCCTGTGCTGTACAGTATATCCACGTTATCTTATAGAGGCTAGAGTGTATGTCTTAAGAACTAAAGAGCCTCTTGATGAGGGGGAAGAGGAGAGCGAAAAAGCTGGATTAAAACTCAGCATTCAAAAAATTAAGGTCATGGCGTCTAGGCCCATCACTTCATGGCAAATAGAAGAAGAAAAACTAGAAACAGTGCTGCTATAAATGTAGGGGTGCTTGAAGCTTTTCAAATTAGTGTTGTTGGTTTTTCTGAATATGTATCCAGGAGTGGAATTGCTGGATCATATGGTTATTCTATTTTTAGTTTTTTGAGGAAACTCCACACTTTTTTCCATAGAGACTTCACCAATGCATATGCCCACCACCATTGTAGTAGAGTTCTTTTTTCCTCCATCTTCTCCAGCATTTATTATTAGTAGACTTTTTGATGATGGTGATTCTGACAGGTGTGAGGTGATACTTCATTGTTTTGATATGTATTTCTCTAATAATTAGTGATGTTGAGTATCTTTTCATGTTTCTATTGGCAATCTGTATGTCTTCTTTAGAAAAATATCCAAATTTTCTGGCCTTTTTTTTTTTTCTTCTAACAATGTTTTCATTTCAGAGTTCCTACAGATATTTCAATAAATTTGTCCCTATATATTTGACTTTTTGATTCCTGTTATATCGGGGCTTCCCTGGTGGCTCAGAGGTTAAAGCATCTGCCTGCAATGCGGGAGACCTGGGTTCGATTTCTGCATCGGGAAGATCCCCTGGAGAAGGAAACGGCAGCCCACTTCAGTTTTCTTCCCTGGAGAATCCCATGGACAGAGGAGCCTGGTGGGCTACAGTCCACGGGGTCGCAAAGAATCGGACACAACTGAGCGACTTCACTATCAGTTTAAAATGTTCATTTTTTAATTGGTTCTGGCATATGGGAATTGCAATAGATTTTTGTATATTGGCTTTGTATCTTGTGATCTTATAAGCTCACTTTAGTAAGTTTTAGATTCTTGTAAGTTTTCTATGTAGTTTTACCTTTTCCATTATACCTTTTATTTCTTTTTTTTTGCCATATTGCACTGTCCAGGACCACACTACAATATTGATTTGAAGACATGATTTTAGACATGCATATTAAGTTTTTGAATTCAGGAAAAAAAAGTTTGATATTTTGCCATTAAGTTATTAATTTTAGGTCTTTTGTAGTTACTCTTAATCACACGTTTGCTTTTAAACCTAGTTTGCTGAGTTTTTAATCACAAACTATTGTAGAATTTTAATTCAGTTTTGGCATTTAGTGAAATGATCATATGTTACTTTTCTCATTTATTCTAATAGTAAATTTTATTGATTGAATTTTGATTATTCAGTTAGCCTTGCATTTCTGGTATAACTCAGTCAAGATTTTTATTTTGGCTGAACCACATGGGTTGTGATCTTAGTTCCCTGACCAGGGATCAAACCTGGGCCGCAGCACTGACAGCAAATCCTAAGTCCTAACCACTGGACCACCAGGGAATTCCCAAACTCAGTCAAGATTTATTATTCTTTTAAAAATTACTGGATTCAGTTTGCCAGGTTTTTTTTTTTTTTTCCTTCAGTATGCATCTTATATCCTTATGAGAGTTACTATTGTGGAAAGATTATAAATTGCTGAAGTTTCATGTGATGGTTAACAGTAATAATGCATTTTCAGTTAAGGTATGTACAGTGGATTTTTTTTTATGATATAATGCTATTGTACACCTAATAGAGTACAGTATAGTGTAAATATAACTTTTATATGTACTGGGAAACTAAAAAACTGGTGTGACTTATTTTATTGCACTGATCTGGAACAAAACCTTCAGTATCTCTGAGAAATGCTTGTCCATGATACTTATTCAATACTGGATTTGACAGAGTCAATGCTATCAGTGAAGACTTCTTTATATATGAAGGATAACTTACCAGTGTCACTTTCATTTGTAACTGGTTTCTCTTACAGGCAAATGTTCTGAAAACGACTCTGCATGGGAATGGCTTGCCTTACAATGACAGAAATGGAAGGAACATCCACATCCCCTGTACATCAGAATGGTGATATTTCTGGAAATGCTAACTCTGTGAAGCAAATAGATCCAGTCCTACAGGTCTATCTTTATCATTCCCTTGGGAACGCTGAGGGGGATTATCTGCAGTTTCTAACTGGAGAGTATGTTGCTGAAGAGATCTGTATTGCTGCTTCTAAAGCTTGTGGTAAGTATTAAAAAACAGTGTTTTTCTTCTTATTAACATATGCTTGGTTTATTATACTCTAACACAATGTACCTGTGTAATATATTTTTTATGCCTCTATGACTGACAACTGTTTTCATATGCATATAAAATGAGAAAATTACTAAAGTAGAATACAAGGTAAATTCTGTGTTGAGGTAGTGGTATAGAATGAATGTGTTTCGCCCAAATTTGTGTTGTGACCTACTCCTCCAGTGTGATGACTTTGGAAGTGGGATTTTCCAGAGATGAATCAGTCATGAGAGTGGACCCCTCATTAGTGGGACTAGTACCTTTATTAACGAGATCGCTGAGAGTTCCTTTGCCCCTCCTGCCATGTGTGGACATAGCAAGAAGATGAATAAGAAAATGAATCATCTATGAACCAGGAATAGGGTCCTCATTAGATACCGCATCTGCTTGATTTCATACTTCCCAACCTCCAGAAATGTGAGAAATATGTTTCTTTTTTTTATAAGCCACTTCATGTATGATAATTTTCTTATAGCATCCTGAATGAGCTAAAACAGCAACTGGTACTGAGAAGTGGAAGGGCGGTAACAAGTTTCTAAAAATGTAAAAGTGGCTTTGGGACTGGGTAATGGGTAATGGAAGAGTTTTGAGGTGCATGCTAGAAAAAGTCTACATTGTTGGGAACAGATCTTTAAAGGAGATTTTGGTGAGGACTTGGAAAGAAAGAAACAGAGTTGTAAGAAAACAATTTTCTTAGAGGACACCTGTGCAATCCTGTGGAGAATATTGGTAGAATTGTGTTCCATTAAAGACCATTCTGATAAGATCTAAGATGGAAATAAGGACCATGTTATTAGAAACTGAAAGAAAAGTGATCCTTGTTATAAAGTGTCAAAGAACTTGCTTGAGTTGTGTTCATGTTTCAGTGCTTTGTAGAATGTAGAACTTAAGAGCAATAAAATTGGGTGTTTACTTCAAGTCTTTTCTAAGCGAAGGGTTGAAGGTGTGGCTTGAGTCCTCATAACTGCTTATAGTTGTAAAAAATTAATGCTGTTGCTGAGCTCCTTGGCTGCCCTGGATATGGTTCTGGCAGCCCCTAGTGGCAGTTATCCCTCAGCGGGGTGCAGGCAGCAGACTTTGGTGGAATAAGTATCTCTGCTAGCGGAGAATGCAAAGGCCCTGGAGGCATGTCTGACTCCACCTATATTTCAAAGAAGGGAAGCATGGGGCAGGGCTGCCAGGAGTCTTTGGTGCCCAGCAAAGCTGGAGGGGCAGGAATGTTGCCCTGGTGTGCTCTGCAGGTGGGATCTCTGCTTCAGTGGGTCTGGAAGGCAGAGTATCAAGTTAGAGGGTTATTCATCAGCCTTAAGGTCTGATGGAATTTGCCTTACTAGGTTTTAGATTTATTTGAGACTTGTCACTCATTTTTTCTTTTCTCTTGTAATGGAAATATTTGTCCTATGCCTGTTGGAATGGGAACATCTGTCCTATGCCTTTTCTACCATTATATTTTTAGAAACACATAATTTGTTTGATTTCATAGGTTTACAGCTGGAGAACCTCAGGATGAATTGTACCTTGTTGTTCAGTCGCTAAGTCATGTCTGACTCTGCAACCCAATGGACTGCAAAACGCCAGGCTTCCCTACTCTTCATCATCTTCCGGAGCATGCTCAAACTCATGTCCTTTGAGTCGGTGATGCCATCCAACCTCTGTCGTTCCCTTCTCCTCCTGCCTTCAATCTTTCCCAGCATCAGGGTCTTTTCTAATGAGTTGGCTCTTCTCATCAGATGGCCAAAATATTGGAGCTTCAGCATCAGTCCTTCCAATGAATATTCAGGATTGATTTCCTTTGGGATTGACTGGTTTGATCTCTTTGATGTCCAAGGGACTCTCATGAGTCTTCCCCAGAACCACAATTGGAAAACATCAGTTCTTTGGCACTCAGCCTTCTTTATAGTCCAACTCTCACATCTGTACACGACTGCCGGAAGAACCGTAGCTTTTACTATACAGAGCTTTGTTGGCAAAGGGACGTCTCTGCTTTTTCATATGATGTCTAGGTTTGTCATAGCTTATGACACCAAAGATGCTTTCGTGGAGATGCTTATTCCACCAGAGTTTGAGTCTCTTTTTTCCAAAGAGCGAGCATCTTTTAATTTCATGGCTGGGGTCACCATTTGTAGTGATTTTTGAGCCCAAGAAAATAAAATCTATCACTGCTTTCACTTTTTCCCTTCTATTTGCCATGAGGCGATGGGAACTGGATGCCATGATCTTTGTTTTTTGAATGTTGAGTTCTAAGCCAGCTTTTTTCACTCTCCTCTTTCTCTCTTATCAAGAGGCTCTTCAGTTCCTCATCCCTCTGCCATTAGAGTAGTGTTATCTGCATACTGAGGTTGTTAATATTACTTCCTGGCAGTCTTGATTCCAGCTTGTGATTCATCCAGTCTGGCATATCACATGATGTATTCAGCATAAAAGGTAAAGAAGCAGGTGACAGTGTACAGTCCTGTTGTACTCTTTTTCTGATTTTGAAGTAGTCTGTTGTTTCATGTCTCGTTATAACTCTTGCTTCTTGACCTGCATACAGATTTCTTGGGAGGCAAGTAAGGTGGTCTGGTATGCCGATCTCTTTAAGAATTGTCCACAGTTTGTTGTGATCCACAATCAAAGGTGTTAGCGTAGTCAGTGAAGCAGAAGTAGATACTTTTCTGGAACTTCTTGCTTTCTCCATGATCCAACATATACTGGCAATTTGATCTTGGCTAATCTGCCTTTTCTAAACCCAGCTTGTGCATCTGGATGTTCTCAGTTCACATACTGCTGAAGCCTTGCTTGAGTCTCATCCACATCTGATTTAGATGATATTTAGATGAGACTTTGAACTCAGACTTTGAGTTGATGCTGGAATGAGTTAAGGCTTCTGGGGCTATTGTGATGGAATGAATATATTTTGAATGTGAAAGGATATTATTTTTGGAGGGCCAGGAATAGAATGCTATAGGTTGAGGGAGAAGGACACAAACATTCAAATTCATAAGTTGAAACATATTCTCCCAATGTGATTGTATTTGACAGTGTTACCAGGTCATAAGGTTAAATATCACCTTACCCAACTTGCTTTTCTACCCTTATGTGGCTTAGTTATAGATAGCTAAGTTATCTGTGTCTCTTCGAATTACGGATATTTGTGTCTGTTTTTTCAAGATGTAGTCAGTTATGTTATGGTGTGAAATATGTGTTCCTAAAAGACACTGTGTTCTGCAGAATTGTGCAGTAAAAAGCACAGGGCTTATAGGAAAAATAAGGTTAGGGGTATGACAGTCTAAACTTGGTGATATTAAAAAAAAAAACTTAGTAAAAACAGCACATGCTAAGTGGTAAGAAAATATATAAATAGTGCAATATATTTGGCACTTTACCTTAAAAAAGTTATGAAGCTTGTTGGTGGAAGTGGATGTTGAAAAGGTTGCATCCTGTGAGTTAGTGTGAAGTTGTAGAAGGAAGGTTATCTGAAATCACATGAGAAGTTGTAACACCACATGTTGATGGCTGTGACTTATAACACATGTGGTAAACTGAGATAGCTGGTAGGTGTTTGTTCCATGTATAGCCTCAGTTTGGATTCCAGGCTGAAGGAATAACCCCTAAATGAGACATGGTGTTCTCCTGGTAAAAGGCAAAAAAAACATGAGGGCTGGAAATGAAATACCTCCTACTGCCTCTTTTTGGAACTAACACACTACCACTCTTGCTCAGATTCCATTGGTCAAACTGAGTCATATGGCCAAGCCAGTGTTGGGTCAGATGAGGTGGTCCTCTCAGGGAGTGGGAGGAAAAGATGGAGTATTTATGAGCAATAATGTAGTCTGCTACACTTTTCCCTCTTGGCCACAAATAATTTTCTTTTTTCAGTATTTAAAATAAATTTTTCCTTCCTCAGTGAGGATACCCAAAGCCATCATTGAATCAGGTTTAAAATCTAGGTTCTCCCTATATTCTCTCAGTCATGTCTAGATGGTCTTCTTGATTCAGAAATCTGTGAAATGAGAAGACAGTTATTCTGATATCATATCTATAGCCTTGACAAGTTTTACGTTAAAGATATGAGATAATTAGCTCTAGTGTAGAAACAGCAAGGTTTAGACAAAAGAGGCTGTAGAGTTATCTTTTGGAATCCTCCCACCTCTCTGAGTCCTTTACCAGTTAGACTTTCTTGACTACCTACTCACATATCTATTATCTTCAAATTCCTTTCCATTTCCATCCCCAAATGCCCTTTATTGAATGACCTTTTGTTAGGTATAGCTTTGATGATAAAATAATTTATATTAAGTTATAAATAAGTTTTAATATTAAGATATTTGTATTTAATGAAGAATCTTGATCTGTTATAACTTCTAATTGTAAAAAAAAATGCTTAAAGGAAGTGTATTTTTTAAAGTGACTTTTATTCTTTTCTCAGTTGAAATGAGAATATGAAGTTAATGTTACAGTTGTATCCCATTTACCTCTTTCAGCTGGCTGAAATTTATTCTCATTGTTTACATAAAACACATAATTGTTTTATATGTGTTACTCAGTTCTTACAATAGCACTAGGGTGTATGTGTGTATTGATAAGCATCTGATAGCTTTTTAAAAAATTGTTTTAATTTTATATTGGAATATAGTTGATTAACAATGTTGTGTTAGTTTCAGGTGTATAGCAAAGTGATTCGGTTTGACATTTATATGTATCTGTTCTTTTTCAAATTATTTTTCCATTTAGGTTATTAAGCAGAGTCTTGAGTCTGAGTCTTGAGCAGAGTTTCCTGAAGTATACAGTAGGTCCTTGTTGGTTATCTACGTACATGTAAATCCCAAACTCCGATTCTATCCCTCTCCCCTACCCTTTCCCTTGGTAACTCTAAGTTCTCTGAGTCTGAGTCTCTTTCTGTTTTGTAAATAAGTTCATTTGCATTATTTCTTTAAATTCCACATATAAACAATATCATATGATAATTGTCTTTCTGTGTCTTACTTAGTATGATAATTTCTAGTTCTATCCATGTTGTTGCAAATGGCATCGTTTCATTCTTTTAAATGGCTGAGTAATATTCTGGTGTATATATGTATGGCATCTTTTTTATCCATTCCTGTGTTGATGGCCCTTTAGCTTGCTTCCATGTCTTGGCTATTGTAAACAGTGCTGCAGTGAACATTGAAGTGCATGTATCTTTTGAAACTATCCAGTTTTTCTCTGGATAGCTATATGCTCAGGAATGGTATTGCTGGATTACATGGTTCAGTTCAGTTCAGTTCAGTCGCTCAGTCGTGTCCGACTCTTTGCGACCCCATGAATTGCAGCATGCCGGGCCTCCCTGTCCATCACCAACTCCCGGCGGTAGCCCTACTTTAATTTTCTTAAGGACCCTCCATATGGTTCTCCATAGTGGCTGTACCAATGTACAGTCCCACCAACAGTGTAAGAGGGTTCTCTTTTCTCCACACTCTTTTCATCATTTATTGTGTGTAGATTTTTTGATGATGGCCATTCTGACTGGTGTGAGGTGATCTCTCATATTTTTGATTTGTATTTCTCTAGTAACTGGAGGAGATTGAGGGCAGGAGGAGAAGGGGACAACAGAGGATGAGATGGTTGGATGGCATCACCGACTCAATGGACATAAGTTTGGGTGAACTCCAGGAGTTGGTGATGTTCAGGGAGGCCTGGCGTGCTGCAGTTCATGGGGTCGCAAAGAGTCAGACACGACTGAGCGACTGAACTGAACTGAACTGAATAATTAGTGATGTTGAGTATTTTTTCATGTGCCTCTTGGTCTTCTTTGGAGAAATGTCTATTTAGGTTTCTGCCCATTTTTTATTGTATTTTTTTATCATTGTTGTTATGCATGAGGTATTTGTAGATTTTTGGAGACCAGTCCCTGTCCTTCAGATAGTTCGTAAGTATTTTCTTCCATTCTATGGGTTGTCTTTTCATTTTGTTTATGGTTTCCTTTGCTGTGCAAAAGCTTTTGAGTTTAATTAGGTCCCATTTGCTTATTTCCATTTTTATAACCTTAGGAGCTGTGTTGAGAAGGATATTGCTGTGTTTCATGTCAGAGAGTGTTTTGCCTATGTTTTTCTCTTAGACTTTTATAATATCTGGTCTTACATTTAGGTCTTTAGTTCATTTTATGTTTGTGTATGGTGTTAAGGAATATTCTATTTCATTTTTTTATATATAGCTGTCCAGTTTTCCCAGCACCATGTATTGAAGACACTGTCTTTTCTTCATTGTATAATCTTGCCTCCTTTGTCATAGATTAATTGATTATAGATGCATGGGTGTATTTCTGGGCTTTCTATCCTGTTCCACTGATTTATCTTTCTGTTTTTGTGCCAGTGCCATACTGTTTTGATGATTGTAGCTTTATTCAGTAATCTGAGGTCAGGGAGTCTGATTCCTTCAACTCTATTTTTCTTTCACAGATTGCTTTGACTCTTCGGGGTCTTCTGTGTCTCCATACAGATTTTAAGATTTTTTATTCTAGTTCTAAAAAAATGCCATTGATAATTTGATAGGGAATTGCATTGAGTCTGTATTTTGCCTTGGACAGTATAGTCATTTTGACATTATTAATTGTTGCAATCCAAGAACATGGTATAGCTTTCCAGTTGTGTCATTTTCAGTTGTTTTCATCAGCTTCTTAGTTTTTGGAGTACAGGTCTTTTGTCTCTTTAGATAGGTTTATTCTTAGGTATATATTATTTTTGATGTGATGATAAATGGCATTGTTTCTTGAATTTCTCTTTCTGATCTTTCATTGTTAGTGTATACAAATGGAGTATATTTCTGTGTATTAATTTTATATCCTGCAACTTTACCTAATTCTTTAATAAGCTCTAGTAATTTTGTAGTAGTGTCTTAGGGGCTTTCTATGTATAGTATCATGGCATCTACAAATAGTGACAGTCTTACTTTTTCTTTTCCAATTTGGATTCCCTTTATTTCTTTTTCTTCTCTAATTGCTGTACTGAGGACTTACAAAACTGTGTTGAATAAAAGTAGTGAGAGTGGACATCCTTGTCTTGTTCCTGATCTTAGAGGAAATGCTTTCAGCTTTTCACTGTTCAGTATGATGTTAGCTATAGGTTTGCCATATATGGACTTTATTATATTGAAGTATGTTCCCTCTGTCCCACTTGCTGGAGAGTTTTTGTTATGAATTCATGTTGAATTTTGTCAGAAGATTTTTCTGCATTTATTGAGATGATCATATAGTTTTTACTATTCAGATTGTTGATGTGATGATTCACACTGATCTGTGGATATTGAAAAATCCTTGCATCCCTGGGATAATCCCATTTGATCATGGTGTATGATCCTTTTAATGTATTGTTAGATTTGAACTGCTAGTAGTTTGTTGAGGATTTTTGCATCTATGTACATCAGTGATATTAGCCAGTAATTTTCTTGTGATATTTGTTTTTTGTTGGTATTGGGATGATGGTGGCCTCATAGAATGAGTGTGGGAGTGTGTTTTACTCTGCAGTTTTTGAAATAGTTTCAGAAGTAAAAGTGTTAACTCTTTTCTAGGTGTTTGATAGAATACACTTGTAAAGCCATCTGGTCCTGAACATTTATTAGTTGGGAGTTTTTAAATCATGGTTTCAATTTCATTACTTGTGATTAGTCTATTCGTATTTTCTATTTTTTTCTGCCTCAGTTTCAGGAGTTGTACCTTTCTAAGAATTAGTCCATTTCTTCCAAATAATCCATTTTATTGGTATATAGTTGCTTGTAGCAGTCTTTTATGATTCTTTGTATTTCTGTGATATGTGTAGTAAATTCTCCTTTTTCATTTGCAATTTTATTGATTTGAGCCCTCTCCTTTCTGTTGATGAATTAGCTAGAGGTGTATCAGTTTTGTTTATCTTTTCAAGTAGCCTACTTTTAGTTTCATTAATCTTTTCTTTTTTTCATTTCTATTTCATTTATTTCTCTGATCTTCATGATGATGCTTTTCTTCTAATAACTTTGGATTTTTTTCTTTAGTTGCTTTTGGTGTAAGATTAGCTCATTTATTTGAATTTTTTCTTATTTCTTGAGGTATGGTTATATTGCTGTAAATTTCCATCTTAGAACGCCTTTGCCGCATCCCAAGGGTTTTGAATTATCATGCTTTTTTTTTCCATTTGTCTTTAGGCATTTAAAAATTTCCTCTTTTATTTATTCAGTGATTCATTGGCTGCTTAGTAGCAAATTGTTTAGCGTCCACATGTTTGCATGTTTTTTTGTATTTTTGTTGTTTTTTTTTTAAATAGTTTTTCTTATAGTTGGTTTGTAATCTGATAATGTTGTGGTTGGAAAAGATGCTTGATATGGTTTTAATGTTCTTAAGTTTACTGAGGCTCTCTTTGTGGGCCAGTGTGTGGTCAGTCCTGGAGAATGTTCCATGTGCACTTGAGAAGAATATGTATTCTGTTGCTTTGGGTGGAATACTCTATAAATATCAGTTAAGTCCATGTGCTTTAAGGTTTTAAGACATGTGTTTACATATTGATTTTCTGTCTGAGTGATCTGTCCATTGATGAAAGTGAAGTGTTAAACTTCTCCTTTTTTATCTTTTGTTGTTGATTTCTCCTTGTATGGCTCTTGGTATTTGTCTTATTTATTGAGGTGCTCCTATGTTGGGTACATATATATTTACAATTGTTTTGTCTTCTTTTTGGATTTATCTCTTAATCATCATGTAGTGTTCTTCTTTGTCTCCCATGACAGTCCTTATTTTAAAATCTGTTTTGTCTGATAAGAGTATTGCTACTTCAGTTTTCTTTTGATTTCCATTTGCATGGAATACCTTTTTTTTTATTCCCTCACTTTCAGTCTGTATTGTCTCTAGATCTGAAGTGGGTCTCTTGTAGATAGCCTGTGTATGAGCCTATTTTTTTGTGTCTGTGTCTTTTGTTTGGAGGATTTAATCTGTTAATGTTAAAGGTAATTATCAATATGTGTTTCTTATTGCCATTTCATTAATTGTTTTGGATTTATTTTTGTAGGTGTTTTTTCTTCCCCCCTTCTTTTGTTCTCTTGAGATTTGATGGCTAACTTTAGTGTTTTGTTTGGATTCTTTTTTCTTTTATGTGTGTGTATCTATTGTAGATTTTTGGTTTGTGGTTACCATGAGGTTTTGTAATAGCAGTCTGTATATAAACAAGATTGTTTTAAGTTGCTGATCTTTTAATACCAAACGCATTTCTAATATCCTGCATTTGTGCTGTCCTCACAATTTCTGGTTTTGATATTATATTTCTGTGTGGATGATTTCCTGCCTTTACTGTATATTTGTCTTTACCAGTGAGCTTTTCCATTTACAATTTTTTTGCTAGTTGTGGCCTTTCTTTTCTACTTGAAAAGTTCCCTGATGATTTTTGCTGAAATGCACCTTGTAATCATAATAAGATTAACAAGAGCTGGTCCTGCCACAGCATTAACTCTGGAAGGGGAAATGTCTGTGGAGACTGACCTCAGTCCTAGGTGGGTCTTTAGGTACTTCTGGTTCCTAGCAACATTATTGATAAGCTGAAACTGACACGAGTTAGTATGTTTATCTCTCTTTTAAAGTGAGGAAATTAACCAAATGACTCTTTTTCTTTGACTTGATCTGACAGTTCCTTTTTGGAGTTTTTGAGGTAGAGTTGTCTGGGTCCTACTCTTTAATACTGACAATTCTGGCCAATTCAGAGATAGTTCAGACATTTACTCATCCAAGGCAATACCCTTGGCGCCATCTAATAGTGGATCATACCCAGTGGGTATGAAGTAATGTCTCATATTTGTTTTTTGTAAATACTTTATTGATATATAATTCAATTCCATGCATTTAAAGTCATATGTTTCACCCTTAAAAATGTACAGTTCAGTATTTTGTATTATCCTCACAGAGGTGTCCAGCCATCACTACCCTCAAGAAACCCCTGTGCTTATTGGATATCACTTCCTAACTCTCTATTCTTCCCTAGTTACTTAGACAACCACCAGTCTAGTTTCTGTCTCAATAAATTTACCTTTTTGTCTCAGCAAATTTGAATCATACAATATTTGGTCTTTTGTTACTGACTTCTTAAGCTCATATAATGTTTATAAGGTTCATTAATGTTGTATCACTTCAATTCAGTTCAGTTCAGTCGCTCAGTTGTGTCTGACCCCATGGACTGCAGCACATGAGGCTTCCCTGTCCATCCCTACCAACTCCCAGAGTTTACTCAAACTCATATCCATTGAGTCGGTGATGCCATCCAAACATCTCATCCTCTGTCATCCCCTTCTCCTCCCGCCTTCAGTCTTTCCCAGCATCGGGTCTTTTCCAATGAGTCAGTTCTTTGCATCAGGTGGCCAAAGGATTGGAGTTTCAACTTCAACATCAGTCCTTCCAATGAATATTCAGGACTGATTTCCTTTAGGATGGACTGGTTTGATCTCCTTGCTGTCCAAGGGATTCTCAAGAGTCTTCTCCAACAACCACAGTTCAAAAGCATCAATTCTTTGGTGCTCAGCTTTCTTTATAGTCCAACTCTCACATCCATACATGACCACTGGAAAAACCATACCTTTGACTAGACAGACCTTTGTTGGCAAAGTAATGTCTCTGCTTTTTAATATGCTGTCTAGGTTAGTCATATCTTTTCTTCCAAGGAGCAAGCGTCTTTTAATTTCATGGCTGCAGTCACCATCTGCAGTGTTTTTGGAGCCCCCCCCCAAATAAAGTCTGTCACTATTTCCCTTGTTTCCCCATCTATTTGCCATAAAGTGATGGGACCAGATGCCATGATCTTCGTTTTCTGAATGTTGAGTTTTAAGGCAGCTTTTCACTCTCCTCTTTCACTTTCATCAAGAGGCTCTTTAGTTTTTCTTTGCTTTCTGCCATAAGGGTGGTGTCATCTGCATATCTGAGGTTATTGATATTTCTCCTGGCAATCTTGATTCAGCTTGTGCTTCCTCCAGCCCAGCATTTCACATGATGTACTCTGCATATAACTTAAATAAGCAGGGTGACAGTATACAGCCTCAACGTACTCCTTTTCTTATTTGGAACCAGTCTGTTGTTCCATGTCCAGTTCTAACTGTTGCTTCCTGACCTGCATACAAATTTCTCAAGAGGCAGATCAGGTGGTCTGGTATTCCCATCTCTTTCAGAATTTTCCACAGTATATTGTGATCCACACAGTCAAAGGCTTTGGCATAGTCAATAAAGCAGAAATAGATGTTTTTCTGGAACTCTCTTGCTTTTTCCATGATCCAGCGGATGTTGGCAATTTGATCTCTGGTTCCTCTGCCTTTTCTAAAACCAGCTTGAACACATGGAACAACAGACTGGTTCCAAATAGGAAAAGGAGTTCGTCAAGGCTGTATATTGTCACCCTGTTTATTTAAGTTATATGCAGAGTACATCATGAGAAACACTGGATTAGAAGAAACACAAGCTAGAATCAAGATTGCCGGGAGAAATATCAATAACCTCAGGTATGCAGATGACACGACCGTTATGGCAGAAAGTGAAGAGGAATTAAAAAGCCTCTTGATGAAAGTGAAAGTGGAGAGTGAAAAAGTTGGCTTAAAGCTCAACATTCAGAAAAGATCATGGCCTCTGGTCCCATCACTTCATGGGAAATAGATGGGGAAACAGTGGAAACAGGGTCAGACTTTATTTTTCTGGGCTCCAAAATCACTGCAGATGGTGACTGCAGCCGTGAACTTAAAAGACGCTTACTCCTTGGAAGGAAAGTTATGACCAACCTAGATGGCATATTCAAAAGCAGAGATATTACTTTGCCAACAAACGTTTGTCTAGTCAAGGCTATGGTTTTTCCTGTGGTCATGTATGGATGTGAGAGCTGGACTGTGAAGAAGGCTGAGTGCCGAAGAATTGATGCTTTTGAACTGTGGTGTTGGAGAAGACTCTTGAGAGTCCCTTGGACTGCAAGGAGATCCAACCGGTCCATTCTGAAGGAGATCAGCCCTGGGATTTCTTTGGAAGGAATGATGCTGAAGCTGAAACTCCAGTACTTTGGCCACCTCATGCAAAGAGTTGACTCATTGGAAAAGACTCTGATGCTAGGAGGGATTGGGGGCAGGAGGAGAAGGGGACAACAGATGATGAGATGGCTGGATGGCATCACTGACTCGATGGACGTGAGTCTGAGTGAACTCCGGGAGTTGGTGAAGGACAGGGAGGCCTGGCGTGCTGCGATTCATGGGGTCGCAAAGAGTCGGACACGACTGAGCGACTGATCTGATCTGATCTGTTGTTCCATGTCCAGTTCTAACTGTTGTTTCCTGACCTGCATACAGATTTCTCAGGAGGCAGGTTAGGTGGTCTGGTATTCCCAGCTCTTGAGTAATTTTCCACAGTTTATTGTGATCCACACAGTCAAAGGCTTTGGCATAGTCAATAAACCAGAAGTAGATCACTACTATTTGGCATAGTCAATAGAGCAGAAGTTGTATCACTTATCAGTACTTAATTCTTTCATGACTGAATAGTGTTCCATTGCATTGATATACTAGGAGAAGGCAATGGCACCCCACTCCAGTACTCTTGCATGGCCAGTCCCATGGACGGAGGAGCCTGGTAGGCTGCAGTGCATGGGGTCCCTAAGAGTCAGACACGACTGAGTGATTTCACTTTCACTTTCCACTTTCATGCATTGGAGAAGGAAATGGCAACCCACTCCAGTGTTCTTGGAGAATCCCATGGACAGCCTGGTAGGCTGCAGTCCATGGGTTCGCACAGAGTTGGACACAACTGAAGCGACTTGGTGGTGGCGGTATTGATATACTACATCTTCTATAACAACTGATCAGTTGATGGACATTTGGACAGTTTCCAACTTTTAGATATCATGAATAATGTTTCTGTTAACATTTGTATACAGGTTTTTGTGTGGATGTATGACATCATTTCTGTTGTGTATAAACCCAGCATTGCTGAGTCAAATGGTAATTCTATGTTTAGCTATTTGAGGCACCCCAAGACTGTTTTTTTCAAAGTGGCTGCATTGTTTAACATTTATGCCTGTAGTGTGTATAGGTATCTTCATCATAGTTTAAAAATTTCTTCTCATGATTTTGAGTTACTGTCTAATGTCTTATAATTTCTACCTGTAGAATACTTTTTAGCATTTCTTGTGGAGCTGGCCCTTTATCTAAGCTTTTGTTTATCTTAGAATGTCTTAATTTCTACTTCATCTTTAAAGAATTATTTTGTCAGATATAAAATTCTCATTTGACTTTTTTCTCTTTGAGCTCTTTAATTATGTCATCCAATTTCTTCATGACCATATTGGTTTCTGATGAGAAATTGCTATGAGTCTTACTGAGAATGCCAAATTGAGGATGTAATGAGTCATTTCTTTCTTGCTGTTTTTGATGTTCTCTTTATATTTGTCTTTTGGTGGTTTGATTTTTAATGTGTCTCGGTGTGCATCAGTTTGCATTTATCATCGTGCAATTCATTCACCTTCTTGGATTTGTGTGGTTCATGGTTTTCATCAAATTTGGGGAGTTTGGGGCCATTATTTTTTAAATATTCTTTCCTTTTCTCTACTTTCTCTTCAAATCTCTGAAATTGTCATAACGTAATGTTGGCAGACTTGAATGTATCCCACAGGTGTATTACTTTTGTCCATCTTTTTTCTTTTTTCCCCCTGCTCTTCAGACTAGATAATCTAATTGACTTATCTTTAAGTTAGCTGATTATTTTATTTAAACCTGTTTTTGAAACAGTCCAGTGAATTTTTCATTTCGGGTGTTGTGCTTCTTTGTTCCAGATTTTCACTTTTTATACTGTTCATCTTTGTTTACACGTATTTCTCCTGGTTCCTTTAGTTTTTTGTCCATGGCTTCCTTTAGGTCTCTGAGCACATTGAAGGCAACAAATTAAAATTATTTAATAGTTTTGATTGATTAAATCACTTTATGACTTAATCAATCATTAAGATTGACTCTATTAATTCTAGAGCCATGGACCAGAGTTTCACATTGGGAATACCAGCTGCCATCGCTAAACCCTTCCTGAGCAGAGAGCAAAGTAGAAGTGCTGCTAATTTTTCCCACCATTTAAAAATTGTCTTTTTCCTGACTCAGCAATTGCTTGGTTGTTGCATATCTTTGACTGTTTTCCAGAGTTCTCATGAAATTGATTTCGACAGTTTTTACTGCTTTTTGTTGTTGATTTTATATAGGAATATACCGTTTTCACTGATGTCACTCTGCCTTTACTTCTGTAATCATGGTTTATTCTAGTTCTTCAAACATATTTATAATGACTGCTTTGAAATTTTTGTTAAATCTTACATCTGGGTCTTCTTATAGGCATTGTCTATTACCTTCCTTTTTTTGTGCCCAAGGATTACACTTTCCTGTTTCTTTGCATATCTCATAATTCTTTTGTTAAAAACTGGACATTTTAGGTAATATAGCACATCCAGATTCTGATTCCTTTGGGGGATTTTAAAATTATCCTCCTGTTACTGGTTTTTTAAAAAATTTTTTTCTATGGTCACAGGGTGTACTCTATATAATTTCAATCCTCTGAAATTTTTTGAGACTTTCTTTGTTACTTAGGTTATCTACTCTCTTGTTTAATGTGTCACATGCATTTGAAAATAGTGTATAGTCTGACTTGCTAGGTGTAGTGTTCTCTAAATGTAAACTAAATTTGGTTAATTTTAAATTTTATATCCTTTGTTTATTTTTGTCTTCTCCCAATTTCTGAGAAATTTTGAATATATGTTTCTCCTTCTGGCCCTTTGTGTTTTTGCTTCATGTATTCTATTGAGCCTTGAAATTAGTGGGGCTTCCCTGGTGGCTCAGACGGTAAAGCTTCTGTTCTGCAATGCAGGAGACCAGGGTTTGATCCCTGAGTTGGAAAGATGCCCTGGAGAATGGCTACACACTCCAACATTCTCGTGTGGACAGTTCCTTGGACCAAGGAGCCTTGTAGGATACAGTCCATGGGTCACAAAGAGTCAGACAAGACTTTGCGACTGTCCCTTTCACTTTATTAGTGAAACACACATTGAATATTATTATGTCTTCCTGTTGAGATGGCCCTCTTATTACTGTGAAGTGTTCCTTTTTATCTCAACTAATCTTTCTTTTTTTTTTTAAGTTTACTTAGTTTAATGCTAATGTTGACTCATCAGGGTTTTTTTTTTGCCTTGTGTTTTCATGGTGTATCATTTTCCTACTTTTTAGCGTCAACCTGTCTATATCCTTTTGTTTAAATTAGTGTTAGTCACTCAATCATGCCCGAGTCTTTGCAACCCTATAGACTATAGCACACCAGACTCCTCTGTCCATGGGATTCTCCAGGCAAGAATTCTGGAGTGGGTTGCCATTTCCTCCTCCAGGGGATTGTCCCAACCCAGGGATAGAACCTGGGTTGTTTAAAGTATGTCCCTTGTAAATAACACAGTTTTCTTCTTAATAATCCAGACTGATATAATATGTATTTTAATTGGCTTATTTACATTTATGTATAATAAAATTACTGATGTGTTTGTGTTTATAACCTTATTTGTTTTGTATTTTATGTATCTTTAGGTTTCCTTCTTTTCTGCCTTTTTTAGGTTGATCAAGTATTTTTCTTTCTTTCTTTTTTTTTTTACTTTATCTCTTCTGTTGGATTTTTTTTTTTGAACTAGTTTTTGTATTTTTCTTTTGGCAGCTACCCTAGATATTATAGTGTACATTTTTTGGTTTATTACAGTCTTAAGCTAGCATGTTATTTTTCAAACAATTTGAGAATTTTATAACAATTTAACTGTATTTACTTCTTTTTGCATTTGGTGTTAGTGATCTATTTTACTTTTGTACACATCACAAACACACAGGTATACAAATTATTATTGGTTTAAATGTTTATTGTTCTTTTACTCTTTCCTATTCATTTGTCATACAGTTCCATGCTTTCATCCGTCATCATTTTCCTTCAGCATAAAGAACTCCTTTTAGTATTTCTTGTATTGCAGATCTGCTGGTGACAGATTCCTTCAACTGTTTATTTTTATTTCACTTGAACCTCTTGATACATTTTTTACCTTTGCTCAAGAAAACCAGAGCCAGACAAAAGTTAATGTGATAAAGATATACTTTTTTAAACAGTAGTAAGGAAAGCTACTCCAGTGTAGAAGCGGGCTTAATTCTGAATACAGTCTGAAAAAGTGGAAATTTATAGCCCAGGAACAAGTAGGATGGGGACACTGGGGAATCACAAATTACTGGAGGAGACATCAGGTCTGGGGGGGATTCTTGCTGAGCAGACCATGGTGATCAGATACCAGCTGGGGGATTAAAGGAGTGCAGAATTTGATCAGATATGTCAGAGGTGGCAAAATCTTGCTAAATGGATTTAAGCAGGATTCCTGCTTAAATTGGATTCTTCAAGGAAATAAACTTTTAGGGTCACTTAGGGGAGGGTTCAGAGAAGCCTAATTAAAAGTTGGTCTAGGAAAGAATCTTTGTCAGCACTATACTTTTGTGTTTTCTTGTGGTCTTTACTATCATGCACTTAATTTTTTGTTTTGTAATTCTCTAATGGCTTCTCTGGGTCATCTACGATGAGATGCTTAAAGTTAGGCAATGTTTTCATTTTTGTATTTTCCATACCCATCTTGTGCATATTATAGAATAGAGACTGTTACTATTAGTGGAATGACTGTTCTTGGTCTAAAATGATATGGGATTGAATCACAGTTTTGGTAGTGGCTTAGAAAATAAGAAACATTTTTAATTAATTTTTTATTAAATAAAAATAAGAATAATTTGGACTTAGTGTATAGGGAAAGAAAAGGAGTTAAAAGTGACTTTGAGGTTTCTTTGAATCTATTCAGTATAATGTATATCTCAGACACAGTGTCACTGCCTTTTCTTTCTTCCTGCTGCTGCTAAGTCGCTTCAGTTGTGTCCAACTCTGTGACCCCATTGATGGCAGCCCACCAGGCTCCCCCGTCCCTGGGATCCTCCAGGCAAGAATACTAGAGTGGGTTGCCATTTCCTTCTCCAATGCATGAAAGTGAAAAGTGAAAGTGAAGTCACTCAGTAATGTCTGACTCCTAGCGACCCCGTGGACTGCAGCCTACCAGGCTCCTCTATCCATGGGATTTTCCAGGCAACAGTACTGGAGTGGGGTGCCATCGCCTTCTCTGTTCTTTCTTCCTAGAACAGCCCAATTAACATGAACTAGTTAGAAAAAATGTGAATTAAGTAATAATATATAATTGCCATTTTGGAATAAGATGGTGTGACTAAACATGACGTAAGCACTGTCTTTTGCTTTTGTTTGCTGTGTGACCTAACCATTTTCCTTTAGGGGTGTATCCCCTTGTTCTGACCCTTTTGTGCCAATTTATATGGATACATTTGTTTTCCTATTTTAATACATATAATTAAGGTTTGGAGTCTTCTGTTAAGAAATAATTATTCAGCATTTAAAAAAATCCTGATGTTTCATCAGTATGAGTTCACTTTTCCTGCTTTGTATAATCATAATCACACTGTTGTTTGAAAATCATGACATTATCTTGTTCAGAAAAATATCCCTATCATCATATGCTAAGAATAATGGTTCCATATGCAGTTTTATTTGCATGATTACATTTAAACTAAATGACATTTTTTTGCTAAAGTTCTCTTCTTAGTACTCTTTTTTCCAAGGTAATCTCAAATCAGGTCTTTTACATTCCCTTCCTGAGTAATTTCATCTCCCACTGTGTTTCTTTTTTTTTTTTTTTTTTGTAATTGGAGTATAATTGCTTTACAAAGTTGTATTAGTTTCTGCTGTACAACAAAGTGAATCAGCTGTGTAGGGCTGAGATATATACATTTCCACTGTGTCTCATATATGTACCTGAAACACTGGCAATGTGACTTATTTTGTGGAAAGAGGTAAGGTAGTGCCTTGTACCTTCTAGATAGAAGAAATATCAAGTTTAAAGCATTTTTTCAGTGCAGAATTAGACTAGATCCAGATGGTACTCAGAGAAAATAATTACGTCTCAAATTATTAGAATAGTATTCTTTCCTGTCATCTTATGATTATTTTAAAGTTTAGAGACTAACAAGCCATTATTCTCTAGTTTCAAAGTGGCATATGTGGTGGACTCTTTGTATTCATTAGTGGCTTTTATCTGTTTTCCCCTTTCCCTTTCTTTTTAACAGGAGGCTTGCTGTTTTTATTTAATGAATTCTTTAAAAGAAAAAAGAAGTTTATTCTCCATTGTACTGTTAGCTTCCTTTTACTTTAGTCCCATCCTGATAACTAGGACCATAATCTTTGGTGAATCCTCCAAGTTTCCTGCATAATCATGTAACCCTGTGTACTTAGTTGCTCATTCATGTCTGATTCTTTGCTACCTCATGAACTATAGCCTGCCTGGCTCCTCTGACCATTACATTCTCCAGCAAGAAGACTGGAGTGGGTAGCTATTCTCTTCTCCAGAGGATCTTCCTGACCCGGGGATTGAACCTGGGTCTCCTGCATTGCAGATTCTTTACTGTCTGAGCCACCAGGGAAGCTCCCATATAATCACACGGGGATGCACAACACCCCCTCCCTGTCATACAGAGTCATTAGGATTTTGAGATCATTATTTTATAGTATGGAATCATATTATACACTCTTTATGTGCTTCTTGCTTTTTTCATGAAAACATACATTGTAAAAAATCTGTTCAAACCAACTGCCTTTGTACTAACTCATTCTTTTTATTAAATTTCATAAAGGTCCATGGAATGGATTATACCACCTCAGTTTTTTCTTATTTCCTGCTTTTGAATTTACATTTTATTTCTTTTTAATTTCTTACTACTATACTACATTTTTAGGAGTACCCAGGAGAGATTGCTGGCTTAAAAACACATTTTAAATTTTTACTGACATTGATTTCTCATGACTGCTATACAGGTACTACTTTCTCAGAAGTTGTGCTAGTTTACGTTCCTAGCAATTATGCAGTGTAGTTCCCTTTTCACTACAGTTCAGTCAGCACTAGATGCTATCCCTCTTAGGTGAATGGGGATAAAGTGATATTACTTAATTTAAATTTACATTTTCTTCAATACTAATATTTCCATTCTTTCTCTTGCTTTTTAGTCTTGTGGATTTGCTCCACTGTGAATAACTTATTTCCATTTTTTTTCCATTTTCACTTTTAATATTTTTATTTTGCCTTTTGAATCTTGATTTTTATTATAACATATTTCAAGTAATTCTTTGTGTAGAAAGATAAAATACATATCAGTGTGCTCACTGCTTCTCAAATTTATCATTTTGTCATTTAACTACAGACTTTTTTCTAATATGTTATCATGATGTCGAAAGTGTCACTTAGTCATGTTTGACTGTTTGTGACCCAATGAACTGTAACCTACCAGGCTCCTCTGTCCATGAAATTCTCCAGGCTAGAATACTGGAGTGGGTTGCCATTTCCTTTTCTAGGGGATCTTCCTGACCCAGAGATCAAACTTGGGTCTCCTGCACTGCAGGCAGATTCTCTACTCTCTGAGCCACCATCCTGATGAGTTATATTAATAGATTTTCTTAATTTAGCCATCTCTCCAATCTGCAAATAAATGAACTTTGTCATATTTTTTTCTAAGTAACATTGCTAGATTTTGTTTGCAAATGTTTAATTTAGGATTTTTGAATTTATTTTTGTAAGTGAGATTTATCCTTTTATAATATCTTTGGTTTTGATATCGTGGTCAAACTGAATTTAAAAATGTGTCGGTTTTCCTGTTCTCTTTTTTCTTAGTATTTGTTTCTGATTTAATTGAAATGTGAATAGAAAATATGGTATGTATGACCAGTCTCTGGTATTTTTGGAGACTTGTTTTTAGCCTCCACATGATTGGTATGTACTTGTGTGGGTTCTCTCTGTGTTTGGAAATAATATACATTATTTAATTTTGTGGTTTAAGTGTTCTATATGATTTTTAAAGTTCACTGGCCTTCAGCCTTTTGTTAATGTACCTTCTAAAATTTTTTTGAAAAAAAATCACATATCCTTGCATTTTAAGTTGATGTTTAAAAGTTTTCATTGTACGTTTAAATAGTTCAGAGAATATAATAAAAAGTATATTGTGTAAAACTTGATATTTAAAAATAAAACTGTTTCATTGTTCTTTTTAAAGCACCTGGTGACTCAAATATTTTCGTTATTTGGTACCCTCAGTATTATTTAAAACAATATTGTTGGGTTAACCCAGTATTATTGGGTCAACTTTACTGTACAAGACAACTAAAAAACCTAGGTAAACTGTTTTTTATAATATATTTGAAAGAATCCTAGCAGTCAAATGTTACAATATAGGGGGAAAATATATTTAATTAAGAACTTACTTGTAAGTGGTGTTGAACCAGAAGATTTTGACTGCTGCTGCATTTTGCACAGATTTTAAGAGTTATTGCTTCAGCCCCACTGCAGATTATAGATGTTATTGTAAATGTACTTTAATATCTGTAATAATTTGTTTCTGTTTCTTTCTTAGGAATCACACCTGTATATCACAGTATGTTTGCTTTAATGAGTGAAACAGAAAGGATCTGGTATCCACCCAACCATGTCTTCCATATAGATGAATCAACCAGGCAAAACGTACTCTACAGAATCAGGTACTTTCTCCAGTAAAGTAGTCACTTTTAACTTAATGGTAAAAGGCAAAGTGGGAGAAATTACCAACCATACTTTTTAATTGCAAGGTCTTTAGTATCGGAGACCAGAACCAATTAGCATCTAATCTTCATTTGGGCTTCCCAGGTGGTACTAGTGGAAAAGAACCCACCTGCCAATGCAGGAGATGTAAGAGACATGGGTTTGATCCCTGGGTTGGGAAAAATCTCCTGGACTGGCAACCCAGTCCAGTATTCTAGCCTGGAGAATCTCATGGACAGAGGAGCCTGGTGGACTACAGTCCATAAGATGGTAGAGTCTGACACTACTAAAGCAACTTAGTATGCACGCACACACTTCTTCTTTTAAGAGTCTCTTTCCCCACTAGATAAAGTGTTCATACATGCTCTTTTACTAGAATGCTCTGAGAATAAAGCTGTTTTGGTAGGGTGCTACTTTTCCACTTAAGACTATAAGTAAAATTTGAAAAGGATAAGAATGACCTTTACTTGAAAAATCCTAAATGTTTGGAATACTGATAATTTCTCAGAAAACTTGATGTTTTATATAATAATCTGTGATCTCACATCCATTCTTTTTAAAAACTTTTTTCAGTTGAAGTGAGGGAAGGATAAGATTTTGCCAGTGATTATTTACAACCTCAAATTACAAATTGTGTAATAATTTTTGGTGATATGTAATACCAATTTAGAGAAATCCAGAGGTATTTTATGATTTAAAAGGATGAAACAAAGAAATAAGTCCAGTCTGTTCTTACTTCTGAATCTGAAATAGATCAGTTCCATAGAGAGTTAGTGTTGCATAGTAAAACATGACCATGAACTCATTCATGATTATAAAAAGGAAAGAAAACCTTAGTAAACTAAAAGTTGAGAGAGACATTCATACCATGATTAAAGGATATCTGCAAAAACCATGTGGCAAATAATATTCTTAAATGATAAAATATTAGCATCATTCTCTTCTAAAGTCAGCAATAAGATAAAAAGCAAAGATAACATGTATATAGTTATCTACTTGTATATAGGATTTTGGTGGAGTTCCTAACCAATACAGTAAAACAGGAACAATATTTCATAATTGAGAACAAAGAAGGAAAAAGTCATTATTTGGAAATGATATGATTATTAACAAAAAAATATGAGCAAATCTACAGGCATCCGTAATAACCATTCAGCCCAAGGCTGTATTTATGGGATCAGTATGTTAAGTACCATAAACAAACAGAAAGGAGGTCACTTAAAATAAAGACTAATAAAAGCAAAAAAACATAAGGTACTTAAAATTAAACCTATTCAAATTTATTAAGACTTTTATGCAGGTTTTAAGACTTTTCAAATTTGTGTTATTTCAAGAAGCAGAGTAATATGCAACATATGTTTCACAGAATATCAGTATCTTATTAAGAATATTTTCTTTATCAATTTCTATAATTTCTTTCTATAATCAGCAAGTAGTGTATCTTTTTATTTTAAAATGTCTGTAGAGCAGTAATCTGCAGTCTTTTTCTATAAGAAGTCAGATAGTAAATATTTTAGGCGTTGTGGGGAATAGTTTGCTGATCTCTTCTAAAGAATTAAAAAATGTTTCCCTTATCAAATTCACGACTTCCTCCTACTTTTAAATTAAGGGAGCACATATGCACTGCTACCTATAATCACAAGTACTAAGGATAATGTAACCAGAAACTGCCCCAAAGAGATTTTATATAATTTTTAAAAATTCTGCCTGTCTGTGGTTTAGAGGCTCTTCTTCATTTCCTTTATTACATATTTATGGGTTATTTCAGAATCAACATAAAAGAGCAGCAATTATTAAACTGTGTTGGAGAACTTATAATGTATAAAGATGTGATTTATATGACAGATATAGAATAAAGGGAATGAAAGAGAGTTTTGTATTGTATTAAAATTAAGTTGATATTAATAAGAACTAGATTGTTTAAGTTACAATGTCTTTTGTAATTCTCCGAGAGACTTATATGCCAAAATTCAAAAATATATAGTAAAAGATAAAGTAAGAGACTTAATGTATTAATAATACACTAGAAACTTAATGTATTAATAATATACTAGAAAATATCTATAGCAATAATGAAACAAATGAACAAAAAGACAAAAAAATCCTAGTAGAAGCAAGATGACAGACATAATACTTTATTAACAGTAATAGCCTTAAGTGTAAATGAATTAAACTCTTAAAAGGCAGAGACTGAATAACTCAATTTTTAAAAAATACATGTTACATCCTGTCTATAAGAGGCACACTTTGCACTCAAAAACACAAATAACTTGAAAGTAAAGGATTGAAGAAGATATACCAGGCATTGAGTAACCAAAGGAGAGTTGAGAAGCTATATTATCAAGCAAAGTTGATTATAAGATATATGTTGTTGCTAGAGGTAGGGGAGGGACATTTTATAATGATCAAGGAGTTTATCCATTAGGAAGCATAATATTTGCTTGTAATTACTATAAGTTGGATCCAACTACAGAGCTCCAAAATAAATGAAGCAACAATGAAAAAATTAAAAGGAAAACTGGACAGTTCAACAATAATAGTTGGAGACTTCAATGCCTCACTTTCAGTAACGGACAGAACAACCAGACTGAAGATCAATCTGCATGGAAATAGAAGACTTGAACAACACTGTGAACTAGCTAGACATACAAACATAGAACACTGTACCTAATGACAGGACAGTGCATATTCTCTTCAAGTGCATAGGAAATATTCTCCAGGTTAGACCATATGTTAGTCCATCAAATGAATCTCAGTAAATTTACAAATATTGAAATCATACAAAGTATGTTCTCTGACCACTGTGGAAGTAAATTAGAACTCATTAACAGTAGGAAAACTGGGCAGTTCACAAATATGTGGTAATTGACACTATTCTAAATAAATAATGGGTCAAAGAAGAAATCACAAAGGAAAATAGAAAATATTTTGATATAACTGGAAATGAAAACGGATCATGTGAAAACTTAGGGTGAGTGAGTGAAGTCACTCAGTCATGTCCGACTCTTTGTGACCCCATGGACTGTAGCCTACCACGTGCCTCCATCCATGGAATTTTCCAGGCAAGAGTACTGGAGTGGGTTGCCATTACCTTCTCCAGAGGATCTTCCTGACCCAGGGATTGAACCTGGTTCTCCTGCATTGTAGGCAGATGCTTTACCATCTGAGCCTTAGGGTATGCAGCTAAAAACCATGCTTTAAAGTAAATTCATAGTTGTAAAAACTATATTAAAAAAGTTCTCAAATCAATAACATTCCATTTTAACAAAGTAGAAAAAGAAGAGTAAATGAAACTGAAAGCAAGTTAAAGAAAGGAAATAATAAAGATCAGAGTAGAGATAAATGAAATAGAGGATAGAAAAACAAGAGAAAATGAGGAAACCAAAAGTTGGTTGGTTCCTTGAAAAGATCAACAGTATCAGTAAAGCTTTAACTAGATAAAGAGAGAAGCTTAAATTATTAAAATCAGGAATAAAAGAGGTAATATTACTGTGACCTTACAGAAATAAAAAGGATTATAAGAAACAGCTGTATGCCAACAAACTACATAACCAAGATGAAATAGAAAAATGCTTAGAAAGACACAAACTATAGAACTGACAAAGAAATAGAACATGTGAATTGACCTTAACAAGTAAAGAAATAGAATTCAATTAGTAATTAAAAAACAACAAATAAAACAAAAAGCTTTGCACAAGGAGAGCCCAGATCCAAGTGGCTTTACTGGTGAATTCTATTAAACTTTTAAGGATATGTTGATACTTGTTGTTGTTCAGTTGGTAAATCTTGTCCAACTTTGTGACCTCATGGACTGTAGCTTGCCAGGCTTCTTTGCCCCTCCTCTATTTCCCAGAGTTGGCTCAGGTTCATGTCCATTGAGTCAGTGATGCTATCTAACCATCTTATCCTCTGCTGTCCATTTCTCCTTTTGCCTTCAATCTTTCCCAAAATTAGGGTCTTTTCCAGTGAGTCGGCTTTTCACATCGCGTGGCCAAAGTATTAAGCTTCAGTTTCAGCAGCATTCCTTCCAGTGAATATTTAAGGTTGATTTCCTTTAGGATTTACTGGTTTGATCTTCTTGCAGTCCAGGGAACTCTCAAGAGTCTTCTCCAGCACCACAATTCAAAAGCATCAATTCTTCTGTACTCAGCCTTCTTTATGGTCTGCCTCTCACATCCTTACATAACTACTGGAAAAACCATAGTTTTGACATGCGGACCTTTGTTGGCAAAGTGATGTCTTTGCTTTTTAATATGCTCTCTAGGTTTGTCATAGCTTTCATTTCAAGGAGCGAGCGTCTTTTAATTTCATAGCAGCAGTCACCGTTCACAGTGATTTTGGAGCCCAAGAGAATAAAATCTATCATTGTTTATACTTTTTCTTCTTCTATTTGCCATGAAGTGATGCGACCGGATGCCATGACCTTAGTATTTTGAATGTTGAGTTTCAAGTCAGTTTTTTCACTCTTTTCTTTCACCTTCGTCAAGAAGGGCTTTACTTCCTCTTCACTTTCTGCCATTAGAGTGGTATTATCTGCATATCTGGGGTTGTTGATATTTCTCCCAGCAATCTTGATTCCAGCTGTGATTCATCCAGCCCAGCATTTCACATAATGTACTCTGCATAGAAATTAAATAAGCAGGGTGACAATATACAGCCTTGTCATATTCCTTTTCTGGTTTTGAACCAGTCACTTGTTCCATGTCCAGATCTGACTGTTGCTTCTTGACCCGCAGACAGAATTCTCAGGAAACAGATAAGATGGTCTGCTACTCCCTTCTGTTTAAGCACTTTCCACAGTTGTGATCCACACAGTCAAAGGCTTTAGCATAGTCAATGCAGCAGAAGTAGATGCTTTTCTGAAATTCCCTTGCTTTTTCTTGATAGTCCAGCGAATGTTGGCAATTTGATCTCTGGTTCCTCTGCCTTTTCTAAACCCAACTTGTACAGCTGGAAATTCTCAGCTCATGTACTCCTAAAGCCTAGCTTGAAGGATTTGGAGCATAATCTTGCTAGCATGTGAAATGAATGGAATTGTATGATAGTTGGAACTTTCTTTGGCATTGCCCTTCTTTGTCATTAGAATGAAAACTGAACTTTTCCAGTCCAGCAGCCATGGCCGAGTTTTCCAAATTTGTTGACATGTTGAGTATAGTACTTTAATAGCATCATCTTTTAGAATTTTAAATAGCTTAGCTGGAGTTTTGTCACCTCCACTAGCTTTGTTCGTAGTAATGCTTTCTAAGGCCCACTTGACTTCCCACCCCAGGATGTCCAGCTCTAGGTGAATGACCACACCATCATGGTTTTCTGGCTCATTAAGACCTTTGTTGTATAGTTCTTCTGTGTATTCTTGCCATTTCTTCTTAATCTCTTCTGCTTCTGTTAGGTCCTTATTGTTTCTGTTCTTTATTGTGCCCATTCTCGCATGAAATGTTCCCTTTATGGTTTTGGTCACTGCCTCATATACAATGTTACAAAACTCTGCCTGTAGTTCTTCACATACTCTACCAGATCTGCTCCCTTGAATCTATTTGTCACCTCCACTGTATAATCATAACAGATGTGATTTAGGTCATACTTGAATGACCTAGTAATTTTCCCTACTTTTTTCAATTTAAGCTTAAGTTTTACAGTAAGAAGTTCATGATCTGATCCACAGTCAGCACCAGGTCTCCCTTTTTTTTTTTTTTAAACTGACTGTATAGAGCTTCTCCATCTTTAATTGTGAAGAACATAATCACTCCAGTTTCAATAGTGACACTCTGGTGATGTCCATGTGTAGAGTCATCTCTTGGGTTGTTGAAAGAGGGTGTTTGCTAATGATCACTGTGTTCTCTTGACAAAACTGTGGTAGCCTTTGCCCTGCTTCATTTTGTACTATAAGGCCAAACTTGCCTGTTATTTCAGGTATCTCTTGACTTCCTGCTTTTGCATTCCAATCTCCTGTGATGAAAAGGACATCGTTTTTGTGTGTTAGTTCTAGAAAGTGTTATAGGTCTTCATAGAAATGATCAGTTTCTGCATCAGTGGTTAGGACATACATTTGGATTATAGTGATGTTGAATGGGTTGCTTTGGAAACAAAGGTCATTCTGTTGTTTTGAAGATTGCACCCAGGTACTGTATTGTGGACTCTTGTTGATTATGAGCTCTATTTCATTTCTTCTAAGGAATTCTTTCCCACAATAGATATAATGGTCATCTGAGTTAAATTCACCCATGACTGTCCATTTTAATTCACTGATTTTGATTCCTAAGATGTACTTGTTCAGTCTTGCCATCTCCTGTTTTATTATGTCTAATTCACTTTGATTCATGAACCTAACATTCCAGATTCATATGCAGTGTTGTTCTTTACTGCATTGGACTTTACTTTCACCATAAGACACATCCACAGCTGTATGCTATTTCTTGTATGGCCCAGCTACTTCATTCTTACTGGAGCTAATAGAAATTGCCCTCTACTCTTTCCAAGTAATATACTGGGCACCTCCTGACCTGGGTAGGGGTTGGCTCATATTCTGTTGGTATATATTTTTGCTTTTTCATACTGTCCATGGGGCTTTCCAGGCAAGAATACTTGAGTAGGTTGCCATTACCTCTTCCAGTTGACCATGATTTGTCAGAACTCTCCACTATGACCCCTCCTTCTTGGGTTACCATGCATGCCATGGCTCATAGCTTCATTGAGTTATACAAGTCCCTTCACTGTGACAAGACTGTGATCCATGAAGGGGAATGTTGATACTGAAAGAAGTGAAAGTGTTAATCGTTCAGTCGTGTCCAACTCTTTGCTCCCGATGGATTGTAGCCTTGTCAGGCTCCTCTGTCTATGGGGTTCCCCAGGCAGGAATATTGGAGTGGGTTGCCATTTCCTTTTCCAGGGGATCTTTCCTGACCCCAGGGATCAAACCCAGGTCTCCTGCATTGTAGTCACATTCTTTACCATCTGAGCCACCAGGGAAACCCCTGTTAGTTATTCCCAAAAAGTGAAAAGGAGGAAACACTTCCCAACTCATTCCATAAGTTCTCCATTACTCTAATACCAAATCCAGACAAAGAAGTCCAAAAAATAAGAAAGCTACAGACCAATGTCTTTTATAAACATAGGTGTAAAAATCATCAAGAAAATACTAGCAAACCAAATCTACCTATATATAAAAAGGATTAAATATTGACCAGGTAGAGATTATCCTAGGATATTGCTTTAACATCTCAAAATCAGTATAATGTACCATATTAGAATAAAGAGCCAAAGCATATCTTAATAAACATGGAAGAAAAACTTTTAACAGAATCTAATATTCTGTTGTAATCAAAATACTAAACACAACAGGAATGGACTGGAACTTCCTCAGTATGATAAAGGATCTGTGAAAAACTCCAAAGCTAATCTAATACTTGATAGTGAAAAGCTTAATGCTTTCTTCCAAAGATCAAAAACAAGACCAGAATATCTGCTGTCACCACTTCTGTTGAACACTGTAGAACAGATTCTAGACAGGGAAATATGTCAAGGAAAACAAATACAGGGCATCTGTATTGGAAAAGAAGAGATAAAACTCTCTATTCCCAGATATTAGGATCTAGTATATGTGAAATCCTAAGAAATTAATAAACTATTAGAACTAATAAAAGAGCTCAGCCTGGTTGTAAGATAGAAATTCAAAGTGTTGTATTTCTGTATGCTAGGAATTATAGTACAAATGTGAAATTAATAAAATTCCATTTACAATAGCATAAAAGAATACTTTGATTTAAACCTAACAAAAGAATTGCAGAATTTGTACACTTAGAAATATAAAATATCATTGAAGGAAATTAGAGAAACACCTAAATAAATGGAAAACTGTCTCATGTTTGTGTATAGGAAGATTTAATACGGCAATAGTCCCATCATCAAGCTTTATTTTCAGTGTGATCTCCACTGAAATTCTGTGTTTATTCTAGAAATTGACAGATAATCATAAAATTTGTGAAAAATTAGAGTCTTGAAAAAGAGCAAAGTAGGAAGATTCACATTTCTTATTTCAAAACTTAGTCCACAATCATAGTTATTAAGACTGTTGTACTGACTTCAGGTTAGGTATATACATTAATGGAATAAATTGAAAGTCCAAAAATAATCTCTCATATTATGGTAGTAGACTTTAGGCAAGGGTGCCGTGACAATTCATGGGGAAAGAATAGTCTTTTCTACAATGATTCTGGGACAACTGAATATCCACATGTAGAGTAATAAACTTAGACCACCAATTTACACCATTGACCAAAAAGTAACTTAAAATGGATCATAGACCTTAATTTAGTGGCTAAAACTATAAAATTCTTAGCAGAAAACATAGGACTGTATCTTTGTGTACTTAAAGTAGGCAGTGATTTCAATATGGCACCAAAAGCGTAAGCAACAACAAAATAGGTTAGTTGGGATTCATCAACATATGTTTGTGCATCAAAGGATACTGACAAGAATGTGAAAAGAGAACCCACAGAATGGAAGAAAATGTTTGTAAATCATGTATCTGACAGATACCTTATATCTATAATATGTAAAGAACTCTAACAGCTCAGTATAATGACAAATAACCCAGTTAAAATAAATGGGCCAAGTTTTGAATAGCCCTTTCTCTAAAGAAAACATTCAAAGGATCAAAAATCATGTGAAAAGATACTCAACATCATTACTCATTAGAGAAATGTAAATCGGAACCACAGTGGGATATCATTTACCCACTAGAATGGCAAGCATTAAAAAGATGGACAGTAATTATCAGTTTTTCAAATTAACTCTTATTAAGTGGGACACAGTGTACCAGATACATTTCAACAATAAACTGCAAAAGGAATTGAAGCAGAAAAGTTTATTACTCACTGGTCCTTGAGGACATACCAGCATGCCTTAAGGTGTCACATGGAAGAGTTAAGGCACACTGCAGATAGAGTCAGCCCTGGAGTACATGCCTTTATTAGGGTTTGTGGGTGAGTGCTCCTGGACTAAGGCTAGACTCATTTCAAAAGAGCTGGGTTTTGGTAAGCCATATGGGCGTCCACTGAAGAGGCACATAGGGATGGGCATGGAGAGGCAGGGATGACTATGGATCGCAAGGGCTATTGGGGAAATTGTATCAGGAACTTGTAATTGCTTGCGACTCTGCAAATTTCTATCTGGAGCGTGCATTTGTGTGGGGATTAATGTCAGTTTAAGGTCCGTATAGAGTCGGACACGACTGAGCGACTGATCTGATCTGATCTGAAGGTCCGTATAGGATTCTTGAGCAAACAAAATGAATGCTGAGTCGGCAGTACCATAGAAAAATTCAGCTTAAACTCTTCCACCCAAGTGTTGGCAAGGATGTGACCTATTGGGGCACTCATAAATTTTTGTTAGAAGTATAAAATAATCCAGCTGCTTTGAAAGAGAGTTTGGCTACTCCTTAAAAAGATAAACATAAAATTTCATATGATTCAGCAGTGCCATCCAGGTATATATACAAGAGAAATGAAAATATACATCCTCAGGAAAAAAAAAACTTGTATATAATTATTAATAACAACATTATTCACAACAGCAAAAAGGTGGAAACAAACCAAATGTCCATAAATTGATGAACAGTTAAATAAATGTGATACATCCATACAATGAAAATCTAACTGGGCAATGAAAAGAAATGAAGTACTAACATATGCTATAAATATGGGTGATCCTTGAAAACATTATGCTAAGTGAAAAAAGGTAGAAAAATCCACATTATATGATCCCATTTATATAAAATGTCTAGAATAGATAAATTTATAGAAACAGAGTAATAGTAACTTAGGGCTGGGGAGTAGATATGGGTGGCTTGGGTATGACTGCTAGTGAGAATGGAATTTCTTTTATGGAAGATAAATATGTTCTAAGTTAGGTTGTGGTGATATTTGTACAGTGCCTTGAATATACTAAAAACATTGAACTTTTAATGAAGTATGTCTCAGTAGAGCTGTGAAAGCAGTATAGAAATTTTTTTGTTTCTTTGAAGGACAAGTTTGTCACATCCATTTTTTTAAAAAATTGAAGTATAGTTGATTTACAATGTTGTGCTAGTTTCTGGTGTTCAGCAAAGTGATTCAAGTTATACATATTTATGTATATTGTTTTTTATATTCTTTTCCATTATGGCTTATTACAGGATATTGAATATCCCTGTGCTATACAGTAGGACCTGGTTGTTTATCCATTCTATATATAATAGTTTGTATCTGCTAACTGCAAACTCTCGATCCAGCCTTCCCCGACTCCCCTATCCCTTTGGCAACCACAAGTCTGTTATCTCTGTCTGTGAGTCTGTTTCTATTTCATAGATAAGTTCATTTGTGTCATATTTTAGAGTCCACATATAAGTGATATCATGTGGTATTTGTCTTTCTCTTTCTTTATGACTTTGCTTAATAAGATAATCTCTGGGTGCATCCATGTAGCTGCCAGTGGTATTATTTCATTCTTTTTAATGTAATCTCCATTTTTAAAAAGAAGACACAATTGTTTTCACACCAAATTTAACATTTTCACATTCTTCCATTGATGTTTCTAGAATTATATCAAGTTTTTTTGTTAATGTTGTATTTCTACATTCCTCTATTTTCTGTTATTGCTTCTTTGAAATAACAGATTGAAGAAGGCAGATTATGAATTTTAAACTTATGTTTCTTATATTTTCTGCCTATATTATTACTGTGGTTTTATCCGTATTTTCTTTTATCCTCATATATTTAACACTCTTGGTTGTGTTTTCTGATTATGGAATAATACCTTCTGGTAGACTGGAACTGGTTGTATATACACAGTATATCTGTTTTAGAACTGTTTGGAGGCTGACTGAATATTTTAACTGTCTTGTAGATTTTACTTCCCTTACTGGTATTGTAATGGCAGCAACAGAACCTATCGACATGGAATAGCTCGAGGTGCTGAAGCTCCTCTTCTTGATGACTTTGTCATGTCTTACCTTTTTGCTCAGGTATGATTATATTATCTTCATTGTACATGTGTTAAATTATAAATATCTTGCTGTATAGTATATTTCTTGATCAGGAAATTATTCGCATGTGGGAAAATTGATGCTCTGTATGCATAGCAGGTGCAGAGAGGTAACAAAATTGAGTCTTTTATCACTAATTTTTAATCCCATAGCTTTTGGATGTATGTGCATTTGTGCCAAGTCATACCCGACTCTTTGCTGCGACTCCATGGACTGTAGCCTGCCAGGCTCCTCTGTCAATGGAGTTTCCTAGGCAAGAATACTGGAGGGGGCTGCCATTTCCTACTCCAGGGGATCTTCCCAACCCAGGGATCGAACCGGCGTCTCTTGTGTTTCCTGCATTGGCAAGCAGATTCTTTACCACTGATGCCACCTAGGAAGCCCATGGCTTATGGATAATAGACTCTAAATTATAAAGATTCCTAGAATTGGCCCTTTTGAATTTTCTTTTTATTTTAGTGCTTTAAATCATTTTAAGAATTTCACAAAGTTTGGACTGAGTTTTACAGCATGATTCATGTAGACAGACCTAAGTGGCTGGAATACAGGACAGTGAATTTTCTTTAGAGGGATTTTAAAGAAATTCCTAAACAGTTTCAGACTTTTATTAGTGGGTAGCGAAATGTAAAGAAAGTAAGTAACTGCATAAAAAGCGAACTATCAATATACAGCAGTATGTGTAGCCCCTCACAGGAGGGGAGCTGTTTGTTGATACTTAGCCTGAAAACTGTGTTCCAGTTACTTGTTTATTAATACTGTTTGATTTTTATGGTGTTTTGGAACATTTTAAAATGCTTTCTTGTTTATAACCTGATTTAAACAGTAATTGAAATGTTTTGTCATTAAATTACTTTGAAGTCTGTGTGCTGCAAGAATGAGGAGTAGTTAGTAAAGAAAGAAATTAGTGCTTTTATGTAAAAATATGCTCTTGATATTCCCAAGGTATCCAGTCAAGTTCTAAATCAGATTTGCTAATATCATGGGAAGTAATCTCACAGATCCTCATAGCTCACATTTCTAAGGTGTGTAGTAGGTACAGTTCAGTTTATAAGCAACAGATTAAAGAATATTTCTTTTTTGCTGTTTAGAGCAACTGACACTTTTATGTGTGAAGGGATATAATATGCTTAATAAAGTTTATTATTTTAGCCACTTTTTAGTGATTAAAGCAGTGCGTTAGTTCAGGGAATTCATATTGTTGTGCATCCTTTACCTCCATCCATCTCCAGAACATTTTTCATCTACCCAAATTGAAACTTGTTACCCATTAAAAAGTACCTCTTTGCTTCCTTCTCCTCCTGACCTCTGGCAGCCACCTTTCTACTCTGTCTTTATTCATTTGCTTATTCCAGGTTAGCTCAGTTAAGTGGAACTATACAGCATTTACTTTTTTTGTGACAGGCTCATTTCTTTTATCATAATGTCTTCAAAACTCATCTGTGTTGTGGAATGTGTCAGAATTTCCTTCCTTTTTAAGGCTGAGTAATATTCTGTTGTATAAATACCACATTTTGTTTACTCATGTCTCTTCTTGGAGGGTTGCTTTGCTTCTACTTTTTGGTACTTATGAGTAATACTGTAATGAACATGAGTGTACAGATATCTCTGAGACCTTTTAATGCTTTTGGATATATATCCAGAAGTGAGACTACTAGATCATATGGTAATTCTATTTTTAATGTTTTTAGGAACTACTATACTGTTTTCCACAGCAGCTGCACCATTTTACGTTATTGCCAGTGGCACACAAGTGTTCCTCACCAGCACTTTTTGATAATGGCCATTCTGATAGGTGTAAAGTGGTATCGTGTTGTGATTTTGATTTGCATTTCTTTAATGATTAATTATGTAGAGCATTTTTGTAAGCTTATTGGCCTCTTGTATATTTTTGGGGGGGAAATTTCTGTTCAAGTCCTTTGCCCATTTCTTTAATCAGGTTATTTAGAGTTTTGTTGTTGTTGTTGTTGTCGTCTGGTTCTGGCTACTAACCCCTTATTAGATATGTGATTTGCAGTTATTTTCTCCCGTTCCATGAGGTGCCTTTTCACTGTTGATTATGTCCTGTGATGCACAAACATTTTAGTGCAATTTATCTATTTTTTCCTTCTGTTATCTATACTTTTAGTGTCAAATGCAAGAAATCATTGCCAAATCCATCATTGTGAAGCTTTCCCTCTTTATTTTTTATAAATATTTTATGGTTTTAGCTCTTACCTTTAGATCTTTGATCTGTTTTCAGGTTTTTTTTTTATTAAATTATAGTTAATTTACAGTGTTGTGCTAATTTCTGCTGTACAGCAAAGTGATTCATATATCCATATATACACTCTTTCGTAGCTTCCCAGATGGTGCTAGTGGTAAAGAACCCACCTGCTTTACCATGTAGGAGACACAAGAGATGTAGGTTTGACTCCTGGGTTGGGAAGATCCCTTGGAGGAGGGCACAGCAACCCACTCCAGTATTCTTGCCTGAAGAATCCCATGAATAGGGGAGACTGGTGGGCTACTCCATAGGGTCACAAAGCGTTGGACATGACCAAAGAGACCTAGCATGCACACACGCACACTTTTTATATTCTTTTCAATTACAGATTATCATAGGATATTGAATACAGTTCCCTATGCTATACAGTAGGACCTTGTTATTTATCCATTCTCTAGTTTACATCTACTAACCTGAAATTCTCAGTCCGTCCCCCCACCCCTTGGCAATCACATGTCTGTTCTGCATGCCCGAGTCTGTTTCTGTTTCATAGATAAGTTCATATTTTAGATTCCACATATAAGGGATATCACATGGTATTTGTCTTTCTCTTTCTGACTTACTTCACTTCTGTGATCATCTCTCGATCTGTGCATGTTGCTGCAAATGGCATTGTTTCATTCCTTTTTATGGCTGAGTAGTGTTCCATTTTATATATATGTACCATATCTTCTGTATCCATTCATCTGTCGGGGGAGATTTAGGTTGTCTCTTTGTCTTGACTCTTGTAAATAGGTAGCTGTGGATATGGAGTACCTTTATCTTTCTGAATTACAGGTTTTTTTTCAGATATATATTCAGGGGTGAGATTGCTGGATCATATGGTAACTCTGTTTTTAGTTTTTTTTTGAGGAACCTCCATACTGTTTTCCATAGTAGCTGTACCAACTTACATTCCCTTCAACAGTGTAGGAGGGTTCCCTTTTCTCCTTACTCTCTAGCATTTGTTTATTTGTAGCATTTGTTATTTGTTATTACTTTTTAATGATAGCCATTTTCACCGACGTGAAGTGAGATCTCAGTGTATTTTTGTTTTGCATTGCTCCTCTGTCCATGGAGTTTTCCAGGCGAGAATACTGGAGTGGGTAGCCATTCCCTTCTCCAGGAAGTCTTCCCGACCAAGGGATCAAACCTGAGTCTCCTGCATTGCAGGCAGATTCTTTACCATCTGAGCCACCAGGGAAGCCCAACAATGAATGATGTGGAGCTTCTGTTCATGTGCCTGATGCCCATCTGTATGTCTTTCTCCTTTGGGAAATGTCTAGCTCTTCTGTCCATTTTTCAATTGGGTTATGTGTTGTTTTGTTATTGAATTGTATGAGCTATGTGTATATTTTGGAAATTAAGCCTGTTAATCACATCATTTGCAGGTACTTTCTCCCATTATATAGGTTGTCTTTTTGTTTTGTTTACATTTTGCTTTACTATGTAAAAGCTTGTAAGTTTGATTAGGTCCCATTTATTTATTTTTACTTTTTTACTTCTATTGCCTTGACGGACTGACCATAGATAGGATTTATGTCAGAATGTTTTGCTTATGTTTTCTTCTAGGAGTTGTATGGTGTCATGTCTTATATTGAAATTGTTAAACCATTTTGGGTTTGTATTTGTGTATGATATGAGCGTGTGTTCTGATATTGATTTACATGTGGCTGTTCAACTTTCCCAATACTACTTGGCTGAGGAGACTTTTTCCCAGTGTATATTCTTCTCTCCTTTGTTGAAGATCAGTTGCCCATAGGTGTGTAGGTTTATTTCTGGGCTCTCCATTCTGTTCCATTGATTCGTATGTCTGTTTTTGTACCAGTACCGTGCCATTTTTATTAGTGTAGCTTTGTAATAATGTCTGAAGTCTGGGAGGGTTATGCCTCTTGCTTTGTTCTTTTTCCTTAGGATTACTTTGGTAATTCTGGGTCTTTTATGGTTTCATATAAATTTGAATATTATCTGGGAATTCCTTGACAGTCCAGTGGTTAGAACTTGGTGCTTTCACTGCCAGGTCCTTGGATTAAACCCCAATTGGGAAACTAAGATCCTGAAAGTTGCATGGCATGGCCAAAAGAATTAGGATGATTCCTTTTAGTTTGTGAAAAATGTCATGGGTAATTTGAAGGGATTGTGCTAAATAAATCTGTAGATTTCTTTGGATAGTATGACCATTTTAACAACATTAATTCTTCCAATCTAAGTACATAGGCTATCTTTCTGTGTCTTTGAATAATCTTTAATTTTCTTTATTCATGTTTTATAGTTTTCAGCATATAATGCTTTTACCTCCTTGGTCAGATTTATTCCTAAGTATTTTATTTTTTTGAATAAAGTAAAATTTTGTTTAAAAAGCAATTTTGTTTTAACATTCTCTTTGATATATCATTGTTAGTGTAAAAATGCAACCAAATTCTGTATGTTAATCTTATATCCGACTACCTTGCTGAATTCTTTTATCAGTTCTAGTAGTTTTTGTGTGGAGTCTTCAGAGTTTTCTATATGTAATGTCATGTCACCTGCATGTAAGGACAGTCTTATGTTTTGAGATAATTTTTATATGGTGTAAGGTAAGAGTCCATCTTTATTGTTTTGCATGTGGGTATCCAGTTTTTTCAGCACCATTTGTTAAAAAGGCTATTCTTTTTCTGTTGAATGGTCTTGGTACTCTTGTCAAAACCATTTGACTGTTAACCAAATTTTACATAGCTTCCTTTGTTTTAGTAGTCATTAAGGAAAGAGAGAAACAAGCTTCTGAGAATAGGGTACTATGAAATTATGACTTTCTGCTGCTTTTATAATTGTACTGTTTCATCTGTTATGCATATATGGTTTATTTGGTGGCATGCTAGTTAAGTCCCATTGATAGGCCAGGTTTTCCTAAACTATTCATTGAGCCACTTTATCATAATATTAGTATTATGACATCTCATACTTTTGATCTAGAAAAATGATGGGTGATTTCCAATTTTATCTTTCTAGAACGGATTTTTCTTATCTAGGATGGCAAAATAATTTCATAATAGAGTCCTAAATTGTGTCTGGACATGACCACATGCAATTTTCTATTACTTAGTGTTTCTACTTCTCTAAATCCATGCCCAGAAAATAAATAAGGTAATAGTTAACTTATTCTTAGATTGTATTGATATCAGATTAGACTTTATGCATGTTTTAGACTAAATATAGCTAATTTTTTACTATAACTGTTTTCTTTCTTTCTTTATTTCTTTTCCTGGCTGAATGTAGATAAAATTTCTTGGTTCAAATGTCAGCTGCCTAGATGAGAAACTACTTTTCTACAGTTTTAATTAAATGAGTCAATTAAATGAATCAGTTTTATTGACGGTTAAGACGGCTAGTTTAAAATTATATGCTTTGGCATTTGGGACACTTTCATCTGTAACTTTTTTCTAATGGTTATTTGGTTGATTCTGTTGTTAGCACTGTTGTTAGCACTGCACTAATTTTTTCATATGTTTATTGCTTTTTGGGCATGAGTTCCACAGGATATTCTCATAAACAGAATTTATTATATTCTGGTCCCATATAGTATATGAAACGGAAGCAAGCTATTAAAAATAATCTACCTAGCCTTTGGTTATCGGTGGCTTTTTTTAATCAAGAATGATTTACTTGCCTATTTTCAGAAGTGGGGTGAAATTAGTATTTGAACTTGAGCAAAAAGAAATATCCTACTGTGAGTCAGTTTTGCTTTATCAATATTGAGGCCTTTGTTTTGGCTGGGTGTGTGTATGTGTGCTCACTGGTTATTTCATGGTTGGTGCCTTTTAAGTAGTATATTTCTTTTCTTATACAAAAATGTTTTCTAATTTGAAAGTTAGCTACCAAATATACTTTTCAGTTCATTAAGTCACTCAGTCATGTCCGACTCTTTGTGATCCCACGATTGCAGCACGCCAGGCCTCCCTGTCCATCACCATCTCCCAGAGTTCACTCAAACTCACGTCCATCGAGTCAGTGATGCCATCCAGCCATCTTATCCTCTGTCATCCCCTTTTCTTCTGCCCCTAATCCCTCCCAGCATCAGAGTCTTTTCCAGTGAGCCAACGCTTCGCATGAGGTGGCCAAAGTACTGGAGTTTCAGCTTTAGCATCATTCCTTCCAAAGAACACCCAGGGCTGATCTCCTTTAGAATGGACTGGTTGGATCTCCTTGCAGTCCAAGGGACTCTCAAGAGTCTTCTCCAACACCACAGTTCAAAAGCATCAATTCTTCGGTGCTCAGCTTTCTTCACAGTCCAACTCTCACATCCATACATGACTACTGGAAAAACCATAACCTTGACTAGATGGACCTTTGTTGGCAAAGTAATATCTCTGCTTTTGAATATGCTATCTAGGTTGGTCATAACTTCCCTTCCAAGGAGTAAGCGTCTTTTAATTTCATGGCTGTAATCACCATCTACAGTGATTTTGGAGCCTCCAAAAATAAAGTCTGACACTGTTTCCACTGTTTCCCCATCTATTTCCCATGAAGTGATGGGACCGGATGCCATGATCTTCGTTTTCTGAATGTTGAGCTTTAAGCCAACTTTTTCACTCTCCTCTTTCACTTTCATCAAGAGGCTTTTTAGTTCCTCTTCACCTTCTGCCATAAGGGTGGTGTCATCTGCATACCTGAGGTTATTGATATTTCTCCCGGCAATCTTGATTCCAGCTTGTGCTTCTTCCAGCCCAGGGTTTCTCACGATGTACTCTGCGTATAAGTCAAATAAGCAGGGTGACAGTATTCAGCCTTGACGTACTCCTTTTCCTATTTGGAACCAGTCTGTTGTTCCATGTCCAGTTCTAACTGTTGCTTCCTGACCTGCATATAGGTTTCTCAAGAGGCAGGTCAAGTGGTCTGGTATTCCCATCTCTTTCAGAATTTTCCACAGTTTATTGTGATCCACGCAGTCAAAGGCTTTGGCATAGTCAATAAAGCAGAAATAGATGTTTTTCTGGAACTCTCTTGCTTTTTTGATGATCCAGAAAACGTTGGCAATTTGATCTCTGGTTCCTCTGCCTTTTCTAAAACCACCTTGAACATCTAGAAGTTCACGGTTCACGTACTGCTGAAGCCTGGCTTGGAGAATTTTGAGCATTATTTTACTAGCATGTGAGATGAGTGCAATTGTGTAGTAGTTTGAGCATTCTTTGGCATTGCCTTTTTTGGGATTGGAATGAAAACTGACCTTTTCCAGTCCTGTGGCCACTGCTGAGTTTTCCAAATTTGCTGGCATACTGAGCGCAGCACTTTCACAGCATCATCTTTCAGGATTTGGAGTAGTTCAACTGGAATTCCATCACCTTCACTAGCTTTGTTCATAGTGATACTTTCTAAGGCCCACTTGACTTCACATGCCAGGATGTCTGGCTCTAAGTGAGTGATCACATCGTGATTATCTTGGTCATCAAGATCTTTTTTGTACAGTTCTTCTATGTATTCTTGCCATCTCTTCTTAATATCTTCTGCTTCTGTTAGGTCCATACCATTTCTGTCCTTTATCGAGCCCATCTTTGCATGAAATGTTCCCTTGGTATCCCTAATTTTCTTGAAGAGATCTCTAGTCTTTCCCATTCTGTTGTTTTCCTCTATTTCTTTGCATTGATTGCTGAGGAAGGCTTTCTTATCTCTCCTTGCTATTCTTTGGAACTCTGCATTCAGATGCTTATATCTTTCCTTTTTTCCTTTGCTTTTCGCTTCTCTTCTTTTCACAGCTATTTGTAAGGCCTCCCCAGACAGCCATTTTGCTTTTTTGCCTTTCTTTTCCATGGGGATGGTCTTGATCCCTGTCTCCTGTACAATGTCACAAACCTCATTCCATAGTTCATCAGGCACTCTATCAGATCTAGGCCCTTAAATCTATTTCTCACTTCCACTGCATAATCATAAGGGATTTGATTTAGGTCATACCTGAATGGTCTAGTGGTTTTCCCTACTTTCTCCTACTTTTAAGTGCATATTAATTTTTTTAAATAAAATTATTTTTTAAATTTATGTAAAACTTAATTTCATGCTGCTACTGCTGCTGCTAAGTTGCTTCAGTCGTGTCCGACTCTGTGCGACCCCATAGACGGCAGCCCACCAGGCTCCCCTGTCCCTGGGATTCTCCAGGCAAAAACACTGGAGTGGGTTGCCATTTCCTTCTCCAGTGCATGAAAGTGAAAAGTGAAAGTGAAGTCGCTCAGTCATGTCCGACTCCCAGCGACCCCATGGACTGCAGCCCACCAGGCCCCTCCGTCCATGGGATTTTCCAGGCAGGAGTACTGAAGTGGGTTGCCATTGCCTTCTCTGGCTTAATTTCATGAGATGTTATCATATGGAAGAAGGGAGATATGTGTATAAAATATGGTGATGTTTTCTCTTAGTTTAAGCCATGGTTGGTATTTCAGCCATTATTATGGCTTCTACTTTTCTTATAAAGAAGATTGTTATTTTTAGAATACTGGTGCTTTTAACCTTGCTCCCATTACCTATTTAGTCTGATTTTATCTGTGTCCCTAAATTTTCTAGATCAAAATCTTAGAATTTCTGTTTTTCCATTTTCTTCATTCTTTTACATATAATTATAAAGTTAATGGGTTTTTCAGACTCTTTTAGTGTCTTTTCTTCTGTACAGCAAAGCCTTACTCTCTCATATTTGAACCATTACTGCAGCCTCTTCAAGAGTCTCCTTGAATACACTTTATTTTCTTAAAGTCCTGTATCATTGCTACTTCTACCAGTGAAACAGGCATGATGCTTTAAGAAAAGATACTTTATGAAATGGATACATTTAAGAAAATGGTTCTCTATTGCTTCTGGGATCCAGGTGTTGAAGAGTACCTGCAGTTTGACCCCAACTTGCTTTTCCAAGTCTTAATTCACTCTGTTCACTTTACATGAATTATCTGTTCTAACCCAACTACTTTGCATCTCTGAACATGCCTTGTGCTTTCTTTTTGTGCCATTTCTTCTATTTCTGCATCCTGTTTTGTGTTAATCAAAAATTTCTTCCGGGACTTCTCTAGTGATCCAGTGGTTAAGAGTCCACCTTGTGCGGTGCAGGAGACATAGGTTCAATCCCCGGTCAGGAAACTAAGATCCCTCATACCCTGCAGCAGCGGAGCCACAGATCCTGTGTGACACAGCAGAGACCCAGTGCAGCCAAATAAATAAATGAATAAATATATTTAAAAAATTGCTTCATATTCAAAGAATACATGAAATTTCAATTTTTCTGCAAAACTTTTCCTAATTACTGCTACTGGATATAGTCTCAACTTCTTTTATATGGTGTCTGGCATTATAATTTTTTTTTTTCACTTATTTCCCTTCCTGGCTACATTTTAGTCTCCTTGGAGGCTGAAGCTACATCTTATATTTCTTTGTAGCCAGAACAGTCCTTAGTACAATGCTTTAAGCATATTTGGAACTCAGTACATATTTAATTGATTAGTACCTATTTTAATTTAGGTAATTTTGATGTTGAAGATACAATTTGAAGATAGAATCAGTGAAATAGGCTGATAATTGGGAACCTAATTTAAATCTTTGCAAAAGAACTTATACTAAAACTTTATGGCACAGTGTTTCAAAATCAAGGGAGGAGTTGACCTTGTTAAATGTATATGTTCTGAAAATTGTGTTATAGATTAAAATAGAATAATAGATTAAGATGTGGTAGTGAAACTTAAGAAATATTTTCTTCTATATTTTGTTTTTACTTTAGTGGCGGCATGATTTTTTACATGGATGGATAAAAGTACCTGTGACTCATGAAACACAGGAAGAATGTCTTGGGATGGCAGTGTTAGATATGATGAGAATAGCCAAAGAAAAAAATCAAACCCCACTGGACATCTATAGCTCTATCAGGTAATTTTCTTATGCAAATCCATATAAGTATGACTAGTTATACTTTTTGTATAACTTATTTGTTTTTTTCCAGTTTGCCTGTATTTATTTTTTGGTGTTTTTAAAAAATTAAATGAAAAAAATTTAAAATTCCATAGATGCTTTAGGATTTTCAGAAGTTTCAAACAAATGATTTTGTATGTTATCGTAACAATCCTTTTTCCCTTCTACCTCTATAGAATTCCTCCTGCTTTCCCTCACCCCACCAGAAACCACTAGTTCATTTTCTGTATTTGTGAGTCTACTTCTTTTTTGTTATGTTTAATAGTTTGTTGTATTTTTTAGATTCTACATATAAGTGCTACTGTACACTATTTGTCTTTCTCTGTCTGGCATACTTCATGTAACATAATTCACTGCCAGTCCATCCATTTTGCTGCAAATGCAAAATTTCGTTCTTTTTTATGGCTGAGTTGTATTCCATTGTGTGTGTATATACCACATCTTGTTAATCCATTCATTTGTTAATGGACACTTAGTGTTGCTTCTATACCTTGGCAATTGTAAGCAGTGCTGCTTGAAAATTGGGGTGCGTGTATCTTTTCAAATCAGTATTTTTGTTTCTTTTGCATTTATCGGAGAAGGCAATGGCACCCCACTCCAGTACTCTTGCCTGGAAAATCCCATGGACGGAGGAGCCTGGTGGGCTGCAGTCCATGAGGTCGCTGGGAGTCGGTCGAGACTGAGCAACTTCACTTTCACTTTTCACTTTCATGCATTGGAGAAGGAAACGGCAACCCACTCCAGTGTTCTTTCCTGGAGAATCCCAGGGATGGGGGAGCCTGGTGGGCTGCCGTCTATGGGGTCGCACAGAGTCAGACACGACTGAAGCGACTTACAGTTACAGTTTGCATTTATACCCAAGAGTAGAATTGCTGTGTCATATGTTAATTTTAATTTTAATTTTTTGAGAAGCCTCCTTACTATTTTTCACAATGTGTACCAGTCTACATTCCTCCCTCACCAACATTTGATATTTGTATGATATTTTTTTAAATAATAGCCATTCTAGTGGGTGCAAAGTGACATCTCATTGTAGTTTTAATTAATTTGCATTTCCCTGATGATTAGCAATATTGAGCATCTTTTCATGTGCCTGATGGCCATCTGCATTTCCTCTTTGGGAAAATGTTTATTCAGTTCTTATGCCCATTTCTTAATTGGGTTGTTAGGCTTTTTGATGTTGAGTTATATGAGTTGAGAACTGACTTGTTGCAAAAGACCCTGATTCTGGGAAAGATTGAAGGCAAGAGGAGAAGGGGACAACAGAGGATGAAATGGTTGGATGGTATCACCAACTCTATGGACATGAGTTTGAGCAAGCTCCAGGAGTCGGTGATGGACAGGGAAGCTTGGCGTGCTGCAGTCCATGGGGTTGCAAAGAGCTAGACATGACTGAGTGAACTGAACTGAATCCTTTATCATTCATTTCATTTGCAAATATTTTATCCCTTTCAGTAGGTTGTCTTTTCATCTTGTTGATGGTTTCCTTTGCTATGCAAAAACTTTTAGGTTTAATTAGGTCCCATTTATTTATTTTTTCTTTTATTTTCTTCACTTTAAGATGAATACCAAAAAATATATACTGTTATGATTTATGTCAGGGTGTGTTCTGCCTATGTTTTCCTTGAGGAATTTTATAGTATGCAGTCTTACATTTAGACTTTTAATTCAAAATCCATTTTGAGTTTATTTTTGTACGCTTGACATATAAAATTATAAGATATTTAAAGTGTACATCTACCTATATATTGTAAAACTGTTCCCTCTTTATTAACATATCTATCATCTCACATAAATATTTCTTTATTCATTTATTGTGAGAACTTACATTCTACTCCTTTAGCAAGTTTCTGTTATATAATATAGTGTTATCAGTTATTGTCAGGTTTTACATTAGATCCTTAGGCCTTATTAATCTTATAATACATCCAGCAGATTCTTATACATGTGATCCACGGACTCCAAATTTTTCTTCTGCATCTTGAATTCTGACAGTCATGCCTAATACGATTTTTTGAAATTCTACTACTGTTGGCCAGCTTTAATGGCTATAAGACTTCTACTCCTTTTGAAGCTATATATGACTACTTTAAGGATGCTTTGATTTTTTTTTTGAAGTTTGAAGACTAAACATTTGTTTTACATATTATATATACCTACCAGATTATAAGTTTGAGGATGTCATGAATCTGGTTAAAATTCTCTTTATTCCTAGAAATCCTTCTCTCAGTAACTGGCTTTTGTCCCTCTTTTTATGACTGCCCTCATGTTAAATACCCAGTTTGCAGGTTATCAGTTTCTGTGTTTCCCTCTTTGGTTTTAGGTATTCTTGTTTTGTTTTCAAATGTCTGTTAGTCCTTAGTCCTATTAGTCCTTAGCTTATTAGTCCTTAATGCTACTACATCTAAGGGTGTAGGCCAGCCATAGGGAATGATTTCAGGAACTCACGGAAGTTATCTTAAAGATTCCAGTATCTAAAGAAAAAACAAAAATGTTTCTATTTTCCAGTAAGGCCTTGATCTTTATTAAAATCCAGACAAACACCTCTTAGGATAATAACTTACTCATTCATTTGTTCATTCATTTGTTCGTTCATTTATTCATTTAACAACTATTTGTTGAATATCTGCTGTAGCAAGACCATAGTAGAACATAGTGTCTTAGATGTTGTCAGTAGAAACTGAAGGAATTGAAAGGGACATAGTTGAAGAACAGAGAAGCTTTGAGCCATTGAAAATGAATTTTTAAATATGAAGCCAACTCTAGGCTTAAGCTATGGTGGAACATTTCTGCTGTGGAGACATGATATTGTCCAAAGTCTTGGCACATTATAGATTGTGGTTTCTTTGAGGTCAGGAATTGCATCATCTATTTATTCTTTTTCCTGCCTATTTAATCTGGTGTCCTAAAACCAGTAAATGTGTAGTAATTGTATTTCTTTGATTATCTTTACCAGAATATAAATGCATCTGCAGAATTCTGCTTCATCTTTCATTTACTTTTAAAACTGTATAGATACTAAACATTCATTATAAGATTCCATGATATTTTAAAACAGCTTTATTGAGATATAATTCATATAACATAAAGTTTCAGTTCAGTTCAGTTCAGTCGCTCAGTCGTGTCTGACTCTTTGCCACCCCATGATTGCAGCACGCCAGGCCTCCCTGTCTGTCACCAACTCCTGGAGTTCACTCAGACTCATGTCCATTGAGTCAGTGATGCCATCCAGCCATCTCATCCTCTGTTGTCCCCTTCTCCTCCTGCCCCCAATCCCTCCCAGCATCGGAGTCTTTTCCAATGAGTCAACTCTTCGCATGAGGTGGCCAAAGTACTGGAGTTTCCGCTCTACCATCATTCCCTCCAAAGAAATCCCAGGGCTGATCTCCTTCAGAATGGACTGGTTGGATCTCCTTGCAGCCCAAGGGACTCTCAAGAGTCTTCTCCAACACCACAGTTCAAAGTTTACTTGTTTTAATTGTACAATTCAGTATTAATTATTGAGTTATAAAGGTTCTTTATATATTATGAATACAAGTCTCCAGATGTAGGTTCTCATATCTATGATTTGCAAATGTTTTTCCTATTCTGTGGATTTTTTTCACTTTCTTGAAAATATTATTAGCAGCACAAGACTTTAAATTTTGAAGTAATCTATTTTTTCGTTTGTCTTTGTTACCATGACCTTTTAATATTAGGTAAATAATTTATCACTGTACTGAAGCAAGTCATGCCTGATTTGCTTGCCTTCTTAATGTAATTTAATTCCCTGATGTTTTCCAAATTTTCACTCGTTGCTTATTTCTGAAAAATAATCAAGGAACTCTACTTTTTGTTTAAGTTTTCGGGATTGATGGAAGAACAGGTGAATAATTTGTTTTCACCAAATGAAATAAGCTGCTTTGTTCCTAGAAATATCCAGTAGAGTATGCTTCTCTGTCTAGTATAATACATAAAATAATACATATTCTTTCCCAGACTTAAAAAAATACATGTAAAATACATCTCTGTGTGTCTGTACCTGTGTATTAGATGCATCTATGTCTGTGAGGACAAGCCCTTGTGTCTACCTGTGTACCCGTGTCTGTGTGTTTGTGCATCTCCTTGTGCGTGTGTATGTATTAGATACTTAGCCATTGTTATGCCAGATCCTGATTGGGCATTGTGGTTTTGGTGTTGGAATACAGAAAGTAAAAGAAATGGATAAGAATTTTCTGTTTCATTCTTCATCTGCTCCTTGAAATCCTAGGTCTGCAAAAGGAAGAGAGCTAGACAATGAAAAGTGTTTAAAGGAGACCCTGGTTAATTTGTGAACACTAGACCAGGGCCAAGGCCACTTACATAGCAACGGAGGTATATGCCTCATATCACTAGACTCCTACACAGCTAAGCAGATACTAGAGTTTACAGTGGTCTATTCCAATTGTAGTAATAAGATGCAGATTTCATGTTATGGTACAAAAATAGTATGTAAGACAAGACTTAACTTCAGAAGCTTTTAGAGCCTGTGACTCACATAGTAAAGAATACGCCTGCAATGCAGAAGACCTGGGTTCAATCCAGATCATGAGAAAGATCCCCTGGAGAAGGGAATGGCTTCCCACTCCAATATTCTTGCCTGGAGAATTCCACAGACAGAGGAGCCTGGTAGGCTACAGTCTATGGGGTCGCAAAGAGCTGGACGTGACTGAGCGACTAACACTTAAAGTTTCAGTATAACAAAAGCATCAAGAATAATGTTTTCATGCTTCAGGAGTTAATAACTTTGTGACTTTTGAAAAAATTGTAGTGTTTCTAACAAAATCTAGCTAGTTCCCATCACAGATGACACCAAAGTAGATTCATTATATTCAAGAAACTATGCATTCTTATAGTATAGCAAAGGATGTATGTCTGTCCTTTATTCTAGGAATTAAAGTGGAAAAAATTTTTGTATTTTGTTATCTTAAACTCCTCTTTTGATTTCCACATAAGCTTTCAAAGCCTTGTTAAATCAAGTAGCACTGGTGTTTATGTAAATTGTAATCCATATTTAGTAAGGCTCTTGGTTTTAGCTAAAGTTTTTGATAGAAGAAGGTAAAGTAGGAAGTATTTGTATTCTGATTGTATTTTTAAACCTTTCAGTTTTTTTCTAAACTTACTGAGGCTCTCCTATATTCTATCCAGACTTTTGTTAAATTTTATATATTTTGTTCAGTTGCTCAGTCATGTCCAACTCTTTGCAACCCCATGGACTGCAACATGCCAGGCTTCCCTGTCCTTCACCATCTCCTAGAGCTTGCTCAAATTCATGTTCATTGAATCGGTGATTCCATCCAACCATCTCATCCTCCGTTGTCCCCTTTTCCTCCTGCCTTCAATCTTTGCTAGCATCAGGGTCTTTTCCAGTGAGTCAGCTCTTTGCATCAGGTGGTCAAAGTATTGGAGCTTCAGCCTCAGCATCAGTCCCTCCAATGAATATTCAGGATTGATTTCCTTTAAGATAGACTGGTTTGATCTCCTTGTAGTCCAGGGGACTCTCAAGAGTCCTTTCCAACACCATAATTCAAAAGCACCAGTTCTTCAGCGCTCAACCTTCTTTATGGTGCAGCTCTCAATCCATACATGACTACTAGAAAAACTATAGCTTTGACTATACGGATCTTTGTCAGTAAAGTAATGTGTCTTCTTTTTAATACACTGTGTAGGTTTGTCATAGCTTTTTTTTCAAGGAGTAAACATCTTTTAATTTCATGGCTGCAGTCACCATCTGCAGTGATTTTGGAGCCCAAGAAAATAAAGTCTGTCAGTGTTTTCCAGTGTTTCCACATCTATTTGCCATGAAGTGATAGGACTGGATGCCATGATCTTAGTTTTTTGAATGTTGAGTTTTAAGCCAGCTTTTTCACTCTCCTCTTTCACCTTCATCAAGAGTCTTTTACAAATGTATAATTGCCCTAAAAAGGAAGGGAATGTGACTTTTGAGATCTGAAAAATGAGTAGAATTTATTGGGTGGAGAGAGGTAAGTGATGGAGAGTAGAGGCTCATGGAAGAGGCTTTGCAGCAGAAAGAAACGTGGGGAGGATGAAGAGAGTCAGTATGGTTAGAGCTCAAAGAGTTAGTAGGTGATGAGGCAGGGGATGGACCATATAGAACCTAGAGGCATGTTGATAAGGTTAAGAACACTAGGAAACTATGTAAGAGTGTTGCCTGTGTGCTCAGTTGCTAAGTTGTGTCCAACTCTTTGCAACTTTGTGGATTGCAGCTGGCCAGGCTCCTCTGTCCATGAGATTTCCCAGGCAAGAATATTGGAGTGGGTTGCCCTTTCCTTCTCCAGGTTATCTTGCCAACCCAGGGATCAAACCCATGTCTCCTACATTGGCAGCTGGATTCTTTACCACTGAGCCACCAGTGAAGCCCTATGTAAGAATATTAAAGCAAGGATTTAATACATAGAAGATTCCTATGACAACAGAGTAGAAAACTAATTAGAGGGCTGAAAGAGAAAATGGAAATGTGGGTCACCTAGAAAGTAAGATCATTGCAGTAGTTTCTCTAGGAGTTGCAGTTGAATGGGTTAATAATAAGAAAAGTGGGCAAATTAGAGAAATATTTAGAAGGGAAAATCAAGGGAAGATGGTGACAGATTGAATAATGGGGATTGGTGGGGAGGTTATGTAAAGAATGATTCACGAGTTTCTGGGGATTGTGGAAATAGAGGATCTTTAGTGCAGTGTACTCAGATAGGGAATGCTTTAGGAGAATCTTTTAGGGGAGGACGTTATGGGGACTCATGAATTTGGTTTGCTGTGTTGTTTGAGGCACTTTTTGAGACATCCACATTATATGGGTAAATTGACTTGACTATGGAGGATTATGTCTGAAGCTTAGAGGTCTGGGCTAGAGCTAGAGATATCAGAGTCATTTGTATCTAGACTGAAAGAAAGTATAGATAAGAAAAGAAGAGGGCCCATAGTTAAGTCTTGAAGAATTCTAACAATTATCACCAGCTAAAGGGGATTGAGCCTGTAAGAAGACTGGCAAAGTAGCCAAAGAAATGGGATGAAAATCAGGAAAGCTAAGGGAAGAAAGTATCAAAGAGAGAGAGATTAACACTGTTAGATGCTTCTGAAAAATGGCAAGTAAAATGAACAAGGAATTTGGTTTCAGCAACATTCCTTGATCTTAGCAAGAGTGGTTTCTAGATAATGATGGAACAGAAGCCAGACTGGAGTGAGTTAAGGAGTAAAGGGAAGGTGAGGAAATGACATTGGCTATATGAACTCTTAAAAAGAAGCCAGATAGGCTGTGGCTGGAGAGAGATGAAGGATAAGGAGATTTTATATTTAAGATGGGAAAAACATTAATGTTTTTAAAATTTGTGGTTAGAAGATAAGTAATAAATAGAGTAAAATTCCCCAGAGGGTAGAGGTAAGTATATATCAAAGAAATAACTTTAACAGATTTATACCTTATTTATTGTAATAGGTGGGAAGGAAGAAAGAATGAGTGCACATGTATAAGGTTTACTAGCAAGATACTGTTGGAGAAGGCAATGGCACCCCACTCCAGTACTCTTGCCTGGAAAATCCCATGGACGGAGGAGCCTGCTAGGCTGCAGTCCATGAGGTCTCTAAGAGTTGGACATGACTGAGCGACTTCACTTTCACTTTTCACTTTCCTGCATTGGAGAAGAAAATGGCAACCCATTCCAGTGTTCTTGCCTGGAAAATCCCAGGGACGGGGGAGCCTGGTGGGCTGCCATCTATGGGGTCACATAGGGTCAGACACAACTGAAGCGACTTAGCAGCAGCAGCAAGATACTGAGGGAGTTCTGCTTAGAGAAGCTTTTTTTTTTTTTTTTCCCCTTTTTTTTCCCCTAAGAAAAAGATAAAGTCGTTTTTGATAATAAAGAGAAATGTAGCTGAGGTGTAAGACAGAAGAGAAGTAGGAACTTTAAGAATATCAGAGATTTGACATGGTTGTGGGACTTGGGAAAATTAGTTGAAAAGAGAAATGTCATAAAAGTGATAGTAGTGATAAAAGCCTATTTGAAATTTGTGATTATGAATTTATAATGCAACCCATCTACCTTGTCAAATGACTCTTCCCAGCAGCTTTGGCTACTTGAACACAAGACTGATATCTCCATAAGGGGATTAGGGTAGAGCAGGGAAGGAAAGAAAGCAGTGGTGTGCTGCTAAATGTTTAATAACAGTTCTTAGAGAAAAAAATATCTGATTTGTTTGTAACTTTTGCTGATATGCATGGTTTAAATACCATGTATCTGTGGCCAATTTCAAAGTAGCAATCTGAGATCACCCAATGCAGAGTTGAAAAGAGATGAGTAGCAAACCCTTTCCATCACTCAGATATAACCTCAAAAGCACATATAGTAGTAAAAATGTATAAATAAATAAATAATGTAAAATAATTAGGAAGTGATGCCTTTTGAGTATTTATTGTCTATATTTAAATATAATTTATTTGCAATTTTATTTAATTTAAAATTTAATGATGGCTCTATAACAGTACAAAATAATCATTAAAATATAATAATCCCTCATCATTAGGTAGTTCCAGCACTCAGGTACGCATAGTACAATGTGATAAGTGGTTAATTATGGAGCAGTGCACAGAATGCTGTCAGACAAAGGGAATAGCATCTAACATGGTTATAGAGATCCAGTTGTGCCTTCAGAAATAAAATAGTCTTCCTTTTTCAGACACTTGAGCAGAAGGGAAGTAAGTTATCTTCCTTCCTTAGGATATTTTACATAGAGATGGAAGTACAAAAGATTCAGAACATTTCCAAATAGAATTGTTTTTATTGCAAAGGGATTAATAGATATCGAAGCTGACCTGAGAGAATAATGCACACAAAAGAACTATGTTTGCCTAGTGAGTATCAGTAATATCTAACAAAATGTAGCAATTTCCAGAATTCAGATAAATTTTATAGTATTATAGGAAAGATAGGCCAAAATGGTGTATATAAGATATCAGAGAAATTTTTAGAGATTCCAATATTAACTAGACTCCGTCTTCATTTCTTTAGGGGAAAAAAATTAACTTCTCCTTCTCTAAAATTTTATGACAACTCAGAATTTGTAAAGGCATTCACATCATCAAATAAAACCTTAAGGTTCCTGTACTATATGGATGGTGACCTTTTTCATTTGACTATTGTGCTATTTACTTATTATGGAGAAGAGTGGTATCTTCTAATTTTATTTTGTTTCAACTTGTTTTGCTCTTGTGTGTATTCTTTATTATCTCTAGCTACAAGACATTTTTGCCAAAATGTGTTCGAGCAAAGATCCAAGAGTATCATATTTTGACAAGGAAGAGAATAAGGTACAGATTTCGCAGATTTATTGAGCAATTCAGCCATTGCAAAGCCACTGCCAGAAACTTGAAACTTAAGTATCTTATAAATCTGGAAACTCTTCAGTCTGCCTTCTACACAGAGCAATTTGAAGTAAAAGAACCTGGAAGAGGTCCTTCAGGTGAGGAGATTTTTGCAACCATTATAATAACTGGAAACGGTGGAATTCAGTGGTCAAGAGGGAAACATAAAGAAAGTGAGACACTGACAGAACAGGTAATCTTCAATGATACGTTCTCGTTCTTTGTTAATTTAAGTAGAATGGCAATAGAAGCAAAGTACTTTTAGTCATTTGGAACATGGTCTTGCACTACTCTCCTTCCGTTGATATAAGTGAAAGTTTTTAATAGTGTGACACCAGCAAGATCATAGCTATGGTTCTTTTCTCATTGTTCTTAAATGGCATATTGTTTGTTTTCTATGACAAAATAGTTAGTAATGGTGTTCTCTTTTAATTTTTGTTTTTTAAAATTCTGAAGTATTTACAGGAGACTTTGAAAATACAGATGGTGTTCTTATAGGTTCAAAAAGGCTTACATTCTAAAAGTGATTTTTAAGGTTGTTTTGCTTCTTTTTTTTTCTTTTACTGTTACTGATAACTGGAAGCACAATTATGAAATTCAGTTAGAAAAAGATTAGTTTTTATTGATTTTATGATATTGCATACTTGTTAAATACTTCTTTAAGTTTGCTTTACAAGTTTTAAGTTTGTTCATGCGTATATTCTTCTTAGGATGTTATCAGATACTTATTTATTTTTTTATTTTAATTATTTGGTAAACTGAATTTTCTGGTAATGGTTTCTACTAATGTTGATTGGATTGAAGGGTACTATAGCACACTTTAGATTCCTGGCACCCTTTAATCCTCTCATTTTTAAATTCAAAACAAGATACAGTGTAGTCTTAGGGCTATTACTGGGAGAGAGAATCTCATTTAATGCTTATCTATTGCTGTCAATACTTTTAAAAAGAATTTGGAATGAAAAATTATAAGTTTTGTTTTAAAATGGCTCCATAAATTCAACCTATTTTTAATATTAACTGCTCTTAATTACAGGATTTACAGTTGTATTGTGATTTTCCTGATATTATTGATATCAGTATTAAACAAGCAAATCAAGAAGGCGCAAATGAAAGCAGAATTGTAACTATTCATAAGCAAGATGGTAAAAGTCTAGTAAGTTTGCTTTATCATTATATAATGGTTATGCTTTATGGTTGTCAGAAATAAGTATTTCAGAATCTTAATACCTAAGATGTTCTCTTGTAGGGATTTTGATTATAATTTTAAATAGAGCTGTAACATCAATTTAGAGCTGTAAACATCAATTTAGTAAGCTTTTTGATTACATCTAGTTCTTTGTATCACTACCAACACCATTTCCCCAAAGAATGTCTTGTATATTAATGTATTTTTCAGTCATTTTCATAATTAGCAAAGCACCAGTTACTTCCTGCCCTCTCCTCTCCCACCCCAACCCCAGTTTTGCTCGTTCCCTGTTGTAATGCTCCTTCCTGTCTATACAGTCTACCCTCTATATCCATGAGTTCCATATCCACAGATTCAACTATCTGCAGATTGAAAATATTCAGAGAAAAAATTCCAGAAAGTTCTAAAAAGAAAACTTGAATTTACCATGTGCAGACAACTATTTGCATAGCATTTATATTGTATTTATAACCATTCACATCTCATTTACATTATATGAGGTATTATAGAGACGATTTAAAGGATATGAGAGGATATACATACTTTATATGCAGATACTGCATCATTTTATATAAGGAACTTGTGGATTCATGGATTTTGGTATCTGTGGAGGGGAGACAGATCCTTGAGCCAATACCATGCAGATATAAAGGAATGGAGGGATAACTGTATAATCTTTTTTACCAGTAGAGGTGTGCGTAATTCTATCATATTGCCTATTTATATAACAAATTGTGAACCAATCCCAGGTAATCCCTATTTGAACTGTGAGGCATGTTTGATTATAAAAGATTAAACTTTTTTCTGTTTAAAGTAGCTTCAGAGGGAGTTCCCCGGTTGTCCAGTGGATTGGACTGTGTGCTTCCACTTCAGGGCCATGGGTTTGATCTCTGGTCTGGGAACTAAGAGCCCACATGCTGCCGAGCCTGGGCTAATAATAATAATAAGATAAAACAGCTTCAGACATCCTACTTATTTTAATTGAAAGGAAGAAATGAATTCCTTTGTACTGTGCTCTTAAACTACTTATTTTTCTGGCTCTGTTGTTTTCTTTTTAACTCAGATATTTCTTGTACTTTTGGCTTAAATGTCATATTTATTTTGTAATTTAAATATCTCTCTGTCTTATCTCTCTGGCCATTTTAGGGTTATATGACCAAAATTCTAAAACTTGTAATTCACTTTGATCAGCATGCTTTCCTGTTCTTAGGTATTAATCCTTTGTTGCACAGGTTTGCAATTCTTCATGTCATTGTTTATGGTATCTTTTATAGGAATCATTTTTATAACCTGTGTTAACTAAATATTTTTTATAGTTCAAATACCTCACACAGTTCTCTCCTTATAATTTTTGACATAAGTACATATTCTCTATTCTCATTGTGACTAATATTGTTCTTTGCTGAACCAGGCATTATACCATGATCACATTTTCATTCTTATATGTACAACTTTTTGTTTTTCTGCAAGTTGATTGTTCCTTCAATTTCTTTTAGTATTTCTAATTCATACCAACTTTTGTATCAGACTAGATATAGATAGGTTTCTAATTGAGATGACTGGAATATTTGTCTAATGGGTGTATTGGGAAATACAATATAATTATGGGTATAGAGTGGACTGTAACTGGAAAAGCATGGTAAACCCATATTTGAGAGGGTCTCAAATATCAGACACAAGAATTTGTAATTCAAAGTGTATAACTTGGAGCCATAAAAGACATTTGAGCAATCGCAAAGAAAAGTAATTTAGAAGAATTACCTGATAACATGCAGTGAAAATAAATTTCTTCTTTTTCTTTTCTCCTCCAAGGAAATTGAGCTTAAGTCATTAAGAGAAGCTTTGTCTTTTGTGTCATTAATTGATGGATATTATAGATTAACTGCAGATGCACATCATTATCTTTGTAAAGAAGTAGCACCTCCAATGGTGCTTGAAAATATACAAAGCAACTGTCATGGCCCAATTTCGTGAGTAATACTGACTTTTAAAGTAAAAAAGTAATAACAAGGTATTTATAAAGAATATTTTACACAACAGAATGATAAACCTAGGTTTAGGAAGTTCAGGAAAAGAAATATTATCTTGATCGGACTGAAATTATTTTTCTTTTAACAAAATTCTATTTCCAATCAGATTATATAACAATAAGAATTATTTAGATTATAATCTACCATCTATATTCCAGTCTATAGTACTAACTCGTTGTATAAGTTTGATATTTAGTACTCTCAGTTAAGTTCAGTCACTCAGTTGTGTCTGACTCTTTGCGACCCCATGAATTGCAGCACACCAGGCCTCCCTGTCCGTCACCAACTCCCTGAGTTCACTCAAACTCATGTCCAGCGAGTCGGCGATGCCATCCAGCCATCTCATCCTCTGTGTTCCCCTTTTCCTCCTGCCCCCAATCCCTCCCAGCATCAGAGTCTTTTCCAATGAGTCAACTCTTCGCATGAGGTGGCCAAAGTATTGGAGTTTCAGCTTTAGCATCAGTCCTTCCAATGAACACCCAGGACTGATCTTCTTTAGAATGGACTGGTTGGATCTCCTTGTGTTTAATTAATTCTTCGGTATTAATTTTTTAAAACCGTCCTATTTATGTTTCATTAATTTGGAAATAATGTGGAGGAGCCACAATGCAAAATTTGATAATCATCCTTATTTTTGAATAATCCAACACCTTCTACTGAAAGCTTTGAACACAAACTGTATCTGATGTCCATCTTTCTAGACTAGTGCTCTGCAGTATGTGATGGAAATGAAATGTTCTATATCTGTGCTCTTTAGTAATTGCTACTAGCCACATGTGGCTATTTAATATTTAGAATGTTTCTACTGCAACCAAGGAACTGAATTTTTAATTTAATTTTAATAGCTTTACAGTTGACCCTTGAATAACACAGTATGTTAATCCACATATAACTTATAGTCAGTCCTCCATATCTGTGGTTCCTTGATATCCTTGAGTTCAAACAACCACAGACCAAGCAGTAGTATAATCTTTACTACTGAAAAATACCTGCATATACGTGGACCCTTGCAGTTCAAACCCACACTGTTCAAGGGTCAACTGTGAAGAGCTTCATGTGGCTACTAGCCAACATATTGACCCACACAGTTGTAGACCTTACTTTAGCACTAGATAAAACCAGCTATCATGAACATCTGTTCACCCCAAGTAGAAGTTATCTCTCAACCAGAATGTGTTTTATGATTGGCACCAGGTTTGAAGGCGGAGAAGGCCAGTGGCACCCCATTCCAGTACTCTTGCCTGGAAAATCCATGTACCGAGGAGCCTGGTAGGCTGCAGTCCGTGGGATCCCTATGAGTCAGACACGACTGAGCAACTTCACTTTCACTTTTCACTTTCATGCATTGGAGGAGGAAATGGCAACCCACTCCAGTGTTCTTGCCTGGAGAATCCCAGGGACGGCGGAGCCTGGTGGGCTGCCGTCTATGGGGTCTCACAGAGTCTGACGCGACTGAAGCGACTCAGCAGCAGCAGCAGCAGGTTTGAAGGATTTGAGCAGAAGAAACAATCTGGGATTTTGAGCATATGTTTTTTACCTTAGTGGAAGTATTAGTTGCTCAGTTGTGTCTGACTCTGCTACCTCATGGACTGTGTCCCTCCAGGCTCTTCTGTCCATGGGATTCTCCAGGCAAGAATACTGGAGGGATTGCCATTCCCTTCTCCAGGAGATCTTCCCAACCCAGGGATCAAACCCGGGTCTTCTGCATTGCAGGCAGATTCTTCACAGTCTGAGCCACTGAAGAAGCTTTTTTACCTTAACCTATCTTTAAATATTTGAGAAATCAGGTCCTGACTGAAATTCAAGACTGATTTGACCTATACCTAATGTCTGTTTAAGAAGTATGATTGTGAGAATTCCCTGGTGATCCAGTGGTTCTGTCTCCGTGCTTCCACTGCAGGGGGCATGGGTTTGATCCTTGATCAGGGAACTAAGATCCCACATGCTACTCAATACAGCCAAAAAAGAAGTATGGTTACTATGAAAAAGTTGCATTATTTGAACATTCTGTAATTTACATATTCAGTATTTTGAAAACTCCTGCCATTCATTCATTCATTCATTACCCATTTTTTCATTTATTTGTAGAACATTTACTAAGTACCTGATATGTATCAGGTGCTGGTTTATATATGAGAAATACAGTGATAAGTAAAACAGAGATAATTCTTGCTTTCATGTAGATTACATTTCTTTCAATATATACAGCTTCAGTTAAACATATAGCAAATTTTAAAAAATTAGTAGTCTTTGTTGCTTGCCATTGGTCTTCTATTAGACTTTGATATTATATTAAATATTAAATATACTCATAAATTTTTATATTAGTAATGGCTGTGATGGAAGAGACAAGTGTTTTATGATACACTGTTTGTATAGTTAAATGAAGTTTTGAGTACGGTTTTTAAAATACTAAATTTGAAATTGGAAGGCAGAAAAGTCAAAGGAATGAGTTGTGTTCTTTATGATTTTGTATGTCTTATGATACCTTATGTTTTTAAAGCAATATAATTGCTCCTTGAATCAATGTGAACTTATTGCAGAATGGCTTGGTACTTAAGTATTTTTCCTTGCAAGATTATTGGTAAAAGTATAAAGTAGAGGAGACTTATAAAAATTCTTAGAGTTTTAGATTTGACTTTTGATCTTTTAGATGACACTTTGGTTGTAATGTCATGGTTCTTACTACATTATCATTCAAATTATTTCTTTACCTTTAGAATGGATTTTGCTATCAGTAAACTGAAGAAAACAGGTAATCAGACTGGACTCTATGTACTTCGATGCAGTCCTAAGGACTTTAATAAATATTTTCTGACTTTTGCTGTTGAGGTTAGTATGACATAATTAATGGTAATATGTTTATTTAGTGCATGTAATTCCCCTTTGATAATATCTACTGTATTTCCTTTTTAATGCTCCAAATGATAGTTCTGGATATGATAACTAGCAATTAAGTAAGCTTAATTTACCTCAGGAATTCTTTATAAATAAACAAAATATAACTCCTAGGATTTAATGTTAAAAATTATTTGTAATATCTTAGTATCTTTTTATCTGGATTTTTTTGTTTGAGTATTACCAGTATGTCTGATTTCATCACATCTTTTGAAGTCTCTTTTGTCACAAAAATGGAAACCTTTACCAAAACGTGTAGAACAAAACAAATTAGAAGTAAACTTTCATTTTACTGGTAACGGTTATAGAATTAGAGCAAAATAGGGTAATAACAAAGAAAAAGACATTGTACTTTTAACTGGTGGTTTTTCCAATATTAAGAATAATGATCTACAATGTACACTTTAAGTGTAATACTGTAATGAAATCTCACTGTTAATACAGACCATTTTGGATCTCAACTAAAATTATTTATTGTGCAAAATTATATAAGATATACTATCACTTATAAAGCAATTTCATGGTATAAATCTTGAGAAACTTTATAGCTGCTTCCAAAATTTATCATACTTTTTAAAAGTAGAGACTATAAGAATTGTGTTATTATTTTAATTTTTATAAAAAACAATCATATTTAACATATGTAAAGTGGATTAATTGTCCATGAAAATATAGAAAGTAGGTTGCTCCATGACTTTAACATTGTAAAATACTGATAGTCTATCCTAATTCACAGTCTATTATATTCAATTATCAAATCAAAATGTGTATATTTTTATGTTTACTGTATTAGTCTAGTGTAATATGAGGGCTGTATATTAGGGAGCATATGATATAACCCTGCTTAAGAAATTTATCTTTTTGTAAAACAAAAATGAAGTATACCAAAAAATATTAAATTGAGCATTGTTTATTATACAACATTATCCAGTGTAAGCAAATAAGACAATAAGAGAAGGTTTACAATGATTAAAATAGGTCCTTTAGGGTAGGAAGGACTTGAGACTGACCAGAGATGAGTTGATTTTATAAAAAATGATTGTAAGTTGATTGAATATGTTTTTGGCAGATTGAATATGTTTAAAAATAGATGGATGAGAAGTACAGCACATAAGACAAACATTGAAAAACTGAATATTATCAGAATTGCCATATTAGAGATAATTATACAAATACTGTAATGGCACAGAGAAACAGGTCATCACCTTTGCCTGTGGAATGGAGTAAGTGTTGTTAGGGAGGACCTCACAGAAAAAGTGAAATTAAACTGAGTTTTAAGAATTAAAGACATTGCTCAAAAGGAAAGGATGTACATTCTACAGAGAGATAGCACTTACAGTTTTCAAGGCATAAAATGGCATGGCATTTGCTTTAAATTTTGTAAGCCACTCAATAAGCTAAAACATGGATTATATGTTGAGAGTGGCAGGAGTTAAGGTTGGAGATGGAGGCAGAAGCCAACTCATGGAAGGCCTATTGTGCTAAAATCGTTTTATACTATGTCTTGTAAATGTGGAAGGTTCTTAAGGATGCTATTATTATTGTTTACTATTATTGCTTTCTTCCTTGCCTTTCAATAAGCCACATTTATAGACTAGGCAGTTGCAATTAGATGCCTTTTTGAGGCATCTAACACCTTGGTCACCTTATGCTGATACTACGTTAGGATTCATGGTTCAAGTGTTCTGTTGGTTGTTTTTGTGATATCCTTTTTGTCACAGTAATCACTATGATGTCCATTGTGATTTTTCCTCCCCTTTCTTTATAATTAAACTTACATAGCGAGAAAATGTTATTGAATATAAGCACTGTTTGATTACCAAAAATGAGAATGGAGAATACAACCTCAGTGGTACTAAGAAGAACTTCAGTAATCTTAAAGATCTTCTGAATTGCTACCAGATGGAAACTGTTCGCTCAGACAGTATAATTTTCCAGTTTACTAAATGCTGTCCCCCAAAGCCAAAAGGTAAAATAGTTTTCTAGTTATTTTTAAAATACTGGTCTTGGGTGTTGTATTTGGTGGGCGATATCTTTGGTATACTGATTTCACAAGAAACAGGAGAGAAAAAGCTCCAAAAACAATGAATTTTTTCCTCATATGTTGTACAAGCATCCTCTAATAGAATTGTTCAGTTTGGTTTGGGTTGTCTATAAGTGACTTAAAATTGTATAATGCTAAAATTTATTTTAAGAAATAATAATTTCATAGGATCAATAAGCTACTTATTTATTGAACTGAAAGACCTCACAACCAAATTCTCATGTTATTCTGAATAAATACTTTTAGATCCTTTTAGAATCTTAATTTCTTTTCAATTATCTTTTAAAATGAAAATAGTAAGATTAGAAACCTCTTGAGATAACAGGCATATTAAAATTCCTGAAAAATTGTACTAGTTAAGAAAATGATTATAATTTTGCATATAATAACTGGTTAGAGTACATCAGACTTCAATGAAAAAACTCCTAAAATAGTTTTCCATGGAAAAATAAAAAGGAACAATAAGAGGCTGTTAAGCATTTCTTTTATATAGGACACATTTTATTTTATTCCTTTAGAGCAATTTATATTCTCAGTGTGTTTTGATTTTATGTATTTTTTTTTCATTCATTCTATCCTTTTTTTAAACAGACAAATCAAACCTTCTAGTCTTCAGAACCAATGGTATTTCTGATGTACCAACCTCACCAACTTTACAAAGGCATAATAATGTGAACCAAATGGTGTTCCACAAAATTAGAAATGAAGATTTGGTATTTGTAAGTCAATGGATGCTGATTATTGTCTTTCTGTCTTTTTAAAACAACTGTTTTTGTCTTTTTAAACAAATGTTCTTCATTTTCTACCCCGCATTCATTCACATGACATTTAGAACTATTTTATTATAACCTATGTTATAAAAATTTTATAGCAGTTCAGATACTTTCATTTCCTGTGAATGTGTGATACCAAATGAGTTAATTATTTTAAGAATTGAATTGTATTCTCTTTTGAGAAATTTTTAAAAAATTAAAAATTAAAAGTCTTCTGAAAAAGTATCTTAATTCTCAGGTTCTCAAGAAAGTAAGGGAAATTCAAAGAAGGTACTGAAAACAGTAGTAACACATAAGAGCTCATGTTTGGCCACAGGACATTTTGGGAAATTAGGATTATTCTCACTAATCAAGAGAACTAAGAGAGAAAAGCAGTACCAAAAAAGGGCCAAGTCTTGAGTTCTATACAAGACAAGGAGTTAAAAGTAAGGCTATCTGTGAATAAAGCCAGGATTCTTAAGTAAATGGATCCTCAGTGAAACAGTATATGGATTGTGAAAAATTTATCCACTAGCAAAAAGAGAAAAAGAATGTTGTCTGTTTTAGTTGTGCTCTTAAGTTAGGAAAAAGTTCATCCTGAGAATTTGTAATTATAAACTTTTGAATTAAAGTTTATACCACCTGCATGGTTTGAGAAACCCTAAGCCAATAAATTGAAGAACTAAAGAACCTCTTGATGAAAGTGAAAGAGGAGAGTGAAAAAGTTGGCTTAAAGCTCAACATTCAGAAAACTAAGATCATGGCATCCAGTCCCATCACTTCATGGCGAATAGATGGTGAAACAATGGAAACAGTGGCTGACTTTATTTTTCTGGGCTCCAAAATCACTGCAGATGGTGACTGCAGCCATGAAATTAACAGATGCTTACTCCTTGAAAGGAAAGTTATGACCAACCTGCTGCTGCTGCTAAAAGTGAAACTGAAGTCGCTCAGTTGTGCCCAACTGTTAGCGACCCCATGGACTGCAGCCTACTAGGCTCCTCCGTCCATGGGATTTTCTAGGCAAGAGTACTGGAGTGGAGTGCCATTGCCTTCTCCATATGACCAACCTAGACAGCATATTCAAAAGCAGAGACATTACTTTGCCAACAAAGGTTCGTCTAGTCAAGGCTATGGTTTTTCCAGTGGTCATGTATGGATGTGAGAGTTGGACTGTGAAGAAAGCTGAGCACAGAAGAATTGATGCTTTTGAACTGTGGCGTGGGAGAAGACTCTTAAGAGTCCCTTGGCCTGCAAGGAGATCCAGCCAGTCCATCCTAAAGGAGATCAGTCCTGGGTGTTCATTGGAAAGACTGATGTTGAAGCTGAAACTCCAATACTTTGGCCACCTGATGCGAAGAGCTGACTCATTGGAAAAGACCCTGATGCTGGGAAAGATTGAAGGCAGGAGGAGAAGGGGACAACAGAGGATGAGATGGTTGGATGGCATCACTGACACGATGGACATGGGTTTGGGTGGACTCCGGGAGTTGGTGATGGACAGGGAAGCCTGGCATGTTGCAGTTCATGGAGTCGCAAAGAGTTGGACCCAACTGAGCTACTGAACTGAACTGAACCCAATAAATTAAATTAAAATAATAGGTGGTACTCCTTTAGTAACACCTTGTGGTGGTCGTCAAAAGCAAATATAAAATCTTTCTGGAAGGATATCCTCTTAATGTAGGCCACCTAAGATTCCCACAGATAAAATGACTCCAAACATGAGCTTTAAGCTGAAAATTTAAAAACATATGGAGAAGTAGTAATCCAAGATTAAGCAAGAATCAGCAGACCAACAGGCATCAAAATTATATCTAAGAGCTTCATAGACTTTTCAGATAGAAGCTATAAAGTACACATTTATATGTTTAAACATTAAAAAGGAGTTGAAAACAAGGGAAAAACCCAAGATAGTATCAACATAGCCCAAAAAGATTTGGGGGAAAAAGTACAGAAGTGGAAAATATACTCATTGACATTTAAAAAGGGACAAAGTAAAAGGCAGATTATTCATAGTTGAAGAGAGAACTACTGAATTGAAAGATCTGAAAATCATTTAAATGCTGCAGATAGGGAGAGAGAAATGGAAATTATGAAAGAGAGCTTAAGGGACATGAAAAGTAGAATGAGAAAGACCAAACTGATATCTGAATTCCTTAAGGAAACAATAGATAGAATTATTCAGAATTACAAAGATATGAATCTTATGTGAGTAACAAGAAGCAGGGAGTTGCTAGGTAACCTGACTAACATTGCAAAACTAATAATAATAGAGTGCAGGCAGCCCTGCTTCAGATTGCAGGCTTTCAATTATTCTGCAAGGGTATATAGGAAGCACTAGTAATAGTAGTAATAGCTAACACTTAATTCAGCATTTACTCTGTTGTGGACTGCACTAAGTGCTATTGTGTATTTTTTCATTTATTGTTCATGAGAGTTCTTTGGAAAAATAATCATTATCCCCATTCTTCAGATGAGGATACCAAGATATTCTTTCTTTCTATTCTTTCTGCAGTATAGAAAGATTAAATGGCCTGTACAAGGTCACACAAATAGTAAGTAGTAATAAAGAACAGGTCAGACATTCTGCACTATCAGGAAAGGCAAGCAAGGAAAGAGACTCACATGCAAATAAATGTAGGTAACACTGACATTATAAAAAGTGTTAAAATTGATAATTATACCTAATTTAGGGCATTTAAGAACAGGGTGAAATCAAATTACACTTTGTTCTTTAATCTTTGTTTTCTGTGTTTTATTACTATGAAGAAAGCAGAATATAATTAATATGGAGTCTCAAATCCAGATTTGGTTTGTAAAGGAAATATTTGCTCATGAATTTTTTTTTTTTTTTTAATTTTAATTTTATTTTCTTTTTAAACTTTACATAATTGTATTAGTTTTGCCAAATATCAGAATGAATCCATCACAGGTATACATGTGCTCCCCATCCTGAACCCTCCTCCCTCCTCCCTCCCCATACCATAACTCTTGTCATTGGACATATTTCCTAATTCCCACATCGTCCTCCATTCTTATTCATGCTTTCCTCTTTTTTTTTTTGGTTAAAGAATGAAAGCCTTGGCCAAGGAACTTTTACAAAAATTTTTAAAGGTATAAGAAGAGAAATAGGAGACTATGGTCAGCTGCATGAAACAGAAGTTCTTTTAAAAGTTCTGGATAAAGCACATAGAAACTATTCAGAGGTTTGTATATTCTTTATATAATTCATGTAGTTTATGATAGTTAAAATATGCTCTCATACACACAAAACACATTGATTCATGTGGCTTTTCAAATTATAATTTTTAAAAGTATATTTATCAAAGACCTTTCTGAGGATGCATTCTGTTGGGGCTAAAAACTAACAGAATTTTTTCATTGTAACTAATTTCCAAACTAATTTTTAAGTGTGGTGTTAAGTGTTTGATTACATCTTTGCATATATAATACTAAGGCAGTTGGTTTTAAAGTTAGCTCCCCAGAGCTTCCTGGGTTCCACAGGTTTCCTCTGTAATTTAATCTACTTTTTAAAAAAGTTTGAAGGGCAGTGTACTGAGGAACACTGTGTAGGTGAAATGTGGATGGATACCTCTGGGCATCATCTGAAGATGCTAGCCAGCAGAAATCCTGCTGCCAGTTGCCAGAGTCTTTAGCACAGTAATATATCACCAAACATGATGTAACATACATTTATGAACTTAAAATGTCTTAAAAGAAGTTAGTAAAAGATAATGTGAAACATACAAGCCAAAGAGTTGTTATAATCCAGAACTCCACAGTGTTGGTGATTGTGATCGTCAACAACCATACCCCGAAGTTCTAGGCAAAGTTTAGTTGAGTTAGAGTGATATTATCTGCCAGTCTCCTGACATAGGTGTTAGACTGTTTTATCTGCCAAGTCATCATTCTTAATTCTTTAGGAAGTGTTAATTGAAGCTCCCATCCATGTTTACTGCAGTTGCACATCACTGTCTCTGGTGTATGCAGCTGTATATATCTCTGTTCTCCACTCTGGCTGCTGTGGGTCTAAGACTGTTTATTTTGCATCATTCACATTGCCCTGTATCACGATTGGTCTTTCTCATTGCTCTTTCCTTAAACTAAGCTTAAATCAGGGGTTTCTTGGAAATGAACTCTAACATCAAGGTTGATGGAAGTTGCAAATCTAAAGGGACCAAAGCACATTGTAGTCTTGTATATAGTCCTGCTGAGAATAGAAGTTCATTTTTCTAATGAAAAATTAGAGTATCTTTCTGAACTGTGAATGCTTATAGACATGAAAGGTAATTCTTTTGCAACTTTTAATTTTTTTTTCTTTTCCTTAGTCTTTCTTTGAAGCAGCAAGCATGATGAGCCAGCTTTCTCACAAACATCTGATTTTAAATTATGGAGTATGTGTCTGTGGAGAGGAGAGTAAGTAAAACCACCAGCTTCCTTTCTGTTAATGTTATGTCTTTCAAAACATCCATTTTTATTTATATAGAAAATTTAATTTTAGGATCATAGTTGGCTATCAGTATAACTATAACAAATTAAATATTGTTGAAACACAAAACACTGTATTTCTTTTTTTTATTTATTAATATTTCCCATACTTTTTCATTTAGGGGAAAAGGAGAATATACTTCCTTACAAAGTTTGAAAACAGTGTTTTAGAGCATATAATCCCAGTTCTTTTGGTTTTATACTTATTTCATTGACTCTGTGATGCATTTTTTTCACATTAAAAGTATCTGAATGTGATATAATTGATGGTATTTCATAATTGACAATTTAAAAAATTTTGTAGTCCATAGTAATGGGACATAGGACAGTCAGTGGCTCATTGAAACTCCGAGATCTTTTTTTTTTTAATACTAATGTAAATTTCTCTGCAGTAAATTCTTTATTATTGATGTATGGATTATTCTCCAAATTAACCATGGGCAGCAAAACTTTCATAACATTTGTTTTAGTCACCCAGCAAGATCCAAAGGCGACTTTTGTCACCAAAAATTGTTATATACATATGAAAACTAATTTTAATATTAGTTGAAGCAGAGTCATAATTTGAGATTCATTCTATATATGATATTGTGTTTATATATAATTATTTAGACTTCTGCCTCTTACTGTTGTGAATAAACTAAAACTCCAAAATGCAGTAGTATATACCTGTTATGCTTTCTTTAAATTATTGAATTTCATGTAATTTAATTTCTTTACCTATAATACTCACATATAACTATAAATATATTTATAAAAGTTTAAAATTATATATATTTTCATTGTATTATATTTTAGCCTTATTATTATTATATTTTAATGCAGATATTCTGGTTCAGGAATTTGTAAAATTTGGATCACTAGATACGTATCTGAAAAAGAATAAAAATTCTATAAATATATTATGGAAACTTGAAGTGGCTAAACAGTTGGCATGGGCCATGCATTTTCTAGTAAGTAGTATATTCTTTTGTCAACTTACTATTTTACATTATGAAGCTGTGTGAAAGGATCTTGACCTGGGAACAAGAAATAAGTCTATAGATGCTGAGTTATTTAAAATAATCTGTGTCAGTTGGGGAAAGGGATTATTTTAGGTGTATATTTATGTGAAATAAATTTTGAAACAAGTAGTATTGTCATTCCATCAGTCTCTTAGAACTGCTGAAGGATAATCTGTAGTTTGTGTACCTTGGCTTTAAAGAATTGAATGAAAAATTATCCAAAAAAAAAAAAAAAAGAGCTATGGACAACATAAAAATCCTGTAGAAAGTCTCTTGTTACGATATTTGTAGGTAATTGGAAATTATGTCCACTGAGAAAGTAATATTGTCAGAAAAGCAAAATACTGGAGGGCCATCCAGTGATCAGATTCTTCAGAGTGCACCTTCTGAACAGAAACAATATTTCTTGTGTCAGCTGCTATCTACAAATACATACAGTTTAAAATCTCAAGATTCATAAAGTGAACTGGCATAAAGTAATTTTAAAAAATATTAATTTTTCGGAGACTTCCCTGGCAGTCCAGTGGTTAAGACTTAGCATTTCCAAGCAGGGGGTACAGGTCCAATCTTTGGTCAGGATGCTAAGATCCCATATGCCGCCGAGTGTGGCAAAAAATAAATTAATAATTAAATAAGATAGCCTATAAAATTATAAAAGTAAGTATTTGTTTCATCATGGGTATAGATTATTGTTTTGTTTAAAATGTAAAATAGGAAGCACAGTGCTGCTATAACATTTCCTTTTATCTTCTCAAAGTGTACCTCCAAATTAATGTTTACTTAATTTTTGTTTTTTAAATCCACTTGCGGGCCCTGGACATACTAAGTGCTCAAATATTTGTGGGTTAATATTTGAATGTTTATGCAATTAATTTTAATAGGAAGAAAAAACCCTTATTCATGGGAATGTGTGCGCCAAAAATATTCTTCTTATCAGAGAAGAAGACAGGAAGACAGGAAATCCTCCTTTCATCAAACTTAGTGATCCTGGCATTAGTATTACAGTTTTGCCAAAAGACAGTAAGTTCAACAGGAATCAAATTTAACTTTATTAACCTTTGCTTGGAAAGAGGTATAAAAATCATGCTGTTAATTTTTCTCAAACACTATTTTATTGACATATTCTTGCTTAATAAATTTAGTTACCATTTTCAGCAACCTAAATTATAGTTACATCTTAGACTCTTGTCTATTTGTCCTTTCTTACGTTTCCGTGAACTGTAAAGTGATTTTTTGAAGCAGTTTTAATCCCTAATTAAGTATGAAATGTCAGGTTTTATCCAATTTTATTGTGGAATTTTTTAATATCAGTCTTTGAATCACAAGTAAATTTTCTAAATTTTTATTCTCTTTAATCATTAAATAAAAATTTGAGAAGAAGTATTTCTAGTTTGAAATTTTTATTTTGTTTAATTATTCAGCTAATTATGACTTCTTTTACTTTTCTTTTGTGTCGGTAACATCCTTAACAAAATTAAAAATTTCAGTCAAAGAGGAGTGTTTTTTTGGTCCAAATAGTGTTGTAATTGTGTTTCATTGAACTAGCTAATTTCTCTAATTGAATGCTCTACATTTAGAATCCAGATTTATCAACTTTTGTACATTGATGCGTGGTTTCTTTTTGGAGCTAATAGTAGTTGAACTCTGTACCCTTATATGACAGTGAGGACAGGGACTATAGGGCAGAAAATGTTATAGGAATTTAGATCTGATACTTGGGGATTTTACCCTTTGGAGTGGAATGTGAAGAAAGAGAATATATATTTGTATGAAGGAGAAAAGGACTCTGTACTCTTAAAATCTCTTAATTATACATCAGAAATATTCACATTGCTTTACCAAAATATAGCAAAAGATGCAACAGTTTATCATTCTTATTTATTTATTTACTTATTTACATACCTATTTACTTATATATATCTATCTTCTATCATTCTGTCTATGCCAGAATACCAGAGGGTAAAGTTAAAGTGTTCCCTCCTTTTGTGAATATCATTTTTCTGATGGGATCAAAGACATCAAAAAATTAACTTGGAAGATTTCATGGTCTGGGCAGAACCTATGTATATCAATATTGTGCCAAGAATATCTTGGTATAATTTAATCATTCATTTGCCTATTGGCCCTTGTTTTTCATTTGCAGGTTAGAATAGTGACTACTATTGAGTCATTAGTACAGATTGAAATGATGTTAACATTACCTTTATTGTTTATACATTGTTAAGAAGTAAAAAATATATCAAGAAGCAATTTGGGAAAAAATGTACGGGGGAAAAAAATATTGTGAATGCATAGCTATTAGGAAAGGTTAGAGAGAACGGGGCAATAGTTGAAACACTACGGTTTAATGTAAAATTTAGTCGATCCAGGATTCATTGTACAGTAACTAATTCTGTGCTATTAACAAATTGTATAACTTTGGGCAAATTATTCAATCATTATGGGTCTTAACGTTGACATTGTTAAAGCTGAGATATTGAATTAGGTGATCTCAGAGGTCCCTTCTGGCCCTTAAGCATGTGTATATGCATGAACATACCCCCGCCCCCAAGCAAATTAAAATGATTTGATTATTCCAATTTGTGTGAAATTATTAACATATATAAGAATTGTTTTATTAAGGGAGTTATTTAAGCATTTTTTTTTTTTAACTATCATTTAAAAGTCCTGCAGGAGAGAATACCATGGGTACCACCTGAATGCATTGAAAATCCTAAAAATCTAAACCTGGCAACAGACAAATGGAGTTTTGGTACCACATTGTGGGAAATCTGCAGTGGAGGAGATAAGCCTCTGAGTGCTTTGGATTCTCAAAGAGTAAGTTTATATAAACAGTGAAGTTGTAATTATTTTGTGATTCCTAATATTTCTTTCACATTATTTGATATTCTTTGGCCAATTTTATGTTAAAAAAAAAAAGTTTACATGGCCTTTATAATTTATTCTCAACATGTGGTTCTTTAATTATAGAAACTACAGTTTTATGAAGATAGGCACCAGCTTCCTGCGCCAAAGTGGACAGAATTAGCAAATCTTATTAATAATTGCATGGATTATGAACCAGATTTTAGGCCTTCTTTCAGAGCCATTATAAGAGATCTTAATAGTTTGTTTACTCCAGGTATGTACTGTTGGAACAATCTTAATGATGTATTTAATAAATCCTTACTAATTTTGTAATCCCCCTCTGGGAAGTTCCCTGATGTCTTTTAGACCCTCTTAATTTCTTACATTCATATGACTTTTTCTACCTTATACATATTCTAGTCTCATTGATTGTGAAGTATTTTCATAAAATGCTTTTACCCTTTTAATAATCTCAATTTAGTTTGCTATTTAATTAGTACACTGAGAAGCTTATTTGATTTTTTTATAAACAATTCTTTGTTTTTTAAACTAGCTCTCACATATAGCTGATTAATTTTCTAAATATGAAGTAGATTTTTGTTTGTCCTCTCCTCCTTAAAAAACTTAGCTAAATATACCTGTGTCTGACCCATAAATATTTTCTGTTCCAATACTGCTTGTTCTTCTTGCCACAAAAATCGGCATACTAACTTACTTTATAAATATTAAAATTGCCTATTTTGGAAAGTATTCATTTATCCTTTGCAAAAATCTTTACCAAAAACCTGTCCAATTATGAGTTATAATTCAAGGCTTCCATTAACAGTCTAAACGTTCAGAGTTGCCTTGTATCAATTTGTATTTAGTGTTTCTAACTCATTATGATTATTTTGGTCAGCCTGAATAAGAATAATTTTAACCCAGAGAATGGATTTGCCAGATTATGTTAGAAATGTTATTTATTTCTCCAGATTATGAACTATTAACAGAAAATGACATGTTACCAAATATGAGAATAGGTGCCCTAGGATTTTCTGGTGCTTTTGAAGACCGAGACCCTACACAATTTGAAGAAAGACACTTGAAATTTCTACAGCAACTTGGCAAGGTAAAGTGTCAGAAGATTTTTAAATAATTGAAGTGTAATCATAAAACATTTTATTTAGGGGAGAAAAGACTTAAGAGACTCTCTAAAGTTCACTTTCCACAGAGTTTTAGAGTGTTTGTATAACCAGCAAGTACCTACTACATAACACAAGAAACTCTGCTCAATATTTTATAACAACCTAAATGAGAAAAGAATTTGAAAAAAGAACAGATACGTGTATATGTATAACTGAATCACTTTGCTCTACACCTAAAACTAGCACAGCATTATTAATCAACTATACTTCAATATAAGATAAAAAGGTTTTAAAAGGTGTCTATAGAAAAAAGGCTTAGTTTTCAGGTTTTGGGGAAATGCTGTGTTGAATAGCTGTCTTTACTGAAAAACTTGTTGGAACCTTTAACATGTACTGTGCATTGAACATTTTCAAAAGGAGGATAAATTAAGCTATATTTTTCCCAATTAATTTGACCATGAGATTCTTTCTTGGTAGAGGGCACTTTAGTTATGAGATAGAGAAAAGAACAATTAATAAGCCTTTCCACCTGCCTCCTTTTTTAGTCACCTAAGGGAGAAATAATTAATCTGCTTGCTCATTCAGAGTCCAGATGTTGACTGGAGAAGGCATGTTTACTAGCAGACAGTTTCTCTCTTCTGAAAGGTAACACAGTCAGGCATAGCCTACATTTTAGGCTGGTAAAAAAGTTATTGTAGTTTCAGACCGTGAATTTTAAGCCATTAGAACTAGGCTCAAACACATCTTTATTAATCAAAATAGGAACCATTACAATCAGCACATTTTTGCCAATGAGAAATAAGTTTGTTTATTCCTGTAGCATAAAAATCTGTGCTTCAGGATTTGACTGACTTTTGGAATGCATTTTCCCTGCAAAAAATCGTTGAGATGCTTGAAGAAGTGGTAGTCAGTTGGCGAGATGTCAGCTGAATATGGAGAATGAGGCCGAACTTCGTAGAGCGGTTCATTCAGCTTTTGAAGCATTTGTTGTGTCCTGTGTGGTTGAGTGTTGTCATGGAGAAGAATTGGGGTTCTTTCTGTTGACTAGTGCTGGCTTCAAGCATTGCAGTTTTAGGTGTATCTCATCGATTTGCTGGGCATACTTCTCAGATGGAATGGTTTCGCCAGGGTTCAGAAAACTATAGTGGATCAGACAGGCAGCAGATCACCAAACAGTGATCATGACCTTTTTTGTCAAAACCTTTTACCAAACCTCCCAAAGTTCAGCTTTGGGAAGTGCTTTGGAGCTTCTTCTCAGTGCAGCCACTGAGCTGGTTGTAGAGAATACACTTTTCATTGCATGTCACAATCAGATCGAGAAATGGTTCATTGTTGCATAGAATAAAAGAAGACAACACTTTGAAATGATGATTTTTTTGATTTGTGGTTAGCTCATGAGGCACCCAGCTTTTTCACCTTTCCAGTTTGCTTCAAATGTTGAATGACCATAGAATGTTCTTTTTTTTTTTTTTAATTTAATTTAATTTTTTTTTTTAACTTTACAATATTGTATTAGTTTTGCCAAATATCGAAATGAATCTGCCACAGGTTTGGCAACTTTTTGTGTACTTGTAAGAGGATCAGCTTTGATCATCCTCTGAATTGGTTGTTGTCAACTTCCAATGGCCAGCCACTGTGCTCCTCATCTTCAACACTTTCAACTCCTTTGCAAAACTTCTTGAACCACCACTGCACTATACATTTGTTAGCAGTTCCTGGGCCAAATGCATTGTTGATGTTGCAAATTGTCTCCTCTGCTTTATGACCTATTTTGAATTGCTCAAATTTGTTTTTTGTCTAACATCATTTCCCTAGTCTAAAATAAATATAAATTAAACAACAAGTAATAAGTCATTAGCAAAATTCCATAAAGCGAGAAATGTGCATTAAAATAATATATAGTATAATCATATTTGTTTAAGAATGTATTCCAATATCAAAAAGCAGAGTTCAGTGCAAAACCCACAAATACTTTTGCACCAACATATATTTTAAGTAAGATAGAAAAGGCTTACTTCTTAGTAGGTCCAATCATAGTGGTAAGCCCTCATTCTTCCTCTAAGCTTGGTAGTATAGGGTTCTGTACCATGTGGCCTTATGAACTGGATTTTTGGCATGGACACAATGTGAAGGCCTCACTTAGGTATTGAATCTAAACTAAATGTTCTGATCCAGTTTTGCCAGAGCTAAACATTGGGGGCTATATTATACATTGGCTTAGTTTTATTAATACTTTGATGTCATCCTTTGTAAAATATTCTTGAGAATGTTTCAGAGAGTGTAGCAATGACAAAAATAAGTCTAGGTATTTGGTATATTCATCATCTATTGCTCTGCAACAAATTACCCTAAAACTTAACAGCTGAAAAAAAGACCAAAAAACATCATTAGGTGAGTCAAGAATATAGGAGCAACTTAGCTGGATGATTCTAGTGCAGGGTCTCTCAAAAGACTGCAGCCAAGGTGCCAGCCAGGTCTTGCAGTTTCATTTGAAAGCTTAACTAGGGAAAGACTTACTTTCAAGCTTGTCATATGGCTATTGATAGGCCTCAGAATATCTGCTTCCTAGCTCACTTACATGGGCCTCTCCACAGGCTGCCTCACAACATGGTTGCTGAGAGCAAACACCCAAGATTAAAGCCATAGACTTTTTATATCCTTATCTCAGGTGTGGCATCTTCTCACTCTTGCCATATTCTGTTCACTGTCAGTTCAGTTCAGTCGCTCAGTCATGTCCAACTCTACGTGACCCCATGGACTGCAGCACGCCAGGCTTCCCTGTCCATCACCAACTCCCAGAGCTTGCTCAAAATCATGTCCATCAGTCAGTCTAACCATCTCATCCTCTGTCGTCCCCTTCTCCTCCTGCCTTCAGTCTTTCACTCTCTTTCACTTTCAGTCAATGTTCAGTATAAATGAGTTTATAGCCTACACTCAAAGGAAGGGGATTTTAAAAGAGCTTGAATATCAGAATGTAGAGAATATTAGGAGATAATTACAGAAGCTACCAATGACACAGCATGACCTTGGCTTAAGCAGCAGACATTTTTTTTCTCAAAGTTCTTGAGATAAGTCTTAAGATCAAGGTTCCAGTAGGGTTCAAGTTCTGGTGAAGGCTCTCTTCTTAGCTTGCCACATGGCAACTTTCTCACTGTGTCCTCATGCGGCAGAGAGCACTGGTGTGTCTTCCTCTTCTTGTAATGGCACTAGCCTTCAGGATGAAGGCCTCACTCTTATGACCTTATTTAACCTTTACGACCTCTTCAGAGGCCCTGTCTCCACCACATTGGGGTTAGAGCTTTATCATACAAATTTGAGGGGATGGGACATGGACATTCAGTCCATAACAGACCCTTATTCTATACAGCTCACTGACAGTGATATCAATGTCTATATTGTGAAAAAGAAAAGTTCTTCCTGGAAGTTAGTGACAGAAATTTAGAAATTCCCTGGCATGTCCTTTGGCTTATCTTAAAAAATAATGTTTATGTTTTGTTATAATGCCTTTTTGAAGTTATTTATATTTCAGCCTCTAATTCCTTTTGGAGAAATTAAATATTTAGGCTTACTATCCACCTACTAAAATATTATCTCCTTTTTCTGAAAGTTGTTTAATGTGAGTTTAGAGATACATCTTCTAATTCTAGCTGCTGAAATTGACTGTATAATCATAATTAGTAATTTTCTAGAAAACTTGAGATTTGTATCTTAATGTGATATGTGCTGTTTAAGGGTAATTTTGGGAGTGTGGAGATGTGCCGGTATGACCCTCTACAAGACAATACTGGGGAGGTGGTGGCTGTGAAAAAGCTCCAGCACAGTACTGAAGAGCACCTCAGAGACTTCGAAAGAGAAATTGAAATCCTTAAATCCTTGCAGCATGACAACATTGTAAAGTACAAAGGAGTCTGCTACAGTGCTGGTATGTTGCCCATTGATACTTTTTTTGAACTTAGGATATGTCTTTGGCATACTGGGTAATAGAAACACGTGATGTCCCAAGATCTGAACTTAAAATATTCCAGTGTCCAGAGAAGGAAACATTATGTATGACTGGAGATTGTGTTTGGTGTTGGGCTGTAACTACAAGAAATCCTTGATTACTTGGCTGATCATTCTTTTCAGTGAGGATGGTGGTTACCATTTTTGCTTTAGCGTACCAAGGGAATATCATTTCTAAAGAAAGAAATTGTTCATATTTTCTATGAAAATATTATTTTTTAATTAGATCCTTTTTATTCAGTATAGATGAAGAGAAAGTAAGTTTTCTCATCAGCTTATTTTGATTTGCATAAATGGTTACAGGAGATTAAAACATAAGTATTTCTAAAACTTTATGTTCAGACCATTTTGATTCAGAAAGTTAGTGTTCCTAAATACCACATGACCTTTAATTTATAATCAGGTTTTGTCATCTTAGACTCAGATTTTATATCTCTTTAGGTCATTCATACACAGTTATGTTATATTAGTTCATCAATAAAACATGACAGAATAAAACATTATGTTCTCATTTGTGTGTTAATAGGCCGGCATAATCTAAGATTAATTATGGAGTATTTACCATATGGAAGTTTACGAGACTATCTCCAAAAACATAAAGAACGGATAGATCATAAAAAACTTCTGCAATACACATCTCAGATATGCAAGGTACCTAATATCATGGCTATTTGTTGTAAATGAAAAGAGTTTGTGTTTAGTTGCTCAGTCATGTCTGACTCTTTTGGGACCCCATGAACTATAGCCCGCCAGACTCCTTTGTTCATGGGTTTCTCTAGGCAAGATTATTGGAGTGGGTAGCCATTCCCTTCTCCAGGAGATCTTCCTGAACCAAGGATTGTACCTAGGTCTCCTGTATCACAGGTGGATTCTTTACCATCTTAGCCACAGGGAAGCCCAAATAAAGAGAATACGTTGAAGTAATTATTAAGAAATAATATATTTTTTTCTATTTTCTCTAGAATTTTCCTTAGATAATTAAGGGAGTAGGTAACCAGAAGACTAAATTGTTTATGTTTATTAAGCTGGCTGAAAGAAAAATGTTATTTTATCCATAGGGGATGGAATATCTTGGTACAAAAAGATATATCCACAGGGATCTGGCAACAAGGAATATATTAGTGGAGAATGAAAACAGAGTTAAAATAGGAGATTTTGGATTAACCAAAGTCTTGCCACAAGACAAAGAGTACTACAAAGTGAAAGAGCCTGGTGAAAGTCCCATATTCTGGTGAGTATGTTTTAGTACCATACAATAAAGTTTTAGAGCACAAACTTCAAGCTTTATTTTTATTTTTAGTAGTTTATCATTTATATATTTATAATAATAATCAATGAAGTTGATTGATGTTTTCCACTCCCTATGTTTTCCACTGGGAATTTTATGGTTTTGGGTTAAACATTCAAGTTTTTAATCTGTTTTGATGTTAATTTTTATATGTGGTGTAAGATAATGGTCTAATTTCATTCTTTTGCATGTATCTCTGCAATTTTCTCAACACCATTTATTGAAGAACTGTCCTTTCTCCATGCTACCTCCAGCTTTGTTCTTCTTTATCAAGGTTGTTCCCTTTCTCAAAGGATCTTTTGTAGTTTCATACAAACTTTAGAATTTTTTCTAGTTCTGTGGAGTTTTGATAAGAATTGCATTAGATCTGTAGATTGCTCTGAGTGCTGTTGTTGTTCAGTAGCCATGTTGTGTCAGACTCTTTGCGACCCCGTGGACTGTAGCACACCAGGCCTCCCTGTCCTTCACCATCTGTCCCGGAGTTTCCCCAAGTTCATGTCGATTGTATCAGTGATGCCATCCAGCTATCTCATCCTCTGATGCCCTCTTCTCCTTCTGCCCTCAATCTTTCCTAGCTTCAGGGACTTTTCCAATGAGTCAGCTGTTCGCATCAGGTGACCAAAATACTAGAGCTTCAGCTTCAGCCTCAGTCCTTCCAGTGAGTATTCAAAGTTGATTGATTTTTGCTTTAAGATTGACTGGTTTGTTCTCCTTGCTGTCCACGGGACTCACAAGAGTCTTCTCCAGCACCACAGTTTGAAAGCATCAATTCTTTGGTGCTCTACCTTCCTTATGGTCCAGTTCTCACATCCATACATGACTACTGGAAAGACCATAGCCTTGACTATACGGACCTTAGTCAGCAAACTGATGTCCTTCCTTTTTAATATACTGTCTAGGTTTGTTATAGCTTTCTTCGAAGAAGCAAGCATCTTCTAATTTCATGGCTGCAGTCACCATCTGCAGTGATTTTAGAGCCCAAGAAGAGGAAATCTGTCACTGCTTCCACCTTTTCCCCTGCTCTATTTGCCATGAAGTGATGGGATCAGATGCTGTGATCTTGGTTTTATAATACTGAGTTTTAAGCCAGCTTCTTCATTCTCCTCTTTAGAGGTTCTTTAGTTCCTCTTTGCTTTCTGCCACTAAAGTGGTATCATCTGCATATCTGAATTTGTTGATATTTCTCCCGGCAGTCTTGATTACAGCTTGTAACTCATCCAGCCCAGCATTTCGCATAATGTGCTCTGTGTATAAGTTAAATAAACAGGGTGACAATAAACAGCCTTTTCATACTCCTCTCTCAATTTTGAACCAGTCAGTTATTCCATATAAGGTTCTAGCTGTTGCTTGTTGGCCAGCATACATGTTTCTCAGGATGGTAAGATGGTCTGGTATTACCATCTCTTTAAGAATTTTCCAGATTTTTGTGATCCACACTGTCACAGACTTTAGCGTAGTCAGTGAAACAGGTAGATATTTTTCTGGAATTGCCTTGATCCATTGAATGTTGGCAACTTGATCTCCAAGTTGTTCTTGCTTGAACATCTGGAAGTTCTCGGTTCATGTAGTGCTGAAGCCTAGGTTAGGGGATTTTGAGCATAACCTTACTAGCATGGGAAATGAGTTCAATTGTCTGGTAGTTTTAGCATTCTTTAGTACTCTGCTTCTTGGAAATTGGGATGAAGATCAACTTTTTCCTGTCCCGTGGCCACTGCTGAGTTTTTCAAAGTTGCTGACATATTGAGTGCAGCACTTTAATAGTTATCTAGGTTGGTCATAGCTTTTCTTCCAAAGAGCAAGCATCTTTTAATACCATGGCTGCAGTCACCATCCAGTGATTTTGGAGCCTAAGAAAATAAAATCTGTCACTGTTTCCATTGTTCCACTATCTATTTGCCATGAAGTGATGGGACCAGATGCCATGATCTTAGTTTTCTGAATGTTGAGTTTTAAGCCAGCTTTTTACTCTCCTCTTTCACCTTCATCAAGAGGCTCTTCAGTTCCTCTTCACTTTCTGCCATTTTCAGTCTTTATTTCTGCCCTCGTCTTTGTTCTTTCCCTCCTTCTAATAACTTTGGACTTTGATCTTCTTTTTCTGGTTACTTTAGGTGTAAATTCAGATTGTTAGATTTTTCTTGTTTCTTGAGGTAGGTCTGTATTGTTATGAGCTTCCTTCCTAGAACTACTTTTGGTGCATTCAGTAGATTTTGGTGTGCTTTATTTCTGTTTTCATTTGTCTTTGGATGTTATTTTTCTCTTTTGATTTCTCCATTGACCTACTAGTTGTTTAGTAGCATGTTTATTTTTAAAAGTTTATGTTTATTACTTTTGGCTGCACTGGATCTTTGTTGCTGTGCTCCAGCTTTCTCTAGTTGTGGCTAGCAGGGCCTGTTTTCTAATTGCAGTGCCCTGGCTTCTGTTGCAGTGGCTTCTCTTGTTGGATAGCATGGGCTCTAGGGTGTGCAGGCTTCAGTAGTTGTACAGGGGCTCAGTGGCTGTAGAGCATGGACTCAGTAGTTGTGGCACATGGGCTTAGTTGTCTCGTGGCATGTGCAATCTTCCCAGATGAGGAATTGAACCAGTAAGCAAGGTGGATTCTTAACCACTGGACCACCAGGGAAGCCCCAGCATGTTGTTTAATCTTCATATTTTTGTGGTTTTCCAATTTTCTTATCGTGATCTCTGATTTCATACCATTATACTTGGAAAAGATGGTTGATATGATTTCAGTCTTCTTGAATTATTGAGACAACTCGTGGCTTAATATGTGATCTGTCTTGGAATATTCCATGTGCACCTTAGAAGAATGAGTATTCTGTACATAGCTTTGAACTCCATCTCACCTAGTATGTCATTTAAGGCCAGCTGTTTCCTTATTGATTTTTCTGTAAATGATCTATCCACTGCTGTAAGTGGGGTGTTAAAGTCCCCTACTGTTGTTATTGTATTGTTTTTAATTTCTCCCTTTAGGTCTGATAATATTTGCTTTATATATTTTGGTGCTCCTATATATGTATAAATGTGTATTTATAAATATATTTTCCCTTCCATCTAGTCTGTGTGTGTCTTTACTTCTGAAATGAATCTCTTTTATGTATACATAGATACATACACACATGATGCAATTGTATGTACATACACATACAAGGGCATACTACTTAGCCTTAAAAAATAATGAAATTTTGTCATTTGCAACAACATGGATGAATTTAGAGGGTCAGACAGAGAAAGATAAATACTGTATGATATCACTTATATTTGGGATCAAAAATACAACAAACTAGTGAATATAACAAAAAAGCAGACTCACAGATACAGAGAGGAAACTAGTGGTTACAAGTAGGGAGGGGCATTATGGGGGTGGCCGAATGGGAGGTACAAACTACTGGACGTGAGATAGGCTACAGGGATATATTTGTTCAACATGGGGAATATAGCTAATATTTTGTACTAACTGTAAATGGTGTATAACCTTTAAAAATCATATAAAAATTTTTTTAAAAATCAGGTGCAAAAAAGGTGTATTAAACCAACATTAAAGAAACTTGCAAAAATGTAAAACATACAACTCTAAATACAAAATTTGTTGTTTTGGAAAACAGTTATTTTTTATAAAAATATTATTTATGCTAGTATTACTGGGTTTATTGTTATTTTTAATGATACTTTTATGTCTCCTTGGTTTTGAAATCTAATATGGTAAATATTAGTAGATTCAACCCACATAAACAAAAGCTTTGGGGGCACGTCAGTAAATTTTTAGTGTATAGGGGACTTCATACCAGAACTGGAGGTATAGAGAGTGCATTGTGTTAAGGAGAGGCTAACAGCAGAGAGGACTACTTAGACAACTTTTTCAGGTATCTAGGTCATTGATTTTGAAACCCTTTGTGCATATATACCCATTGAAAGAATTATCAAAAGCTGTATTCTTTATGAAACATTTTAAAATTTTATATGGTTGTAAATATTTTGTAAAGTATTATAAATAATGACATTAATACAAGGTGTATCAATCCTTTAGAGATATACAGTGAAATCCAAATGCCACAGCAACTTGATAAAGATTGTCACCCACTTAAAAAGGTATAGAAAGAGACTGTCTTTTTGATAGAAACTTTATGTTATTCCTTTTTCTCTTTAAAATTATGTTTACACCTCCCTTCTCAGAATTCTGCATAATGTATTTTATTTTGCACTTGGAATATATCTTGATAATCTCCTCTGTAACCAAAATACATATATAAATTGAATTAATTTTAAAATTTCCTGTGACCACAAAACTATTCATTTTTTTCCTTCTGGATTGAACTATCACTGAAGTTACTGTCAGGGTGCAATTTCCAATGCAATATAAATGAATTATTAATTTGGATTAGTTATTTGACTAGTTCTTTAAAAATGTTTATTGCAATCATTTCTTAATGAGATATGGAGTTTTTTTTTTCCCCCTCCAACTAGTCCATATAGCCTTAGATAAATATTATTTACTGTTATAAGGGGACCAGATTCAACATAAATTCCAAGTCTATTTTTGTTTTTGTAAGCACAGAGAAAACTTTTTTGTATAAATGAGATGGAAATGGAAGGAGTTTTGTTATGTCATTCACGTTTATGACTTGTGATAAGCAAAACAATATGCAGTGATCTACTGATAGAATTTGTTAGCTGGCAATTTCATTAGATCCATTCTGTTTTCAATTTCATAGAAAACAAAGAATTAAACCCACTTGATTTTCAAAAGTGGATTTACTACCCAATCATTAGGGTCTTTCATTTTCTCAGTTTCCAGGAAGTATGCCAAAATTTTTTTTTCAAATTAATTCAAATCATGGTATTACTCTCATGTAGAGGCATCTTGTTTATACATTTATAAAAAGTTAAGAAACAGAATATTAATTTTGATACAGTATTTTAAATAATGTTTTATAATTTTTAAATACATAATTTAAATATGGCAATCCCTTGCTCTATCTCAAAGATTGAGTCACTTAATGAGGAATGTCCTTCATTCAATCTGCTTAGCAATACCAGGCCTCATAAACAAATACACTTATTTTCCGACAGAAAAAACTTTAGTTCATTTTTAAGTTCAAGTAGTTAATGTTATGAAATACTGTTTTTAAAAAAATCATTATAAACTATAGAACACATATGCAGAGAGACAAGTTTACAATGAAGCTAACAAGGCATATCTGTCAGAGTTCCTTCTTTTTGAGATTCTTTCTTTTCTAATTTTAAATATTCACTTTTATACCTAACTTTATATTCTTATCATAAAGAAGGCCCCTAAAGCTTTGGGCCCTGTATTTCTTCCTGAATATCTGGAAAGATTAATCACAAAGGAAATCAGGATAAGCTTATGTGCATTCATGCATGCTAAGTCGCTTCAGTTGTGTCTGACTCTTTGCGACCTCATGGACTGTAGCCTTCCTGTCCAGAGGAGGACTGCAGTCTCCTCTGTCTGTGGGATTCTCCAGGTGAGGATAGTGGAGTGGATTGCCGTGCCCTCCTCCAGGGCAGGATAAGCTTAAAATGATATATATTTAGTATAATTAATTTCCTTATTAAACAATTAAGATAAATTGCTTCTCATTACTTAATTTCCTAATACATAATACAGAATAAAATATTGTTAAGATTACGTTTTATGAAGTAAGGCATATGGTAAAAGGCCTATTACTCCTTCAGTAAATAAATGTTTTAGGGAAATTGAACTCTGATGTTTGACTTTGTGCTGCTCAGTCGCGTCAACTCTTTGCAACCTGTAGACTGTAATTCACCAGGGATTTTCCAGGCAAGAATACTGGAATGAGTTTCCATTTCCTTCTCCAGCATATCTTCCCCACCCAGTGATCCAGCCCATGTCTCTTGCATCTCCTGCATTGATAGGTGGATTCTTTACCAGGATTGCCACCTGGGAAGCCTGATGTTTGACTTTGGGGACTCACTAATAAGAAGCTTGTATAAAAATCAGAAACCTTATCATTGATCATGATCAAGATTTTATGTGTTTAATGAAAAAGAAAGCTATATACTGCTAGAAACTAATCAGATAGTTAGTATATTGTTTTATTTTCATAGTAGCAAGTAAAAATATTAAGTGTTTTATGTAAGTAAATGAGGTCAACTAATTTTTACATATTTCAGAAGGAGTTGACAGAATATATTTTAACTAACTTATTGAAAAGTAAACACTAAAGTTTGAAAGAAATAATAATTTTTATCCATCAGATTTAGCCACCATATTTTTTAAAATATGTAATTTCATTTAAAAGAATCATTGTCATCTATATTGCTTTTATTGTTCACAAGTGTTGTTTAGCTTACAGCTTGCCCTGTAGGTTTGTATTAAGAAGAACTAAGGGAAAAGGCTTCTGCTGAGATTTTTTTTTTTAATTATTAAAGCAGGGTTTTGAATTAATGACAAATCCTTATACTGCTCTTGCTATAGAGCCCCTTGGAAATATTTGTATATTTTTTCTGCTTACTCCTCACCTGGTTTGAAGATCTCTGTACTAGTCATGAGATAAAGATCTAACGAAGACTGTAATGGCAGTATTGGATTGGGAGGCTGATTGGAGACATAACTAAGACATACTAAAGAAACTTAGTGACTCAGTAGACTTTGGAGTGAGAGATGAGTCAAATATAATTCTTAAGATTTTGAGTTTAGGGAGTTAGATTTGATGTCATTCATTGATTGCACAGAGAAAGCAAAATAATCTTGTACAGGTGGGCTGGATTTCTTTTTGCCTATGGAACTTTAATGTGTAAATTTTAAGTAAGTCTGAAACATAAAAGAAATGTCAAAGATAAAGTGGCTGTAAATTTGGGAGACCTTAGTGTGTAAGTGGATGATACTATCTAAGGGAATTTTTTTGAACGAGAGGAAAAGCTCTGATTATGGAACCTGGGGGAAACCCAACTTTAGAGAATTGAGAAAAGGAGGGAACGTGCTGGGGAAATGCCATTAAAAACGAATCTCCTCGCAACCCAGAAAGCCTCTCCCCCAAAACAGAACAGAAAGAAAACATTTTGGTTACTGAATAAACATTAATCCAGAAAGTAATATGCACCATAAGCAGTCTGCTAAGAGGTTGCCAAAAAACAGAAAGAAATCTCACTCTTGGATATGGCCAAGACAGTTCAACTCGTTCCATATATGTTCTCAGGATAAACAGTAACTAGTCCTCAAGTAAGAGGACTCGACAGCATCATCTGTCACACATAAGTTCATCCTAAATTCACTTAGTAATAGGAGTGCCCATTTGTGTTAGCTAATTGGCTTTATCCAAAGGAAAAATAAACTTCTCATATTTTTATGATAGGAGATAGTTTTGCAACTTGCAGGAGGCACCAGCCCAAGTTAGGCTCCTGCCCTCCCACTTAAACTGGGATGTAGGGGCATGATCTTCCTTGATAACTGCATTCTGAAGAGGTGGTTTCCAGGTTCTTGAGAAAGACATAGCTATATGTAAACCTGGCAAGAGGCTTTTAAACAAAAGCTTTTAAAAAGATTTTTACATACATTTCAAATAGAGAATTCACAATTCTACATTTTCTAAAGTAAATGAGAAGAGAGTCCTTTCTCTCCTTTTCTACATGGGCTTCTTTTTTCCTTTGTATTTATCCTTACATATATAATGTGAAAATGAAGGGAGAAATTACAGAGTGCTTTCATGAAAGCCAAAGTAAGAGAATATTTTGCAAAGGTTGAGGAAGTAGTACTCCTCTTCAAGGAGGTTATATTCCATTTGTGGGATTAACATAACTAAATATGTAAATTTTTAAAATAAATATTAAAATAATGGTAAATTGTGTAGTATAGACTGAAAGTACAATAGAAATTCAATAGCATGAGGTCATAAGACCTTAAGTAGTTAGAGAAGGATTTCTAGAAGTGAGGAACCATAGGCTGAAGGAGAGAAGGAGATTTTGAAGGAGAGATTCAGTTCATATAATTCATATTTTAAATCTAAGTTTAAAACAGATCTTTCATTATTCTCTTTAATGAATATAAACAGAATATAAACATTGTTGACCATGATATGCATAATCCATTGGCCAAAATTCTCCCTTGGGTAGTGTTAATACTTGAGGGAAAGGATGACACCATTTTCCCCTGTGACTTTCTATTTTCTATGTTCCCTCTTTTAATCACCCCCTTTCAGATTAACAGTTATTTGTTTTATATGTTAATAGCTTCAAGTCTTCTCCAGCTTAAAAGGCACTTTTTTCTTTAGGATACTTGCATGCATGCCAAGTCACTTCAGTTGTGTCTGACTCTGTTTGACCTTATGGACTGCAGCTTGCCAGGCTCCTCTGTCCATGGATTCTCCGAGCGAAAATACTGGAGTGGATTGCCATGTCCTCCTCCAGGGGATCTTCCCAACTCAGGGATCAGACCCTTGTCTCCTGCATTGCAGGCAGATCCTTTACCATCTGAGCCACCAGGGAAGCCCCCCTAGAATACTTATCTGGATTCATTTTAAGCTTAACTTGGAAAGATCAGCTTTTTTTTTTTTTTTTTTTTCCATTTCTTTGAAAGTACTGTGCAGTTAACCTTGGTGTTAAGGAGACAAAATTAATTTTTTTTTTTTTTTTTTGCTTTTAGTTATCTTTGTGTGTTGTGGTTCCCAAGACCAGCCTCAGGTTTGATCATTCACTGGAAGGACTCATAGGACTCAGCATACAGTCATAAACATGACTATGACTCTTACAGAGAAAGGATAGAAAGAAAAATCAGCAAAAGGAAAAGACTCTGTGGCGATGCCTGGAGGAAACCAAGCACATGTTTTCAAGTGTCCTCTCCCAGTAAAGTCAAATGGGACACACTTAATTCCCCCAGCAATAAATTCTGACTACACGTGTGAAATGTCATCTACTAAGGAAACTTAATAGAGACTCAGTGCCCACAGTTTTTATTGGAACTGATCCATGTAGATATTTTCTGTCTGGCATATACCAAAACTCTAGACTCATATTGTCTACGGAAATGGTTTAGGTGCAGTAAGCCACTTCTGTCATTTAGGGAATTGTGGAAACCCTCCTGAATATAACATCCCAGGTGCCAGTCAAGTGTCAGCATTCAACCAACAGACCTTTTTGATGATTGCAAACTCAGGCCTGATGTGTTAACCCTTTTCTGTACACCTTGTTTTTTATTTTGTTTTTAAATCCAGTGATTTGCAGGTAAAATCAAGAGTTGGCACATCAAGTAACTCTTTTAAATATATTACAGGTATGCACCAGAATCACTGACAGAGAGCAAGTTTTCTGTGGCTTCAGATGTTTGGAGCTTTGGAGTGGTTCTGTATGAACTTTTCACATATATTGACAAGAGTAAAAGCCCACCAGCGGTCAGTATGCTTTTTGTTTACTTTCAATTTTTTTTTTAACATGAGAAAAGCGTTTCGAAAGAATAATAGTAAACTTAGGGTTATTTTAGAGTTCCTATTGGTTATTTATAAGACAACAAGCAACAAAATAACCCCCAAACTAACTCATTAAATTAACTTGAAGTTTTGAAAGGTGGGGATTATAGTACTGTTTAATATATTCTCTTTATATTATTTTTAGTAAATCCAATAAACTCATTCTTCCCAGGAATTATTGCAAATGTTAAACCTTTTAAAATAATATTTTTTCTATTCATTGTATAATTTTAATATAGGACAGTATAGAAAAGAAAATGAAAGTAATCTCTAATTCAGCTACTCAGAGGTAACCACTTTAATACTGTAGTATGTTTTCTTTCAGGATTCTTTTAATTTTATATGTAAAAATTAAATTTTATTAAAAAGTTTTATTTATAAAATGAGTCATACTGTACAGTTAGCTTTCCTGCTTTTTCATTAGATTATAACATGGACATTTTCCTATGTTAATAAATACTTACTACAAATATGACTTCTAATTTCTTGGTGATGTTTCAACATAAAGATATAGTTTCTGGACAATCATTTTCTGTTTTTCAGCCTTTTAAGTAACACTCATTGAACATAGTGGCTATCCTTATATATAAATATTTATGTTTATCTCTGGTTGTCATCTTAGAGTGAAAATGTAATTATATGTGAAATATTATGAGCTCTTACATATAATAGATTTTGATGATTTCAAAATGCTCTCCAGGAAATCTGTATCTCAATTAGACTCTCAGTAGCTGTGCATAGGGGTATGTATTTTATCATTTGTCCGTGTCGACTGTTACATTTCCACGCAGCTTTGCCAAACTGATGGGAGAGAAGTTGTAGCGATTTGATTTTAATTTGCATTTCTGCCTTTAGTGTGCTTGAGTACATATTTATTGGGCATTTGGGGTAAGTGCATGTGTGCATTGTATCCTCATGTACTTTGCCCATTTTTATATTGGTAACTTTTCTTGCCAATATACAAGAGTCTTCTGTATTTAAATAAATGTGTTCATTGTAAATATTCCTCTACCTTATGGTTCAGACTTTAATCTTATGAAATTTAAACATATGAACATCTCTCCATTCCATTTATGCTTTAATATTCATTCTGCATTTTTTTATGTCCTCTTCTACATTCAGCTTTTTATTTCAACTGAAATGTGATATGATGTGTTAAAGTGTGTTTTTAGTTCACTGGTTTTGAATTCTTCTCAGGGGATTTGTGTTGAGGGTGTTATAGTTACAGAAATGGCATTGTAGAGGTTCCACATTTAACAATCTTTTATGAAGTATGACTGAAAAGGAAGTTTTTGAAGTTAAAATAGTCTTTAAAAGTTTTTAAAAGTTTCAAGGTAAGGAAACATACATACATGGGATTTTTCCCATTTACTGGAAGAAATTGAGAATTCTGCTTCAAATTAAATGTACCAAAAATATGTGATTAAAAAGTAGGTTTGTGTTTCAGGAATTTATGCGTATGATTGGCAATGACAAACAAGGACAGATGATTGTGTTCCATTTGATAGAACTCCTGAAGAATAATGGAAGATTACCAAGACCAGATGGATGCCCAGATGAGGTAACAAAAATTTTTTTTATCCACAGTAATCATGCATTTTCTTTCTCTTTTTACCCAAGGATTTCAGGTCAGTTTATGCAGTTCACTGGACTTTTAGATAAGTAGCATAAACATGACTGTGGATGTAGGTATAGCCATGACATACGCCTCTATGAAAAAATTAAGTAGGAGTTCCAAATTCATGTCTTCACCAATTAAAAAATGGCGCTTTGTGTTCATTGTAATTTTGGTTTATTTTCCCTTTTACAGATATATGTGATTATGACAGAATGCTGGAACAATAATGTAAACCAGCGCCCCTCTTTCAGAGACCTAGCAGTTCGAGTTGATCAAATAAGGGACAACATGACTGGATGAAAGAAATGAACTTCACTCTGAGACCAGGATAGACTTACAGAACAAAGTTTTGTATTTCACATTGCTGTGGACTTTTGTTACGTATATCATTATTATGTATATCACAATATTTGCCAGCAAAAGTGTGGAAATACCTGCTTAAAACTTTCGAAGTTTAGTGAGTTTTTCTTCATGAGGATACCAGCCAAAGACATTGATGAAAAGTCCTTAGCAAAGAGTTTTGTAAACTACTTGGGGAACCTGATCAGTCAGTTAACATCACTTTTCTTTGGCAAAAAAAGAAAATTAGACATTTTTCAACTAAGAATTATAAGCGATTAAAAAATTGTAAGTTTTAAATATATACAGAATACGTATGTACAGTTTTTACCATAGTGAATGTGTGACACCTTGGCATCTTGTGTGATGTTTTACACAGGGGCTGGCGTTCATAAATAATGTTTTATAATTTTTCCATAGTTCTATGATAACTTCACTCTATAGACAAATTAAGATGCTCAGATAATTGAATATGCACCTTTTTGTCCTCGCGCATTTATGTCACTGGCCAGCAATATAAGCAGGTGTATACTTTAGCTTGTTGTTCTGTGTACTGTAAATATTTTTCAAAGCAAAGGGAACAAATGTTTAGTTTTATTTGTATAGGGAATTTTCCTGACCCTCTAGAATACATTTTGAAATGGAACAAGTTTACAAAGATTAACACAATATATTTTCTTATTTGTCTCCCTTGTATCTGTTTGTGGCACGTATGTTTTTTAAATATAACTATCTCCAGATTTTTTCTAAGACCACCGTGAACAGTTTTCTTTTAAAATTTTGAGATTACAAATGCCAGGAATATTGTCATCCCTTGAGCTGTTGGTTACCAATAAGATTCTTCAATCCCTGGGACCTATGGTCATGCATTAAATTTAAGTGTAAGCTATAATAGAGATTTTTTTTTTTCATATATATAAGCCTACTAAGATGCACAGTGGTTTAGGAATTTTTTTCTAAAGAATGTATATTTTAGGGATTTCAGAAATCTATTGCAATCATAAAAGAGATCTTTTTTGTTGTTGTTAGATTCTTATATACAAGGGAGAAATTAAATTGATTTTTTAAAATGATTATTAATTTTATTCAAAAATGCCAGTAGAAAATTCTTAATGTATATCTTGAAAAAAAATGAGTGTTTTCAATTAAGTATAAAGGGTTGTTTATTATTGTTGTCATTTTAGTGCTACTCCATTTTAGACATCATACCTAAAATATGGTGGGTTTGTGTGTGTATGTGTGTTATTTATACAAAGTTTAAAATACTTGGAATTTTGGTTAGAAAGAAAATAGTTCATTTTCAGTGCTATATGCTTCTATATATATATTTTTTTTTTTTTTTTACTTAAAGACTTTAGATTATCTTTCTAACTTTCAGAGCTGGTTTTTTAAATGCTTATTATATAAGAAAAAAAAATGCCTCACACATAAAGTTTGAGTTTTTTTGTTGGAAGGAAAGGGAAGAAATGCTTTTTATGTTATCTTTAAAGTATTTGGGCTTCTTTCATAGCTCAGTTGGTAAAGAATCTGCCTGCAATGCAGGAGACCCTGGTTCGATTCCTGGGTTGGGAAGATCCCCTGAAGAAGGGATAGGCTACCCACTCCAGTATTTTGGGGCTTTCCTTGTGGCTAAGCTGGTAAAGAATCTGCCTGCAATGCAGGAGACACCAGTTCGATCCCTGGGTTGGGAAGATCCCCTGGAGAAGGGAAAGGCTACCCACTTCAGTATTCTGGCCTGGAGAATGCCATGGACTGTATAGTCCATGGGGTTGCAAAGAGTCAGACACGACTGAGTGACCTTCACTTACTTTAAAACATTTTACCAAATGTAGTTACCAAACACACAAATCTTCTAAAATGATAATGTATTGGATTTTAAAAGATTTCTAGTAAATATTTTGATGAAAGTTGACTATAATTTTTATTTAATTTGTAAAAAGACTCCTCCAGGATCTGTATATGTAATGTTAATGCACTTAAGAGATCTTCCGTTCTGCTACTTTTCAAGTCAAAAATAGCATATCATATATGTTTGATTTCAGATTTTTGTACTAAAACTTAGGTACCTGAAGTAGATTCTTAGAAGTTGATAACATTTTGTTTATAAAAATAAGAATGTTAACTAGATTTCTTTTAAAATAGTTTTTCTTTTAATGCTTCAGTTTTTAGTTTTAGGAGAAAATTCCATATATCTAAAGTTTTTAGATGGAATGACTGCTTTATTGTAAAATTCTAAGTTTTCAAAAGAATTATTGTTCATTGAGTGTTTATGATGTTTTAAATTTTGATTCCGACCTTATATAAAAGGAAAGTAAACTTGCCGCTGTTTAGTTGATTGTGCATAAGACACAGGTAAGTAAGTATTGTACCAGTTAATGCCAGACAGCTTCTTCAAATTAATATTCTTCAGAAATGAGGGTACAGATTTTCTTTAAAATCTGTGATTCTGTAAATATTCCAGTATTTTTAGTTACACAATCTTTATGTAAATAATCCCCTATATCCATGGCTACCTACTTTGGGAAACAGTCACTTTTTCATGTTATTTATATATGCTGCCGGTAGCACTATAATTTGCTATGGAAGAGTGCTTTCTTATAACCCAAGACTTCTGCTTTAAAATCAAGTGAAATTTTTATCACAACCATAACTTGATATTTAATTTTATTTAAACAATTTTGTTATGGACATTAGAGGATACTGCAGTTCTATACATAGGGACTCATTTTGGGGCGGCATGATGTCAGATTGAGACGGTATTATTTTCATCGTTGTGCCTTTTGCATGTTCCTACAAAATTGAAATACTGATTTAATCAATAATTCAGAAGTGAGTGATCACACCATCGTGATTATCTGGGTCATGAAGATCTTTTTTGTACAGTTCTTCTGTGTATTCTTGCCACCTCTTCTTAATATCGTCTGCTTCTATTAGGTCCATACCGTTTCTGTCCTTTATTAAGCCCATCTTTGCATGAAAATTTCCCTTGGTATCTCTAATTTTCTTGAAGAGATCTCTATAGTCTTTCCCATTCTATTGTTTTCCTCTATTTCTTTGCATTGATCCCTGAAGAAGGCTTTCTTATCTCTCCTTGCTGTTCTTTGGAACTCTGCATTCAGATGCGTATATCTTTCCTTTTCTCCTTTGTTTTTCTCGTCTCTTCTTTTCACAGCTATTTGTAAGGCCTCCTCAAACAGCCATTTTGCTTTTTTGCCTTTCTTTTCCATGGGGATGGTCTTGATCCCTGTCTCCTGTACAGTGTCACGAACCTCCATCCATAGTTCATCAGGCACTCTATCAGATCTAGTCCCTTAAATCTATTTCTCACTTCCACTGTATAATCGTAAGGGATTTGATTTAGGTCATACCTGAATGGTCTAGTGGTTTTCCCTACTTTCTTCATATTAAGTCTGAATTTGTCAATAAGGAGTTCATGATCTGAGCCACAATCAGCTCCCAGTCTTGTTTTTGCTGACTGTATAGAGCTTCTCCATCTTTGGCTGCATAGAATATAATCAGTCTGATTTCCATGTTGACCATCTGGTGATGTCCATGTGTAGAGTCTTCTCTTGTGTTGTTGGAAGAGGGTGTTTGCTATTACAAGTACGTTCTCTTGGCAAAACTCTATTAGCCTTTGCTTCATTCTGTACTCCAAGGCCAAATTTGCCTGTTACTCCAGGTGTTTCTTGACTTCCTACTTTTGCATTCCAGTCCCCTATAATGAAAAGGACATCTTTTTTGGGTGTTAGATCTAAAAGGTTTTATAGGTCTTCATAGAACCATTCAACTTCAGCTTCTTCAGCATCACATTACATACCTAAATATTAAAATATTTTCTAAATTACCAATTTTGTTTCACTTTATTACAGTATGTTCATCTTAGGTTAAAATATTAATAATTTCTGTTGTGTTTATGCCAGATGTTATTGCATAGTACAGGGCCTAAATATTTTTCTCTTCCAGCCTTACAAATTTATAAGGAAAAGCCTTATCTCTAAATGAAACATCAATCAACATTAATGTTTCTTAAAGTTTTTAATGAGCATTTTCCATTATAATGCCTTTCTTTGCTTAGCAAATTGTTTAACATCTTATTTTGAACTGTAATAGATTGATGAAATCATTAAAAGAGTTCTAGGAGTCCCTGTTCTAGTTATCCATAGCATTAAATTTTGTGAACAATTATGTTTTTAATAACTGTACCAGGAAGAACTCTTAATAGATGCTGTTTATTGAGGTCAAGCATGTCACCTCTGAGCAATGTGAACAGAAAGTAGCATAGCATTTAGGTCTGACTACAGGTAAATAGCATTAATAAATGGTGCAAGGTGGTAAGGAAAAGGCACATAGCAGGACATTGTAGAGGCAGCTGGATAAGAACTTATTAGTTGCAGATGATAAGACATTGCAGATGATAAGACATTATCAGATACAAGTATACTGAAGACACAAATGAAAGTATGCAACAGAAAGTTTTATCAGTTATCCTTCCAAGAACATAGTTGAAAATGTTTAGGTGCTTCTCACACACAAAGAGATAATTAAGTAGGTAGTATTTTTAATGAAAAAGTTTGAGTATTTCAAACTCTTAGAAAAATGTGAATCTCAAAGCATGAGTTTTCTAGTAGTATTGAGTACAAGCTTGTGAGTTGGACTTTATTAACTGAAACTAAAAACATTAGAGAGCAAAAAAATCATAGACACTATAGAAAATAGAAATGAGAAATACAAACCTAAACACACAAACTTAACAATTATTTAAATACTTGAAATTTTTTTAACTTCAACAACTTGAAATACACTATACTTTATTCTTCTGCATAATTTGTTGAAGATTGCTGTAAACCTTTATAACTATCCCAAATTTTAATTATATAAGAACAAAATTTATTTTATGTCCTTAGTAACGTTCAAGTTTTTGGATTAATTTTGGTTGGAGAAGAAGGAAAAGAAAGTTGTTTGCAGAATCTTGACTCTTAATAACAAGTAACTGAATTCTCCAACAATACTGATTAAAATACTTTTAATCTTCATAACCCAGGTTATGAGTGCAAGCTGCAGGTGGCCAAGATCTAAATGACAAATCTAATGTAGTTTCTGTTGAATGGCAGAAATTATTATCTGCTGTTCACAAAGCATTTTAAAAACAAAAATAGTCACTATTTCCCACAAATTCTGCCAGAATATTGTTTTCTTTCTTTCCTTCTTTAAAAAAATGTTTTAAATACTTTTTTCTATCAGTAAGTTTGAGTACAGCATGAATCCCCTGGTACCAGTTCTTTTTCTTTCTGTTATTAGTTTTGTAACATTATAATGTAACTTACTGAATAGGAATTCTTGATAATATAGTAAGGGTATTGGTGATTTAAAAATTTGAGACAAAATCTTACCTTTTTATTGAAGGACTTTGAGAAACGTTGAATTCTAAACCCTGAGTATATCATTATAATTCCTTAAGGTGGCCCCATTTACTTCCTAAATTACTATTATAGAGGAATAAAACTCCAAAAACTGAGATTACTGTAGAGGACAATCTTTTTCCTAATAATGATTTGGAAATCTGAGACCTAAAGAACAATGTATGTGGTGAGGGGGAAAGGAGATTTCTAGATTCTGTCAGATCTCAAACTTGCATTTAATGGGAATTTTTTCTAACATCTTGAATTTCTCTTATTTTAGGGTTACTATAATAAATGTAGAAGGTGTTGACTTTTAAAAAAACTGCACAATGTGAGAGTTATGAGTTAAATTTTGTTTGGGGCAAAATGAGGACCCAGGAAGCAGCATCTCAGACAGCTCTAAGAAACTGTTCCAAAGAGGCAGGGGGGAAGAGGGTCAGTATATATGTGATTTTGGTGAAGGGGGATACATGCAGATCAAGCACTTTTTTCTTTTATTTTTAAGAAAGTTTCTGCTAGTCATGAACAGTTGACATCATGAAGGATTTTAGTGCTTTCCTAGATAGGAGATTCAAGAATTGGGCTTATAAAATCTGCTCCCCAAAATATCTATCTGAAGACCTGTCCTGCCATTTTTTCCCCCAGCACAGTGTGCCTCATTTCTGCTCTCCATCCTAAACTCCTTTAAGGGGTGTTGAAAATAAGCAGCTGCAGCAGCACAATGATTTAGTCTTTGTAGAAGTAGATGGCAAGTGCCAGTTTGTAGTTGACAAAGGTTAGAGGATGGATAGCTCAGTCAAATGCCAAAGTATTATGGCTCTAGTAGTTATCTAGGCCATTTTTTTACAGCTGCTCCAACGTGGGCACTTAATTTTCAGATTCTTAGTACAGTCATTTTTCTTTTCTAAACTTAAAAAATAAAAGATCATGTCCATATTGTATACCCCTTCAGACCTTCCTACATATACACTCACCAATACTGACACATGCAGGCTCCCTGCGACTTTAAATTTGCATCAGATAATTCAAATTAATGGTTGCAGTAATGAAGACATCACCTCTTGATAAAATCCTAAATCCCATTCATGTGTTGAGAATAAAGAAGAGTAGATAGTGCAGTTATGGATATAGTTATGGATATATAAGACATGAGTAATCTTCTGTGAGGGTCAATCCTGATGGTATTTCATCTTATAATTCCCTGTTAAATAAACATACAGACAAAACCAAGAGATTTAAACTTTCAGTTCTGCGGCAACTTTCAGATACCAGCCCTAATCATGATGGTTTTAGAGAATCTAGTTTGGTGTGGCCCCAAATATAAAGGATCCATAGAAAGAATTTCTTGGGCTTGGGCCTAATATGAGAGTTGGAGTTTCATATATAAACTTCTCTTTAGAGCATGCTTTTTCAGCAGAATTGATACCAACTCTCAGGGGTGAACAGTGACAAAAAAAAAAAAAAAAAAAAAAACTTATTTTTTAATGTATAAAGCACAGAAATACAGTACATAAGTAGATAGGCAGTAATATAAAATTCTCATGGTGGAAGAGACTAGGAGAAAATGACTAAAAAGTTCTTTGTAGATATTAGGGATAATGCAAAGAATGTTGAGAAACACTGCTCTTAAGTGTACTCATGTAGACATGGGCCAAACCAGTACTACCTGAGAAATGACTTCAGTTAGAAAGGGAAGATATGTCAGTGTGAGAACACTGAGTGTATTGGATCTTTAAGCATGCATGCATGCTAAGTTGCTTCAGTCGTGTCCGACTCTGTCCAACGCCATGGACAGCAGCCCACCAGTCTCCTCTGTCCACGGAATTCTCTAAGCAAGAGTACTGGAGTGGGTTGCCATGTCCTTCTCCAAAATATACTAAATAGTGTATCTGAACTAAGAAAAATTAGTTGGTAAAGTCACCTAATTTTAATCTCTCTAGAATTTAAAGGTTTTCCTTCATAGATGGAAAAATCGAGGCTTCTTCAATGGAGTACCTCCATGAGAACCATTTTGTTGTCTTTGATTTTACATTTCACAATAAATCAGTTAAGATATAATTGTCTCAAAAAACTTAGGGTATCTTAATGATATGCAGTGTATTAGCAGTTTTTCTTCTTGATCATAAAAGGAGATAATAACAAAGATATTAAAACCATGGCATATTACTGTATATTAAAGGCAGAATAGGGACTTCCCTGGTGCTCCAGTGGCTAAGACTCTGCTCCCAATGCACGGGACCTAGGATTGATCCATAGTCAGGGAACTAGAGATCCCACATGCTGCAACTAAGACCTGGTACAGCCAAAATAAAAAAAACCTCAACATTCAGAAAACTAAGATCATGGCATCTGGTCCCATCACTTCATGACAAATAGATGGGGAAACAATGGAAACAGTGACAGTCTTTATTTTCTTAGGCTCCAAAATCACTGCAGATGGTGACTGCAGCCATGAAATTAAAAGACACTTGCTCCTTGGAAGAAAAGCTATGACTGGCCTAGACAGCATTTAAAAAAGCAGAGATATTACTCTGCTGACAAAAGTCTGTCTAGTCAAAGCTATGGTTTTTCCAGTATTCATGTACGGATGTGAGAGTTGGACCGTAAAGAAAGCTGAGCACCGAAGAATTGATGCTTTTGAACTGTGGTGTTGGAGAAGACACCTGAGAGTCCCTTGGACTGCAAGGAGATCCAACCAGTCCATACTAAAGGAAATCAGTCCTGAATATTCATTGGAAGGACTGATGCTGAAGCTGAAACTCCAATCCTTTGGTCACCTGATGCAAAGAACTGACTCATTGGAAAAGACCCTGATGCTGGGAAAGATTGAAGGTGGGAAGAGAAAGGGATGACAGAGGATGAGATGGTTGGATGGCATCACTGACTCAATGGACATGAGTTTGAGTAAGCTCTGGGAGTTGGTGGTGGACAGGGAAGCCTGGTGTGCTGCAGTTCATGGGGTTGCAAAGAGTCGGGCAAGACTGAGCGACTGAACTGAACAGCCAAAATAAATAGTAAAAATAAAATATTGAAAAAAAAAATAAAGCCAGAATTTCTATACAGAAATAGTAAAGAAACTAACACCAGCAAATGAAGATCATATCTATTCTATGAAATTTACCTAGAAGTCAAAGCATTAGTCTTTGAAAAATGCTACAGCTTTTTACATTCTGTGATATCCATTGTAATGGTTGTGATGTTATTTAATGTGGTTTTCATTTGCATTTCACTAATGGTTAATGATCTTTTTTTTAATGATTTATTTTAATTGGAGGCCAATTATAATATTCTGGTAGTTTCTGCCATACATTGACATGAATCAGCTACGAGTGTACATGTGTCCCCCTGTCCTGAACCCCCCTCCTACCTCCCTCCCCATCCCATCCCTCTGGGTTGTCCCAGTGCACTGGCTTTGAGTGCCCTGTTACATGCATTGAACTTGGACTGGTCATCTGTCTCACATATGGTAATATACATGTTTCAATGCTATTCTCTCAAATCTTCCTACCTTTGCCTTCTCCCACAGAATCCAAAAGTCTGTTCTTTACATCTGTGTCTCTTCTGTCTTGCAGGTCATCATTACCATCTTTCTAAATTGCATATATATGCATTAATATACGGTATTGTTTTTCTTCCTGACTTACATCACTCAGTATAATAGGCTCCAGTTTCATCTACCTCATGATCTTAAGTATCTTTTAATACGTAATTTTACTGGTCATTTTTTCATCTTTGGAGAAATGTCTATTTAAGTCCTTTGTCCATTTTAATTAAGATTGGGTTCATGTTTTTAGTTGTAGAAGTTCTTTCTATATTCTGGATATTAACCCTTTATCACATATATAATTTTAGATATTATTCCCATTCTGTGGATTGCCATTTTATTCTGTTCATTGTATCCTCTTATGCACAAAAGTTTAAAATTTTGATATTTTCCAGTTTATCTACTTTTACTTTCAGTGTCATATTCCAGAAATCATTGCCAAATCCATTGTCAGAAGAAAACACTGGGAAAAAAATTCTTAAGTGTTTTATGCCTTTAACTCTTAATATTTAGGTCTTTGATCCATAATTTTTCTATATGTTGAAAGATAGTATCCATATATATATATATATATTTATTTTTTATTATTATTTTTTTTGCATGTAGATTTCTAGTTTTTCCAGCACCACTTTTTGAAAAGAGTATCTTTCTTCTACCGGATGACTTTGGGATACCTTTGTTGAAATGTGTTTGACTGTATACGTGAGAGTTTATTTCTGAGTTCTCTGTTACATGCTATTAGTTTATATGTTTGTCTTTATGCCAGTATCACATTGTTCTTATTACTGTAGCTTTTATTTTAAGTTTTGCAGTCATGAAGTGAGAGACTTCCAATTTTGTTGTTCTTTGTAAAAATTGTTTTGGCTATTTGGTGTCCCTTGAAACTGCATATGAGGTTTAGAATGGGTTTTATATTTCTGGGAAAAAAATCATAAGGATTTTGAATGGTATTACATTAAATCTGTAGACTGTATTTAGGGTACAGGTAGGGCTTCCCTGGTGGCTCAGATGGTAAAGAATCTGCCTGCAATGCAGGAGACCCCGGTTCAATCCCTGGATTGGGAAGATCCCCTGGAGAAGGAAATGGCTACCCACTCGAGTATTCTTACCTGGAGAATTCCATGGATGGAGGAGCCTAGCAGGCTACAGTCCATGAGGATGCAGAGTCTGACACAACTGAGCAACTAACACTTCACTTCATTTCACTTTCAGTATCCTCTTAGGTAGTTATCTCATTTTATCCACACAACTCTATGAGGTAGACACTATTATTTTTTTTGCTTTAAATATGTAGACACTGACATTTAGCAAGATACAATAAATTTAGAAAGTGGAGAAAGAAGGGATGTTAGAGTTTGAATTTAGGCAGTCTGACTCCAGGAGTTTGCCCGAGTTTATAATTGCTTCACTATGCTGCCTTTCACAGCTTTGGCAGCATACATATAAAGCAGCAATAAACTAGATAAGCTTTCTTCAGTGATATTTCTCAGATGGCAAGATGACAAAATCATTTCAGTTTCCAGTGAAAATTATTTGAACATATTTTTAGTTGGACTGTCACTTTCTGTCCCTCAAAACACAAACAAACAAACAAAAAAAAACCCTACAAGTGCACAACAGTGTGATAAAATGTAGAAAACAAGTGTTTTTGTAGAAAGAACAAGGTAAGTGATGATAATGAATTTGCTAGATGATGAGAGAAAATTGAAAGTAAATGAACTTAAAAAAAAAAAAAACTTGGGAAGGTACAATATGACTGTGAGCTGAATAGGAAGGAGCAGGTGCAGCAGCTGCCAGGAGGGCGAACACAAGGTTTCATGTTCACCAGAATGCAGGGCAAAAGCAGTGACTTCATAGGCGCCTAGGCCAGACCTACCTGCTGATCTGTTGTTCATTAGTGGTCTGGGAAAGCAGGGATGGCTGTGGCTCTCCCTGGGGTAATAAAAACTGGTGTTGGAAATATCAGGGAATGTTCATCTATCAGAACTCTTGGGGGAGACAAGTATTTTGCTTGGGTCTAGAGTACCAAGATAACATCCTGTAGGCTCCAGTGCTGGAAACACTGCCTAACTGGTTTAATCGCCATTCATTCCCTCAAAGTATGTTGCAGCTTGGACTAGAGAGATGGGGACAGAAATGGAAAGAAGTCGGTATGCTATTGTGGTTTGGATGGAAAGGGTAAGAGAAGAACAACTAGATGGAAGGAGTTTAAACCAGAATTCCACTTTGGAGATGTTAAATCTGAGATGCCTAATAGATATCGAAGTAGAAGGAAAGCCCAGAAATGTTACACAGGCAGTCATTTAAAATAATGGATATAGTTAAGCTAACTAAGGAAGTGTTAGATAAAGACAGCGAGTAGAGGATCAGGACCTGAGACAATCTTAACATTTAAGGGTTAGACTGAGGATGAAGACTGAGCAAGGAAAGACAGAGTAGTCCACTTCAAGAAATAATGTTGTTCACTTGCTAAGTCATGTCTGACTCTTTGCAACCCCTTGGACTGCAGCACACCAGGCTTCCCTGTCCTTCACTATCTCCAGAGTTTGCTCAAACTCATGTTCATAGAGTCAGTGATGCTATCTAACAATCTCATCCTCTACCACCCCCTTCTCTTTTGCTTTCAGTCTTTCCCAGTATCAGGGCCTTTTCCAATGAGTCTGCTCTTTGCATCAGGTGGCTAAATTATTTATTGCAGCGTCAGCATCAGTGCTTCCAATGAATATTCAAGGTTGATTTCCTTTCGGATTGACTGGTTTGATCTTGTTACTGTCCAAGGAAATCTCAAGAATCTTCTCCAACACCACAATTCAAAAGCAGAAATTCTTTGGGCCAAGCCTTCTTTATGGTCCAACTCTCATATCTGCACATGCCTACTGGAAAAACCATAGCTTTGACTATCCGGACCTTTGTCGGCCAAGTGATGTTTCTGCTTTTTACTATTCTGTCTAGGTTTGTCATAGCTTTTCTTCCAAGGAGCAAGTGTCTTAATTTCATGGCTGCAGCCACCATCCGCAGTGGTTTTGGAGCCTGGAAAGTAAAATCTGCCACTGTTGCCACTTTATCACCGTCTATTTGCTATGAAGTGGTGGGACCGGATGTCATGACCCTAGTTTGTTGAACACTGAGTTTTAAAGCCAGTTTTTTCACTCTTCTCTTTCAACTTCATCAAGAGGCTTTTTAGTTCCTCTTTGCTAGCTGCCATTAGGGTGGTAGTATCTGCATATCTGAGGTTGTTTTCTGTCCCAGCAACCTTGATTCCAACTTATGATTTGTCCAGCCTGGCATTTCACATGATGAACTGTGCATATAAGTTAAATAAGTGTGATGATATACCGCCTTGTTGTACTCCTTTCCCAACTTTGAACCAGTCTGTTGTTCCATGTCCAATTCTGATTTGCTTCTTGACCTGCATACAGGTTTCTTAAGAGACAGGTAAAGTGGTCTGGTATTCCCATCTCTTTAAGAATTTTCCAGTTTGTTGTGATCCACACAGTCAAAAGCTTTAGCATAGTCAGTGAGGCAGAAGTAGATGCTATTCTGGAATTCTCTTGCTTTTTCTATGATCCAACAGATGTTGGCAATTTGATCTCTGGTTCCTCTCACTTTTGTAAATCCAGCTTGTACATCTGGTAGTTCTTGGTTCAGGTACTGCCGAAGCCTAGCTTGAAGAATTTTGAGCATTAATTTGCTAGCATGTGAAATGAGTACAATTGTACGGTAATTTGAATCTTCTTTGCCATTGCCTTTCTTTGGGATTGGAATGAAAACTGACCTTTTCCAGGCCTGTGGCCACTGCTGAGTTTTCCAAATAACAGTATCATCTTTTAGGATTTGAAATAGCTCAGCTGGAATTCTGTCACCTCCACTAGCTTTGTTTGTAGTGCTTCTTTTTTAAGGCCCACTTGACTTCATGTTCCAGGATGTCTGGCTCTAGGTGAGTGACCACACTATCATCTGGGTCATTAAGATTTTTTTTTTTGTACAGTTCTTGTGTGTATTCTTGCCACCTCTTCTTAATCTCTTCTGCTTCTGTTAGGTCCTTGCCATTTCTGTCCTTTATTGTATCTTTGTATGAAATATTCGTTTGGTATCTCTAGTTTTCTTTTTATTTTATTTTATTTTTAAACTTTACAAATTGTATTAGTTTTGCCAAATATCAAAATGAATCTGCCACAGGTATATGTGTTCCCCATCCTGAACCCTCCTCCCTCCTCCCTCCCCATACTATCCCTCTGGGTCGTCCCAGTGCACTAGCCCCAAGCATCCAGTATCGTGCATCGAACCTGGACTGGCAACTCATTTCATACATGATATTATACATGTTTCAATGCCATTCTCCCAAATCTTCCCACCCTCTCCCTCTGCAACAGAGTCCATAAGACTGTTCTATACATCAGTGTCTCTTTTGCTGTCTCGTACACAGGGTTATTGTTAGCATCTTTCTAAATTCCATATATATGCATTAGTATACTGTATTGGTGTTTTTCTTTCTGGCTTACTTCACTCTGTATAATAGGCTTCAGTTTCATCCACCTCATTAGAACTGATTCAAATGTATTCTTTTTAATGGCTGAGTAATACTCCATTGTGTATATGTACCACAGCTTTCTTATCCTAGTTTTCTTGAAATGATCTCTAGTCTTTCCCAGTCTGTTATTTTCCTCTGTTTCCTTGCATTGTTCACTTAAGAAGGCTTTATCTCTCCATGCTATTCTCTGGAACTCTGCATTCAGTTGAGTATATGTTTCCTTTTCTTGTTTGCCTTCACTTCTCTTTTCTCAGCTATTTGTAATAAAGGAAGATAATCAGACACAGTTATGTACAACATGGTAACTTGACACGACAATAAAGGAAGAAAGACTAATAGATGATGAATGTGAGGGAGAATACAAAATTGAAATGGGCAGGATCATCTGGCCCCCACCTTCCAGTGCTGCTCCCCTCTTCATCCCACCTTGTTCCCCACCTCATTGGCCATGGCCATTCTTGGCATTCCTTATGAGTGATGGCATCTCATCATGGTAGACCACAGAGATAATAAACTTCAAGACTATCACATGCAAAAAAGTGCTGGAACACAAGACAATAGCTATCTTAAACCATTAAGGATAAAAGACCTTACCAATCAGTGTGCTTCCCTCATAGCTTACTTGGGAAAGAAACTACTTGCAGTGCAGGAGACCTGGGTTCGATCCCTGGGTCTGGAAGATCCCCTAGAGAAGGAAATGGCAACCCACTCCTGTATTCTTGCCTGGCGAATCCCATGGACAGAGGGACCTGGCAGGCTACAGTCCTTGAGGTCGCAAGAGTCAGACACGACTTAGTGACTAAACCACCACCACCACCAATCAGTAATGAGAAGTCTGAAAATTATCTGAAGGACTTCGAGTCACGCAAATGTAGAAAGATTGTGGGTAAAGTACTTAAGATATTGATTCAAAAATTCACTGTTAAAGCTATAAATGGATCAAGATATGTTTTGAGTTGTCCTTGTAGCCTGAAAAAAGTAAGCTGAAGCCAGGAACAAGAGCTGCTTTGCACATGAATACACATTTGCCAAGATCCACTGTTTTATAGCATGTTTCATGGACACAGATAATCCTTTTTTCTGAGACTGGGCTGTTATCAGATTATCAAATTGATAGAGGTGAAAGAACTACCTCCTACAAACCTAGAATTATTCCATTGTAATGGTAGTATGGCTAAAAGGCTGTTGTATGAACAGCCAGTTATAGGGAAAACACTAATAGCAAGAGCTGTTAGCCAGCTGGACTACAATTTTCTAAATGTATATAGCTCTGCTATAGACAAGTACATTGGTGAAAGTGCTCATTTGATCAGAGAACTGTTTCAGTATGCCAGAGATTATCAGCCATGCATCATTTTTATGAATAAAACAGATGTCATTGTGAGTATTAGCTTTGTGAAAGTACTTCACCTGATAGGTTCAGAGGACTTTAATGGAGTTACTCAAATGGATGGATATGATACTCTGCACAGAGTTAAAATGATCATGGCTAAAAAAGAGCACAGTGAATCCTGTTTTGCTGTCTCCAGGTAAATTAAATATATATTTATAAGCAATATTAGATATACTGAAAATCTATGAAGGTACCATGATAAAATAGATTATTTAGAAGTACTTGTGAAGCTTTCAGAGAGCTTTAACAGAGCAGACCTGAGAAATGTTTGCACTGATGCAGGTATGTTTACAATTCATGCTGATATGAGTTTGTAGTGTAGAAAGACTTTATGAAAACAATCAGAAGTGGCTAATTTTAAGAAGCTGAGCTTAAATTGGACTACATGGTTTTGACAGCTACATGACACTGGTTTAACATAAAAATCAGTTGAAAATGTATGCAATAGCAATAATCTCATTAAAATTGTATGAATTAAAAATACTTGAAAATAAAGTAAAAATGTATAGCTTATAACAGAAGTTAAATAAAAATGTATAGTTTATAACAGATATAGAAATTAAATATATAAACACAAATAGCAGAAAAGACAGGAGGGGTAAATGGAAGTATTGTGTTGAAAAGGTCTTAAACTGCATGTGAAGTGATAAAATATTTGAAGGAATCTGTAATAAAGATGCATATTGTATCAAATTTTAAGAAATAGCAAAGTAACCAACAAGATAAAATGAAATTTTAAAAGATTTCAACCCAACAGAACGCAAGGAGAAAAAGGAACAGAAATCACATAGGATAATAGCAGAAGTATAGATTTAAATCCAAACCATATGGCTAATTAAATCCATACCATATTGATAATTACATTAATCAATGATCTAAACTTCCAAATAAAAGGCATATATTGTCAAACTCAATGAAAAAGCAAGAACCAACTACATGCTGTTTACAAGGAACCAATTTTAAATATAAAGATGAAAAGAGGTTAAGAATAAAAAGGTAAAAAATAATATATGATGGAAACACTAATCATAAGAAAGCTGAAGTTGCTATATTAGTATCAGGAATATTACCAGTGATAAAGGGAGACATAATAATGAAACTATTAATTCAGTAGAAGATAGATACAACATGCATGTAGTAATTTTTAAATACAGGAAGATAAATGAGCTAAAAGAACAAATAGACAAGTGCAAAATTATAGATATTTCAGTACTTTTCTCTGACAGAAAAAACAGCAAGATCAGTAAAGATATAGAACTCTGAGAACAACACAATCAACCAACTTCAACTAACTGACATTTATGAACTACTCCACAAACAGCAGCATGTACATATAGCAGAATATACATTCTTACCAAGTGTTTAGAAATAGGACAGTTATTAACCAACACAGATGCAAACAAAACAAAGTAGGGGCCAAATAAATGAACTCCAGACAAAACATATGGATAATTTCTGCTCATGATCTTGACATCAGGAACATTGAACAAGATGCTAGGATTAAAATCTTGGTCTAGCTCTACCCCTAACTAGCAAGTAACAACATGAAGAAGCCTCAAGAGGCTGCATAATATTAAGGTACCTCAGCTTTCATTCATTTTTTTCCTACTTCAGGATTGCTCTAAGGAGTCCATAAGGAAAATATGAGTGTTCTATCTAAATTAACAAAATCATTGTTAATACAATTACAGATATTAACAGACAGGCACTAAGCTAAGAAGCTAATTAAATATACCCTAGCATAAAAATTACTAAAGTGTGTAGGTAAGTATATAGCTAGGCAGATAACATACTTGGTAAATCTCATAATTTTCTAATTGACACTTTGGATATATATGTTAGGAAGCTAATAAAACTCCATTTTTATTCTTAAACTACAAGTACAGACCTACACTTCTTCAAACTAGTTCAAGTGTATCACTGTATTTTGGCTTACAAGGCAACTCTCAATGGAGCAGTTTCATCAAACACCCAGCCAACTTACTGTATCACTCAACCATGATATGATATAATCTATCATTTTATATCAAAACAAGTGACTAAAAATTAAAGTGAATGCTGTACCCTAGAACTGGTTAAAAAATTGTATCTATTAATGCACTGTAAATGAATATAACAGATACACGTGGAAAAGAGCTTTGGTTCTAAAAAATAACAGAGCCAAATAGGAATTTAAAATTTTAATTGAAAAGAACATTACAGTGCATATTTGGGAAAGAAACTAGAAAAATATTCCAAATTATACTTACCCCCTAATTAATGGCAGAAAATAGGAATTTCACTTTGGATTCTTTGTATAAGCTTTGCTCTAATTTGTAGCATTAAAAGATTTTCCCATGTGGACATAAAGTGGAAAAACATACCAAAAACTTAGTGCTATAGTACCTATATTGAGTTAAGATATGCAAGCACATAAACAGAATTGCTACAATATTCATACTGTGAATATTAACAGTGATTGTCAACCTTTAACCTACTTAAGAATGACTCAGAAGGCCTGTAAAAATGCAGACCAATGAGCCCCATACCCAGAGTTCTAATTCAGTAGGTCTGGGAGAGGACCTTAGAACTGCATTTCTAACACGTTCCCAGGTGATGCCGACACTGCACTCTATTCTGACCAAGCCTGAATAAGACTTCACATTGTATCAGTACCTTCAAAGCAAAGACAGGGGATCTCGGAGAGAGATTACAACCTCAAGAAAGTCACTGAACTATGTCCTCAATAGAAACTGTGAAAAGACTTACCAGTTACTATACAAAGAATTAAAACTGTACCTACTAAAAATGTGTAAGAGCTACTACGGGTAGTTGGTTAGCTAATTTAAGTCAGTAGGACAGATGTACTGGCATACTGCTGCTGCTGCTGCATTGCTTCAATCGTGTCCAACTCTGTGTGACCCCATAGAAAGCAGCCCACCAGGCTCCCGTCCCTGGGATTCTCCAGGCAAGAACACTGGAGTGGGTTGCCATTTCCTTCTCCAATGCATGAAAGTGAAAAGTGAAAGTGAGGTCGCTCAGTCGTGTCCAACTCTTTGCGACCCCATGGACTCCAGCGCACCAGGCTCCTCCGTCCATGGGATTTTCCAGGCAAGAGTACTGGAGTGGGGTGCCATTGCCTTCTCCAACTGGCATACTAGAGTGAGCCTAATAGTAATGGGCACCAGTCAGTATATCATACACATGGAATGCAGAACACTCCATAATCCATTTAAATGCTACTTAAGAGAGTTTCAAAACCATAAATAAGAATAAACAGGTAATCGTTAGATGTCTGCATAGATCATGCCACCTCCAGTAATATCTTCAAATATAAAAATATATGAAAAACAGAGCACCAAAGAAAATACTAAGTCGTATTACCACCACAAAGTATTGCTAAGTGCTTACAAATACATCTAGATGTTGGTCACAGCAGAGAAACTACAAGGACAATCACCAAAAAAATAATAAGTAAAATATATTAAGCTTTTTATTAAGTTAGTGTAAGTCTCATGATGGTTAGTATATCTCAGTCACAACTGCTGATGCTTCCTTAAGTTTTCATAATCAATATATGGAAGGCATGCAATAATAAGTTCTTCTTTTGTACATCCCTTCTGACAACATTTTTCTGAGTATCCTCTGCGTTTTCTTTGGGGATGATTCCCCCAAAACAAATTGCTTAAGGTTTTGATTTTGTTTGTATTTTTCTTCTGAAATTCTATAATCTCATGAATATATGGACTGATATCTTGTGATGAGGAAGATTCCTCTTGTCTTGTCTTAAAAGGCAAGTTGGCCTTTTTATACTGATACTCAGGCAGTGACTGCATCTTCATATTGTTTATTGCTTCTTCCTGAGAGGCAGAAGTAGGGACTGTTGAGAGGCAAGAAATAAATCCTTTATTAAAATCTTAGCTGAAAATTTAATCATAATGCTGTAACACTAAAGCCAGCTAATTCTGAAACACAAGTAATCACATTTTAACTAGTAAAATGGTTATTCAAAAGCAATGTATATGTTTAAGTAAAACAGTTGTAATGTTTTCCTATAAAAAGGCCTAGAAACCTTTGTACACTTTTATTCAGAAAACATTTTTTGAGCTATAATTCATATGCCATAAAATTAAGCATTTTAAATATACAATTAGTATATTCACAAGGTTGCACAAACATCACCACTACCTGATTCCAGAACATTTCTATCATCCCCAAAAGAAACCTCCCCCGATTAGGAGTCACTCCCATTTTCCTCTTCTTTCAGCCCCTGGTACCTACTAATCTACTTTATATTTCTACAGATCTGCCTAAAACATAACCATATATGGTCATTTGTGTCTGGTTTTTTTCACTGAGCATATTTTCGAGGTTCAATCCTGTTGCAGCATGTCTGCCAGTACTTTATTCTTTTTATGGATGAATAATTTTCCATTGTATGGATATATCACATTTTATTTACCCAGTTGATAAATATGTGGGTTCTTTCTACTTTTTAACTATTAAGAATAACACTGCTCAGAACATCCACATACGTTTTTGTGTGAACACATTTTCAGTTCTCTTGGGTATATACCTAGGAGTAGAACTGCTGGATTGTATGGTAAATTTGTTTACCTTTTTTTAGGAACTGCCAGTTTTCCACAGTGGCTACACCATTTTACAATCCCACCACTGGTATACTAGGCTTCCAGTTGCTATACATCTTGGCCAACATTTTATGTTTTCCATTTTTTGATGGTAGCCATCCTAATGGATGTGAAGTGGAATCCCATTATCATTTTGATTTGTAATGACCTTGCAACTAATGATGTTGAGTATTTTTCATGTCCTTATTGTATATCCTCCTTGTAGAAATGTATATTCAAATTTTTGCCCATTTGTAATTGAGTTACTTGTTTTTTTATGCATATTTTATAACTAAGTGATTAGTAGAAGCCATTCTGTTGAAATATAAAGAAATGGAGAAGTGTGATATGCTCAGTGAATTGTTAATGTTACACTGCTCTTACTCAGTATTACTTATAAGAAATTAAAATAACACCAGAAGGTAATTAATTGGAGGCTTGTTGAATTTCCATCATTGCCCTTGCCCATCTACAGTTCCTTTTGAGGGATATATTGCCTCTAGCCACTGCTGTTGAGTCATGTTCTGAACCATGTGACTGCATCCTAAATCTGCAGTTCAAAGACAGGAGGTTGGCACCTGACCCCAAAGAAACAGACAGGAGGTTGGCAACTGACCCCAAAGAAACCATCTACCACAGTGGCCCACAATCCATGCCCTGTGAAAAATAAGTTTGCTCAATAAGATTTCCTCTTGTTGAAACTGGGTTTCCCTGGTGGCTCAGATGGTAAAGCATCTGCCTGCAATGCAGGAGACCTGGGTTCTATTCCTGGGTTGGGAAGATCCCCTGTAGAAGGAAATGGCAACCCACTCCAGTACTCTTGCCTGGAAAATCCCATGGGATTAATCAGAATGGAAGAAAAAATTTTGCTTGAAGAAATTTATGAGTCAGGTATATAGATAATTTTTTGAGCCATAAGACTGGATCAGATCACAAAGAGAGTTAAGTATAAATAGAAAAGAGGGGAAAGGAGCAATGACCCCCACAAGAGACTGAGCCAGAGCTGCCTGTGTGGGTTTGAAGGTCTCCTGCAAAGACGTGGGTCAGCAATGGCCGGCTGCAGGGACGGGCCCTGGCAGCAGCAGTCCTGGGAGGCACAGTGTGTGACCTAAGTCCTCCTGGAGGAGGTCACCATTAGCCCTACCATAGAACCTCCAGGTGGGTGACCCACAAACTGGAGAACAACTGTACCAAAGAAGTTCTCACACTGATGCCAAGGTTCTAGGCCCCACATCAGACTTCCCAACCTGGGGATCTGGCAAAGGGACTGAGAATCCTAGCAAATCTGACTTTTAAGGTCTGTGGGATTTGATTATAGAACTTCGACTAAACTGGGGAAACAGAGACTCTTGGAGGGCACAAAAAAAACCTTGTGTGCACCAGGACCCAGGAGAAAGGAGCAGTGGCCCCACAAGAGACATGAGCAGGACTTGCCTGTGAATGTTTGGGAGTCTCTGGTGGAGACAAGGGTCGACAGTGGCCTTCTGCAGGGCCAGGGGCCACTGGCAGCAGTAGTCCTGGGAGGCACAGCATGCTCATAAGTCCTATTGCAGCAGGTCACCATTAGCCCTACTATAGAGCCTATAGCCCTACCATAGAGCCTGCAGACTCCAGGACTGGGAGCTTCAGGCCAAACTACAAGGAGGGAGCATAGCCCCACCAATCAGCAGAAAATTGGACTAAAGATTTATTGAGGATGGCCCTGCCCACCAGAGCAAGACCCAGTTTTCCCCACAGCAGTCCCTCCCATCAGAAAGCTTGCACAAGCCTCTTAGATTCATCCATGAGAGGGCAGACAGATGAAACAAGATCTTCAGTTCCACAGCCACCAGAATGAAAACCACAATCACAGAAAACTAGCCAAAATGATAAAATGGATCACAGCCTTGTCTAACTCAATGAAACTATGAGCCGTGCTGTGTAGGGCCATCTAAGACGGACAGGTCAAGGTAGAGAGTTCTGACAAAATGTAGTCCACTGGAGAAGGGAATGGGAAACCAGTATTCTTGCATTGAGAACCCCATGAACAGTATGAAAAGGCAAAAAGATATGAAACTGAAGGATGACCTGCCCCCCCCCACCCCCACCTCCGCCGCCCCAAATGTCCAATATGCTACTGGAGAAGAGAGGAGAAATAACTCCAGAAAGAATGAAAAGGCTGAGCCAAAATGGAAACAACACCTAGTTGTGGATGTGTCTGATGGTGAAAGTAAAGTCTGATACTGTAAAGAACAATATTGCATAGGAACCTGGGATGTTAGGTCCATGAATCAAGGTAAATTGGACGTGGTCAAACAGGAAATGGCAAGAGTGAACATCGACATTTTGGGAATCAGTTAAAATGGACTGGACTGGACGAATTTAATTCAGATAACTATTACATCTACTACTGTGGGCAAGAATCCCTCAGAAGAAATGGAGCTCTCATAGTGAACAAAAGAGTCTGAAATGCAGTACTTGGCTGCAATCTCAAAAACAACAGAATGATCTCAGTTGGTTTCCAAGGCAAACCACTCAACATCCCAGTCATCCAAGTCTATGCCCCAACCAATTGCTGAAGAAGCTGAAGTCAACCAGTTCTATGAAAACCTACAAGACCTTCTAGAATTCACACCTAAAAAGATGTCCTTTCATAATAGGACACTGGGATGCAAAAGTAGGAAGTCAAGAGATACCTGGAGTAACAGGCAAATTTGGCCTTGGGAGTACAAAATGAAGCAGGGCAAAGGCTAACAGAGTTTTGCCAAGAGAATGCACTGGCCATTGCAAACATCCTCTTCCAACAACATAAAAGAGGACTCTACACATGGACATCACCAGATGGTCAGTACCGAAATTGGATTGATTATATTCTTTGCAGCTGAAGATGGAGAAGCACTACACAGTCAGCAAAAACAAGACCTAGAGCTGACTGTGGCTCAGATCATGAGCTGAATTGCAAAATTCAGACTTGAAGGAAGTAAGAAACACCACTAGGCCATTCAGGTACAACCTAAATCAAATCTCTTATGATTATACAGTAGAAGCGACAAATAGATTCAAGGGATTAGATCTGATAGACAGCATGCTTGAAGAACTATGGATGGAGCTTCATAACATTGTACAGGTCAAAACCATCCCCAAGAAAAAGAAATGCAAGAAGGCAAAGTGGTTGTCTGAGAAGGCCTTACAAATATCTGGGAAAAGATGAGAAGTGAAAAGGAAAGGAGAAAGGGAAAGATATACCCAACTGAATGCAGAGTTCCAAAGAATAGCAGGGAGAGGTAAGAAAGACTTCTTAGTCAACAATGCAAAGAAATAGAGGAAAACAGAAGAATGGGAAAGACTAGAGATCTCTTGAAGAAAATTAGAGATATCAGGGAACATTTCATGTAAAGATGGGAATAAAGGACAGAAATGGTAAGGACCTAACAGAAGCAGGCAAGATTAAGAAGAGATGGCAAGAAATGCATAAAAAAGGTCTTAATGACCTGGATAACCATGATGGTGTGATCACTCACCTGGAGTCAGACATCCTGGAGTGTGAACTCAAGTGGGCCTTAGGAAGCATTACTACTAACAAAGTTAGTGGAGGTGATAGAATTCCAGCTGAGCTATTTCAAATCTAAAAGATGATGCTGTTAAAGTGTTGCACTCAATATGCCAGCAAATTTGAAAACTCAGCAGTGGTCACAGGACTGAAAAGGTCAGTTTTCATTCCAATCCCAAAGAAAGGCAATGCCAAAGAATGCTCAAACTACTGCACAACTATACTCATTTCATATGCTAGCAAGTTAATGCTCAAAATCCTTCAAGTTAGGCTTCAGCAGTACATGAACTGAGAACTTCCAGATGTACAAGCTGGATTTACAAAAGTGAGAGGAACCAGAGATCAAATTGCCAATATCCACTGGATCACAGAAAAAGCAAGAGAATTCCAGAATAGCATCTACTTCTGCCTCACTGACTATGCTAAAGCCTTTGACTGTGTGGATCACAACAAACTGTGGAAAATTCTTAAAGAGATGGGAATACCAGACCACCTTTCCTGTCTCCTGAAAATCCTATATGCAGGTCAAGAAACAACAGTTAGAACTGGACATGGAACAACACACTGGTCCAAAATTGAGAAAGGAGTATGTCAAGGCTATATACTGTCACCTTTCTTATTAACTTGTATGTAGAGTACATCATGTGAAATGCCAGACTGGATGAATCACAAGCTGGAATCAAGATTGCCGGGAGTAATATCAATAACCTCAGATATGCAGATCATACCACCCTAGTGACAGAAACCAAAGAGGAACTAAAGAGTCTTTTGATGCAGGTGAAAGAGGAGAGTGAAAAAGTTGGCTGAAACAGTGTAGTAATAATACAAAGCCAAACAAAAAGACCAGTTAAATAAGAATCTCAGACAAACTTAATAAACAATAAAAGTGGCTCTACAATCAGTGGGGGAAAAATGACTGTTCAGTAGATGGTATTCAGAAAAATACTTCCTCATGTACAGAAAAGTAAGACTTTGAGAAAAGACAGTATTCCTAGCCAGAACAGAACCAAAAATGGGCCCCAGAAGAATTAAGGACCTAACAAGAAAAGTAAAACTATAAAACAAATAGAGAAACAAAAAAGGACCTCCAAAACATTCAAAAGGACGAACAATAAGGTGAAACACTTATTGTCTAATGGCATAAAAATTAAGACTATCTAATAACACCAGTTGATAGATGGCAGAATAGGATGACATATTTGCATTATCTAAAACCTATAACTATTACTGTATCTAGATTTTGAATGAGTCTTACAAATTAACTGGAAGATGACAACTTTGACAAAAGTGGGCAAAATATAGAAATAAAATTTCTGAAAAATAGGAAGTTTTCAAAAAAAAAAGGAACCCCAAAGGCTAATATGCATATGATGAGGTACTCAAATCCAGAACAAGTTAAATGAGATTTTATTTCATGTCTATCACACTGGAAAATGTTAAAAATTATATAATTTTAATTCTTGGCATGGATATAAGAACATAGGAATTCTCATATACTAGTAAAAAACAAGAACAGATGGATGAAGACCAGGAATAAGGGACTACAGCCTATCTAACTGGAACAGGGGTATGGATTATGAAATACTGGTAATGAAACTTCAATAATTTCACCTAGCACTAAGAGTTAGGCAGCACCATACTCAGAATTTAGAAATATGACATTAGTTCCACGCTGCCACACTCTGAAATAGGTTGTGGCAAAATGGTCCATACGGAATTCATTAACAAGAAGTGCACAATCTGAAATTCAACTTATGTCTGAGTAGCTCTGAAGAAGGCATTTTTGAATATCAGTGTACCAAACTGTCATTTCTTGTGTCAGACTCAAAGAAATTATCAGAAGATTAAAATTATTGATAATTGATTTGGCCTAACATAGAAATATATTCTGCTTGTATAAACTAAATAAAAAGTAATCAACTTTTCAGCAACATTCACATGCAAAAGAAATGACATAATTATATATTCTATGTTGGAATTCTCTTTTGGAAATACATGCCTCTCTTCAACTTCTATTAATAAATTAGTCACTGGAAATTAATAGATTACAGTCTATCTTTCCTTACAGATTAAGAATTCTTTAAAATCTAATACAAATTCATATTGATAACCTAAATTCATTTTCTTCTTCCATATATTTTAAAAAAACCATGTTTCATTGCCACATATTTCCACTTTTACAAACTGTCCTTTATATAGTCCCCATAGTAACATGTTTAATGTGTATGACAATCCTGAAATATGATCAGATATATTTCCATTTCCTACAAATCTTCTTTCATTGCAGATCTCTCCTCACTGAATTAATGACATTTACTCCTTTGGGGTATTGTGAATAACACATGAAATAAAGGAGTGATTAACCAGCTACAAGTTTTAAAGTTGATTTTAAAATATTTTATTTATTTGGCTGTGCCAGGTCTTAGTTGTGGCATGTGGGGTCTAGTTCCCTGACCAGGGTTCGAACCCAGGCCCCCTGCACTGGGAGCATGGAGTCTTAGCCACTGGGTCACCAAGGACTTATTATTGCTTGGTCAAGAAAAAGGATTCCAAACTCATTCTTAATCACAAACTCAAGCTTGGATGTCTGAAGGTAAAATTTTGACTATGGTATAGGTAACGAGAGCACAGCATTTGATGTGAGAGGAACGCCCACCAAGCATGAAAAGGGGAAGTCCACCTTGCACTTGTGAGAGGAAAGAATAAAGAAGAAACAGAAAACTGAACTAGTCCCTTGTTACTCAGAAAGCATTATTCAACTAACGGAATCGGCATTACCTGGGAGCTTGTAAAAAGTAAACTCAGGCTCCACCCCAGACCTACTGAATCAGAATCTGTATATTAATAGCATTCCTGAGGTGATTCATATACACATTAAAGTGTGAATATCAGCTAAACTGAAGTACAACTGAGAGTTTGGTGAGAGATAATTCCTTCATTACAAGAACAGGATAAAATGAATTTATATGTAGGTGGTTTTGATGATAGAAAATGATCAAGATTCAGTCTGATGTTTTCTATTGTTTCTGTCTTTACATGATACTCTACATAGAAACCCTAAAGACTCCACACAAAAACTACTAGAACTGATAAATTCAGCAAGGTAGCAGGTTACAATATTAATATACAGAAATCTGTTGCATTTCTTTACACTAACAATGAACTATCAGAAGGTTAAAAAAAAATCCCCTTTAAAATCACATTTAAAAAATACCTAGGAATAAACCTAACCAAGGAGGTGAAAGACCTATAACCTCAGAATTATAAAACGTTAATAAAGGAAACTGAAGATGATTCAAAGCAATAAGAAGATAGGCTGTGCTCTTGGGTTTGAAGAAATCTACAGATTTAATGCAATTCCTACCAAATGACCCATGACATTTTTAACAGAACTAGACAAATAGTCCTAAAATTTATATGGAATCACAAAAGACCCAGAATAGACAAAGCAATCCTAAAGGAAAAAAAAACAAAGCTGAAGGCATAACCCTTCCAGACATCAGACAATACTACAAAGCTATAGCTATCAAAAAAGTGTGGTACTGACACAAAAAACAGACTTATGGATCAACAGAACAGAATAGAGAGACCAGAAATAAACCCAACACCAATGGTCAACTGATCTTCAACAGGAGAGACAAGAATATACAGCAGAGAAAAGATAGTCTCTTCAGGAAGTGGTGTTGGCAGACTGGATAGCCCCATGTAAATCAATGAAGGTAACACTCTCTTACACTATACACAAAAATAAACTAAAAATGGCTTAAAGACTTAAATATAAGACATAACACCATAAAACTTGTAGAGACAATAGGCAAAACATTCTGACATAAATCATACCAATGGTTTCTTAGGTCAGTCTCCCAAAGCAATAGAAATAACACCAAAAATAAGCAAAGGAGCTCTAATTGAACTTATAAGCTTTTGCAGAGCAAAGGAAACCATAAACAAAATGAAAAGACAACCTACAGAATGGGAGAAAATATTTTCAAATAATGCAACCAACAAGGACTTAATTTCCAAATTACACAAACAGCTCATATAACTCAATTAAAAAAATAATAAAAAATTGGGCAGAACTAAATAAATATTTCTCCAAAGAAGATACACAGATGGCCAATGGGCATATGAAAATGTGCTCAACATCACTAATAGAGAAATGGAAATCAAAACTACAATGAGCTATCACCTCACATAATGTCAATCATCAAAAAGTCTACAAATAATAAATGCTGGAGAGGGTGTGGAGAAAAGGGAATCTTTCTATGCTGTTGGTAGGAATATAAGTTGGTGCAACCACTATGAAGAACAGTATAGAGGGTCCTTAAAAAATTAAAAATAGAATTACCATATGTTCCAACAATCCAACTCCTGGGTATATATCTGGAAAAAATAAAATCTAATTTGAAAATATACATGCACTCCAATGCTCATAGCAGCATTATTTACATGCAAGCAACTTAAGTGTCCACTGAGAGACAAACGGGTAAAGAAGATGTGGTGTGTGTGTGTGTGTGTGTGTGTGTGTGTGTATATATATGTATATATATATATATATATATATATATATATGCAATGGAATATTACTCATCCATAAAAAAGAATGAAATGATGTCATCTGCAGCAACATGGATGGACTCAGAGTCACTTTGCTGTACATCTGAAACTAATACAATGTTGTAAATCAACTTATACTTCAATAAAAAAGTTTTTATTCCCCTAGCATCAATAATTTATAGGTTTTATTCATTCATTAAAAAAGAATACACAATACAGCTAATATTTTATAACTTTAAATGTAATATAATCTATAGAAATTTTGAATTAGCAGTTGTACAACAGAGACTAATATTGTAAACCAACTATACTTCAAAACAATAAAAAAGAGTAAGTGCTCACAAAGTGCTAGGCAATGTTTTAGTTTGTTTTACTCATCTATGTTAGGGTCTCTCTTTTGATATGATAGTCTACTCCTTCCTTTAATTTCAGAATCTTGACTTTCACAAAATTTGCCCAAATTAGAACAACTGAATTGTTGTAAAAGGCAGTGACTTAAACTATACACTCTAGGCAACTGTTTACAAATAAAGAGCACTTTCTTTTAAAACAGCAAATGTATTGGGACTAAAATGCATTAGCCACAAAATGTAAAAACAGAAAGTGAAAGTGAAGTCGTGTCCGACTCTTAGCGACCCCATGGACTGCAGCCTACCAGACTCCTCCATCCATGGGATTTTCCAGGCAAGAGTACTGGAGTGGGGTGCCATTGCCTTCTGCATGTTCTTCCTAAAGACTGCTTAAAAGCATTTTGTATAAATTCAATATACCTTAAGCATATACTCTATGCTTGGCCCTCTGCTGGGCATTTCATATAAAACATACATTCCTGTGTGTGTGTGCCAAGTAGCTTCAGTCGTATCTGACTCTTTGCAACCTCATGGACTGTAGCCCACTAGGCTCCTCTGTCCATGGAATTCTCCAGCCAAGAATATTGGAGTGGGTTGCCACTCCCTTCTCCAGGGGATCTTCCCCACTCAGGGATTGAACCTGTGGTTCCTGCACGGCAGGAGATTCTTTACCGTTTGAGCCACAAGTTCCCAGGGAAGGTGATACCTATAATTAGGCGTTAAAGGACAAAATAGAGTTTGCCAGGTGACAAGGGCACGGCAAGAAGGGAAAGTTGGGAAACTTATACAACTTTGTAGACTTTACATTTGTGCATTTCTTTCCCTGAAATTAAAAAAAAAAAAAAAAAAAGCTTCACAGAGATTGTGTATGTATGCTGCTGCTGCTAAGTCGCTTCAGTTGTGTCCGACTCTGTGCGACCCCATAGACGGCAGCCCACCAGGCTCCCCCGTCCCTAGGATTCTCCAGGCAAGAACACTGGAGTGGGTTGCCATTTCCTTCTCCAATACATGAAAGTGAAAAGTGAAAGTGAAGTCGCTCAGTTGTGTCCAACTCTTCGCGACCCCATGGACTGCAGCCCACCAGGCTCCTCCGTCCATGGGATTTTCCAGGCAAGAGTACTGGAGTGGGGTGCCATTGCATTCTCCGTGTGTATGTATATTAGGCACAAATTCCACTTCCTGAAGTTAAATGGCTGGCAGAGCGAATTCGAGAATAAGAAATGTACAAAGATGAACAAACATGCCTTTGGTTTAGATTTTCACCTGGGTTTGTTGCTCTCCTCCAGACCGGAAAAGTGGTTTGGGAGCTTTCTGACCGGTCAGGAATGAAGCTTTCAACCTTTTCTGAGGCCTGGGAAAGCAGCTGTGTGAAAGGCTTTTCCTTCTCAACGTGGCTCCAGTTAACATCGCCACAGAGTTTTACTATCTCATGCAGTAGATGCCGGCCGCACAATCTCCTGGCTCTGCTAATGTCGTTCAGCTCACGGGAGACTCGAACCAGCAGGAGCCCGAGACACAGATAGAGGAACCGCGGCATCCCTGGGTCCCCAAGCCAGGTCCGCCGCGCGCTCTAACTGCCGTCCTGCACGACTGTGCACGTGGACAGTCTTCTGATCTTCGCGTGCGGACCTCGCGAGAACTTCAAGGCGAGGTGCGCACCTTCTGATCTTCGTCTCCAGATCTCGCGAGAACTTCGAGTCAAGACGAGGGCAGCTGTGGAGGCGCTACCTAAGCTTCCCGAATTTCCCAGGGCCCTCAGGCTGCCCCAGGTGGCAAGCTGTTAGTTCTGAAAATGGTTCGTTTTTCTCTCTACCCTCACTAGGAAGATTTATCAAATGAAATATGGGGCCGTGACTAACGGATAAAGCCTCCCTCTAGTGAAATGGATTTCCCGCCTCTTTTGCCTGCTTGCTAATGGGACGTCGCCTCCTTCAAGAAACCTTTCCTTTTCTTCATGGTATTTATCTCGGTAGGTTTGCTCACATTTATTTGTGCAGTTGTTTGATAACTTCTTTCCCTAGTTTGCAGGTTTCATGAAAGCAGTGGTTGTGACATTGCTTCTAATTGTACCTCAGGGCCTGACGAATTGTTGGGTGTAAGATATATTAAAACTTGTGTGTACGTTTTAAAGGCAGATGCAAAGCTTCCTGAGGAAATTCCTACCACTTTTACGGGGAGAAATGGGCCTTAGTCTCAATCTTCAAAACAGAGTATTTGAGATAAAAGGTTCTTTTGGCCATGGATTGTAAAGGATTGTCCATTGCAAAATTATAGTGTCAACATTAATAATAGTCAGTTATTTTATCAGCAAAGGTGAATTTATTTAGAAATAGCCAGAGGAATGCAATTCAGCATATGTGCACTGTCATGGACCGTATGCAAATTCAGAGAACTAGGAAGAAGAACTTGCTTTTGTAGGGAAAAGGGGGAAGGTGGGACTGGATGTGATAACCAAAGGATCCACTGGGGAAGCTGGGAGTCCAAAGTGTGGAGTCTTCTAATTGGCTGTGTTGCTTAATCTCTGATTGGCTGAGATCTGTGGACCAGAGAGAAGTTTTCTTCTTTCTGCTGTATTTTAAATAGCGCCCTGTTTTCTTGGAGATGTAGGCAATTGTCTTTTCCTGTTGGGAGAAATTGATGATGCATGACAGGGCATGAGCGTGCTCCCTTTAGGTCTCAGTTCAGTTCAGTTCAGTCACTCAGTCGTGTCCGACTGCGACCCCTTGGACCGCAGCACGCCAGATTTCCATGTCCATTACCAACTCAAATCGATCTGACTACAATTTTAGTCGAGAGTGTGACAGAAATTTGTAGAGGATTTGTCCTCTAAGAAAAATAGTATTCTGCTACATCAAGAGGGAAGGGGCAGGGAAGTACAGCGCAATCCATATAGGTTGCCTTGTCATTTTAAATGAAATTTTTTTAGACTGTGTTGGCGCTGAAGGTGTCCCACCAGCCACAAGGGGGCAGTCAGGGGCCGTCTCAGGAATAGTTAACTTCAGTATACTAAAGCCTCAGCTGTTCTATACATCAGTGTCTCTTTTGCTGTCTCGTATACAGGGTTATCGTTACCATCTTTCTAAATTCCATATATATGCGTTAGTATACTGTATTGGTGTTTTTCCTTCTGGCTTAATGGACTCTGTGGGAGAGGGAGAGGGTGGGAAGATTTGGGAGAATGGCATTGAAACATGTGAAATGTCATGTATGAAACGAGATGCCAGTCCAGGTTCAATGCACGATGCTGGATGCTTGGGGCTGGTGCACTGGGACGACCCAGAGGGATGGTATGGGGAGGGAGGAGGGAGGAGGGTTAAAAAAAATAAAAATAAATAAATAAATAAAAATAAATAAATAAATAAAGCCTCAGCTGCTGCTGCTAAGTCGCTTCAGTTGTGTCCGACTCTGTGCGACCCCATAGAGGGCAGCCCACCAGGCTCCGCCGTCCCTGGGATTCTCGAGGCAAGAACACTGGAGTGGGTTGCCATTTCCTTCTCCACTAAAGCCTCAGAGGCTCCAGCAATTATCAGTGATACTCTTAACTCTTCCCATTACAATGTTATTTTTCACTCCTTCTCCTTTTTGCCTCTGTGTACTTTTCTCCGTTTTCTGTTCGCCCAGCTTTGCCCTACTTTCCAGTGGTATCCATGAGTACTTAGTAACGGGCAGTCAGATCTTTTAAAAGATTTATGTAATTTGATTAGCACAATTTCATTGCCTACTTTGAGAAACAATTCATGTATAAACTGTAGTGGCTATGAGTCCTAAGCAGAACTTCACCAGGGAAACCCTGTGAGAAAGGAAACTATTCATTATACTGAGAAAAATATATATATTCTTAAAGAACATAACCAAACAACAACAAAAAACCACTCAAGCAATATATGTGTTATGTCCGTGCTAAGTCACTTCAGACTCTTTGTGACCCTATGAACTGTAGCCTGCCAAGCTCCTCTGTCCATGGGATTCTCCAGGCAAGAGTACTGGAGTGGGTTGTCATGCCCTCCTCCAGGGGATCTTCCTCACCAAGGGATTGAACCCTCTTCTCCTACGTTTCCTTCATTGCGAGAGGATTCTTTACCCTGTTGGCTGAGCCGGTAGGGAAGCACCAGTATATGTCCGAACCACACAAAAATCTATACTCCCGTTCTATTTGTGAGCTCAGTATTCTCATCCTCCTTTGTACTTCTTCAGTGTGCACATCTTCATTAAAGACTGACATACTATATATATCTTACTTCTTCACGTTTTCTGTCTCGCAAAAATGTAAGCTCTACACAACAGGGATTTTTGTTTATTTTGTTTACTTTGGCAGCATCTTTGCCTTGAACAGTGTGAAACATAGTAAAATTCTCAGGAATAATTTAATGTTAACAATTATAGCAATGTCAACAAATAATAAGTAAAATGTTAATCATATCAATAATCATAATATTTAGTAAGTGAATAAACTCCCTGAGATTTGACTACTTGTTCCTTTATATCCTAATTCATACTTATGTCATAATTATTCTTTATTGTACTATGCTGAATTTTTTTTAAATCATGTAATTATCTTTTATACTAGTTGTAAGCTCATTAAAGACTGGAATTATTTTTGTTTCCTATTTATTATTCAGTGCCTAGGACAATGCCTGCTAAGTAGACCCTTAATAAACATTTATTGAATGAATGAACACATTCCTGACTACAACTACTACTTATTATTGTTATTATCAAGAGTACACAGAACAACTGTGCAAAAAAGATCTTCACAACCCAGATAATCATGATGGTGTGATCACTCACCTAGAGCCAGACATCCTAGAATGAGAAGTCAAGTGGGCCTTAGGAAGCATCACTACAAACAAAACTAGTGGAGGTGATGGAATTCCATTTGAGTTCTTTCAAATCCTAAAAGATGATGCTGTGAAAGTGCTGCACTCAATATGCCAGCACATTTGGAAAACTCAGCAGTGGCCACAGGAATGAAAAAGGTCAGTTTTCATTCAAATCCCGAAGAAAGGTAATGCCAAAGAATGCTCAAACTACCACACAGTTGCACTCATCTCACACACTAGTAAAGTAATGCTCAAAATTCTCCAAGCCAGGCTTCAACAGTACGTGAACCATGAACTTCCAGATGTTCAAGGTGGATTTAGAAAAGGCAGAGAAACCAGAGATTGAATTGCCAACATCTGCTGGATGTTGGCATCGAAAAAGCAAGAGAGTTCCAGAAACACATCTATTTCTGCTTTATTGACTATGCCAAAGCCTTTGACTGTGTGGATTACAATAAACTGTGGAAAATTCTGAAAGAGATGGGAATACTTGACCACCTGACCTGCCTCTTGAGAAATCTGTATGCAGGTCAGGAAGCAAGTTAGAACTGGACATGGAACAACAGACTGGTTCCAGATAGGAAAAGAAGTACATCAAGGCTGTATATTGTCACCCTGCTTATTTAACTTATATGCAGAGTGCATCATGAGAAATGCTGGGCTGGATGAAGCACAAGCTGGAATCAAGATTGCCAGGAGAAATATCAAACCTCAGATATGCAGATGACACCACCCTCATGGCAGAAAGTGAAGAACTAAAGAGCCTCTTGATGAAAGTGAAAGAGGAAAGTGAAAAAGTTGGCTTAAAACTCAACATTCAGAAAACTAAGATCATGGCATCTGATCCCATTACTTCATGGCAGATAGATGGAGAAACAGTGGCAGACTTTATTTTGGGGGGCTCCAAAAACACTGCAGATGGTGACTGTAACCGTGAAATTAAAAGACGCTTACTCCTTGGGAGAAAAGCTATGACCAACCTAGACAGCATGTTAAAAAGCAGAGATGTTACTTTGCCAACAAATGTCTGTCTAGTCAAGGCTATGGTTTTTCCAGTAGTCATGTATGGATGTGAGAGTTGGACTATAAAGAAAGCTGAATGCCGAAGAATTGATGCTTTTGAAATGTGGTGTTGGAGAAGACTCTTGAGAGTCCCTTGGATGGCAAGGAGATCAGTCCTGAGTGTTCGTTGGAAGGACTAATATTGAAGCTGAAACTCCAATCCTTTGGCCACCTGATTTGAAAATACCCTGATGCTGGGAAAGATTGAAGGTGGGAGGAGAAGGGGATGAAAGAGGATGAGATGGTTGGATGGCATCGCCAACTCAATAGACATGAGTTTGAGTAAACTCCTGGAGTTGGTGATGGACAGGGAGACCTGGTGTGCTGTAGTCCATGGGATCACAAAGAGTCAGACACAACTGAGTGACTGAACTGATCAAGAGTCAACAAACTTACTGAACTGAACAAATTATTAGTGAAATGACTTATTTTGAATAAGTTGCTATTATTACTGAATGACTTATTTGTTAATATACTATCCTAGCTGTGCTTCCCTGGTAGCTCAGCTAGTAAAGAATCTGCCTGCAATGTGGGAGACCTGGGTTGGGAAGATCCCCTGGAGAAGGAAACAGGTTACTCACTCCAGTATTCTAGCATGGAGAATTCCATGGGCAGAGGAGCCTGGTGGGCTACAGTCCATGGGATCACAAAGAGTCGGATATGACTGAGTAACTTTCACTTTCACTTTTTCCTGTCTACCTTATTCCAGAACATTGTCATAAAATTGGAGCTATCCAAAAGAGCTCATTTGAGTTTTTATAAAATAAAATTCCATTTATACAAGAAGAATATGGAATTGTTAGTAATTATACTAGAATATTTGTTTTCAAGTTATTTTAGCATTTTATGTTGATATCTTCATGTGGGAAATATGATTCCCATGATTGAGTCCTTAAAATTTTTATCTTAGCAGTATTAAATGTGGGTACAATTAATAATAGTAACTATAATTAATACTTGCTAGATTATAAAACAGCTAGTAGATAATATCTCCATTATTTACTTTTTTGCTTTCTGTCCAATTGATTGTCTGTTTTCCCCACTATAATGCTGGTCTCATTAACACTTTATTCTTGGTATTTATACTAAGTCTGTATTCTTGAATATATACAAAAAATATGTATTCAATTATATGTTAAGTAATATGTATTCAAATATGTTTTGAAAGAACAATAATAACAGTACATCATTTGTTGAGTGATTACTGTATGTCAGGCAGTAATCTAAGTGCTTGTACACGTTTTACCCCATTTAATCCTGTAGTAATCATATCAAATAGTCTTGTAATTATCTCTAGCTTATAGACAAGAGGGAGCTCATCTTAGATTACAAAACTTGCCTAAAATGAGAGAGTTAGTAAGGGGTAGAAGTCTGATTAAAAACAGTCAGTCTGTCCCTGGAGTACAAACTGTTAAACTACTTCATATAACCATAATTTGTCAAAGAAAAATATTACAAAAACAATGAATCTGTTTGGCGATGATCAGTTCAGTTCAGTCGCTCAGTTGTATCCAACTCTTTGCTACCCTATGAACTGCAGCACGCCAGGCCTCCCTGTCCATCACCAACTCCCGGAGTCTACCCAAATCCATGTCCATTGAGTCAGTGATGCCATCCAACCATCTCATCCTCTGTCGTCCTCTTCTCCTGCCCTCAATCTTTCCCAGCATCAGGGTCTTTTCAAATGAGCCAGCTCTTCATGTCAGGTGGCCAAAGTATTGGAGTTTCAGCTTCAACATCAGTCCTTCCAATGAACACCCAGGACTGATCTCCTTTAGGATGGACTAGTTGGATCTCCTTGAAAGGGACTCTAAAGAGTCTTCTCCAACACCACATTTCAAAAGCATCAATTCTTCAGTGCTCAGCTTTCTTCACAGTCCAACTCTCACATCCATACATGACTACTGGAAAAACCGTAGCCTTGACTAGATGGACCTTTGTTGACAAAGTATTGTCTCTGCTTTTTAATATGCTGTCTAGGTTGGTCATAGCTTTCCTTCCAAGGAGTAAGTGTCTTTTAATTTCATGGCTGCAGTCACCATCTACAGTGATTTTGGAGCCCAAGGAAACAAAGTCAGCCACTGTTTCCACTGTTTCCCCATCTATTTCCCATGAAGTGATGGGACCGGATGCCATGATCGTAGTTTTCTGAATGTTGAGTTTTAAGCCAACTTTTTCACTTTCCTCTTTCACTTTCATCAAGAGGCTCTTTAGTTCTTCACTTTCTGCCATGAGGGTGGTGTCATCTGCATATCTGAGGTTATTGATATTTTTCCCGGCAATCTTGATTCCAGCTTGTGTTTCTTCCAGCCCAGCGTTTCTCATGATGTACTCTGTGTATAAGTTAAATAAGCAGGGTAACAATATACAGCCTTGATGTACTCCTTTTCCTATCTGGAACCAGTCTGTTGTTCCATGTCCAGTTCTAACTTGCTTCCTGACCTGCATACAGATTTCTCAAGAGGCAGGTCAGGTGGTCAAGTATTCCCATCTCTTTCAGAATTTTCCACAATTTATTGTGATCCACACAGTCAAAGGCTTTGGCATAGTCAATAAAGCAGAAATAGATGTTTTTCTGGAACTCTCTTGCTTTTTCCATGATCCAGCAGATGTTGGCAATTTGATCTCTGATTCCTCTACCTTTTCTAAAACCAGCTTGAACATCTGGAAGTTCATGGTTCATGTATTGCTGAAGGCTGGCTTGGAGAATTTTGAGCGTTACTTGACTAGTGTGTGAGATGAGTGCAGTTGTGCAGTAGTTTGAGCATTCTTTGGCATTGCTTTTCTTTGGGATTGGTGATGATGGCACGTGATATTATAAAAGCAAATCTTTTATGAGACCAGTGCTCTAACCCATGAGCTATGGAGCCCCAGTTATAATATAAAAGCAAATCTTTTAGACCAAACCCTTAGATTAGAGAAAATAATAATTTGGACCAAAAAAAAAAAAAAAGCATATATGCACACACATTAAAGTAATTGCCTCAGAATGGGTTTAAAAGTTCACTCTGTTGGTAATAAAGACACTTAGAAGCTGGTCTCAGCTATAGGAATAAGTAGCTATACAAATTTGCAGAAATCTTATACTAGTTTACGTAATATATGTCATGAATATAAGAACATGTGGTGTAGGTTGAAGGTAGGTAATAATAGTAGTGCCTTCTGACAGTGCTATTAAAGGATTATATGACATAATGCAGTAAGTAACACATGAAATAATAAATGAGAAAATACAGTGCCTGACACATAATGATATGTATTAGCTGTATAATTATTGCCATTTGTACTTTGTTGTGGGGAAGGAAATGGCAACCCACTCCAGTATTCTTGCCTGGAGACTCCTATGGATGGAGGAGCCTGGTGGGCTGCTGTCCATAGGGTCGCACAGATTCGGACATGACTGAAGCAGCATGCATGCATGCATTGAAGAAGGAAATGGCAACCCACTCCAGTATTCTTGCCTGGAGAATCCCAGGGACAGAGGAGCCTGGTGGCCTGCTGTCTATGGGGTCGCACAGAGTCAGACACGACTGAAGCAACTTAGCTGCAGCAGCTACTTTGTTGGAATGTGATAATCAAATGAGATAATAGGTTTGGTGTTATTTAAAATAATTATTGCATTTTTTACATTTGAGGTACCAGACTGTTAATTTGGCTAGAGTATGAGAAACTCATTTAAAATCATTTTTACTTCTAGTACATAAAGGATAGTATGCAGTCAATATAGTCATGATCCAGTCCTACAAGAAAAGATTCTCCATTAAGTCAGTGGGGTGTGGGGGGAGTCTTTTGTGTTTAGGATCTATAAATGAAATAAGTGAAGTATAGGAGCTTTAAACCAGGAGCTTAGACTTCTTATTCTAATTATGTTTAAATATAATGGAGCAAAAACATCATTGGTTAAATGTTGAATTGCAGAAATTTAAGTAAAATAATTTGTAGAAGGGGGAGACTTGTATGAGCTCAGTAGTCTTGGAAGACTTCATTTAGGAGACAGAACTTAATTAGGCTTCGATGAAAAAGTAGGTAGTCAGAAAGTGGGTCTGGTACTTCAGGAGGAGAGGATGGAAGCTACAAAGGCATGTAAACAAGTGAGCAAGGTATATCGTCAGTAAAAGAACCTATAATAGTGATGTTAAGGATTAGTAGAAGATGGAATGTTGCTAGAGGACAAAGGGAGCTTTAAAATTTAGAGTACGGAGTTTGGATTTTTTTCTGTTTATCCTATGGGGAACAGGAGGTTATAAAATAATTAGTGGATAATGTATGTGCTGCTGTGCTTAGTTCCTCATTTGTGTCCAACTCTTCAAGACCCCATGGACTGCAGCCCACCAGGCTCCTCTGTCCATGAGATTTATCCAGGCAAGAATACTGGAGTGGGTTGCCATGCCCCTCCTCTAGGGGATCTTCCCAACCAAGGGATCGAACCCAGGTCTCCTACATTGCAGGCAAATTCTTTAGCCACTGAGACACCAGGGAAGCTAAAATTGAAGCTTAAATAACTTGACCTTAATGTATACAGATGTGGAGGAAGAAAAACCAAAAGTGAAGAAACGAACTACAAGTCCACATTTTGGATCAATGAATTGTGAAGACCCAGCAGTAGGATGGAAGGAGTAGACATAAACAGAAAGGACCCATAAAAGTGATTTTTAAATGAACCATCGTTAGATTTGAGGACTTGTTTTATGTAAACTGGATGTGGGAGAGAGAGAAGAATTTAACAAGACCAGGGATTTTTAAAAAATTGAAGGACAGTTGACTTACAATTATGTTAATTTCTGCTGTACAGCAAGTTTACTCAGTTATACATATATCAAAATATATACATTCTTTTTTGTATTCTTTTCCATTATGGTTTATCTCATGATGTTGAATATAGCCCCCTGTCCTGTACAGTAAGGCCTTATTGTTTATCTATTCTATATGTAATAGTTTCTATCTACTTACTACTCCATTCCTACTCCATTCCTCTCTGTCCCCTCCACCACTTTGGCAACCATGAGTTGCCAAAAGCCTACTCCATTCCTTTCCGTCCCCTCCACCACTTTGGCAACCATGAGTCTGTTCTTTATGTCTGTGAGTTTGTTTATGTTTTGTAGATAGGTTCATCTGTGTCATATTTTAGATTCTACATATAAGTGATATATATTTGTGGTATTTGTCTTTCTCTTTCTGATTTACTTCACTTAGTAAAATGATCTCTAGTTGCATCCATGTTGCTACAAATAGTATTATTTTGTTCATTTTTATGTCTGAGTAGTATTTTATTGTATATATGTACCATGTCTTCTTCATTCATTCATCTGTTGATGGACATTTAGGTTGTTTCCATGTCTTCTCCTTTATGAATACTGCTGCTATGAACATAAGGGTAAATGTATCTTTTTGCATTATAGTTTTGTCCAGATATATGTCCAGGAGTGGGATTTCTCGATCATATGATAATTCTACTTTTCTGGGGAATCTTCATATTGTTTTCCATAGTGGAACAGTGTAGAAAGTTTCTCTTTTCTCCACACCCTCTCCAGCATTTGTTATTTGTAGACTTTTTTAATGATGGCCATTCCGAATGGTGTAAGGTGTTACCTCCTTGTAGTTTTGATTTGCATTTCTCTAATAATGAGCAATGTTGAAAATCATGTGCCTTTTTGCCATTGTATGTCAGGAAGACCAGGGCTTTGAGCTGTAGAGAATGAAAAGCTGATGACATTGAAGAATCATGAGGGGAATTTAATCCTACAGTAAAGCTTTGCATATGTTAAGTCGCTTCAGTTGTGTATGATTCTTTGAGTCCCTATAGACTGTAGCCCGCCAGTGTCCTCTGTCCATGGGATTCTCGAGGCAGGAATGCTGGATTGGTTTGCCATGCCCTCCCTCCAGGGGATCTACCCGATTTAGAAATCAAACCTGGATTAGCAGATGGGTTCTTTACCACTAGTGCCACCTGGGAAGCCCCAGTAAAGCTTAAGAAATGATGAATCTTAGATAACTGTAAAGTATTCAAGAGGAATTCTCCTAACAAAACAGATGGAAACATGGGGCTGGAAGTATGCTAAGACATCCAGCCTGGAGATCCAGATTCAGAAATCAACAGCAAAGAGTTGTGAGTTAAATAAAATTAAATCAACTCTCCAACTGATGGACAGGGCATACAGTGTCAAAGTAAAGAAGAGGGAATTTCATGTGGTAAGAAGCAAGAGAAGAGATAAAGAAGGAGAAAACAAGAATTATAGAGGATGATGTCCTTCTGCTTTTTATAAAAGCAAAAAGGGAAGATAATTTTCTGAAGAGGGATCATCAGTGGAGTGAAATGTGAAAGAGAAGTAAAAGAGAAGCAAATTAAAATTTGGGATTGGAGACCAGTGTGGAATTTAATATGCTAAGATTCAGATAGGGAACAGTTCATAGTGGGTCCCAGAGGGAATGAGGGGTGAAGAACTAGCAGAAGTTCTATTGATTTGGCAGAGGAAGAGTTGATGCAAAAACAGTTTTCTTTGTTTACTGAAAAATATTAGAAACAGAGGAAAATTCCCATGCAGAAGGAAAGGTGGATGATGTGCAAGGTCAAAGAGTGTGGCAAAATAATTGAGACATTACATTTTCCCCTATATTTTTTCCTTTCAACCTCTTATACCATCTCCCCACAAGTTTTAACCAGGTATCCAGAGCCTAACTGTTTCCTTCCTGATGGACTTTTGCAGGGCAGAAAACAGAGATTGCTTAAAGTTACTCTTCCCATGACCCCTAAATACGGGAGGAGGCCAAAATTAGGCAGGTGTCCCCAATGGCCAAGTAAGAGAGAAATGGAGAGGAAGAGGAGAGATGGTTGAGGGGTTAAAGGGAAGAATTTCCTTGTAATGGAAAGAGGATGATGGACTAGAGTCCTGAAATAAAGAATTACTGCTGTGCAGTGCTGAGTGGCAGTGACATGGAGAGGGGGAGCCTTAGAAGGAATGGCTATATGGTATACCTAGGGAAACAGACCCTGAGCAGAAAACACGCACATTTGGCAAAGTTCTGTTGACTCCAGCAAGAGAGGTAAGACCTTTAATGGAGACACCATGCAGGCTAGAATAGTAGGTGTCATGGTGGAAACTGTTGAAACTATGGGTCTTGGGGACTTAGTGCTTTGGTGCTAAAACTCTGGGTTTCAAGCACAGCTTAATAGGGGAGTTCCATTAGAATAATGTCTGACACTAAATTTCCAATTCATTGACAGCATTTAAACATATCAATCTGTTGAGAATAAAATAGTTGTGTATTTCTTTCACACCAGAGACTGCTTACAAATTCATGCCTGTTACACGTAGACACAGTCTTTTAGGAATAAGAAAGCCATGGTCATAACATACAGACAGGTAGAGGGGTTACATTTTGGGGATACTTTTCCATTTAAAATGGAGGAAAAGATAGGCAGGAGTAGTGGTATGTACTAGCAGATGAAATTTAACTGAGTCACCAGATGATGGTGAAACTTCAGTGTTATTAGTTAAGTATGATGTGAAAACTAGTGGGATGAGGAGTGGACCTCAGAGCAAATGGAGTTCTGGAATTGACAATGAGCTATGCTGGGGAATAAATGATATATGAATGGAAATGTTAAAATCAGCAACAAAGATTTCATGATGAAAGTATAACTCTTGAAAAAATATTGACTTTCTCCCTGCTGCTGCTGCTAAGTCGCATCAGTCATGTCTGACTGTGCGACCCCACAAATGCCAGCCCACCAGGCTCCTCTGTCCCTGGGATTCTCCAGGCAAGAATACTGACTTTCTCCCTAAAGAGTTACATTCTGTTGGTCTCTGCTTCTTCAATAAGGAGCTCTTTGGGAGGAGGCCTCAGGGAGAACATGATGAACTTCAGAGATTTGCTTATGACTAGCCATGCCTAGGGATTTGCAATATAGGAAATGTGATTTTTCATCTTCTGTTATTCTTCATCTCCAGACATTTGATGGAGGAGATTAACTTGTTATAAGTACATTTTCTCTAAAAAAAACCCAAAATACTAGCTAACTATGTATCAATAAATAGATTAAAGAAATTGACTATTAATACCATGCTGGTTTACGATTTTAACAAATGTTCATATCATTTCACAAGTTTATTTTGCTTACATGAATGTTCCATAAATTCTAAAATGGTAAACTTTACTGTGTTTTTTTTTTTTCCCAATCTAGTTCTTTTCTAAGGAAAAAAACATTGATTTCTTTTTCTGTTCACTTTGTGACTTCATTTATGTCGCTTAAATATATTTACTTGAATTTCTTAGAAGCATGAAAGTACTATAACTTGAAAAACAGTTGAGTTCATTTGGGCACAAAAATCTAATTGTATCTGGTATTGAATCTGATTACTTTCAAACATTAGTTCAGCAGGGAAAATAAAACCTGCTATGGCTCAAGTAGAAAATTACAAGGTTTGTGGTTTAATGTTTAAATAGTCTATACCAACAAGCTTGATTAAACATTTTTATTACTTTTGTTTGTACCTGGTGTTAGGTGTATATAAAGCTACTTATGTCAGTTAAATAATAAAGCTTTTAAAATCATTATGAAGTTAATAAGATACAAAAGTAATTCATACAATTATGTAAGGTTTAAAAATAAAATAAAATTAATTAAAAAAAAAAGTAATTCATGCAATAATACCATTGATTTTTTTTAAAACAGCTTCTTTAGCAGTAAAAAAATTGATTTTTGAGAGAAAATATGATGTGGGAAGACAATATTGTTCCATAACATTTGAAAAATGTGAACACTAGGAATGATTTCTCATATTCTAATGATTAGTGGGGCCTAATTTGGACCTGTGATTCATAGGGTCGCAAAGAGTCGGACATGACTGAGTGACTGAACTGAACTGAACTGAACTGATTTGGACCTAGGTAAATGCGTCATTGAGAATATACATGTAGATGTGAAATCAACAATCATTCTGTATCATACATATTTAAGAAAAGGTTTTTTGTTGTTGTTGTTACAACCTTTTTTTCACAACATAAGTTAATTATTAGGTTGGTGCAAACAAAATTGTGGTTTTGGACTGCTTTACAACCCATTTTGAATTCAAATAAGAAAATTGCTTGAAATTGCTTTTTGTCTAACATCATTTCCCTAGTCTAAAATAAATATGAAATATCTTGTTACTGCTCTTAGGGGATAAGCTTTCAGTCCTTCACTGAGAATGATGTTAAGTATGGGTTTTTCATACGTAGACTTTATCAGGCTTAGGCAGTATATTTCCATTCCTTGTTTGTTGGTTGTTTTTAATCATGAAATAGTATTGAGTTATGTCATTTTTTTTTTAAAATTAAAGGATGATTGCTTTAGAGTGTAGTGTTTTATGCAATAGAACAATACAAGTCAGCTCTCTCTCTCTCTCTCTCTCTCTCTATATATATATATATATCCCCTCCCTCGTGAGCCTCCTTCCCATAATACTACCCCACACACCCCCCCACCCCTCTCGGGTTGTCACAGAGCACCAGGCTGGGCTCCCTGTGTTATACAGCAGCTTCCCACTAGCTGGCTATTTTTTACACATGGCAGTGTGTATGTGTCAACACTACTTTCTCAATTTGCCCCACCCTCACCTTCCCCTGCTGTCATGCTTTTATTACATGTTTTTGGTCCCATCGTTCTATTAATGTAGTGTAATACATTCATTGATTTTCATATGTTGAACTATCCGTGCATTCCAGGAATAAATTTCACTTAGTCACTGTGTATCATCCTTTTAATATCCAGTTGAATTCAGTTTGCTGTTTTTTATTAAGGATTTTGGCATCAGTAAAGGATATTGGCCTGTAGTTTCCTATGTAGTGTCTTTGTCTGGCTTTGGGATTATGTAATTTTGGTCCTGAGAATGAGGTAGGAAGTGTTTTAATTCTTTAGTTTTTTTGTATGAGTTTGAGAATGATTGGTTTTAATTCTTTAAAACATTTGGTAGAATTCTCCAGTGAGGCTATCTTGTCTCAGGTTTTTCTTTCTTGATAGGTACTTCATTATTGATTCAATGTCCTTAGTAAGTATAATGTTATTTAGATTGATGATGTCTCAGCAGTGTTGGTAGAAATGTAAATTAGTGCACCAGTGTGAAATAGTATGGAGGTTTCACAAAAAAACTAAAACTAGAGCTACCATATTACCCAGCAATTCCATTCCTGGGTACATATCTGGGAAAAGAAAAAAAACACCAATTCTAAAAGATACTTGAACACCAATGCTCATAGTGTTATTTACAGTTGTTATAATATGGAAACAAACAAGTGTCCAACAGCAGATAAATAGATAAAGAAGATGTGATACACACCCCCCCCCCAAAAAAAAATAGTAATCTGCCTTAACAAAAAGAATGAAATTTTGCCATTTGCAGCAGAATGGGTGGACTTAGAAGGCGTTATGCTAAGTGAATTTCACTTAAGTGAATTTGTATTAAGAGAAATACAAATACTGTATGATAGCACTCCTATGTAGAATATAAAAACACAGCGAATCAGGGATGCAACAAAAACAAGCAGGCTCACAGATACAGAGAACAAGTTAGTGGTTACCAGTGGGGAAAGGAGAGTGTGTAGGTGCACAGTAGAGGTAGAGGAGTAAGAGGTGTAAATTTTTAGTCATAAAATAAAAATTCTACAGAAATATTCTACACAGGGAATATAGTCAATATTTTGTATTAAGTATAAATGGAGCATTACACATTAAAATTGAAAATCACTATATTGTAGACCTGTTGCATATCATATTGTATCAGATCAGATCAGATCAGATCAGTCGCTCGGTCATGTCCGACTCTTTGCGACCCCATGAATCGAAGCACGCCAGGCCTCCCTGTCCATCACCAACTCCCGGAGTTCACTGAGACTCACGTCCATTGAGTCAGTGATGCCATCTAGCCATCTCATCCTCTGTCTTCACCTTCTCCTCCTGCCCCCAGTCCCTCCCGGCATGAGTCTTTTCCAGTGAGTCAACTCTTTGCATGAGTTGGCCAAAGTACTGGAGTTTCAGCTTTAGCATCATTCCTTCCAAAGAAATCCCAGGGCTGATCTCCTTCAGAATGGACTGGTTGGATCTCCTTGCAGTCCAAGGGACTCTCAAGAGTCTTCTCCAACACCACAGTTCAAAAGCATCAATTCTTGGGCGCTCAGCCTTCTTCACAGTCCAACTCTCACATCCATACATGACGACAGGAAAAACCATAGCCTTGACTAGACGAACCTTTGTTAGCAAAGTAATGTCTCTGGTTTTTAATATGCTGACTAGATTGGTCATAGATTTTCTTCCAAGGAGAAAGCATCTTTTAATTTCATGGCTGCAGTCATCATCTGCAGTGATTTTGGAGACCAAGAAAATAAAATCTCTCACTGTTTCCATTGTTTCCCCATCTATTTGCCATGAAGTGATGGGACCGGACACCATGATCGTAGTTTTTTGAATGTTGAGTTTTAAGCCAGCTTTTTCAGTCTCCTCTTTCACTTTCATCAAGAAGCTCTTTAGTTCCTCTTCACTTTCTACTAGGGTGGTATCATCTACATATCTGAGGTTATTGATATTTCTCCCAGCAATCTTGATTCCAGCTTGTGTTTCTTTCAGCCTGGCATTTCACATGATGTACTCTGCATATAAGTTAAATAAGCAGGGTGACAATATACAGCCTTAACGTACTCCTTTCCCAATTTGGAACCAGTCCTTTGTTCCATGTCCGGTTCTAACTATTGCTTCTTGACCTGCATACAGATTTCTCAGGAAGCCAGTAAGGTGGTCTGGTATTTCCATCTCTTGAAGAATTTTCCATAGTTTGTTGTGATCAACACAGTCAAAGGCTTTGGCATAGTTGATAAAGCAGAAGTGGATGTTTTTCTGAAACTCTTGCTTTTTTGATGATTCAGTGGATGTTGGCAATTTGATCTCTGGTTCTTCTGCTTTTTCTGAATCCAGCTTGAACTTTTGAAAGGTCTTGGTTCATATACTGTTGAAGCCTCACTTGGCTTGAGCATTACTTTGCTAGCATTGAGATGAATACAGTTGTGCAGTAGTTTGAACATTCTTTGGCATTGCCTTTCTTTGGGAGTGGACTGGAAACTGACCTTTTCCAATCCTGTAGGCACTGCTGAGTTTTTCAAGTTTGCTGGTATATTGAGTGCAACACTTTCCCAGCATCATCTTTGAAATAGCTCAAGTGGAATTCCATCACCTTCACTAGCTTTGTTTGTACTGATGCTTCCTAAGGTCCACTTGATTTCACATTCCAGGGTGTATGACTCTAGATGAGTGATCACACCATCATCATAAAGATCTGGGTCATAAAGATCTTTTTTTGTACAGTTCTTCTGTGTATTCTTGCCACCTCTTCTTAATATTTTCTGTTTCTGTTAGGTCCATACTATTTCTGTCCTTTATTGTGCCCATTATTGCATGAAATATTCCCTTGGTATCTCTGATTTTCTTGAAGAGATCTCTAGTCTTTTCCATTCTATTATTTTTTTAATTTAATTTAATTTTATTTTATTTATTTTTTGTTTTTGTTTTTTTTAATTTTACTTTATTTTTAAACTTTACAATATTGTATTAGTTTTGCCAGATATCGAAATTCATTTCCATTCTATTATTTTCCTCTATTTCTTTGCACTGATCACTGAGAAAGGCTTTCTTATCTCTCCTTGCTATTCTTTGGAACTCTGCATTCAAATGGGTATATCTTTCCTTTTCTCCTTTGCCTTTAGCTTCTCTTCTTTTCTCAGCTATTTGTAAAGCCTACTCAGACAACCATTTTGCCTTTTTGCATTTCTTTTTCTCAGGGATGGTCTTGATCACTGCCTCCTGTACAATGTCACAAACCTCCAACTATAGTTCTTCAGACACTCTGTCTATCGGATATAATCCCTTGAGTCTATTTGTCACTTCCACTGTATAATCATAAGGGATTTGATTTAGGTCATACCTGAATGGTCTAGTGGTTTTCCCTACTTTTTTTCAATTTAAGTCTTTTTGCAATTTGATTGAATTTTGCAATCAGGAGTTCATGATACCAGTTATAAAATTCTGCCCTGGTTAAGAACCACATTGAGGGATCTGGACTCTTCCTGTTTACTCTTTGAAAATTTGGAACTTTAGAAATGACTTACTAAAAAGAACAGATCATAAAGAAAAACATTTACAATATTATTTTTAAATCATAGCAGGAATAGTATTTTAATTTAGTATATAGCAAAATACCAAATGTTGGCACATTGCACATAGGAGAAATGAACATTGCCAAAACCATTAAAAGTGCAACCTTTTTACCCAAAATACTTTTGAGGTTATTATCTTTCATATGACTCTGATCTGAAGCACCAGTGAAGTAGTTTTAAAATTATTTGTTTTGGAAATGTTGACTACTTGAGTTTAACAGATAAGCTTTCTCCCTGAAATATATTTTTAAAATCCAGTTTGTTTTTTATTTTCATTATTTGCTTTCAGTTACCTTTAATATGGCTACTTAAATACCAGTGAAATAGGAAGTCTTAGACTTTGAAGAAGAGATAATAGTGGAAATTAACATAAGCTGAATATTTTTAAAATTAGCATTTTATGTTGATACCGGCAGTAGCAATCTTTTATTAATCATCTGTTAATTTTTTGTACCTGAGAAGCTAAAAGAGCAATGGCTTTTCATCACTTTGTGGAAGAAGATGCATTTTAAACAAAGAAGGGAGTCAAAATAATTAAAGTATAAATTCAAGGCAGTGGTTCTCAACTAGGGGTGATCTGGAGACATCTTTGGTTGTCCACCTGGGATAGAGGGTGTTACTGTTGATACCTGTGTGTAGACCGCAGGAATACTGGTAAACATTCTGTAATGTACAGGACAGCATGCCCTGCCCCCCACCCCACCCCAGTTAATTATCTGGCCCAGATGTGCTGCGGTTGAGAAACCTGGATTGAAACAACAGAATAGTTTCGTTTACACTATTAGAATTATACACTAATATACAGTATTAGAATTATTCAAATAATTAGAAATGCTGAAACATTTAATAAATAAACTTATTGGACTAATGGTCTGACATATTGAGTATAATACCATATTTTCATGAGTTATAAAATATTTTACTATATAGATTTGAGTTCTCAATTAATTGGCAGAGTACTAGACATTCTAAAATTTCAAGGGCCCACACACTTCCTGAGAGTATCTACGTCCCATACAGAATCTGGTGGATAGCTCAGGACTTGGTCTTCTGGTGAGGAGGCGGTTCTTTGGCTGCTTTGGCCTTGAAATCCAGTTCCGTGCCCTCTGGCATTGCTGGAACAACTCACTGGAGTACTTTTCTCCAGTTAGCCTGAATATTCTTTGGTGAAGATCTCTGTATCCAACTTCTAAATAAAAGGATCTGGCTTGTAAAAATCAATACCATTAACATGCAATTTGAAAGTAATTTTGTTTCTAAAATTTTCTTAAAAAAAATGTGTCACCTAAAATTATGTGAAATATGTTAAAATTCCATTCCATTAGTTCACTCTTCCTCTTCCTTTCTCTTTCTAAATAATTCCATGCTAAAGTCTTTAGGAAAGGCAGAACAAAGGAGATACCCATCCTGGCAGGGGTAGGGGAAGGCTGTGGTGGCTCAGAGATGGGTTTTGGAACCTGAGAGCGTGAGGAGGGCATCCACACTGGGGTCAGAGAGAGTGAGAAGGTGGTGCACGGAGACATGTGTGAGCGTGAGCTGGTAAAGGAGGGCTTCTGCCCAGTGGGTCAGGCAGCTGTGTCAGCACCTGTAAGGAATGAGGAAAACGTCTGTCTATGTGATGGGTGGCAGTGTAAACAGTTGCAACTCAGAGTACAGAAGGCAGTCTGTGTAGGAGGGCTTCCTGCCAAGGGTGCTGACACTGAAACAGGCTTAGAAATGTGAAAATAAAATAATGCCTTAGAAATCCTGATGGAAAATTAATAACCAGAAATTTTGTACACAGCCAAACTTATCAATTAAGTGTCAGATGAGAATAAAGTTATTTTTAGGTATAAAAGATATCAACATTTTTCTTCCATTCACTTTTTCTCAGAAAGCTATGAGTTTCAGCAAATGAGGGAGCACAACATAGGATATAGAAAATGAAAGACCCACTACAGGGATAAGAAAAAGAGATCCTCCACCATGGTGGTGGAGAACTCAGGATGAGAGTGGAGCACCAGATGTAGAGGGAAAACAGTCACGGTGAGAGCAGGTTAGAAGCCTCCACATTTCTTCAGGATATTGATTGAATAACTGATGTGAATGAATGTCTTGGGACTAGATTTAGAAACCAACAAAGATTCAGATTAAAGAAGTGATAGATACAGAAAATACTAAGCACTCAAAACAGCAACAGGATTAATTCCAGAGAAAACAGGAAGCTGAGCAAGAAAGGAATGGTAATCATACTTTATAATGTGGCATAGCTGTGAAGTGTTTTCATCATCCTTACAATGTGAACACTGACTACAGATATAACTAAAAATGATTACAGAGCAGTACTTGAAGGATGCAGGAATGCGAAGGATTCGGCTGTATGAAGGTGGTGGGATAGGAGAACTAAGAGAGCAAATTCTTCATGATTTAAATAGTGTGTCAAGAAATAGTATCAAAAAGTATTTTGAAACATTAAGAAGTAACTACATCGGGATATTAAAGATATAAAGTTACACAAAGTAACATAGTAACTAAAATATGTGTGCTTTCAAAAGCACTGCTTAACATTTCTGTTTGAGTGGATTTGACTTCCAGCTTCTAGCATCTGAATCTCTTGTCTGAGGGTTTTCTCTGGCCTCTAGATCATACTTATCCTGAATATCATACGTGCTGGAGAAATAACACATCAGGAAGTGCCCTCCATGAGTGAACTCAAGAGTTGGTTATAAATACCCCAACTCTTTCACTCCTTGTGTGGGATAACTCAGGCCTAGGGGAGTGTGTTCTAAACCTTTTCTCAGCGTTCCCCAGCAGATTAAACTCCATTTGCCCACAGAGGTAACTTCCTGTGTCTGACTTCATTTACTGCCTTTCTTTTCTTCCTCAATTCCCCACAAGCATTTCTATGATCGTCTGCCAAATAAATGACTCAGTCAGGTCATTATTGCAAAATTTGCCTCAGGGAGATCCTACACTGAGACAGCTAAAACAGATAAAAGTGGATATCTCTGAGAAAAAGGAAATGGGAAGTTGAACAGAATGTCTTTTAACTAGGACTTATGAGCCTGTTTAAATTTTTCCTTTTCCTAAAATTCTCCTATTCTAGTAGGAAATTGATGTCTCTGTTGCAATTGCTGAAAAGTACTTATGAAAGTCATAAGCTGAACAGAACCTCTTTTGCCTGCCTAGTTAGACTGTCAAGCTGTTTCAGAGGTGGTGAGCCTCCAGTTTAGACAAGGAAAACAACTGGAAGTTCAGTCCAGCAACCTGTGTTTTCCCATGGCTATTGACTTTGGAGAAGTAACTATCTGTAGGCATAGACTATATTCAAATTCCTGGTGTCTTTTTATTATTGTTATTCTGAAACAGGTAGCATTTTCAAAGATTTAATTCCTTGAAGATGAAAAGTATTCCCGAGACCAGTTTTTCTGTTATTTTAGGAATATATAAAATTGTCAAGTATCTCAGAATCCATATTGGGTTCCTCACGCTCTCCTTGACCTTCTCTCTCTCTCTTTCAATATCACTTTGGTGGATCGAGTTGGTTCTACCTTCTACTCAAGTCAGATCTTCATCAGCAGTACTTTAATGGTGTGGAGATAGTGTGAAGAGAAAGACAAATTATCACCTATATTCCTCAAAGCCCAACCATATTATCCTTGACATCCTGATAGATTTTCACAGTCTTCTGTTATTGCATTTCAATGTCAACTGTTATCTATAGTCCTTGATTTTCACATACATTCAACACCTATTTCCTTACAGTTTTTTGAAACCTTCAATAAGCTAATTCTCTGATTGCCAGTCTTCCATGGGATGTGACTTCATTTGGACACATCCTTAACTCTGTTCTCCTAACACCAAATGAAATGGCAAAACCACCTCCGATTAAGAATCTGCCTGCATCCCATCATTCAGTGACACTTGTGAACTAAAATTGTGAACCAAAAAGGTCATCCAGACCTCAGACTCAGCAGTGTTACTGAATCTTTATCAGTGGGGTATCGATTTCCATTTGCTTTTATCTGAGATCACGATGAATTTGTGTTGCCCCAGCCATACTTCTTACTGTCATCCAAGTAGCCAGAGGAGCAAGTTAGCCTAGCAAAATAAACTGGCCTTTGAGGGGATCCCATGGGTGACTTTAGTCCCTGGGAAATTCAGTTCCCCCATCTAGGCCAGTAACTGAACTGTGGCAGCCATTCTTGAGCTCTTTGCTGTGAGAGGGCTTTGGGTTAGCTCTCTCCCTTCCTGAAACTATACTTGGTCCTCTTCTTATTTTCTAGTCTTTTTTTTGTTTCCCTTTCTCTCCCCCTGGTTAATGTGTGCTTCCTGGTGCGCCTGTAGCCCAAGTACTTTTCCAGCCTTCATAATCCAAGACTGATGCAGAGTTTCCAGTAGACAAAGCAGCAGGGATGCTAAATAGTTAGCCTTGAATATTAGAAACTACTTTCTGCAAACTGATAGTTGGTAGTATGCACGTATTCCTGAAATCGCCTGTAAGCATCCACAAGGCCAAAGCTAAGGAACATTTCCAACCCTCATGCCAAGCAGACATACTCCAAGGCCAAGAAGAACCACACTGCCTGAGTAACAGGCTTTATTTAAAAATATTTTCTCAAAAAACTTATATAAAAATGTATTCTCTGTAAGAGATTATTCTTTTCCCAGAACAGTGGAGCAAAATAGTTCTGGCAAGGGTCTAGAATATCCCATTTGAACATATAAATATTAAAATTGTTGAAATCTATAAAAACATTTTCAACTTCAGATTGCTCATATTCCCATTATGATATTGTAGATTATTTTTGCAACCTGAGTCTTCCTCCCCATCTCTTCTAACTCATATCCTTCTATAGGGCATCTTCTAAGGCTCTGAGACTGAGTATATGTGGTGTTTTTATTAAAAAAAAAATTTTTTTTTTTACCCTGTCATTGTTTTCCTAGAGTCAGGCAGCATGTTGTATTGGGGGAAAAAAATCCTCCCAGGTATACCAAATGTTCAAAACAAACTACCATTACTAGATGTGAAACTTTAGGTAAATCACTAAGGGCCTCCATTTATTCAACTGTAAAAATGGAGGCTTAGACAAGATCATTTCTAAAGGTCTTCCCTCCTTCCTTAAGATCTTGATGGTCATTTCAGTATTTGTCATTAAAACTCTTTTCCGTAGATTTGGGGCACAGCTATGCAAAGTGCAGTTAAGTATTGGGTGGAACTCCATGTAAACTTTATTTATTTGTAATTTTAGTCAGTGTAACTTTACTCCCCAGTTTTTTCATTTAAATATGAATTTTAAACATTCAAAATACTCAGGTACTGTGATGTCATAAGATCCGTATTTACTATTATAGAGTGATTTCCAAGAAGCGTCATTCTCCTGCAGAGAATTTCTGCACCTGTATTTATTTCCTTTAAATCATGACTTAACCACCACATCCACTAAGAGAGTCTCTGCTTTGGTTAAAACAGTAGTATTTGGGGAGAGATGGACAGTCATATGGACTGAAGACATTCACACCCCCCTCCCCAGCTTTTTTCTTAATCACTGACAAAGACATTGGATGAAGCTGCCATTATTTTAAGCTCTAAATCTTTCCTCCTACTCAGATCATAGTTTGTTATCCTTCTCCTTATATACTTTCTTAGAATAATTTCCTCGATCTTCTTGTAATATCACAAAAATCTGTGGTTGTAATTTAGCTGAACAAAAACCATATGTAGTTCAGAATTTGGAGATGTCAGATGTCTAGTTAATAATTGAGGCTTAGTATTTCTTTTTTTTTTTTTTGGCTGCACCACATGCTATGTGGGATCTTAGTTCCCCGACCAGGTATCAAACCTGTACCCCCTGAATTGGGAGTGCAGAGTCTTAACCACTGGACCAATAGGGAAGTCCCGAGCATATATTAATGCAATTATTCATTAAGATAAATGACTAAGAAACAGCTCAGGAGAATCCGGGCATAAATGTTTGTCTTTTCAACTAAAGAATACTGTAAATAATAAATTAGGAGGAAAGCTTTGGATCATGATTAATACTAAAAAGACAATTAGGATATATTTTAGTACAGTTGTGTTGTGTTGCAAAGCCATTAGTTAATAGCTATGCTTTGATTTTTACCTCCCCACACACCAGACTTGGCTCTGGGGATGGACTCAGGATAATAAAAAGGAATAATAACAAGGCTGGGGAGCCATTTGGAGGTTTTAGAGGGAGGAGAAGGTGATTTTCCCTCATTTGAGCCACATGGCTTATCTGGGATCCCTGGAGAACACAGGAAGGAACTAAGGAAAAAGTATGAGTATGTGAGTGTGTATAGCAGAGGCTCTATCGAGTAACAGTTATTAGTGAACTCAGGGTCAATGCTAATGTAAGATACCAAGACAGATGGATGGCCTGGTGGTTTAGAAGGAGCTCAGGACCTGGATATGTTGCACATCACAAATCCCATGTAAGTTATTTAGCCAGTCAACCCTTACAGGGTACTGAACCCACTCTTGGGGAGCCCTGGTTAGATCATGTCAGGAATATTTGGACAGCATGATTGAATTTCAGTGGAAAGAAAGACTTCAGTTCAGTTAGTCATGTCTGACTCTTTGCAACCCCATAGACTACAGCATGCCAGGCTTCCCTGTCCATCACCAACTCCCTGAGCTTACTCAAACTGATGTCCATTGAGTCAGTGATGCCATTCAACCATCTCATCTTCTGTCATCCCCTTCCCCTCTCGCCTTCAATCTTTCCCAGCATTAGGGTCTTTTCCAGTAAGTGAATTCTTTGCATCAAGTGGCCGGAGTATTGGAGCTTCAGCATCAGTCCTTCCAATGAATATTCAGGACTGATTTCCTTTAGGATGGACTGGTTGGATGTCCTTGCTGTCCAAGGGACTCTCAAGAGTCTTCTCCAACACGACAGTTCAAAAGCATCAATTCTTTGGTGCTCAGCTTTCTTTATGGTCCAGCTCTCACATTCATACATGACTGCTGGAAAAACCATAGCTTTGACTAGATAGGACCTTTGTTGGCTGACAAAGGAAAGAAAGACTTAATGATTCCCAATTCTGACGTGGTCTACAAGCCAGTGCTAAATCTTAGATATCCACTAGACTACGAGTATGCCTCCCAATTAGTTCCTTCTTTTTTTTTTTTTTTTCTCTAATTTTATTTTATTTTTAAACTTTACATAATTGTATTAGTTTTGCCAAATATCAAAATGAATCCGCCACAGGTATACATGTGTTCCCCATCCCGTCTTATGTTCTCCAGGGGCCACAGATAATCCACGTGGATTAAATGAAGGGAAATCACCTTCTCCTCCCTCTAAAACTTCCAACTAGCTCCATAGGCCCGTTATTATTCCTTTTCATTTTCCTGAGTCCATCCCCAGAACCACATCTTAGACAGATCAGGGCCCCGGCGAGTGCTCAGGTGACCATTGCAGTTCCTCCCTGATTGGGCTCTGGGATCCTCCCTCAGCAACTGACTGATTCCAGTAAAACCCCAGTGCAGATTCTTTCATGCCCATCACCCTGAAGGTAGAGTGCAAACTATGGAGTGTTACACCCAAGGTCCTTGAGGAGTTGAACTGTGCCTCCAGGCTCCTTTCATGACAAGTACCCCATGTGAGGAACTTTTTGCCCCAGGTAAACTGAACAAGCAGCAGCAGATCCCTGGACTTGGCATGTATGGACCTGCCTTTTATCAGTCTTCTGCACAGAATGCCCCTCCCCTTTACCTCCTTGTCTTCATGGAGAAAATCAACATATCCTCGAAGACCTCCCCCAAGTTCTCTGCAACTATTATTGTTTCAAACTATATCTTATGATGCTTAAAAGTAGCAGCCATTGTATTCATAATTGTTTTCTCCCTTCAGATTTCATTTTCTGGTATTCTCCCTGGCCTTCTTTTATTCTCTGGCCATGCCAAGTCTCAGAGCATTCCTCTGGCTCTTCCCTTTGCCTAGAGATCCCTTCCCTGTCCCCATTCATGTTCTTCACAGGACTGCCTCATTCAAGTCTTAGCTCAAGTGTCATCTCTGCAGAAAGGCAGTCCCTACTGTCCAAGATCAAAGTAGCCTTCTCCAACATTCTTCTTATCATTCCTTTATCATCCTATTTGCATGTGTCACTGTTAGAAATGAACTTATCTTCATATTTATTGATTCTCTCCCCATATCTCCACTCTTCTCTAGAACTTACTTCTCTGCCTAGGATATAGCAACCTTGTCTCTACATTCATTCATGTAGCGCTAGTGCCTACAACAGTGCCTGACACACAGTAGGTCTTAATAAATATTTTGAAATTAGCACATGTAGGGTTTACACCTGTAAAAATGGCATAAATAGAATTATTTTATGAGTATAGATTTCCTGGTGAGTGGAAATAAAAAAGTAGGCATCCTAATTAACCTTGCCTTCTTCCTGCCTCTCTAGTGACTATACCTTGAGTCATTATTTGAATGTTTTTACCTTTTGTCTTTCACAACTCTCTTTGCATGTCAAGAATGCATTAAGGCAGAAGTTTTTCAAGATCTTTTAAAGTGTAGACATGGGAGCCAAACCATCTAAGGTTATGTCTCAGTTCTGTCTGTGTATAATCCTGAGTAAGTAATTCAGTTTTTTTTTTTGTTTTTGTTTTTTTTTTTTCAGTAAACAACTTAGTCTTTTATTTGCCTAAGGCCAGTGTTGCAGGCACTGAGGCCCCAAGACTTCCAGAAGGGATGGGGGTGAGGGGAGTCACCCTGCCTCCCAGGTGCTGCCTGCCCCATCCTGCTTCCTGCAGGAGATGGGAGAGTAGATAAAGTGTGCCCTTGCACCATCATGTATCTCAATTGTGTGTGTGTGTGTCAGTCGCTCAGTTGTGTCCGACTCTTGAGACCCCATGGACTGCAGCCCACCAGGCTCCTCTGTCCAAGGGATTCTCCAGGCAAGAGTACTGGAGAGGGTTGCCATTTCCTTCTCCAGTTTTTTTATGCCTTAGTTTTCACATCTATGAAATGATGCCTGCCTCATGAGGTTGTTTGGATGATTACAAGAATTTATGCAAAACAGAGAGTGTATGGCCATAGCAAGTGCAATATACATGTTAATCGTTAATATTAGTATTTTTCTATCATGTGGAGACAGGACACAATTTAAAAATCCAAATAAAAGTAGTATCTGTGGGAGATTAATGTGATGGTGAAAGTGTGTGTGACAGAGAAATGAGAGCAGAACTTTTGCTTTCAGAAATTCAGAACAATATATTTTATAACATTACATTTAGATGTTTGTGATACATACACATATATAGGAAATCTGAAAGTTATTTAGAGTACTTCCATGATTTTGTGTTGAATGGTATAAATTTTATTTTAAAATAGTTTAACAAAATTCATCTTGATTATTATTTTAAAACGAAATCCATTATATCAAAATTGCAAGCATTTAAAAAGTTATAAAGGTCATGATTCAAGTCAACAATTCTGTGTTTTGAGATCTGGTGGGTAAACGTGATTTCATTTGTCTATGAAAAATTTACTCTGTTCCTTTCTTGCTTTTTCAAGGCTTTCAAAAGTGATCATTCCTTTTGGCAGCTGCAGCTTACTCTTTTCTGTTTCCAGTATGTTCTCGGCTTCACCTTAAATAAAGTACAGAAATGTACAAAGTGACAAAGGGGTAATTAGCATTTTGTGAGAAGACCTACTTGCTGTATTCCAGTGACATGCTGTAGCACTGTATGGAGGCATGCCCCCAGATCTCACTGTTAAATATCTTACCTACTGTCCCCGGGAGAACTGACCTCCCAAAGGAAATACAATAATGAATACATAAGATACATAAGATACATCAGATTCCAGAGACTTTATTTGACAGAGGACAGCATTTTTAAATATAGAAGAGAAACAATACCAAGTAATATTGTTTGTTCCTTGAAGGAAAGTTAGGATGATAAGTTTGAGTTGTGTTAGGAGGGGATTAGGGTGGAGAAATCACGTATAGTTCTTATTGTCCCTTCTTATAAGTGACATGAGAAAAAACAAAGTTTACTAAAATGTCTAATTTTTCAAGAAAGCTAATCTTTGACTTGAAACTACTTATAAATATCCCAAATAAATGCACACACACACATATATATACATTTCTATAAACAAGTCCTCTTTTAAATAATAGCTCGTAATTTCTTGGGCCCAGTGACTTTTGCCAACTTTTATTCTTTAAGACTAATTAGCAATATTTGAAAAGTTATATATTGTTGATATTCCATATACTTTCCTTGAGAATAAAGGCAATTGTTTTCTTTAAGTATTCCTCTTTTAACACACAATTAATTTATATTCCAAACCCAACAGGGCAGGCTACAATTTGTAAATTATCACAGCATTCCAACTATCTGCAAATAAGTTTTTTCCCCCCTCAGTCTAAAATAGTAAGTAAAAATAATAATAAAATTGTATGTAATTCTGCAGGCTATTGATGACAGACTAGATGTTTCCATTTAAGAGTACCTTCCACATGACAGATTCTTAGTATGTGTTAACAGAATGGCTGATAATAAATTCAATTAAATAGGAAGTGTATATCTTAGAGTGATCACTAGTTAACAGGGCTATATGTTATAGTCTATATATTCTTTTTAATGGCAAACTTCTTAGTGGGTTCTAAATTTTTTTTAAAACAAGAAATTTCCATTTCCACAACATATCTTGGAAGTTAAATTTTTGTACTCTATAGATTCTAATGGGCCTGTAATAAAAGTATTTCCAAAATGCATAAGCAAAATGTTCCTAGAAAATAAATTTGCCCTTCATTAGTAATATCTTCAAGTGAATGCTCTATAACAGAGTTGAGATTTCTTAATACTACGTATTAATTTGTATGAGGCACTGAGAATCTAATGTATATATAAACAATGAGACACAGTTGAGCTCAGACTAAAAAATTCTTAAGCAGATGACTAACATGAAACTGAACAGGTTACTGAAATGAATTTTAACATAAGTAAATCAATTTGTACAGTTAGTTTTCAGCTTAAAATAGAATTGTACTCCAAAAGTTAATTTGTATATCAGTGTTTTAGAACTCAGAATACATTTTCCACAGTGATATATGCTATAAATTTCTAGGCAACCCACAAGACACTTAGCCCACTATATAGCTGAACTGTGATACTAATAACGTCTGACCCCAGAAGACATTTTAACCTAGTATTTTTGTGAAAAATATACTTCTGTTTTCAAATGGGGATTTTAAAAAATTTATTTTTAATTGGAGGATAACTGCTTTACAGTATTGTTTTGGGTTCTGCCATAGAGCAACATGAATCAGCCCTAAGTGTACATGTCCTCTCCCTCTTGAACCTCCCCCCTCAACCCTCCACTTCATCCCACCCCTCTAGGTTGACACAGAGTACCACATTTAGCTCCCTGTGTTATACAACTTCTCATTAGCTATCTCATTTACATATGGTAATGTATATATGTTTCAGTGCTACTCTCTCAGTACATCCCACTCTCTCCGTCCCCTGCTATGTCCAGAGTCTTTTCCCTATGTCTGTATCTCTATTCCTGCCCTGCAAATAGGTTCATTAGTATCATTTTTCTAGATTCCATATATATGCATTAATATATGACACTTGTTTTTCTTTCTGACTGACTTCAGTCTGTATAGCGGGCTCTAGGTTCATTCACCTCACTCAAATGTGTTCCTTTTTATGGCTGAGGAGTATTGCATTGTATATATGTACCACAACTTCTTTATCCATTAATCTGTTGATGTATATCTAGGTTGCTTCCATGTCCAGCTATTGTAAATAATGCTGCAATGAACATTGGGGTCCATATGTCTTTTTCAGTTATGGTTTTCTCAGGGTTATATGCCCAGTGGTGGGATTGCTGGGTCATATGGTAGTTTTATTCCTATTTTTTTTTTCTTAAGGAATCTACATACTGTTCTCCATACTGGTTTTATCAATTTACATTCCCACCAACAGAGCAAGAGGGTCCCCCTTTCTCCACACCCTTTCCAGCATTTATTGTTTGTATATTTTTTGGTAATGGCCATTCTGACTGGTGTGAGGTGATACTTCATTATAGTTTTGATTTGCATTTCTCTAATAATGAGCATTGTTGAGCATCTTTTCATGAGTTTGTTGGCTATCTGTATGTCTTCTTTGGATAAATGTCTATTTAGTTCTTCCTACCAGTTTTTGATTGGGTTGTTTGTCTTTATGGTATTGAGCTGCACGAGCTGCTTATATATTTTGGAGATTAATCCTTTATCAGTTGTTTCTTTTGCAGTTATTGTCTCTGTCAAATGGGAATTTTAAAGAACATATAATCCCTCTATCTCCCTAAGTCTGTGAATGAAATGTTTTACTCCCTACTTCCAATACCTACAGAGGAATGTGCACCTTCTCCTTTCCCAAACAATATCAGTCCCTACAGAGCCTCAGGGATAGTCATGAGCCTACAGCTCAGGAGAGAACAGGATGTCAAAAATGAAGACTTGGGAAATACTGTTTCCAATATGCTCTGGGCTGAAGGCTTCAGGAGTAGGAAAATAGTTATCCTCCTGAGTGGTATGTGGTGGTGGGAATCAAGACATAGATATCCTGAACTGATGGGAAATCCTGTCTTTCTGGGTCAGGAACGGCATCTGTGTCAGCCGTGCTATTTTCTAGGGCAGTGAAAGCCAGAGTTCAGTGTGAAAGCAGCATGGTACTGGTGAATATTTAACAGCACGCTTCCCAAAACAACAAAAAATGTGTATAAGCTTATTATGTACATAGCTTATTATAAATTTTGCTTATATGAAATATGTTTAGCACATAATTTATAAATAATAACACAATACTCTTTATCATGAATTCCATATAGGAAATTGATCCTTAAAGAATGTTTTTATTGATTTTTGCTGAACTCTTTTACCCATAGCTCACCTATAACAGTTGATGAGACAGTATAATTCAACATGAATGATGTTTGCTATTTTTATTTATGTTAATAAGTAGGACAAAAGTGAAACAAGGACAAATGTTGAAATTTATTTGTTTGAGAATGCTGTGAACTTTGTTGAATCAGATAATAGTTTTAAAATATTAGAACACTTCCTAAATTTTTTAATGTTATTCACAATATGATGGCTTTACAGTACACTTTTAAGACTAATACACATTATTAACATTTTCTTCATCATTTTTTTTTAAGTCTAGACCATGGGTTGGCAAACTTTCTTAAAAGGCCAGATAGGAAACATTTTAGGCTTGTGGGCATGTTCATATCTGTTTCAGTAAGTCGTCTCTGACATGGAAATGGGAAAGTAGAAATGAATGGGCACATCTGTGTTCCAATAAAACTTTATTTTCAAAAATAGGTGGCCAGCCTATAGACCACAGTTTATCAACCCCTGATCTAGACAATCAGCAAAATAGTAAGTCAAGCCTTAATTTGGGATTTGCAGATTTCCATGGTGTAAATACTCCCACCATGACCAACTTTAAGCTGACATGCCAGTGGGATGGCGTGGAAGTCAGAGTTGCATCTGTATTTTATTGTGTCTATATATTGTATATGCATTTCCACCATACAGATACAGTAGATATACATAACTTGAAGAGATATACATAAGAGTATAGATAATAATAAAATTAGAGGCTGATAAGCTCTGAGTATGTATTAATGTTTCTTATATAATTCAAACTATTTATTTTCTGTAATTTATTGAATTGTAAGTTTACGTACTTCAATTTTTTTTTAATTTGAGTATAGTTGATTGACAATGTTGTGTTAGTTTATATCATTTAATTTTTAATAATGACTGTATTTAACAAACACCTTACAAAATTCCTAAACATTTGACAGTTGGCGCCTGTGAGCTGTTTGAGGTGACTTCAGCATATCATTATATAAGAGGGGACAGAAATATTGGTCAATGGTAGCTCAGGGAGAGTTGGGAGGACTGGATCCTTGAACCGAAAAATGAATCAGAAATTGAGATTCCGGTTTATCAAAGACTTACCTTTCATTCTGTGTATAAGGGTTCCATAGCCCATGTCATACTGGTAGGCAAGGACAAAGCCTAGTGGAACTATAGGAAAGATGAGGACGGGTTTCTTCCCTTTAATTGCTCTAATTCAATAACAAGAAATAATTAATATAAAAGAAAAACCTGTAAATACATATCTCTGTACTCAATGAAAAAAAAAGTTACCTGCTTTTTGGAAGAATATCCTACATTTTAGAAGGTACTTAATTCTCTATGGAGATAGGATTTCCTTATTCATAATTCCTCAGCAGATTCTGTAGTTCTCTGGTAGGGTGTATGGGCCTATGATTGTTCATCTTTATTTGATGTTGAGGCTCAGACTACTCATTTTAAAAATATGTAAGTATTGATATTTATCCCTTAGGGATTGTGGAAATGAATTTGTAGAGACCTTCTAGCTTAGCATAAAGTCAGTCCTCTCCCTTACTTATATTGTAAAATGGAGAAAGGTACAGGAGAAATCTAAGAAACTAAAGGCAGAATTAACTATTACTATCCTTGTTCTACAGTTACCCCCAAGCACTAAGCTATAAGAGTTACTTTGTTGACATATATGTATACTATTTAGGTCAAAGTCCTATTTGGCCAACTTAATAATATGATCATGGCAAAGACAAAAAGAAATGGAAGAAAATTTTAAAATAAATAGCAAACATACCCAGCTGTTAAAGAGACGGCTGTAATGCCAAAAAAAGTTCCAAAATATTTGAGGAATTCCCGAGACCAAGCAATCTGCATAGCCATTTGTCTTTCTCTCATTTCATTCTGCATTATTAGCTGCCTTTCCAGCTGAACAAAATAAAAGACAAAAGTATGGTTACACGTATTTGAATCTGAGCACGGAGTTAGTAATCTGCTCTTCCAGTGCATTTTCTTTCTTAAAATTTATATTATTTATATTTATATAATTTATAATTATAAATAATTTTATAATAACATATTCCATTTTTGTATTTATCAAAGAGGGAAGAAAAAAAACGGTTTGGCATTATTTATATCAATTCAGTTCAGTCTCTCAGCTGTGTCCAACTCTTTGCAACCCCACAGACTGCAGCATGCCAGGCTTCCCTGTTCATCACCAACTCCCTGAGCTTGCTGAAACTCACGTCCATCGAGTTGGTGATGCCATCCAAACATCTCATCCTCTGTCATCCCCTTCTCCTCCTGCCTTCAATCTTTCCCAGCATCAGAGTCTTTTCCAATGAGTCAGTTCTTCGAATCAGGTGGCCAAAGTATTGCAGTTTCAGCTTCAGCATCAGTCTTTCCAATGAATATTCAGGACTGATTTCCTTTAGGATGGACTGGTTGGATCTCCTTGCAGTCCAAGGGACTCTCAAGAGTCTTCTCCAACACCACAGTTCAAAAGCATCAATTCTTCGGTGCTCAGCTTTCTTTATAGTCCAACTCTCACATCCATACATGACTACTGGAAAAACCATAGCTTTGACTAGACGGACCTTTGTTGGCAAAGTAATGTCTCTGCTTGTTAATATACTGTCTAGGTTGGTCATAGCTTTTCTTCCAAGGAGCAAGCATCTTTTAATTTCATGGCTGCAGTCACCATCTGCAGTGATTTTGGAGCCCAAGAAAATAAAATCTCTCACTGTTTTCATTGTTTTGCCATCTATTTGCCATGAAGTGATGGGGCCAGATGCCATGATCTTGGTTTTCTGAACATTGAATTTTAAGCCAACTTTTTCACTCTCCTCTTTCACTTTGATCAAGAGGCTCTTTAGTTCTTTGCTTTCTGCCATGTGTGGTGTCATCTGCATATCTGAGGTTAATATTTCTCCCGGCAATCTTGATTCCAGCTTGTGCTTCATCCAGCCCAGCATGTCGCATGATGTACTCTGCATATAAGTTAAATAAGCAGGGTGACAAGATACAGCCTTGACGTACTCCTTTCCCAATGTGGAACCAATCTGTTGCTCCGTATCTTGTTCTAACTGTTGCTTCTTGACCTGCATACAGATTTCTCTGGAGGCAGGTAAGGTGGTCTGGTATTCAGATAACCACAATTACTTATATATCCCTTATCATAAATAATTACTTTTAAGCTTTATATTCCATACATTTTCTATTTTCTTACTAAAACACACCATGAAAATTTTCCTTGCAGCGTCAGGAAGTGAGGAAGATAACTGCTTTTTTCTCTTTAAATTTTTCCAATTTCTCCTCAAGCATTCCTATCCCTAATACTCATATCACCCTCCTTGTGTGTTAGACCTTATTTGCCCTAAAGAGGTGCAGTATATACCACAGAAGATTTTTTGTTAAAAGGGTGGGTTGAGCTGATCTGCTTTACTTTAAAACAATGCTCAAATGTTAGCTCATCAGTTTTTCAGAGTATTTTGGGAGCTCAGCTTGGATAGCTGTTAATCTGGAGATTCTCTCATTAAGAAAAAAAATACATTTTACAGCAGCTAAAATCAGAATCCAGTTAACATTGGAAGGTTAATCTGGTGTATAAAAATTGTTAATGGGAAGAATTCATGGTACAATCATTTCCAATTCTAACTGAAATTTTGAAGTGAAGTGAAATGAAGTCGCTCAGTCATGTCCGACTCTTTGCGACCCCATGGACTGTAGCCCACCAGGCTCCTCAGTCCATGAGATTTTCCAGGCATGAATACTGGAGTGGGTTGCCATTTCCTTCTCCAGGGAACTGAAATTTTAGACAAGCATTTAAATTAGAAATTGATTCTTTAAGCTTGATTTAAAAATTAAAACAAAAGCAGATTGTAGGAAGAATTCATTATGTAGTTATCCATTTCTTGGAAAAGATACTTCTGATATTTGTGTACACATGCAATTTTTTTTAAATTTTATTTTTAAACTTTACAATATTGTATTGGTCTTGCCAAATATCGAAATGAATCCGCCACAGGTATACATGTGTTCCCCATCCTGAACCCTCCTCCCTCCTCCCTCCCCATACCATCCCTCTGGGTCGTCCCAGTGCACCAGCCCCAAGCATCCAGTATCGTGCATCGAACCTGGACTGGTGACTCGTTTCATACATGATATTATACATGTTTCAATGCCATTCTCCCAAATCTTCCCACCCTCTCCCTCTCCCACAGAGTCCATAAGACTGTTCTATACATCAGTGTTTGTTTTGCTGTCTCGTATACAGGGTTATTGTTACCATCTTTCTAAAATCCATATATATGTGTTAGTATACTGTATTGGTGTTTTTCTTTCTGGCTTACTTCACTCTGTATAATAGGCTCCAGTTTCATCCATCTCATTAGAACTGATTCAAATGAATTCTTTTTAATGGCTGAGTAATACTCCATTGTGTATATGTACCATAGCTTTCTTAGCCATTCATCTGCTGATGGACATCTAGGTTGCTTCCATGTCCTGGCTATTATAAACAGTGCTGTGATGAACATTGGGGTATATGTGTCTCTTTCCCTTCTGGTTTCCTCAGTGTGTATGCCCAGCAGTGGGATTGCTGGATCATAAGGCAGTTCTATTTCCAGTTTTTTAAGGAATCTCCACACTGTTCTCCATAGTGGCTGTACTAGTTTGCATTCCCACCAACAGTGTAAGAGCGTTCCCTTTTCTCCACACCCTCTTCAGCATTTATTGCTTGTAGCTTTTGGATTGCAGCCATTCTGACTGGCGTGAAATGGTACCTCACATGCAATTTAAAAATAAAATATTTCACTATTATAAGAAAATAATGGTTAATTCCTGAAATTGAAAAAAATATTATTTTTGCATGTTTTCCTGTCCTGATTTGTATGGATCTAAGAGCTCTGCAGAAAAGTGAGCCTGACCCAGTCATGACTAATAAATCTTAGATTTGCTGCTGTTTAATCCCTCTAGTGAGCAGTCATTTCTTTGCAAAGACAATGCTAAATAAAAACCTAAACTGAATAGCTACAGATAGGGAGAGAAAGGTCAAACTGAGAAACAAACATAAGTGTAATTAGAGTTTTATGTTACAAGATTTTTTTATGCTGTAAGCGTTTTCACACAGGCTTTTTGTAAACATAATTTTTTTTTGTTATTTCTTTAAAAAAATTTTATAGTTGATTTACAATGTTGTATTAGTTTCAGATGTACAGCAAAGTGATTCAAAGTGATTCAGTTATATATATGTATATATACACATACATTCTTTATCAGATTCTTTTCCCATTTAGATTATTACAGACTATTAAGTTTCCTGTACTATAGAATAGGTCCTTGTTGATTATCTGTTTTATATATAGTAGTGTATATAGGGTAATCTCAAACTCCTAATTTATCCCTCCCCCCTACTTTCCCCTGTGGTAACCATAAGTTTATTTTCTTAGTCTGTGGGTCTGTTTCTGTTTTGTAAATGAATTTGTCTCATTTTTTTTTTTTAGATCCCACATATAATTGACATCATGATATTTATTTTTCTCTGTGTGACTTACTTTTCTGTGTCCATCCATGTTGCTGTGAATGGCATTATTTCATTCTTTAGTGTGGCTAAGTAATATTCCATTATATATAGCACCACATCTTTATCCATTCTTCTCTCATTGGACATTTAGGTTCTTTCCATGTCTTGGCTATTGTATTAATAAATAGTGCTTCAATGTACGGAGAAGGCAATGGCAACCCACTCCAGTACTCTTGCCTGGAAAAATCTCATGGATGGAGGAGCCTGATGGGCTACAGTCCATGGGGTCGCTAAGAGTCGGACATGACTGAGTGACTTCACTTTCACTTTTCACTTTCCTGCATTGGAGAAGGAAATGGCAACCCACTCCAGTGTTCTTGCCTGGAGAATCCCAGGGATGGGGGAACCTGGTGGGCTTCCGTCTATGGGATCGCACAGAGTCAGACACGACGGAAGCGACTTAGCAGCAGCACCAGCACCAGCAGCTGCTGCTGCAATGTACATTAGGATGAATGTATCTTTTTGAATTATGGTTTTCTCTGGATAGTTATTTGCCCATGAGTGGGATTCCTGGCTCATATGATAGTTCTATTTTTAGTTTTTTAAGGAACCTCCATACTATTCTCATAGTGGCTATACCAAGTTACAGTCCTACCACCAATGTAGAGGGGTTCTCTTTTCTCTACACCCTCCCCAGCATTTATTTCTTGTAGACTTTTTGATGATGGTCATTCTGACTGGTGTGAGGTGATATACCTCCTTGTTGTTTTGATTTGCATTTCTCTGATTAGCTTCATTGAGCATCTCTTCATGTGCTTTTTGTCCATCTGTATGTTTTCTTTCGAGAAACGTCTATTTAGCTCTTCTACCAATTTTTTGATTAGGTTGTTTGCTTTTTGATATTAAGATGCATAAGCTATTTGTAATTTTAGAGATTAATCCCTGTCAGTCACATCGTTTGCAAATATTTTCTCCCATTCAGTGGGTTGTCTTTCATTTTGTTTACGGTTTCCTTTGCTGTGCAAAACTTTTTAGGTTTACTTAGGTTCCATTTGTTTGTTTTTGTTTCTAATATTCATTGCTGTAGGAGGTGGATCAAGTCAGAAAAGATATTGCTGTAATTTATGTCAAAGAATGTTCTGGCTACATTTTCCTTTAAGAGTTTTATAGTATCGTTCTTACATTTTGAGTTTATTTTTGTGTATGATGTTAGAGAATGTTCTAATTTCATTCTTTTATATGTAGCTGTCCAGTTTTCCCAGCACTATTTATTGAAGATACTGTCTTTTCTCCATTGTATATTCTTGTCTCCTGTGTTGTACATTAATTGACCATTTAGTTAGTTCATTTATGGGCTTTCTCTCCTGTTCCATTGATCCATATTTCTAAGACATATATTAATTAAATTGAAAAAATCATAAACAAAGAGAAAATATTAAAAGCTACAAGAGAAAAACAACAAATAACATACAAGGGAGCCCCCATGAGATTACCAGATGATTTTTTAGCAGAAACTCTGCAGGCCAGAACGAAGTAGCATGAAACATTTAAGGTGAAGAAAGGGAAAAGGATACTTTACCCAGAATATTCTACCCAACAAGGATTTCATTCACATTCAACAGAGAAATCAAAAGCTTTACAGACAAAGCAAAGAAAATTCAGCACCACCAAGCCAGCATTTACAGTAAATGCTAAAAGAACTTCTCCAGAGGAAAAAGAAAAAGCTACAACTAAAAACAAGAAACTTATGAATGGGAGAGCTCACCAGTAAAGATAAACCTGGGGCTTTCCAAGTGGTGCTAGTAGTAAAGAATCCACCTGCCAATGCAGGAGACACAAGAGACATGGGTTCAACCCCTGGGCCGGGAAGATGCCCTGGAGTAGGAAATGGCACTCCACTCGAGTATTCTTGCCTGGAAAATTCCATGGGCAAAGGAGCCTGGCAGGCTACAGTTCATGGGGTCACAAAGAGTTGGACATGACTGATCAACCGAGTACATACACAGAGATAAACATAAAGTAAAAGCAGGAAATAATCCACACACAAATATGATATCAATATGAAAAATTGTGAGAAGAGAGTCCAAATGCAGGATATTGGAAATGCATTTGAAATTAAAAGACCAGCAACTTAAAACTATCTCACTGAAAGTGAGAGAATGGAAAGAGGTATTCCATGCAATCGAATCTACTGTGATGCTTTCCACATCTCATGTCAAGTGGGAATATTTTGGGAGAGGAATTTTTAAATGTCTTCAAAATATAAAATGACTTAAAAAAAATCTATTGACTAACATAATGCTCAACTGTCAGAAAATTGTAACAAAGGGACATTTGTTCTTTTACACTATTAAGTCTCCCTACCCTAAATATCAAAGTAGCAAGATGTTCTAAGAATAGCAATCGAAGGATATATAGCATATCCTAATAGCCTGAAAAATAATTGCTGAACAGACGTTGACCACGAAAGACGTTAAAATTTGTCTCTGATGGTTAAATGTTTCTGTGTATGTAAAGATCAGTTCAGTTCAGTTCAGTCGCTCAGTCATGTCCGACTCTTTGCGACCCCATGAATCACAGCACGCCAGGCCTCCCTGTCCATCACCAACTCCCGGAGTTTACTCAGACTCACATCCATCGAGTCAGTGATGCCATCTAGCCATCTCATCCTCTGTCGTCCCCTTTTCCTTCTGCCCCCAACCCCTCCCAGCATCAGAGTCTTTCCCAATGAGTCGGCTCTTCACATGAGGTGGCCAAAGTACTGGAGTTTCAGTTTCAGCATCATTCCTTCCAAAGAACACCCAGGGCTGATCTCCTTCAGAATGGACTGGTTGGATCTCCTTGCAGTCCAAGGGACTCTCAAGAGTCTTCTCCAACACCACAGTTCAAAAGCATCAATTCTTTAGCGCTCAGCCTTCTTCACAGTCCAACTCTCACATCCATACATGACCACAGGAAAAACCATAGCCTTGACTAGATAGACCTTAGTTGGCAAAGTAATGTCTCTGCTTTGAATATGCTAAGTTTACCTAAAATCATTGGTTTGAGTAAACTCTGGATAAAGCAATATGATATTGATTTTGTGCTAAATCAAAATAAGATTTCTTTCTACAAAATTGCAATTGATGACATTTGTTTACTTAGGGTATAATAGGAAATAGCCAAGATGTCCTAAAACATTGTTGGGGGTGGTGGTGGGGTGTAAGATAATAGAAGGAAGTCATAACCTACTGCAATACCAATTTTATCTACAACATCATATTTCTCATGAGGGTAGCATACTTTGGTTTTGTGTTTGAAAACTCCACAGTAGTTTGTCATGTGTAGGAAACAAAGGTGATGTCACATTGACCAGTTCTTAGAGGCTTTGGTGAGAAGCAGTGAGAAACTGGTGTTGATGGAGCTCTGCCTTCCATGCATCACCTGTCATCAGCGGCACAGATTTTTGAGACTGTCCTCCAGAATCAAAGGTAGGGTCTGTGGCTTCAAAGCAAGAGTAAGTTTGGCCCTTAACTGTCAAACCATGAAACGAAGCAGGTAGCCTCATAGGTGTCCTGGTATGTGCACTGATTTTTGTGCTTTGTCCATCTCCGCTATCCTCAATTTTTTTAGCTAGCCAAGACACACTGAAGCTGGTGAGTTAACTGGGTTCGGTATTAAAATTTGAACTGAAATTCAAAGGGAAAGTATAAAATTTGAACTGAAATTTAAAAGGAAAGAAAGTTTGGCTGGAAAGCCTCAAGTAATTTGGATGTACCTCCCCCTTACCCACTGCTAGCATGCTAAAGGTTTTGGGCATCTTCTCCTCAACTGGGCAATCCTAGGCCAACCTCCTTGGCTGCAAAAATGCACAGAGGTGAGAAGCTGGCCTGGCCTGGGCAGAACTGAACTGATTTCTTAGCAATCTGACATCTGTACTGTGAGATCCGGACAGGGGAAAGGCAGCAAATCTCTTAGAACAACAGTTCTGGGGAACTAGCTCCTGCTGCTAAGTCGCTTCAGTCGTGTGCGACTCTGTGCGACCCCATAGACGGAAACCCATGAGGCTCCCCCATCCCTGGGATTCTCCAGGCAAGAACACTGGAGTGGGTTGCCATTTCCGACTAGGATTTAATCAAAATGGGACTTAAAAAGGCTGAACACTATGCAAATGCTACAGTTAATTATGTAATAGTACAAATGCTGGTTTGAATCTTGGCTCCACTGTATACTGACAGCGTGACTCTAGGCAAGCTACTTAACCTCTCTGTGCTTCAGGTTCCTCATCTATAAAATGGGAATAATAATTGGATCGCCTTATTAAGTTATCATGAAATAAAATATGAGAATACATAAAATTCTCAGAATAGTGGCTGGCATTTAGTATGCACTCAGTAAAAATTAGTTACTAATATTAGTGACATATTTCTTTATTAAAATAGTTGATGGATTTGAAAAATTATTTGCAGTGTTACAATAAAGAGACACTCTGTCATTTTCATTTTCCCTCTCAGTTGATAGAAGTTGGGGCAGGGGTTGAAGAATTGTTGCTGCTTTTGTTTTTTAGTCGCTAAGTTGTGTCCAACTCTTCTGCAACCCCATAGGGGCCCACCAGGCTCCTATGTCCATGGGATTTCCCAGTCAAGAATACTGGAGTGTATTGCCATTTCCTTCTCAATGGGATCTTCCCAACCCAAGGATTGAACCCGTGTCTCTTACTGGGCAGACATATTCTTTACCACTGAACCACCTAGGAAGCCCAGGTTGATGAATAGTATTTATTTTTCTCCTTCCATCTACTTAATAATAATAAGTAGCTGGTTTGAACAATGAAAATCTCATAATAATATGAAATAAATTTTAAAAGGCTTCTGTGTATTTCTTATACCTCCTGTTGATTTTCAGCATACTTACTGTGAAAGGTATAGATTTTTTTTTAATTAGCTCTAAGCAGTTAAATAATGTTTGCTGTAAAATCTCATTAAGGCAAGTGTAAATAATTATGAATACTTTTTCATAACCATACTTATGAAACTGCTTTCTCAAAGCAGTTTCTTCTATACTTTAATATGGTCTTTCAACATTAATCTTTTTACTTAGCAGCAGCAGATATGTGCTTTCTCCAAGGGAAATTTAGATTAACAATTTTTCATTTTCTCTCATCTATTATTTTATTTTGGTTCCAGATATTCTGTTACTAGTTTGTAGTTTATATTCAGGTTTTTATTGCTTTAATAAGGGCTTTCCTGGTAGCTCAGGTGGTAAAGAATCTGCCTACAATGCAGGAGACATTGGTGCAATCCCTGGGTTGGGAAGATCCCATGGAGAAGGAAATGGCAACCCCCCCAAGTATTCTTGCCTGGGAAATCCCATGAACAGAGCAGCCTGGAGGGCTACAATCCACAAGGTCTCAAAAGAGTCAGACATGACTCGGATTAAACACACACACACACACTTCTTTAATAAGTTGATAATAAAGACCAGCTAACTCAAGGAATCAAGTAATTTCCTTATAATAATATTTAATCATTTGTTGATTTAAAGTAAAATTAATCCTTCCTGAGTAGGTTCCAAAGATAATATGAATAGATTAGGGATCTAAATGTTTTTAAAAATATATAAAGCTGTACAAATATCATAGAGGCAGAGGGTGACTGCCTCTTCAACTTTAATACAAGAAAAGGCTTTCAAAATAAAGACTCAAAATGCAGAGGCAATAAAGGATTATTCATTTGAATACATGAAAGTTTTTAAATTTTTTTCACGGCATAAAAACCCCATGATAAAGTAAAAGATAAATGACAATCTGGGAGAAAATATTTGCAATATATTCCACAAACAAGAGATCAATATTGCTAATGTATAAAGAACTGAGAGACAAGGGAAAAAACCCATGAACAGATAATTCACAAAAACAAGACATATAAATGGCCCTCAGATGTGAGAAAATGTTCAAGTTTACTCATAATTAAAGAAATGCAAGTTAAAACAAGACTGAGGTACCATTTCTTGCTTATCAGATTGGCAAAAATTAAAAAGCAAGACTACACATTCTGTTGCAGAGACTATGGGAAAATGGGTACAAAACTATAAGGCACCTGCCTTTGACCCAGTCATCCCACTTCTGGAATTCTAGTCTGATGGTATACCTCCAACACAACAAAAATGTAAAAAGCACAAGGTTATTCACTGAAGCACTATTTATAACAGCAAAATATTGGAAATAATCTAAGTACTTCTGGTAGGCAGAATACTGCCTCTACCCAAAATAAGTTCATGTCCTAATGCTCAGAATCCATGGGGAGATGTAATTAATTAAGGAACTTGAGATGGGGAGATTATCCTGAATTATCCAGGTTGGCCCAATGTAATCGCAAGTGTCATTGGTGAAAGACAGAGGCAAGAGAGTCAGAGTTAGAGAGAAAGATGCTACACTTCTGGCTCAAAGAGGGAGGAAGGTGACATTAGCCAAGGAATTTGGGCAGCCTCTAGAAACTACAAAAAGCAAGGAAAGGGATTCTCCCCTAAACCTTCCAGAAGGAATGCAGCTCTGCTAACAGCTTGATTTTCTTCCAATGAGACCCATTTCAAACTTCTGGCTTCCAGAACTGTAAGATTATTTTGTGTCTTGAAAATCTGTCATACTAATAGGAAACTAATACAGTGTCCAAACATAATATGAATAAATTATAATATATCCACACAAGGGAGCATTATGCAACTGTTAGAAATGAGAAACAGCTCTATGAACTGACTGGAATGATTCCCATGATAAACTGTTAAATGAAAAAAGCAAGGTACTAAAGGGTATCAATAGTATGCTACCCTTCACGTAAAAAAGAAGGGGAATTAGGAAAATACACGTCTGTCAGTCTATTGTGCAAAAGATGCAGGAAGGGTAAACTGAAGACCAGGAGATCAGACACCTACAGAGACAGCATGGGAAAGGATGTATAAAGAGGAGATTAGGAATAGGTTAGCAAGGATGAGGACGGAGGGATGCTCCTTTGAGTGTATCATTTTGTATAGCTTTAATTATTAGAACATTGTTTTGTTTCATATACTCCCCTACCCTGTAACTAAACTCAACTTGGATATGGAGAGAATACCAAGTATACTGCTACTGCTACTGCTACTGCTAAGTCGCTTCAGTCGTGTCCGACTCTGTGCGACCCCATGGACTGCAGCCCACCAAAGTATAACTGTACTGCAAATGACATAATCACCCTGATGGAGCCTAGGAAGAACTAATCTAATTTACAGAAAAACAGTAGCTTGACTTGACAGTGTAAAAGGGAAAAGAACATGCAAATAATGTTCTCTGGTTAGTGAACCTGTTTCTCATCAGGATATGTATTGGCAATCCTGTAACTATTTCGTGTTTCCACTAGGATTGAAGTGAATATACTATAGAAAATGAGAGCCAGGTTTTTCACTGTTTGAGAAAAAAACTTAAATATAAAGAAAAAGGAAAGGCCAGACTGAAACATCATAATGCACTGGAATTAGATGTATCAGTATGAACTCATGGTTTAGAATATGAAATACTTCTATGTATAAGTCTGTGTCTATCCATGGGTTAATATATAAATACATGTCTTTGCTGAAAGGATCTGGGAATAATGACCACAGCAGTAAGTACACTTAGAGCCCAGATCTTGGTTTCTAAACACCATTTTCTAAAAACCAGGACTCTTTGAATGAGTGATTAGTTCCAGGCCTGGGACAGGAGCGATATATATGAACTAACTTATGATCACAGAAAATGAGCAAAAATGAAGGGATATGCCAAAGGGACATAGGAATCAACTGGAAGGAATTCCCAATAGTCAAAATAACTTCAGCCATAAAATAAATAATCATGGTACTAAATTATAACCCATAGAATAATATGTCCATACAACCATATTGGTATAAATAACTGAATAAATAAATACATGGAGATGGGATAGCTTTTCCAGTGAGCAAATATAAATGGAATGAAGGAAATAAAAAGTTACCATTAGGCAAACACTACAGTAATCAGTTTTTCATGTAAGATCCCACCAATGGATGCTAAAAGCAGTAGGCAAAAGTTTGAGGAGAAGCAAGACAGTAACAGACTCTCAACATATCTCTTCAAAGATATTTATCAATAAGAAAAAAATAGTAACTTTCCTTTAACCAAGTGACCAAAGTTTAACATTACTAGTAACAAGACCTACCAACAGTATTCTCTGATATGATGCAATGAGAAAGACATAACAGCATTCTGTGGTTTAAGAATAAGGTGTAAAAAGTGCACAAACTCAGTCTAGTCATGAGAAAAAGTTGGAAAAACCCAAAGTGAGAGAAATTATATGAAATAACCAGTACTTATACAAAAAGTACTTATCATGGAAGCAAAGGAAAGAATGAGAAACTGTCACAGACCAAAGGAGTCTAAGAAGAAACAACAGTTAAATGCAATATGAGATCTTGGATCCCTGAAACACAAAAGGAATATTAGGAGAAAACCTGGTCAATTTCAGAAAGATCAGTAATTTAGTCAACAGTATTGTACTGATGTTAATTTGCTGGTTTTGGTCACTGTACTATGATTTTACAAATTGTTGGTATTGAAGAAAGCTGAACAAAGGGTATACGTAAACTCTCTCCTATTGATGGTTTACCAACTTTTCTGCAAATATAATATTATCTCAAGCTAAAACATTTCTTAAAATCTGGATTCACTCTTACTCTGCATTTTAGTAACTTTATTCAAGAATAATGATATTTTAGCTTTCCCTCTTATATTAAGTATTAAGGATGTTTATAGGGTTATTTTTTCTCTCTAAAATCCTTCTCCCCCTGTTGCCCCATATTTTCAGTTGTCTTAAGGAGGAAAATGGTATAGAAACAAGACACATATGAGAAGTCTAAAGATTTTAACAGCAAGCCTACCTTACATTATTTCTGAGATAAATGGGGTAAGTCTGGGTGTGTATACATTGTATGTATAATGAAGATTTTAGAGGAAAGCAAAAATAATTATTAAAGCCATAGGATCATTTTTTAATTAATAGTTTTGGGCCCAAAACTCTGCATATACTGGACATTCAGTAAATGAGTTATTAAGTAAGAATATACTTAATGAATTGAGTTAATAAATTAGATAAATAAGAGTTAATAAATACTCCCTACTTGCTCAAGCAATGAAGAACTAAAAATAAAATTCACTCTGATTAGATTTATGAAACTAGAATTCTAGATGAGGGAGGAAACTAAAAGGAAAATCTTCATGATCCTCTATAACTGGATTCATTGGTCTCATTTAAGATTGTGAACAAACCTAAAACCAGTGTTCCCCTTCGAGAATTTGAGTGTAGGAAGGGTCTTGGACCCACCTGTCAGCATGGAAGAGCTAGGCAGCAAAGGATCAACTTGGTGGTTTGACCCTTCTTTGTTATTTGTCTTTGTAGAAGGTAATGTCTATGGTACCAATGACTTTCATTAATTATTTTTCTTTCATTTCTCAACATAGACAATATACAGGAATTCTTAGTGTTTTTATTAACTCCTCTAAGGGATTTCAGACAAATTAATATCTTGTCCCACACTTGAAGACTTGCTGAACATTTTTAGAAGTTTCTTTAAAAGTTAGGAAATTCCTTAGGTATATTCTTTGCATTTATACCCAGTCCTTCATAGTATAGTTAACTTATTTCCCTTCATTCCACCTTTAGTAAAAAAGACACTAGCATCTTACCACACTGTCTTGAAGTTCAGGAACTTGAAGATCACTAACAGGTCAAGATGTTCATTTCAGAGGGCCTGGACCCAGGTGAACAGCATCTTCATCTGAGCCAGTAACAGCCTTAACTATGAGATTCCTAATCTTTACTGCGCAGTATCTAACTTCATGTTTATAAAGAATAAACCTTATACTCAAATAACTGGATATTCACATTCAAAAGAATGAAAATGGACTCTTACTTTATACCATATGCAAAAAATGAACTCAAAATGGAACACAAACATAAATATAAAAGCTGAAACTATAAAACTCTTAGAAGAAAACACAGGTGCAAATCTTAATGATCTTGGATTTGGCAATACTTTCTCAGACTATGATACCAAAATCATAAGCAATAAGAGAAAAAATAAATTGGACTTCACTGAAATTTAAAATTTGTATGTATCAAAGAACACTGTCAAGAATAGAAAGAACCCACAGAATGGGAGAAAATACTTGCAAATCTTATATCTGATAAGGATTGAGTATCCAACTAAATAAGAAACTCACACAACTCAACAAGAAAAAGACAAACAATCCAATTTGGACATGAGCAAAGAACTAAAAGAGATATTTCCCCAGACATGATAAACAAATGGCCAATAAGCACATGAATAATATTTAATGGTATTATTACTTGTGGAAATTCAAAAGTACAATAAGATACCTCTGTAAACCCATGCAGAATGGCTAGAATTTTTTTTTAAAGGAAAATAATATGTATTGGTGAGGATGTGGAGAAATGGTAATCATGATATATTGTTATAGGAATGTGAAATAGTAAAGCCACTGTGTGGTTCTGGGATAAATTAAACATAAAATTGATACATGATTGAGCAGTTCTACTCCTGATATATATACTCAGAGGAATTGAAAAGCAGGTATCCAAACAAAAATGTGTACAAGTATTTCTATAAGCAGCACTATTCACAATAGCCAAAGGGGAAACAATATTACTGTCTTTAAACCAGTGAATGGATAAACAAAATGTTGTATATTTATACAATGGAATGAATAGGAGTGAAGTACTGATTCATTACACAACACAGATGAACCTTGAAAAGATTACACTAATTGAAATAAGCCTGACACAAAAGACCACATATTATATAATTCCATACATGAAATGCCCAGAACAGGCAAATCCATCAGGACAGAGTGCTCTAATCTGCTATTAGTGGTTGCCAGAGTGCTCTAATCTGCTATTAGTGGTTGCCAGGGTCTGAAAGGGTGGGAGAATGAGGAGTGAATGCTTAATGGGTATGGGGCTTCCTTTTGGGGTGAGGGAAATGTAATGGAAACAAGTAGTAGTGATAGTTGTACAACACTGTGAATGTACTAAACGTCACTGAACTGCACACTTTAAAATGGTGAATTTATATTGTGTGTGTTTTACTGCAATTAAAAAAAAAAAGAATCTCAGAAGAGGGAGGTTAAGAGCAGGTAACCAGGATGGGGACATGCCAGAAATGAGTTTCAGAGGAATAAGTTGAAGACAGTTGTGAATGAAGACAGTAGAATCAAGCTGCTGTATCCTTCCTTATAGCGCCCACTGTGGGTGAACTTGTGTTAATCACACTTCTCTTATTCCAAGGTACTTCTTGGTTAAGTCCCCTGACACTTCTATGTCTTGAGCCAGTTTCCACTTGGTTATCCTTTTGCTGTAGATGGAGTTGGCTGCTTTCCTGTCCTCTTCAGTACCTGCTCTACATTTTGGGTTCCTTGTCACCACAGGACTCTCTACAAAGGAAACACTGTACTTCCTAGCTTTCCTTAGAACATCAAGCCCTTCTTATTCTAAGATGTTGGTATAGCTTTCACCTCCAAAAAAAAAAAAAAAAAAAAAGCAGATGGAGGACATAAGAATTATAGATATTGGAGTTATAAGGATTTAAGCAATTTCAGTTTTTTGTAAGCTATTTGCTCTTATTTGCTGTTTTAATTTTTATATATTTGAAGAAGCATTTGTTGAGTCTACACTGTATTTCACATTGTAAAAATAACTCTAGCATATACCATTGTATAGACAAATTACAACCATGGCTTAAAACAATACAGATTATTATCTTTTCTTGTGAACATTGGCAGTCCAACACAGGTCTGAATGGGCTAAAATCATAATGTCTGCAGGGCTGTGTTCCTTTCTGGAGAGTGTAGAGGAGAATCTGTCGCTAGCATTTCTCAGCTTCTAGAGGCAACCTGCATTCCTTGTCTGGGGTGCCTTCCTCCATCTTCAAAGCCAGAAACATCACATCTCTCTGACTCTTTGGTCTTTAACTCTCTACTTCTAAGAATTTGTGTGTTTAGATTGGGTCCATATTGATAATCCAGGATAATTTTCTCACCTCAAAGTCTATTCCCTGAGTCACATCTGCAATAGTCCATTTGCCATATAAAGTAATATATTCATAAGTTTCAGGGATTAGGGTGTAGACATCTTTACAGGGTCTTTATTCTGCCTGCCACATTCATACCACAAATATCTGGTTATTTGCAGCATACCTCACCATCTTCCCACCAAATAAGATGAGAAGTTCCTTGAATATAGAGCCTGTACCTTTTACATGTCTGAATCCTGCTTAGCATGTAATACATAATTTCATATATATTAAATAACTATATTTTTGCTTTGTATCTATACCTCATTTTCTTCACACCAAATGCTATACAGACTTACAGGTCAAAGGCTGGCTCTTGTGTAATTTTTTTGTCATTAGTTTGTTGCCTGCTCTTAGTGAACAATTAATAAACTGCCCTCTAATCTTTACATGGACCGTGACTGCTTTGCCTACAAAAACACTACAGAACAGCAAGGACCCATGGAATCTTTTCCCTCCTTTTTTTCTGCTTTGTCCTTGTAGTTTGTATCCTATTTTAAAAATACCAAAATGCTTTTCTGGCCATTTAGATCATATATCATGGGCTTCCCTGGCAGCTCAGATGGTAAAGAGCCTGCCTGCAATGTGGGAGACCCAGGTTCGATCCCTGCATTGGGAAGATCCCCTGGAAAAGGAAATGGCAACCCACTCCAGTATTCTTGCCTGGAGAATCCATAGATGGAGGAGCCTGGTGGGCTATGGTCCACGGGGTCACAAAGAGTTGGACATGACTAAGCAACTAACACTAGGTCATATATAATTGATTTAGGTGTGCCATCTATTGGCATTTTTAAGAACATATTCATTTTTACCCGAGATACTTGGCTGAGTACAGCCATCCATTCACTATCTGCAGTAACAGAGGCTAGAAAAGGAGTGAGAAACTGACTTTTGCTGATGATCTGAAAACATTAAATTGAGTAATGTGAATTCTCCTCAGCTCAACTGCAACCAATTTGTAAACAAAAAAGAAATCTTTTTGATCTGAAGCCTCTTATAAATTTTTATTAACCAGACTCCAGTGATTGATTTAACTTAATGATTAACTTACTTAAACTGAAAACATATTTGGCTTTATCGCCAATGTATGCTATATTGTCACTGCCAATCACCAATTACAGTTATGTAGCAAAAGGAAAGAGCAAAGGTTCTCAACCCAGTTTGTGGATTATAGTCCCTTGAAGAGCTTAATACAATTACATGCCTGGCCATGAAGAAATCTGATTGGTCTGGGGTGGGACTTGTACATTCAAAAGACCCCCTGAATCGAATCTGAATCTGAATACAGCCAGAGTTGGGAACCTCGACAGTGGTATAAGATGTAGCTGAATCTCTAATTCTGGTCCTTTCTTCTGAAAGAAAAACACCAATAATGTGGAATTATCAAGTTATGATTTATCTTTTTTTTTAACCAAAAAAGTAGAACTTAAAAAAAAACCCACTGGGAAAACAATTCTAGTTATTAGGCTTCTTTTAAATAAATGTGTTGCTTTATTTCTTCTATTTATCCTTTTTAATTGAAGTGCCATTAAATAGGAAAAGAGCCAAGAGACATGCCATCACAGACTAGAGATATTAGTAGGCCAAGTGTTTTAATTGGGGTTTCTTAAACCTCCTCTTTGAAGAATTTTCATGTCATCTCCCACCCTAGGGACCCATTTCTTCCATTTTTCAGAGCCATGCTTAGTTTTATGGACTCTGGGACATTCCAGTCTAGCTTTAGCTGTCTGGGTTCATTCAGCATGTAGGGAAGAACCCATAGGTAGCTTCAGGGGTATTGTGATAATATAATTATTCAATTTAGTCATAGACTCATCCATGTTCATTTTATTATGCTTCATAATTTACAAATATATTCTCATATATATAAAATATGCCATTATGTTTCTTTAAAAAGAAATAGCTCAAAGTCTTAAAATGATGCTAAATGTGTAATTCCTTTAAATGTGAAGCATTTAAGGACCAAGACGATCTTCCCAAACTGCCAGAGATGAGTATGCCTCTCCCTTGGCTGCCCCAGTTAGGATGAAAACTCGGGCAGCTTTAGTGTTGGAAGGCTGCTTCAACTGTGTTGATCTATACTATTTTTTGTTATTCTCCATAAAATTAAAAGTAAAATAGTAAAGTATATCCTGGTCAACAAGGAAAAACTATCATCCTAACCAACACATGTGTTGGAAGAAATCAGTCTGCCATTGACCTGAGCATTCTTGCTGAGTAGGTCAAGGATAGAGGCCCTGCTCTTCGACCAAGCCATTTGTCAGGGTTGTGTTTGCAGTGAGCAACTTTGAGGGATGAAGCAACATCTCTTCCCAGTCAGAGAGCAGCCTTGCTCACCATTCATGATAAAAGTGATAGATTCTACAAGCTCACTGTTCTTCACCTATGTCACAAACCCACGCATCCACCTCAACATCCAACCAGGCCCACCTTCATGGGGCTTACATGGAGCACAGAGAAAACTAGCAGCAACACTATGCTCATGCTGCTTGCTGTGCTGGGACCAAGGCTTCTGCCAGCATCTGTGAAACAATAGCAGGCTAACTTGTTAACTTGCAAGTAGAGTAAAATTCCAGACCTGAATTTCATGGAGGCTGCCAGTTTGGGGACAAAGATAAGGTGATGATAGATATGGTGTTCTGGAAGACACCAACTTCCTTCTTGGAGAAGGAAATGGCAATCCACTCCAGTACTATTGCCTGGAAAATCCCATGGACAGAGGAGCCTGGTAGGCTACAGTCCATGGGGTCGCAAAGAGTCGGACATGACTGAGCGACTTCACTTTCACTTTCACTTTCTGGAAGACACAGGAGAAGGGCCCTTGTTGGTTGGGTTAGAGGGTATCAGAAAGCTCCCTGAGATCTGGAAGCAAATGCTTTTGCACAAGTGGTGGTGGGAGTAGGAGGGTAGAATAAAGATCTCTCATTGTCTTGTGTGTTAAGTGAGCCTGAGAAGCAAAATGTAGGGTCCAAACAAGACTCCCAGATGGTGCTTTGGTTGTGGCACATTCTTCTCTGGAGTAGGAGAAAGAAAGGATGTTATCATGACATCAGTGGGGCAGCAAGCCCCCCTCCCCAGCCAAAAGGCATGCAATGTAGCTGCGGCTGTTGGGTCAGGGGTTCCATAAAGCTGAAATAGTGGTGTCAGCCTTTAGGATATAGAACTCTGCATAGACTAAATACATCAGATATTTGTTTGTGGAGTCCAGTGGTGGGAAGCCCTTTGAAATTGAGAGTAAAGTCAAACCCTTGCTGACTGGCTCTGAGCTGCTCTTTCCCTTCTCCTCTCCTCCAACTTGAGCTGCTTCAGGGAAGATGGCTGAGTGTGCCAGGGAACTTCAGGGAGGGGAGAGGAGGGACTGAATGTTTATGGCTCTGCTGGATATGGGCACCATGTCTACTTGGTCCCATGCAGGGAGGGTGTGCTAAGTGCCAAGGTGGTCCAAAGTGCTAAGGATGCAGGGCGGAGCAGTGGCACCAGTGTTGGCTAAAAGAACGATGCCCCTGAGCTCTCTAGGGGTCAGGAGAGCACAGGGGAGGAAACAGTACCAATTCCAGAATGAGAAACCAAAGGGAAAAAATACATTTGTATTTCCTAATAGCCTAATTTCCTGAAACTATCATGATAACCCCTGAAGTACCTATGTTAAAATCTTTGGTCTTTGTTCCCATAGAGCAAAGTACAGCTGATAGGGTTTGAGCAGTTTGCAGTGAGAAAAGGAAATTAAAATACACTGGACTGATTCAACATAACTGCAGTTGTGTCCCCTGAATATAAATGTACAATGTACTTTGTTTTACTTGCTTTTATTGTAAATGTTCATAGTGACGAGAGGACATTCTCCCATTGAGGAATTCTCTGATCCCTCCCAAGAGGTCCAATAGAAGCAATATATTCAATAGAGACAAAAATAGAAAATCCCAGCCATCTCCAGAAGCCACTGCCCAATACAAGCAGTGCCACATACTGGACACAGGCACCAAAATGCATCCTATGTTAGTTTTCTGGGCTGCCATGGCAAAGTACCACAAACTGGGTGGCTTCAGCAACAGAAATAAACTGTCTCAGCTTTGGAGGCTAGAAGTCCAAAGTTAGGGTGTTAGCAGGGTTGGTACCTTGTAAGGGCTGTGAAAGAAGCCTCTGTTTCAGGACGCTCTTCCTAGTCACATGACATTCTCCCTGTATGCATGTCTTTGTGTCCAAATTTTATAGCTGTCATACTGGATTAGAGCCACCACCCTAATGACTTCATTTTAACTAGATTACCTCTGTAGAGACTCTTATCTCCAAATAAGATTACATTCTGAGGTAATAGGGGTTTGGATTTTAACATAAGAATTTGGGAGTGGGATGAGATCCAAACCCATAACATACCCCTTTCAAAAAGGGAGGCACTTTAGCTCCCTTTGTTGCAAATTTGTATATAGCCTGAGTTCCCCCCTGCTTCCTTGGAGCAGTTTTCTCAGAGCTGTAAGATGCTGTCTCCCGGACTTAGAGTCCTAAACACTCCCACCAAATAAAACAATTCTCTAGTTGACTCATTGGAAAAGACTCTGATGCTGGGAGGGATTGGGGGCAGGAGGAGAAGGAGACAACAGAGGATGAGATGGCTGGATGGCATCACTGACTCGATGGACATGAGTCTGAGTGAATTCCGGGAATTGGTGATGGACAGGGAGGCCTGGCGTGCTGTGATTCATGGGGTCACAAAGAGTCAGACACGACTGAGCGACTGAACTGAACTACTTTCAAAAAAAAACCAGGGAGGCAGTTAACTGGCCTATTACTGAGCTCCTGTTAAAAACCTAAACCCCTAGAGAATTTGTAACTCTCAGGTCTGACATCCCCATTTTTGAGTGGATCAACTAGGACATGAAAATACAAGGAAAGTACCCATTTGCTGATCAAATGAAAATAATAAATTTGAGGATGTGGCTAGCCTGGCCCTAGTGTCATCTCGGTTTTGCATAAAGTAGTAGAAACTACTACTTTGGGGAAAACTTTATCCCCTACTCTGACACCTGGAGCAAAGCTACTGGCTCAACAGGCCCTTCGGATTCACAGTTTGTCCTAAATGTCTGGGCCTGGTTCACCTTTGGTTTGGCTAAGCTGAAAACTAATGGTGCCGACAGTACTCCTGCCAGTTTGACCTCAGTGCCAACTATAGTGGGCAGAAGTCAAGGCTGTTCTCAATGCTCTGGTCAGTCACACTGAGAGGCAATCTACCATGGGCCTGGATAGGCCAAGAATGCAAGGCCCAGACTACTGTTTGTTCAGGCCATCTCTTGAGGTTTTCCTTCAGGAAGGAGTTATGAAGTTCTCCCCACCTCAACTCCACCAGCTCCCCACTCACTAGAAAAGCAGTAGATTCCCCAAGCCCAGTGTTCCTCAAGGGTGGCACAACCCACTGAGTGCACAGCACCCATGTGAACCCATCATTGTCACCTCCATCAGACTTGAGAAGCATGAGGAATTGACATGAACCTCATGCTTATCCTCTTACTGTGCTGTGAGTAAAAAAAAGGCCTCTGTTACACATAGGTGTATCCTGTGTTCTGCCAGCATCCATGGAATAGTAATAGGCTAATCTCTTAGCTTACCTTCACAAACCCTGACTTCTGTAAAAGGCCCTATAATTTCCAGAGGTCTTGGACAAGGACTCTCTGAGTATGTAACATACTCTGTTGGTTCATAAACCTAATGTTTGGTCACCTCTCAGTCACTTTACTCTGTTAAATAGTTCAGTTGCCCATTCTTTGCAACAGTTCCATTCTCCCCAGAGAAATCTTTATCTCATAGAAAACACTCTTATCATAATAATAATGGCAACAGCAATGGCTAGATTATCACCTCCAGTTTACAGGTTAGGAGACTGAAGCACAAGCCACACAGTGAGTCAGGAGGTAGAAGTGGGATTCAAACCCAGGCGGCCTTGCTTTAGTCCTCACTTTTAACCAGTCACTATATGTCTCACAATAGGACCATCTGCTCCTAGGGCTATAATGAACCGCAGAGGCCTAGAGATCTTTGTTAGAAATCTTAGGAAAATAACTTCAGTCAAACTTTTAATACTTGATTTTGACATATAACATTTTTTTTCAAACTTTAAATGTTTTATTTTGTATTGGGGTTTAGCTGATTAACAATGTTGTAGTATTCCAGGTGAACAGCAAAGGGACTCAGCTGTACATATACATGTATCTGATGTACATTTTAAAATACTTTTTAATAACATATATTAGGCAACTAGACAATCTTCTACTTTGCTTTGATCTTTTTATCTAGCCATTGTATCGGAAAAGGCAATGGCAACCCACTCCAGTACTCTTGCCTGGAAAATCCCTTGGGCAGAGGAGCCTGGCAGGCTGCAGTCCAAGGGGTTGCTAAGAGTCAGACACAACTGAGCAACTTCACTTTCACTTTTCACTTTCATGCATTGGAGAACGAAATGGCAACCCACTCCAGTGTTCTTGCCTGGAGAATCCCAAGGACGGGGGAGCCTGGTGGGCTGCCGTCTATGGGGTCGCACAGAGTCGGACATGACTGAAGTGACTTAGCAGCAGCCATTGTATAAATCCAGTGTCAAGTGTTCATACTCTATTAGAATTTATTGTTGCTATAAAAAATTATCAAATAGTGGCTTGAAAAGTGAAAGTATCTCAGTCATGTCTGATTCTTTGCAGCCCCGTGGACTGTAGCCTGCCAGGCTCCTCTGTCCATGGAATTCTCCAGGCCAGAATACTGGAGTGGGCAGACATTCCCCTCTCTAGGGGATCTTCCCAACTCGGGAACAACACAAATTTATTGCCTTCTAGTTCTGGAGGTCAGAAGTTCAGAATGGACTGGAGGGATGGCATTCCCTCTGGAGGTTCTAGGAGAGAATCTATATCCTTAACTTTTCCAGTTTCTAGAGGCTGCCTGAACTTTTTACTCCATCTTCAAACTCAGCAGCATAGCATCTGCAAATTTCTCTCTCTGACTCTGATCCTCCTGCCTCCCTCTTCCCCTTAAAAGGACCTTTATGATTACATTGGACCCATCTAGAAAAACCAGGATAATCCAGGATCTGCCCCTACAAACTCATTAGCTTACTCACACTGTAAAGTCCGTTTCGCCATAACATACTGACAGGGGGTTAGGATGCAGACATCGTTTGGTGGGGAGGAGGTGCATTATTCTGTTTGCCATACACTCTGTAAGCAGTTATCTGTTCCTTCTTTATGGAAATTTTTACATTAGGTATCTAGATTAAAGATTTAAAGAAGTCCCTTCACCAGATAATTAGTAGTCCATTTCATCTTGTCTTTGAGGGTAGAGCACCAAGAGCATTTTACCTTTGGGGAGGTTAAGGAGAACATAGCACCGAAACACACGTGACAGAAACTTTAAGCACTGTAACAACGTAAACTTTTTTTTAATGTACCTGAAGTCGGGAATTCATAAGCATGAACTCCTGTTGGCTTTTCAGGTTCTCATTCATAGACTTTGAAAATATAAACCCCATCTTGACCTAAAATGTAAAACAGCAAAGTTTAAAGCAGTGTATTCTACATGCATCCTCACATGCTCTATTTTTCAGGCTATCATGAGCTTAAGACAAAATTTAAAAAAAAAGAAAATTTTCTGACCTGGAACACATTATGGATTCTAGTCGTGGCTCCTAACTAGCTGTCTGATCTTGGACAGACTTAACCAACAGTCTTTTCTTGCTTTTAGTTTTCATAAAGCAGGAAAAGATACCTGCTTAGAGTGCACAGCAGTGCCTTAGAGTGACAGAATAATGCCCCTGGCCATCGTTTACTTACACAGGCACAGCTAACAACCAGGTGATTTCCAAAATCCTTTCCTGTTCTATAGGTTCATATTTCCTGATTTTTCTTCCCACTGTATATCTGGAAGAACTAAACACACAAAAACAAACAAACTCTCTCCTTTTTAATGAGGGGCAGGGTGAATACCATCTACTCTCTTACATTCTGTATAGTTGGATGACAGAACTTTTGCTTCTGGTGAGGGGTGACTTAGAAAATGCATTGCACACCTAGAACACTGATTTCTCTGTGCTCTTTGCATTTATGCTTTAAGTGTATCAAGGTTACTATATCAATACTCTTCCTACAGTCCTTTTCCCTCTCTTACCCACTTTCTATTTCCATTCACCCATTGCTAACATCCATTGGCCATTGTCCTCTAGCCTCATTTTTTTCTTATTAAGTTACTATTAAAGTTCTCAAAATGAGGAAAACCGAAGGATACTTAAATGTCTTGGGAAACACAAATTTTAAATGAATACTTGGTATCGTCTATCCTATTTATCTTACTTAAGAAGTTCTTAAGTGGGCTGGCAATTCTAAATGGTCCAGAACTCAGTATTTTGTTCTTAAGTCAACCGGGTAGTTACAGAAGACCTCAGTTAGTTGTTGATTCTGCCTTCAGAACACTACAAAGCTCAGGAAGGTTATGACTCCTCTACCCTCCTCAACAATGTTGCTGATTCTCTTTGGTAAGCCATTGAGCACTTTGTGAACCTCAGCTCAGAGTGGTCATTCTTAATGCTTTCTACCCAGGATTCACAATATTCTGTGGGAACCCTGGGCAAAGCTCCTATTTTCCATATCCTCAGCAAAAAAAAAAAAAAAAAAAAAAAACCACAAAACCATGGGTTTTAGCTTAACTGGTAAGAAGATGAAGAAAGAGGGAGGGCATTTCAGGCCAGACATAATGGGTTATCCCTGCTAATGGGGCTCCAAGTGAGTGGATATTACATGCCAGACATCAGTAGCTTCCCTGTATTTTGGCCAGAGACACACCATGGATTTATAGGAGGCTCCAAGCCACAATCAGCTTCAATGTTAGGCATAATAAGCTGAGCCAGAAGAGGAGAGGCACAATCCTGAACAGGCCTGGGAAGTCATGAGATTTCCCTACCCACCCTATCCCTCAGCTGCTGTTCTACTCTATCCTTTGACCAGAGGCACAGCCACCCAGTAAGGTGGAGAGATCTAGCAGAAGTCCTCTCCTTTCTCCACTTTCACAGCCCCATGTCCATTGTCTCCAACAGCAGAGCAGAACTTGCCTGAAGGCAGAAGCAATATATTACCCATTTTGGCAGTCCCCAGGGTGTCTCTTTCCCACAAATGTTGTAGAAAGCATGATACAAGAGAAAGTGTAGCTCAAACAGTTGCCATTTCTTATTTTTCTTTTGCACGTAGGAGTAGATAATTGAATTTTTACATATGCAGCAAACATTTATCAAGAAAATAGCTGTCCTCTATTCCTATTTACACACACACACACACGCACACACACCCACACTCACACACACCCTGTATGTCAGAGTTGGGTCCCATAGAGTGCTTCTATTTATAAGGGGGTGGACTCTCCTCTGAAGTGGAGTTACAGTCCTCATCTAGGGAAGAGAAACTATCTGGAAAGTTAAGACTTAGGCTTACCTCTTTCTTGGCCTTGCCTTCTTCAGTCTGGATTGTAGTTTGGATATATCAGGGGATATTCCCACAGGTTACAGGTAGAAGCTAAGCAGGAAGAATAGCTTCCCTGTAGTTCCCAAAGGAGACCACACCTGAAAACGAGTACACCACACCTTGTGAACTGTGCACTGGAGTTCAGTATTCTCAACCTTCCCCTCTTTTCCAGTCCTAACAAAGCCATTTTCCAAAGTCTGGCAGGTTCCTTAAGGTGTCCACAATACTCTCCACTTTCATTCTCCAACTCACAAAATATATACAGTATGTCCCCTACATACAAACAGACTCCATTCCAAGAGGACGTTTGTAAGTCCAATTTGTTTGTAAGTCCAACAGAGTTAGCCTAGGTATCCAACTAACATGATCAGGTATATAGTACTGTACTATACTAGGTAGACATGGACTGATGTGATGATCTCATGGACACAGCCTTCTCTAACTCAATGAAACTACGAGCCAGGCTGTGTAGAGCCACCCAAGATGGACGGGTCATGGTGGAGAGTTCTGACAAAGGTGGTCCACTGGAAAAGGGAATGGCAAACCACTTCAGTATTCTTGCCTTGAGAACCCCACGAATAGCATGAAAAGCCAAAAAGATAGGACTGAAAGATGAACTCCCCAGGTCAGTAGGTACCCAATATGTTACGGGAGATCAGCAGAGAAATGACTCCAGAAAGAATGAAGAGACGGAGCCACAGCAAAAATAACAGCCAGCTGTGGATGTGACTGGTGATGGAAGTAAGTCCGATGGTATAAAGAGCAATATTGCATAGGACCCTGGGACGTTAGGTCCATGAATCAAGGCAAATTGGAAGGGGTCAAACAGGAGATGGCAAGAGTGAACATCAACATTTTAGGAATCAGTGAACTAAAATGGACTGGAATGGGTGAATTTAACTCAGATGACCATTATATCTACTACTGTGGGCAAGAATCCCTTAGAAGAAATGGAGTAGCTATCATAGTAAACAAGAGAGTCCGAAATGCAGTAGTACTTGGATGCAATCTCAAAAACAACAGAATAATCTCTGTTCATTTCCAAGGCAAACCATTCAGTATCACAGTAATCCAAGTCATACTGAAGAAGCTGAAGTTGAACGGTTCTATGAAGATCTACAAGACCTTCTAGAATTAACGTGCAAAACTGATGTCCTTTTCATTATAGGGGACTGGAATGTGAAAGTAGGAAGTCAAGAGATACCTGGAGTAACAGGCAAATTTGGCCTTGGAGTATGGAATGAAGCAGGGCAAAGGCTAATAGAGTTTTGCCAGCAAAGCGCACTGGTCATAGCAAACACCCTCTTCCAACAACACAAGAGAAGACTCTACACATGGACATCACCAGATGGTCAATACCGAAATCAGACTGATTATATTCTTTGCAGCCAAAGATGGAGAAATTCTATACAGTCAGCAGAAACAAGATTGGGAACTGACTATGGCTCAGATCATGAACTCCTTATTGCCAAATTCAGACTTAAATTGAAGAAAGTAGGGAAAACCACTATGACCATTCAGGTATGACTGAAATCAAAACCCTTAAGATTATACAGTGGAAGTGAAAAATAGATTCAAGGGATTAGATCTGATCGAGTCCCTAAAGAACTGTGGATGGAGGTTTGTGACATTGTACAGGAGGCAGTGATGAAGACCATCCCCAAGAAAAAGAAATGCAAAAAGGCAAAATGGTTGTCTGAGGAGGTCTTAGAAATAGCTGAGGAAAGACGAGAAGCAAAAGGCAAAGGAGGAAAGGAAAGATATACCCATTTGAATGCAGAGTTCCAAAGAATAGCAAGGAGAGATAAGAAAGCCTTCCTCAGTGATCAATGTGAAGAAATAAAGGAAAATAATAGAATGGGAAAGACTAGAACTCTCTTCAAGAAAATTAGAGATACCAAGGGAATATTTCATGCAAAGATGGGCACAATAAGGGACAGAAATGGTATAGACCTAACAGAAGCAGAAGGTGTTAAGAAGGGGTGGCAACAATACCACCAATATTATAGTTCTTCTGAACTATACAAAAATGATCTTCATGACCCAGATAACCATGATAGTGTGATCACTCATCTAGAGCCAGACATCATGGAATGTGAAGTCAAGTGGGCCTTAGAAAGCATCACTACGAACAAAGCTAGTGGAGGTGATGGAATTCCAGTTGAGCCATTTCAAATCCTAAAAGATGATGCTGTTAAAGTGCTGCACTCAATATGCCAGCAAATTTGAAAAACTCAGCAGTGGCCACAGGACTGGAAAAGGTCAGTTTTCATTCCAATCCCCAAAGAAAGGCAATGCCAAAGAATGCTCAAACTACCGCACAATTGCACTCATCTCACATGCTAGCAAAGTAATGCTCAAAACTCCAAGCCATGCTTCAACAGTACATGAAGCATGAACTTCCAGATGTTCAAGACAGATTTAGAAAAGGCAGAGGAACCAGAGATCAAATTGCCAATATCCACTGGATCATCAAAAAGGCAAGAGAGTTCCAGAAAAACATCTATTTCTTCCTTATTGACTATGCCAAAGCCTTTGACTCTGTGGATCACAACAAACTGGAAAATTCTTCAAGAGATGGGAATACCAGAGTACCTGACCTGCCTCCTGAGAAATCTGTATGCAGGTTAAGAATCAACAGTTCGAATCGGACATGAAACAACAGACTGGTTCCAAATCGGGAAAGGAGTACTTCAAGACTGTATATTGTCACCCTGCTTATTTAACTTATATGCAGAGTACATCATGAGAAACGCTGGGCTGGAAGAAACACAAGCTGGAGTCAAGATTGCCAGGAGAAATATCAATAACCTCAGATATGCAGATGACACCACCCTTATGGCAGAAAGTGAAGAGGAACTAAAAAGCCTCTTAGTGAAAGAGGAGAGTGAAAAAGTTGGCTTAAAGCTCAACATTCAGAAAACGAAGATTATGGCATCTGGTCCCATCACTTCATGGGAAATAGATGGGGAAACAGTGGAAACAATGTCAGACTTTATTTTTGGGGGCTCCAAAATCACTGCAGATGGTGATTGCAGCCATGAAATTAAAAGACACTTACTCCTTGGAAGGAAAGTTATGACCAACCTAGATAGCATATTCAAAAGCAGAGACGTTACTTTGCCAACAAAGGTCCGTCCAGTCAACGCTATGGTTTTTCTAGTAGTCATGTATGGATGCGAGAGTTGGACTGTGAAGAAGGCTGAGCGCCGAAGAATTGATGCTTTTGAACTGTGGTGTTGGAGAAGACTCTTGAGAGTCCCTTGGACTGCAAGGAGATCCAACCAGTCCATCCTAAAGGAAACCAGTCCTGAATATTCATTGGAAAGACTGATGCTGAAGCTGAAACTGCAATACTTTCGCTATCTAATGAGAAGTGACTCACTTGAAAAGACCCTGATGCTGGGAAAGATTGAAGGCGGGAGGAGAAGGGGACAATAGAGGATGAGATGGTTGGATGACATCATCATGTCAATGGACATGAGTTTGAGTAAGCTCTGGGAGTTGGCGATGGACAGGAAGCCTGGCGTGCTGCAGTCCATGGGGTCACAAAGAGTTGGGCACGACAGAGCGACTGAACTGAACTGATTCCAGGTTTAAATAAAATACATGAAAAACAAACCAAAAATAAACCTTTTTTAATCTTATAGTACAGTACCTTGAAAAGGATAGTAGTATAGTACAGCCGATGACATACAGAGGCTGGTAACCGTACCAGCTAGCTATATTACTCCTTCTTTAATGCTTGCTTCCGGACATCTGGAGTTTGAAAAAAGATACTATACTCCTGTACACTATGAAGTACTGTACAGTAAAGTACACAAAAGCACAACTACTTGTAGAGGATGTACGCACGTGACAATGTATGCCAGATACATGAACTAACTTACATGATTGAAGATGCAAGCATACCATTCACATCTTTGAAAGTTGCCAACTTGAAGGTTCATATGTAGGGGACTTATTATATCAGAGGGCTTCCCTTGTGGCTCAGCTGTGGTAAAGAATCTGCTTGCAATGTGGGAGACCTGGGTTTGATCCCTGTGTTGGGAAGATCCCCTGGAGAAGGGAAAGGCTACCCACTCCAGTATTCTGGCCTGGAGAATTCCATAGACTGTATAGTTCATGAAGTCGCAAAGAGTCGGACACTACTGAGTGACTTTGACTCACTCACTCATTGTATCAGAAAATAATTAAGAGTGACCTTGCAATAGGAATAATTTTGAATTCATTCAATTGTATAAGGCAAGTCTTTAAAAAATGCCAACACTTTGTCATTGGTGACAAATACCTTGCTACTTACAACTGACACCACTGTGTTTCAGAAGGCTAAGAATCCTGATTTGGGTCCCTTCTGCCTTCATTTTTCCCTTTTTTACTCCTGAGATCTTATAAAGGGCTCTTTGTGCCAGCCTTGCCTCAGCTGTGCTACACGTTACAACAGGTAGGGGTATTTCTGAGGAGGAAGTGTTGGGGCTGTCCTCCTCAGGTCACATCTAAGAACTGGTATTTGATTTTACTTAAAAAAAAAAAAAAGAAAAAAAGAATAATTCCATGACCTGTAACTTCTGTTATCCAAGTTTCTGCAGTGACTCATTTCCTGATTGAATGACACATCAACTACCTATGTATATGACTGGTTGCATGATTACAATCATTTCAATACGTCTTTGGGTTTCATTCAAATTAGGCCACTTCCCCAGCAAATTCTACCTCTGAGTTCCATTCAAACTAGCCCATTTCCCCTGAAAATTCCAGCTCGGAACCTACAGCTTCCGGGAGATGTTTCCCTAATTTAAAACTCCACCCGCTCACCTTGAAGCGGTAGTTGGGAATTCCTGCAAGGTTATGCTGATTTCCGCTGACAACGCTTTGCCTACTTCCCCCTATTTAATTACGATATGGGAGCGGCCTGGAGTCTTTGAGGGGAGAACCGGCTCCTCCGAAACAAGGTTGGCGATACTGGTTAGCACTAGAAGCCGGAGAGCCAAGGACGCTAACAAGGAAAGGGTACCCAAAGCGGCCCAGCAAGCCCGAAGACCCGGAGCTCGGCGCCGGCAGGCGCTGCCGCGAGGACCCGCCCTTCCCCCCAACAGCCTGCGGCCGGCCTGGCCCACCCAGCCGGCGCTCACTCACTGGACAGTGGAGGTGCGGGAGACACTGATCACAGCGAAGGCCTCCAGGCCTGAAGCTCCCCGAGACGGTGACAAGGACCGGGCCTCGCCCCGCAGAACCTCCGGACTGGCTGGCCACGGCGGCCAAACAGCGTAGCTCTTGCTTCCTTAAAGGGCCCGCGCCCCTGACCAAAGCAGCCTGGTGTTTTCTTTCCTACAGGCCATGGGAGGGGCAGGTCAAAGAGGCAAATTCAAAATCCAGCGACTCAAATTTTGAGGGAAGTGGGCAGAGGAAGCAGAATGGAAATCTCACTTAAAGGGCTCACTGAGGTTTGTCAGTTACCCATGAGGAATCTGAGCAGTCATGCTCCCTTGTAGAGCTAAAAGCTCCATACAGCTTAATGAGCCATCTCACAGTGCTCCACATATGATGTCAACCACCGTTTGTAGAGTCTGTTTCTAAAAGAAAATGTGTCTTTCGAGAAGTTGTCACTTGAACATATAATCCATAGTTATAAACATTTGTAAGGGCTTTTCTCCTTATAGAATAGATTTATGTTGAGGATGGACTCTCCCCCCACTCCTGTTTGAATCTCAACACTGACATAGTTTATTTAATTCGTTAGAGCCTCAGCCTCCTCTGGCTGTTAAACTGCCCACCATCAAAGTAGGGGAAAGGTTAGGACATGAAAAGAAACAGAGAAGGCTTGACCAGAGTTACCAAACCAAAAAAAAAAAAAAAAAAATTAACAGCCATCCCTCTCAACTTATGCTCTGAGAGATATTCATTTCTTCTCACCCCCACCATTGATTTCTGTCTTGAGTAAGCCACCCTCTTTCCCAGCTTTATTGAGAGAATACTTGAGGAGCTGTTGGCATTCTGTTCTTTGTTATTAAATAATTTGGAAAAATAGCATGGACTTCACCAGGCTCTGGCCTTTAAGAAGGTCTATGAGAAAAGTTCCTGCCCTTAGTCCTGGCTGCCATCGCATCAGTGGAGAAGGCATCTAACCTTCCCAGGCTCTGTATGTGAGTGCACACCTCACTGACTTCCTGCCAGAGTGACCTGGGAACCACAAGAGCAAAGCCATTTGGAATTTTGGCCCTTTAAGACAGGATAACTGATAACCATAGCATCTGAGTGCACAGATTCTGCCATAAGCACACCTACATTTGATTTGATCTCCAAGTCCATCACTGTCGCTCTTCATCCTCTGCAAAACTTACTTTTATCATCTCTGCAATAGGTCTAAAGCCATCTAATTTATTTGGATTATGAAGACTAAATGAGATAATTCTTTATTCAGGCACTTAGCACCATGTCTAGCACACAGCATTAAGTTAACAGTAGTAAACAACAACAGTGGGAACCTGTTACTAACTCTAAAGTCCCCCGAGATGCCAACAAGGACTGGGCCTTGCCCCGCAGAACCTCCACAGAAGAGACAAATGGAAGGGAGCAGTTATTAAAACCAGGCGAGAGCCATAGCTATACCTGATTGAGAGGGCTACCCGACAGGAGCTATGTTGTTCAGTAGAGGAAAGCAGTAGATGCTGACCTTTGGCCCAACAGGGTAAGATCCTATAGCTGCAGCCACTGCTAGCACCTCAACTCCAAATGAGGACAGAGTGGAAAAGAAAGACACATCCCCCTGTCCTTCCATGTTCTGATATCCTGCTGAAATCTTTCATTGGAAAAATCTGGTGGATTTCTGGATCCACTAGAAAGCCTGAAGATGAAGGCAGGTATATGTAGTCTATAGAGGTCAGCTTGCTAGGCATGAAGACCTCTGACAAATGAAAATATCCAGCATACCATTTCTACAATCTTGGGTTTATCATATTTTGAAGTCCAAGTTCAAAAGGAAGAAATGTTTCCACTAGAGGACCCAGCCGTGATGCCACTGAATTGGAAGCTGAAATTGTCCTCTGTTCATTTTGGAAACTGGGTTACAGCTAAACAATGAGAGCAAGGAGAAATGTGCATGACACCCAAAGATTAACTGGGCACATCTTAATACTCCCATGTGCAATGATGATGATCATAAGATAACTATAGTAACCTGATAACGTTGGGAGCACTTCAGTTTCAGACCATGCAGGAATTGAAGTGTTGTATCACTGCACCAGGTTAAAAAAAAAAATCACAATCTACTAAGATACTGCATAGGGCAGGAAAAACATAAGTGAATGAAGTAGGAAATTATGATTATCAATTTATCTTCTTTAACCTAGCAATAAGCTACAGAGGCAGGGATTATTGGACCAAACCCCAGTCTCCTGCATTGCAGGAAGATTCTTTACCATCTGAGCCTCCTGGGAGGCTCAGCTTTGTGTATAAAATGTTAATTGATTATTTATTCCATGCCCTTGCTTTCTCTGTTTCCTTGTATGAACAGTAGTGGTGGAGACAAACATCATAATTTAGTTTCTAGGCCAGAGTATTGACATCACTTCAAAGCAACATAGTAGTTGATAGGACTCTCTGATTCTCATGTTTAGGGGATGAGTTTCTCTCCATCTGAACAAGGAGGGAAAATAAATCCTGGGTGGCAAATAGGTAAACTATCTGGGTCTTCTGTTTGCCTCCCTTCATACTTATTGTCCTCTCTCGCCTGCCTCATTCTATACCCCAGAAGCTGACCTCTTTGGAAAACATCACCTGGGCTCTTCTCAGCTGATTTATATTTGGTTTTGGACTATGGAGGCATCCACAGGAGGCAGGAGGAAAGAGAAATAGGGTACATTTTATCCATTCTTTCTCTGTTTTAGGATCTGGCAGTGGTAGTGTCTTTTCACCACTGAAGCTCTCGATCAGCAGCCCCTCCTCTGTGGCTTCAGGTCACAGAGCTCTGGGAATGCTCTCTTCCCTTACTTTTCGGCCTAGAGATGGTATGGGTTTCTTGCCATTGCTATTACTCTCAACTTAATGGTTCTTCACCCCAAATTGGTAGTTGAGATGCCTCAACTGGATGGTTCTCTTAATCCTACTCCCTTAATTGCCTTCTAACTACCATTTAAGATCTCTTTAGTCAAACAGTAGAATTCCAATTCCTGATGGAAACCCAATGGATACACTTTATAGACATATATTATAAATATTCATGTATGTATTTTATTTTTTTCTTTTTTTTTAGGTATACATGTGCTCCCCATCCTGAACCCCCCTACCACCTCCCTCCCAATCCCATCCCTCTGGGTCATCCCAGTGCACCAGCCCCAAGCATCCAGTATCATGCATCGAACCTGGACTGGCAATTCGTTTCATATATGATATTATACATGTTTCAATGCCATTCTCCCAAATCATCCCACCCTCTCCCTCTCCCACAGAGTCCAAAAGACTGTTCTATACATCTGTGTCTCTTTTGCTGTCTCACATACAGGGTTATCGTTACCATCGTTTTATGTATTTTAAAATATAAGTGAAATATAATACTCTGGGAATTCAGAGAAATATTGGCATAGATATTGAAGACATAGAATGTGGGATGAAAAGATTAAAGGAAAATTATTTCAATACCAAATGACATATAACGTTAACTATTGTGTGCATTATTTCCAATTTTATGAATTTGTGAAAGTATGTGTATATGCTCTATGCACACTACAGACAGGTACTTTTAAAAATCAGTTTGCATTATAGCATAAGAATTTTCATGTTATTAAATGGCATTCATATATACCATTTTTAACATATATAAGATTTTCAGCAAGTATGTATACAATTTTCATCATTGGATATTTCTGATTTTTTTTCTTCTGTCAATAACATCATTGTTAATCAACTATGCTCCAATGTAAAAATTTATAAAATAGAATTAAGTGACTTCCCAGAGCCTTAAAAAATAACATCATGATAATCACCTTCATATATATATGTGTGTGTGTGTATATATATATATATATATATAGCTTTTTAATATTTTGACTGGAAGAGTTGGACTGTGAAGAAGGCTGAGCGCTGAAGAATTGATGCTTTTGAACTGTGGTGTTGGAGAAGACTCTTGAGAATCCCTTGGACTACAAGGAGATCCAACCAGTCCATTCTGAAGGAAATCAGCCCTGGGTGTTCTTTGGAAGGAATGATGCTAAAGCTGAAACTCCAGTACTTTGGCCACCTCATGTGAAGAGTTGACTCATTGGAAAAGACTCTGATGCTGGGAGGGATTGGGGGCAGGAAGAGAAGGGGATGCCAGAGGATGAGATGGCTGGATGGCATCACTGACTCGATGGACGTGAGTCTCAGTGAACTCTGGGAATTGGTGATGGACAGGGAGGCCTGGCGTGCTGCGATTCATGGGGTCGCAAAGAGTCGGACATGACTGAGCGACTGATCTGATCTGACTGAATTAAATAGTATACATATTTTAGAAAGAATTGATGTAAAATGCATAAAATCCATAACTCACTGAAAAACCCCCTACCTCAGGACAATAAAATTACTCAATATTTCCCTGTATATCCATAAATTAGTTTTTTTAAGTTTTTAATTGGAGAACTGGGGTTGACATATTCAACACTACTACATATGGAATGAGGACCAACTGACAAGGACCTACTGTGTGGCACAGGGAACTCTACTCAGCGTTCCATGGTGGCTTACGTGGGAGGGAAATCTAAGGGAGATTGGGCATGTGTGTGTATGTAGCTGATTCACTTTGCTGTGCACCTGAAGCTGGCACAGAATTGTAGATCAAACAAAGTTTTTGAAAGTTCACGGTGTACTCAGATGTATTTCCTTTTAAAGAGATGCTTTCTAAAGGAGTATGAATTTCTTTCTCCATTACAATGGGAACCAAGTTTAGCCAAGAACTTCAATCTGTGAAGGAGAACATGGGGCTAAGGATAGAAACTCTTCAGTATTAAGCTATTCTGGCATTGTGTTGTCTGTATTCTGGAACACAGTCTGAATTTTAACCTTAGACTTCATTCATGGGGCACCCTGTTGATTCAAATGTAGCCTGGGCACAATCTGAACCAGCAGAGCATCACTGAGCTTTGTGCAGCCTACTTTAGACTTTGTCCAGCCTACTTTAGACTTTGTCCAGCCTACTTTAGACTTTGTCCATTCTTCTAGTGACATCATGTGGCCCTGTAATATAATGGCAACAGTGGACTTATTCTCTCCCTGCCTGGAAAACTTTAGATTGAGATATAATCCACATATCATAAAGTTCACCATTTAAGATTATACAGTGTAGTAGCTTTTAGTTTATTCAAAATGTTGTTCAACTATTACCTCTTTCTAATTCTATAACATTTTCATCACCCCCAAAAGAAACCCCATACCCATTAGCAGTCACTCCTCATAGTGTCACTTCCCCTCTAGCCCCTGGCATATCTTAATCTCTTTCAGTCTCAGTGCTGTCGTTCAGTTACTCAGTCATGTCCAACTCTTTGCAACCCCATGGGCTCCAGCATCCCAGGCTTCTCTTTCCTTCACTGTCTCCTGGAGTTTGCTCAAACTCATGTCTATTGAGTCAATGATGCCATCCAACCATCTCATCTTCTGTTGCCCCCTTCTGTTAATCCCCTTCTCCTCCTGTCTGTCTCAATAGATTTGCCTATTCTAGACATTTTACATGAATAGAATCATACAATATATGGCCTTTTGTATATGACTTCTTTCACATAGCATAAGTCTTTTTTTTTAATAGCATACTGTTTTCAGGGTACATCCAAGTTGTAACATCTATCAGCACTTCGTGCCTTTTAATGGTGGAATAATATTTCATTGTATGGATGTACCAAATTTTGTTTGTCAATTCAAAACTGATGAACATTTGGATTGTTCCTGTGTTTTTGCTATTATGAACAGTGCTGAGATGAACATTTCATACAAGTTTTTGTACCTGTGTTTTCATCAGCAGTGAATAAAAATACTAATTTCACAGCATACTTGTATGGACGTAGACACTGAAATGTGATGGGTGATAGAAGCAAGGTCTGATGCTGTAAAGAGCAATATTGAATAGGAACCTGGAATGTTAGATCCATGTATCAAGGCAAATTGGAAGTGGCCAAACAGGAGATGGCAAGAGTGAAGGTCTACATTCTAAGAATCAGCAAACTAAAATGGACTGGAATGGGTGAATTTAACTCAGATGACCATTATATCTACTACTGCAGGTAGGAATCCCTTAGAAGAAATGGAGTAGCCATCATGGTCAACAAAAGAGTTCGGAATGCAGTACTTGGGTGCAATCTCAAAAACGACAGAATGATCTCTCTTCATTTCCAAGGCAAACCATTCAATATTACGGTAATCCAAGTCTATGCCCTGATCAGTAATGCTGAAGAAGCTGAAGTTGAACGGTTCTATGAAGACCTACAATACCTTTTAGAACTAACACCCAAAAAAGATGTCTTTTTCATTATAGGGGACTGGAATGCAAAAGCAGGAAGTCAAGAAACACCTGGAGTAACAGGCAAATTTGGCCTTGGAGTACGGAATGAATCAGGGTAAAAGCTAATAAGAGTTTTGCCAAGAGAACACACTGGTCATAGCAAACACCCTCTTCCAACAACACAAGAGAAGACTCTACACATGGACACCACCAGATGGTCAATACTGAAATCAGATTGATTATATTCTTTGCAGCCAAAGATGGAGAAGCTCTATACAGTCAGCAGAAATAAGAATGGGAGCTGACTGCAGCTCAGATCATGAACTCCTTATAGCCAAATTCAGACTGAAATTGAAGAAAGTAGGAAAAACCACTAGACCATTCAGGTATGACCTAAATCAAATCCCTAATGATTATACAATGGAAGTGAGAAATAGATTTAAGAGCCTAGATCTGATAGACAGAATGCCTATGAACTATGGATAGAGGTTAGTGACATTGTACAGGAGGCGATGATGAAGACCATCCCCAAGAAGAAGAAATGCAATAAAAGCAAAATGGCTGTCTGAGGAGGCCTTATAAATAGCTGTGAAAAGAAGAGAAGTGAAAAGCAAAGGCGAAAAGGAAAAGATATACCCATTTGAATGCAGAGTTCCAAAGAATAGCAAGGAGAGATAAGAAAGGCTTCCTCAGTGATCAATGCAAAGAAGTAGAGGAAAACAATAGAATGGGAAAGACTAGAGATCTCTTCAAGGAAATTAAAGATACCAAGGGAACAGTTCATGCAAAGATGGGCACAATAAAGGACAGAAATGGTACGGACCCAACAGAAGCATAAGATAGTAAGAAGAGGTGGCAAGAATACACAGAAGAACTGTACAAAAAAAGATCTTCATGACCCAGATAATCACGGTGGTGTGATCACTCACCTAGAGCCAGACATCCTGGAATGTGAAGTCATTAGGAAGCATCGCTATGAACAAAGCTAGTGGAGCTGATGGAATTCCAGTTGAGCTATTTCAAATCCTAAAAGATGATGCTGTGAAAGTGCTGCACTCAGTATGCCAGCAAATTTGGAAAACTCAACAGTGGACATGGGACTGGAAAAGGTCAGTTTTCATTCCAATCCCAAAGAAAGGCAGCGCCAAAGAATGCTCAAACTACTGCACAATTGCACTCATCTCACACACTAGTAAAGTAATGCTCAAAATTCTCCAAGCCAGGCTTCAGCAATACGTGAACCATGAACTTCCAGATGTTCAAGCTGGTTTAGAAAAGGCAGAGGAACCAGACATCAAATTGCCAACATCTGTTAGATCATGGAAATAGCAAGAGAGTTCCAGAAAAACATCTATTTCTGCTTTATTGACTATGCCAAAGCCTTTGACTATGTGGATCACAATAAACTGTGGAAAATTCTGAAAGAGATGGGAATACCATACCACCTGACCTACCTTTTGAGAAACCTGTATGCAGGTCAGGAAGCAACAGTTAGAACTGGACATGGAACAACAGACTGGTTCCAAATCAGGAAAGGAGTACGTCAAGGCTGTATATTGTCACCCTGCTTATTTAACTTATATGCAGAGTACATCATGAGAAACGCTGAGCTGGAAGAAGCACAAGCTGGAATCAAGATTGCCAGGAGAAATATCAATAACCTCATATATGCAGGTAACACCACCCTTATGGCGGAAAGTGAAGAAGAACTGAAGAGCCTCTTGATGAAAGTGAAAGAGGAGAGTGAAAAAGCTGGCTTAAAGCTCAACATTCAGAAAACGAAGATCATGGCATCCGGGCCAATCACTTCATAGCAAATAGATGGGGAAACAGTGGAAACAGTGTCAGACTTTATTTTTTTGGGCTCCAAAATCACTGCAGATGGTGACTGCAGCCATGGAATTAAAAGACGCTTACTCCTTGGAAGGAAAGTTATGACCAACGTAGACAGCATATTAAAAAGCAGAGACATTACTTTGCCAACAAGGGTCCATCTAGTCAAGGCTATGGTTTTTCCAGTGGTCATGTATGGATGTGAGAGTTGGACTATAAAGAAAGCTAAGCACCAAAAAATTGATGCTTTTGAACTGTGGTGTTGGAGAAGACTGTTGAGTCTCTTGGACTGCAAGGAGACCCAACCAGTCCATCCTAAAGGAGATCACTCCTGGGTGTTGATTGGAAGGACTGATGTTGAAGCTGAAACTCCAATACTTTGGCCACCTGATGTGAAGAGCTGACTCATTTGAAAAGACCCTAATGCTGGGAAAGATTGAGGGCAGGAGGAGAAGGGGACGACAGAGGATGAGATGGTTGGATGGCATCACCGACTCAACAGACATGAGTTTGGGTAAACTCTGGGAGTTGGTGATGGATAAGGAGGCCTGGTGTGCTGCGGTTCATGGGGTCACAAAGAGTCGGACACAACTGAGTGACTAAACTGAGCTGAACACTGAAACCAGAGTACCTGGGTTTGAATCTCATTTGTACCACTTCCTAGTTATGTAAGATTAGATAAGTTACATGTTTTGGGCCTCAGTATCCACATCTCTAAAATAGTGGCAATATTAGTATCTTTTTTATAGGATTGTTGTAAAATTAAAGCTAGCTAATGGTGAGGGCTTCCCAGGTGACTAAATGGTAAAAAATCTGCCTGCCAAGCAGGAAACACGGGTTTGATCCCTAGCTTGGGAAAATTCCCCTGGAGAAGGAAGTGGCAACTCACTCCAGTATTCTTGCCTGAGAAATCCCAAGGACAGAGGAACCTGGCAGACTGCAGTCCATGGAGTCACAAAGAGTCGAAGATGACTGAGCGACTAAACAGCAACAGCCGTGCAGTGAATCACCAAGATATGGTGTCTGACATATTAAAAAATGATACATGTTTTACCATTACTGTTACTTTTAATATTTATTATAATCATTGCATTTTGTTTTGTTAACTTGATAGTTGAAAAAGTGATGAAGAAATCATTTGTTGAGGTTTGCCATTGAAATGGGATAATCAGAGATGACAGTAATTCATGGAGGCAGCCAAGTCAAGTAAAGCTTTTTCGAGCAGTGAGGAGTTATATTCTAGAATGTAACCTGAATAAAACTGAGGCTTCACATGGTTCACTCCAAGCATGTAATAGCATTCTAAGAAAACATCAACAGACTGCTAAAGCATTTAAGAATAGTACATAAACTTTCTTAAGCAGCCCCTGGAAATGATCTGCACAGCATATTTAACAGGGAATTTCTAAATCTTCTCTACATATTGCTTTCTTTCCAAGTATTTTTCCACTAACAGTAGCTGCTTATATTTTTCCTACTTCTCAAACATGGGGTTCCCATATCACTGTTATGGAAGTAGTTAAATCCCTGATAACTTCCTTCCCCTACAGCCTATGCCACTCACATAACCCTGTTCCTTGCCATTGACTCTCAGCTCCTGTACCTCTGAGAAATTCAGCCTGGTCTCCTACCTGGAATTTCTCCCACCCCCACCCCCTTTTTTTTAAAAATTGAAAACATTCCTTGAAATTTGATGAATAAAATGGTCTACCTTATTATATATTTCCTCTCTTTTGCAGCTCTTCACAAGAGGGACACAACATCTGTTTGGGCCATCCAGAGACATCAAAAAACCATTCCCAGGTTTCATTCTTTATTCTTTTTTTCTGTGGCAAGGATCCCTGGAAATGCTATACAGCCTGGCCTAACAGTGTCTATTAAACTTCTTCCAAGCAGACCTGGGAGCAGCATGTCAATATTAGACTTTATTCTTCCTCATGCCAACTCCCTCATCTTCTTCTTAGGACCTCCAAGAACATATGAAAACTGATGAGTTCACTGGGTTAATTTTTTTGTGGTTACAGCAGACAAGGAGATCCAACCAGTCCATTCTAAAGGAGATCAGCCCTGGGATTTCTTTGGAAGGAATGATGCTAAAGCTGAAACTCCAGTACTTTGGCCACCTCATGCGAAGAGTTGACTCATTGGAAAAGACTCTGATGCTGGGAGGGATTGGGGGCAGAAGGAGAAGGGGATGACAGAGGATGAGATGGCTGGATGGCATCACTGACTCAATGGACATGAGTCTGAGTGAACTCCAGGAGTTGGTGATGGACAGGGAGGCCTGGCGTGCTGCGATTCATGGGGTCGCAAAGAGTCGGACACGACTGAGCGACTGATCTGATCTATCAAAACATAGAAAATGAGGGTTATCTTCGTAACTGTTGGAATCTGTGACATACAAAGTAAGGATACCCAAAAATTTTGCTTGATATCAACCATACTATGGAGAAGGCAATGGCACCCCACTCCAGTACTCTTGCCTGGAAAATCCCATGGATGGAGGAGCCTGGTAGGCTGCAGTACATGGGGTCTCGAAGAGTTGGACGTGACTGAGCAACTTCACTTTCACTTTTCACTTTCATACATTGGAGAAGGAAATGGCAACCCACTCCAGTTTTCTTGCCTGGAGAATCCCAGGGACGGAGGAGCATGGTGGGCTGCCATCTATGGGGTCGTCGCACAGAGTCGGACACGACTAAAGTGACTTAGCAGCAGCAACCCTACTATACCAGCTGCAAACTAGAACCACTTTTTCCAACTCACACCTCACTAGGTCTCACTGGGTTTGTGGAAACTGCTTATCTTCACCCGCTGGGGCCTTGCTTTGAAAGAGTTGGACTTCAAGGGGTAGAAGTATGCCCATGTTGCTTCTGACTTTCCAAGTCTACCTCAGTGTTTGAGATTAGAGTGTCGCTATCCTATCTTACTCTTAAAATGCTGCTATGGTCTTCTCTTTTGGCTTTGTCAACTCTGATGAACACAAAATTAGCAAGAGTTTCTGGGTCAGGGACCTCTGCTTGGGGTTGTAAAATGTCTGTTCAGTTCAGTTCAGTCGCTCAGTCGTGTCCGACTCTTTGTGACCCCGTGAATTACTCCCTGTCCATCACCAACTCCTGGAGTTCACCCAAACTCATGTCCATCGAGTTGATGATGCCATCCAGCCATCTCATCCTCTGTTGTCCCCTTCTCCTCCTGCCCCTAATCCTTCCCAGCATCAGAGTCTTTTCCAGTGAATCAACTCTTCACATGAAGTGGCCAAAGTATTGGAGTTTCAGCTTTAGCATCAGTCCTTCCAAAGAATACCCAGGACTGATCTCCTTTAGGATGGACTGGTTAGATCTCCTTGCAGTCCAAGGGACTCTCAAGAGTCTTCCCCAACACCACAGTTCAAAACCATCAATTCTTTGGCGCTCAGCTTTCTTCACAGTCCAACTCACAGCCATACATGACCACTGGAAAAACCATAGCCTTAACTAGATGGACCTTTGTTGGCAAAGTAATGTCTCTGCTTTTGAATATGCTGTCTAACATATTTCACATATTTCTAATTGGCTTGTTCTTGCACAAGCATGAATGAAACCTATGCTTTCCCCTTACTTTCCACACTGCCATATTCTGTAGGAAGTAAAGCAGTTCATCCCTAAAGAGCACACATGCATGCACACACAGACATGCATGCACACCTTAATGCTAATGCCTTAGCTGATGGTCTTTCTCAACCTCTGAGACTTTTCCTCTGCATACTTGTCAAAGGAATGCTCTACCTATAATTCAGAATTTTTCCTCTCATCTCTGGCAGTGTTCCTAGTTAATTTCTTCAGCTTATGATAGAAAATGATCTAGACCAGTCATGTTGTACTCTGATTAAGTCCCATGAGCAAGACCAAGGCCTTGGGCCAGTTCAGCATACTGCCACCAACTTTCCATTTCTGGAAGGGATTGTAATTTCTTCTTAAAAAATTATTGGTCTCTTGATAGGTTATGACCAGTTTCCAGTGATAATTTAATGGGAGAGTTTGTGTTTCATTTTTAGACTTCCTTAAAGAGCTCACAAATATTTGAAAACCTGTAGCTTTGGGTATAATATCCTACTCTGGAACAGCATATTACATCATATTTACCATCCCTGGTTCCCTTTTCTTTCTTACCACTAATATCCATCAACAAGTTCTATTAATTTTACTTCCAAATTATATTTAGAATGTAGTCTATGGCAGTAGCTCCTAAGGTCTCCCAGCTTCCATGCTAGCCCCTCAGTACTCCATACTTCAGACCACAGCATGGGTTTTTGTAATATCCATCAGGTAACCCTCCTGCTTTAAATTATCCAGTGGCTTTCCATTGCAATTAGAATCCAACCTTCTTCCTTTGGTGTTCAGAACCCTTCATGATCTGATCACCAGCCCCACTTCACTCTGTACTCCAGCCACAGTGACCTTCATTCCAAGAACTTGCCAAGTTTTTTTGCTACAGATGGAAAAACCTTGGTTTTCAGTTTTTCCATCTCTTGACCATTCTACCAGGAATGTTCTTCCCGCAAGTCATTTCATGTTGGTCTTCATAATTCATTTCTCAAATATCACCTCTTAGAGGAGTCTTCCCTGGCCACTACACTAAAGGAGACTCACATCAAGGCATTCTAGCATACTGTCCCCTCATTTTCTTTTTTTGTTTTTCATAGTACTTTCCAGTATCTGAAATTTCTGTTTATTAGTTTATGTTTGGAACTGCCACCCCTGCCCCCACCCCCCATCTCTCTCTGTCTCTGTCTCCAAGAATAGAAAGGTCTTGCTATCCTTTCAGGATAGGGTAGGGGGAAAGAAAAAAGACTACTTCCCATTCTTTTATGTTGAGTCTATAACCATGAATGGCAGATTAATTATGTTCTAGATCCAGTAACCAGGATGTGACTATAACTGGCCTTTGAATAACAACCATTTACTCATACCAGAAAACAAAAGTCATTTTTTCCCTTTCAAATAGAGATTTTGAAGATTTTTAGACTTTTAGAACTCATATTGTTCTTAGTTTAAAATCAAGAATGAGTATAAAATAATATAGAGGCAATTCCACAGAGATGTTTGAACTAAATCATGTCCTCAAACCAAGTGAAATGACTCACTAGGGGACTTTTTCACTTGTTCAATATTCACTTAGGCTACTTAGTTCTAAAGATATTAAATCTATAAAATATTTCCCAGTATCCTCTGAAAGGGTATTTCCCTATTGTAGATTCTGTTTTTAGCAGTCTTCTGTTCATTTATCAAGATTCTTTGGAATTATTTACCATTGAGTGTTCCCAACTTTCCACCACACTTATCTGAGTCATAATTATCTGTATCTGTGTTTGTGAATTCCTTGAGGATAAGGGACATTGTTGGAGGCCTTGTCTTTCTTTTAAAGTATCCACGATCTGGGAACTGCATCTTGGAGCCAAGAGCTCTTCACCTGACCAGCTCGTCTCCAGTTCAGGACAGGAAGGAAGGAGACAAAAACAGTCATTGTTAAGTAAGAGAAGCATTTGAGTATGGGTGTCAGGTGATGACAGCTGCTACCCCTAGGGCATCCACACATGTTAATTGCCCCTGTATTTTAAACAGTTATATAACCAGGGCTTCCCAGGTCATGTGCAGTAGTAAAGAATCTGCCTCCCAATGCAGGAGATGCCAGAGATGCAGGTTCAATGCCTGGATCAGGAAGAGTCCCCTGGAGTAGGAAATGGCAACAGCTTCATAAAATTACCTGGAAAAGTCCATGGACAGAGGAGCCTGGCAGGCTACAGCCATGGGGTCGCAAGAGGGTTGAACACTACTTAGCCACTCAACAACAAATCATATAACCAGGGTAAAGTGTTCTGCTCCATGAGATCTGTTTGGCACCAGCCTATCGGGCTTCCCTGGTGGCTCAGATGGTAAAGTGTCTGCCTGCAATGCAGGAGACCCGGGTTCGATCCCTGGGTCAGAAAGATCCCCTGAAGAAGGAAACGGCAACCCACTCCAGTACTCTTGCCTGGAAAATTCCACGGATGGGGAAGCCTGCTGGGCTACAGTCCATGGGGTCGCAAAGAGTTGGACACGACTGAGCAACTTCACTTTGACTTTCACTATGGGAGTATGAATAGCTGTCAAAGGTGGAAGCAATAGTTGGTGAGAGTTGGTGAATGGGGACAGAGAGAGAAATGGGCATAGCATACAACTGTGGTTTATAAATCTAGGTAATCAAAAAATAGAACATGGGGCAAAATCTGGATGTTGTCTTTATATATTATAATAAAATTCATTATCTACATTGTTAGTGAAAACAAAGCAGTTTGTCAATTTTTTTTAAGTATCTTTATTATGTCCTGTTATTGATAATCAAGAAAGTTTACTGAAAATTGCTCCTTCACCAGGAAATTGCTAGCATCACTTCAGGCCCACTTGTAAGATCCTGAAATCTATCTAAGGATAGATAACCTAAGATAGATTAATCTTTCTAAGGATGGATAACCTTAATCTATCTAAGGATAGATAACCCTCTCTAAGGATAGGACAAGCATAAATCATGTTGCTTGTTTCAGGGGCAAGAGTGAAAGTAGAAAGGGCAGAGGTAGAGTGAAGAGTAGTGTTGATACCAAGTTAACCAAACTAAATGAAGGAAGGGGGTTTATACTGTAATTGCAAAGAATTCTTCATTCAGTTTTTTTCCTTAAACATTATGCTATCAGTTTTAAAAACTTCAGTGTGCGAATGTGGGGATGTGGGGATCATGTGGGGATGGTGTTGAAATGTAGACTATCAGGACCACCCCCAGATTTAACAGGCCTGTGGCAGAGACCTGGAATCTGTGTTTAAATGACTATCCCAAGTCAACTGTGATGCAAGTGACTCTCAGAAATGCTCTGAGAAACAGGACATTGACAATGATGAGTTTTTCACCTCTAAAGATGAACAGAGTGAGGGGGATGTGAACAGGACATGGTGATTCTAGAGACAATCAGGTAGGTGAGTAGTTCTACAGCTTCCCACTGGCTTCCCACTGCTCATCTCCTGTCTCAGCACTCCTCCACCTACTTGCCCCAAATCACAAAACCTGAACAAGTATTTGGGAGTAATGCCTCCCTGATTGTTAAATTTTCATATGCTTCTTTGAGGTGATAAAAATCTATTTTTTTCTTAACTCATCCTGTTTTTCTAACTCCAGAAGATATACAAACTCCATTAAATGGTAATGGGATATGAATGGTTGAAGGGTGGAAACAGGTGGGTGAGATGAACAAAATCACAAACGCTCAGATTACTAATATGTAAGTCATCGAGCAGAAAGCTGAGCAAATACCTTCCATTCCCATTGTTAGGTAGGTAGAATAGGGAAAAGGAGTCCAAAATGGCAGTGGCTAAAAGACAAGGAAGGTCAAAGGAAGGTCCGAGGACCAGAGTGAAGACTTCAGGCAGAACAAACAGCACTCCTGGCTAAGCCCAATTTGCATAGGGCAGGCCCAGGTGGAGGAAAAAACATATAAAAGGAGGAGCCAAAGCGCTTTCTCACGGACTCTCTCCTGCGTGCATGCATGCGCTCTCTCCCTCCCTCTCTCTCTCTCTCTCTCTCTCTCTCTCTCTCTCTCTCTCTCTCTCCTGCTATCTTCTAAATAAAATGGAGATGTAACACTGATTTGCCTAAGAGCTGTAGCACGGTTTGTCCAAGACCCGAGAGCTGTGACGCACCGAGGGCTTTAATGTCCGTCGCTCCAAATCTTTGTTGTGACGAGACAAAGAACCGAGGAACATACACTCACGTGACACCATCAACAGCTTCAGAGAAAGGCAAATTCCACTCACCTCCTGCCTTCCCTGCTGATCATTATGTAGACCCTGAACACTTCTTTGGTAAAACAAATAAACAATCCCCCTGGTCCTCAGTTTTAAAAAATTATGCATGCATCATAGAGGCTGTCTAAGAGGATATTACTTATCTGCCTACTCAGTAAATTATTTGCTCCAGAAGACTCAGTGAGTTAGTGGTAGGTGGCTCTAGAGCCAGCTTTTTCCTGTGTGACAATCATGACCCCAATAGCAGGTCTTGAAAATCCTGGGTCTTGACTGTCATTTTTAGAAAAATGAAACTGGTTAAATAGAAAATATCACAGGGGATTAAGTTGAAAAAACATGATTCTATTCCACCATGTGGTCTCAAAGAGATTTGAGCTAAATCTCCAAGTCTATTAGTTTTATTAAGGCTAAAGAGAATTTCATACCCCTCACCAGATTTTAAAGGTAGCATCATCTTGTATATTTTTCCAAGTTAAAAAATAATAATAATAAAACAATATGTGATATTCCAAGAATGTGAAAGGCCTTACTTGGGAAGCAGGTGCCTAACCATGACAATGAACATCTCAATATTCATTCATTATCCCTATTTTGAATTGCCCAATGAGATGAATAAACAGGAAAAGCAAGCAATGAAGAGTCCAATTTATCAATGTAAAATTATTATAAAAAGAAAGACGGGAGGGAGGGACGGACAGTGAGACCGCCCTAGAGCGCCAGAAGGAAAGAGCAAGAGAGATGCACCTAGAAGTTCGGTGGTGCTTAAAACCATCCTGGCCTCCTCAGTGTGAGTCACGTGGTTTCCGCTTGCCCTCAGCCAGGGATCCGGAGTTACCAGAGGATTTTCTCAACCCATACCTAGAATGTGCTACCCTAACCAGGATCTCAAAGAGGCAAAATAGCAGGATCCCCAGAGCATTCTTAAAAGGTGTCAGTCCTGATGGGAAGTTATTTTAATGACAAGGCAGTTAATGGTTTCACAATGTCGAGGAACTTTAAGGAAGTAACAAAATCCACGTTTTAAAAATGCATTTCCTATCATACACATACACTTACTTTCTAAAAAAATCAACGTCATCTGGGCCTGGAAGAGGAGGTATAATGAGTAATTAGGGAAATATCGTTTTACTTTCTATATGTTGTAGATCGAGTTATGTCAGGATGATCCGACATCTTGTAAAAGAGCTTTTATCAGAAAAGGGAAACCTCATCGCAGAATTTAGTGTGGATTCTTAAGGCAAAACCAAGGTCGGACATCTGTGATGATTTCCGAGGTTGCTTTGTTTCTAAATACTGTTTAAAACGTCAGATAATGATTTGTTTTCATTTTTGAAACTTTTCTTTTAAAAAGCTGATTTACGGGAAGCCGGATTTAAGTTTCACTTTTGATTTATCTATCTTTTTATTCCAAGAATGGATAATGCGTTTATTTCCCAACTCACATGCTTGGGTCAGGGTAAGGAAAATCCAGTCCCCTGAGCGCTTACGGGGCGGGTCAGAAAGTGGGCGGAGAAACACCCACGCGAGCTCATAGCTGCGGGTGGCCCTGGCAGTCCGGGGCACAGCGCCGAAGTCTCAACGCCAGCCGCGACTCTCCCGCCGGCAGGTAGGGAGCGTTCTCGCTCACTGGCCAGTGTCTTTGGCTGCCTCACTCGCTTGGCACTTTAAAACGGGACTGCCACAGAGACCCTTTCTTTGGGATGGAGAGAGGAGAAGGGAAAGGGAGAGCATGTGATGGTTTCGGTGATGTGAAGCCGATTACTTGCCAAAATTAGTAAGAACAAGTAACAAATTCAGCTTTTCGTTAGGCGGAATTTAGTTTTGCTTGTCTTGTAAGTACATACATGTTTCTGCGCGTTCATGACTGTGGTCCTAAGGTGGGTAAACGGGTCTAGAGGGAAATTTCTGGACTGGAGGTCAGGACACCTGAGTCCTAGTACACTTTCAGCCGCTCACTAGCAGTCTGAGCTGGGTAAGTGCTCACAGCCGCAGCATCTCCTGAGGCCCCTTCCTGCTGTAAGAGCCAGGATACCAAACCGGAGTTCTTTGCTCTGTCTGCTCTGAGGACTAAAGGAGTCCTGAAGGAGGGAATGAGGAGCCTGAGGGGGAAAATGTTAAAGCATTTTTTTAACACTTTGAGCCTAGCCTATATCAAAGTTGAGTTTGGATTTGTCTCACAGGGATGTCATATCATTATTACACCTTGTGTTTTTGGGCTTAATGTGCATGAGTTTCTACGCTTTCTAAAATTGCTTTCTAAATATGTGATTTTTTTTTTTAATGGCTACATTCCATGGTGCTGGATAACCAAACAAAATTAATCCCCTCATGCTGGACATCAAGATTATTTAGAGGTTCACTATTTTAGCCATTCACCCAGCTTCATTGCTTATAAAAGCTGAAACTTTGGTGATTATTTCCTTCAGATGAACTCTTACAAGTATAACTACTAATCAAAGTCTGAATGATTTAAGAGCCTTTGATACAGATTGAAAATTGCCTTCCAGAAAGGTTGTGCCAGTTCATATTGACAGTTGCCCAGCAGTTTATTAGAACTGTGATACTCTTTAAAAAAATTAATAATCAACTTTTTTTCCCCCCAGTAGAATAGAGTAGACAGAGGTTACAGGACAATAGTTAGAGTGTGTTCTTAAAGGAAGCCACAGAAATACTGTGGAACTGAAGCCACACCTGGGAAATGTAGAATAGCTCAGTGTGACTAAAGGGAGGGAGTTAGGGCACAGGATTTAGTCGGGTTTAATAGAGTTTGACAACATAGGCTCGCAAAGAGTCGCACACAACTAAAGAGAGTGAATATGAGCACAGAGGTTTAATAGATCAACGATTTTGATCTGTTGATTGAGCACATTTTCCCCTTGCTTGGAGACATTTTCAAACTCTAGGAATTTTTAAAAATCAAATTGTAGTTCATATACATCAGATAAAAATCAAAGGAAACCCTGAACTGACAGGTAACACGGCAGTCCTTGCTTTTAAGAAAACTTGAGTTCTTTTCCCTGACTTTCTGTCTTGTCTGCCCTACCTTGGTGAGATAGAGAAGTAGTATCAGTTCCATATTGGTATAGTGGGTTCCCCCAGGGACAAACCTGCTTCCCCATCCTGAATGAACCATCACTTCTTTCCTACTTCACATTTTCTTACTCTTTGAATGTCTCAGTTCTTGTCTGGGGATTTAGTTATACTGAGTTTCTTATCTGAGGAAGATGCTAGTGTTCTTATCTTAGCCCAACTGCCTGATGTGGGGTTTAGAGGTCAAGAAAGAAAGAAACAAGTTTCTCAGTCGTGTCCGACTCCTTGCAACCCAATGGACTGTATGTAGCCTGCCAGGCTCCTCCATCCATGGGATTTTCCAGGCAAGAATACTGTAGTGGGTTGCCATTTCATACTCCAGGGGATCTTCCAGACCCAGGGATCAAACTCAAGTCTCCCGCATTGCATGCAAACACTTTACCTTCTGAGCCACCAGGTAACTGTTAGAGGTCAAAGACCATGTTTACTTACATGGTCTCTTACCTTCCCCCTACTATTCCCTCACTAACAATAGCTGTACTCCAAAGGAATGGAGCCCTGGAAGAGGAGGTATAATGAGGACTTAGGTAAATATCAGATCTAATCCCTCACCTTCCAGTAAACTTTCATTACCTCTAAAATTTTCAACCAGATTTGTCAAGAGATAGGAACTCCATCAAGGCATGTCATAAACACTGGAAAAACTAGTTGAAATCTGTGAGTGGATTTAATGTGCCTCTGTTTTATGCAATAGTTCTTTGCTTGTTTTTTGTAGTTAAATGAGAATATATATATGCATATGTGTGTGTATATATATATATATAATAAGTGCTAGGTGAAGACACAGTGTAACTGGCACCAGTTATCCACATGTGTCAAGAATTAGGAAAATGTTCTTTCTCCTTGATCAGCAGTTCTACTTGGGGAAAATCTATCCTCAGGGCCTAGCCTGGGACCTGGTACACAGTAGGCACTTAACAAATATTTGCTGAATACACAAATACTTATGTTATTTTAAAAACTGAACACAATACTATACCTAACAGCAGGGAAACTAAACATTATGGGGCCACTAAATAAGATACTTATAAATAATGTGTGGCAAAATGGAAAATAATCATCAAAATATTAAATTTAAAAAGTGGGTGTTATGTGTCTAATTGTTTTTAAAAGCTTCATAGGAGAAAATCTAGAAGGAAAATATATACTGAAATACTCACAGTGGTTGCAAGGTTTCTCAACCGTGTCATTGTTGACATTTGGGACCAGATGTATCTTTGCTGCAGGGGTTGTCATGGGCACTCTAGGATGTTTAGCAGCATCCCTGGCCTTTACTACTTTACTACTAGATAGTAGCAGATAGTGCCTCTAAAATCTTTTGATGTCTGTTGTCATATGCTTGTGTTTTTGTTTTTGTAAGGTATATTTCTTAGAGAGGAAGTGAAAGCTAAATGGCATATACATTTAAAATTTTAATGGAGATTACCAAATTGCCCTCCAAAAAAAAAGGTTATATAACTTCACATTCCTATCAGTGGTTGGTAAGGAAACCCATTTGTTCATATCCTCATAAACACTAAATATTAGGAATACTTATACTCTTAATCAAGCAAATAAGTGAAAAATTATGTCTCGTGTCTTAAACTATTATCTTTTCTTCATTGGTAAGATAGAGAATCCTTCCCTTTGTTTAGATGTCATTTGTATTTCTTATTCTCTGAACTGTATAGTAGAACCTTTGGCTCATTTTCCTGTTGGGTTGTATGTAGTTTTCTTACTGATTTTTAGAGCTATTTATATACATATGGCATAAATCTTTTGCCTTACATATGTGTAGCATTGATTAATTGATCAATTGTGAGTTTTTGTGTGTATACAAAGGTCACAGAGACTCTTAAGGGGGAAAACTGGCTTTCTCTTCAAAGTGTGTAAATATATGTATAGCATGAGAAAATGTTAATAAGTAAACAGATTTGCTGAACTATAGCCCAAATCTTCTCTATTTACTCCTTTACTGAATATATGCTCCTAGAGGAGAGTGATTTTTCTTTCCTGTTCACTGCTATATCTCTAATGCCAAAAATAGTGCCTGGCACAGGAAAGGTATTCAGTTAATGTTTGCTAAATTAAAGAATTGGTAGAATTTCAAGCAGGATGACACGATGAAGAGTAGAATCGAGGCAGATACCACTGAAAGGAGGCTGTGAGTGAGTCACATCTTAGTATGAAGTGGTTGAAGCCAACTGTTTCTCCTTCTCACTCCCCCTGCTACTAGTGGAATCAGTTTATTGAGGGAATATAATATAATTTATAATTTGGAATAAGCAAAGGACAAAAGAGGAGATTTTGGAAAGATGGCACCTTGACGAGAACTGGCATGGTTTGGATGATAATCTGAAAGAGTTGAATAGTTAAAGAGTAGGATGAAGGTATTCAGCTGCTGAGGGGAAAAGGCATTGAAGGGTGGGAAACATGGAAGTCAGATTCTGCTTGCTTTGAAATTTTGTATAGGGCGGGCTTGGATTTCTAGAGATGTTACACTGTAGAAAAAAAAACCCATAAGATATTTGAGAGGATTTTGGTGCAATATTTTCATCTTGGTTTCTTTTGTGTGTACAAGTTTTTTCCAGGACTTGCAATTAAATTTTTAAAGTCTCATCATAGTATCTTTTTTTTTTTTCACTTAGATTCATATGACTATGGGATATTATGTGAAGGTATTGAACTTCTAAATTCCCTGCTGCGTTGTAACACTTACAAATCAGTTACTGTCTGGTTATCAGTAGACAGTTTGAATTAGAACTGCCAAGTCCCATACTGTCTGGGTATTCAATTATTGAGTAAAGGAGTTTCCTTTTTTCTGTTTTCCATAATTAGGTCATTCCAGAAAGATGAGGATATATAGTGTCTTAACATTCATGGCTTACTGTTGTTTGCTGAAAGGTAAGACACAAAATCCTTTCATTAGGTTCTATATTTTAAATATTTTAACTATAAGATCAAAAGTGAAATAATAAAACGGATATAATTTTTATATAGAGGACTTTCTATTCTTCCTTCATTATAATTGATAAACATATTTCATAAACCTATTTCACTGGACAAAGATATAAGGAGTATGGACACACTGAAAGAAACAAAATTAACCCATATCCATTACTTGTTGTGTGCATGCTAAGTTGCTTCAGTCATGTCTGATTCTTTGCAACACTATGGACTATAGCCCGCCAAGTTCCTCTGTCCATGGGGATTCTCCAGGCAAGAATAATGGAGTGGATTTCCAGATCCTCCTCCAGGGGATTTTCCCAACCCAGGAATTGAACTTGCGTCTCTTACATCTCCTGCATTTGCAGGCAGGTTCTTTACTACTAGTGCCACCTGGGAAGCCCATCTATTACTCATTATCCATTATCTATTTCCCAAAAATAATTACTGAAAATATCTGGGGAAATGGCCTATGTGTATACTTTTACATATTTGTTTTAAATAAGGACAGGATCATTCTGTCCACCTTGCTCTATGACCTGTTTTATCCAATAAGTATATCCTAAGGAAGAATTGTAGCGTACATGGAATGTCAGGGTAACACAGTACCTGCATCAACCTGAGATGCTCCCTAAATCTCTATACTCATCTGGCCAGACAACTGATTAAGAGTTTGGGGCAATAAGTAGAGAGATCCATTGGAATGTATGATTTAGACTATGTAAAAGGCAAATAAGTGTCCAGTCAAAGGACATTCTGGGGATGTCCACATGAAACAAAGTCTTCCTGGTTATAAGTACCCCTTTACCATGTACTAGTTCTACAGTAGTGTATGTTTATGAATTTTGGGACAACTTGTTTAGCTAATTTTATTATTCTAACTTGGGGGTGAGATATGTCTCAGGCTCACTGGATAAAATAAATATTTCAGGGAAGTAAGTCCGTAAGTGTAATTATCATGTAAGCGACCAGATAAAGCTTCTGTAAATCCTGGACTCATTCTATAAATTTTTTGAGGAATTTTCCATCTTCTAAAGATTGGTCATCTTTCTTTTCAGCATTTACTATCACAGTTTCCAAGGACCTGTATGTGGTAGAATATGGCAGCAATGTGACGTTGGAATGCAGATTTCCAGTAGACAAACAATTAAACCTGCTTGTGTTAGTTGTTTACTGGGAAATGGAGGATAAGAAAATTATTCAGTTTGTGAATGGGAAGGAAGACCCAAACGTTCAGCACAGTAGCTACCATGGGAGGGCCCAACTGTTGAAGGACCAGCTCTTCTTGGGAAAGGCTGCACTTCAGATAACAGATGTGAAATTGCAGGATGCGGGGGTTTACTGTTGCTTGATCAGCTATGGCGGTGCCGACTACAAGCGGATTACTTTGAAAGTCAACGGTAAGATTTATTATAGATAATAAGGCACAACCTTTGTTAAAACCATATCTCAGTGTTGAACTTTTTGTTCTTGGAAGTCCAGCTTCACTTTCCACAGCAGCAGTCTGTTATTCATTCATTTGCATACTCATCCAATGAGCCTTGCTTGAGTACATCCTGTTTGATAGTCCCCAGAGATCTAGAGCCAAACATGACAGTCATGTTTCACAGTACATTCAGTTTTCCTAAAAATTCCCAAGCTTCACTTTTTTATTATTAAAAAAGTAATATGTATACACATACTTGCAAATAATTCACATACTATGGAAGAGGATACAATGAACTACAAAAATGTCTCTCCTCCCTTTGCCACTTTCATGGCATGCAAAGGTAATATCATTATTTGTATGTTCCTCCAAGAATTTTTAAATTTAGTACCTGTTTCTCAGTTTTATGAGGTCTGCCAGCATTTTCCTTCCTTGGAAACTCTCTATGTCAAATGTAAATACATATATTAAAAACAAATCCCATTGTAAAATTCACATTCAAAAAGACTTGAAGTCAATCTATGAAGGCAAAAAATAATCATATCAAGTATTGAATAAATGAAGAGTGTGTGAACTGTGCTCACTGAGCACACTTTCATCTTAAACATCTGTGCCAATATTATGTTGGAGCCTTGAAGAGGAACTGTGAATGTCCAATTCCTAGGTACTGACCTATAAATATGATATATGGTCACCTGGGTTCAAAATTTGGGGTTGCTTCTAGCTAAATACAGAGAAGTTAAATGGCAACCCACTCCAGTACTCTTGCCTGGAAAATCCTATGGACGGAGGAGCCTGGTAGGCTGCAGTCCATGGGGTCACTAAGGGTCAGACATGACTGAGAAACTTCACTTTCATTTTTCACTTTCATGCATTGGAGAAGGAAATGGCAACCCACTTCAGTGTTCTTGCCTGGAGAATCCCAGGGACGGCGGAGCCTGGTGGGCTGCCATCTATGGGGTCGCACAGAGTCGGACATGACTGAAGTGACTTAGCAGCAGCAGCTAGCTAAATAAAGGAAAACACCTTAGCTGACCACCCCTGCTTTCACTGTTAAGATCCACAAAATTGAGAGCTGAAAGAATCCCAGATGAGAGCAGCTAGTCCAAACACCCAAAGAAATCTCCACAAAGGATCTTCTATTCACATACTTACTGCGATGATACTTTTGTCATTTGGACCTCTTTTCCATAGCCTTTTGTAATTTCTTTCAGATATTGAGTTGGAATCTGCCATCTATAGTCACAGTTTTGAGGGTATCTGCTTGCTTCTTTTTTTCACATGGTGACCTTTTAATATGTGACTAGAGTTAAATAGTGTTCCTTGGTGTTTCTATTCCTGACCTAAGCATCAATCTGAAGATCTGTAATATGAATAAGAAAAGTTTACATTTATCATAAAAGTAACTAATCATTATACACTCAAAATAAAATTTATATAGGAATGTGTCTTATTTCATGGTGTATCACTGGGCCTCTGAATTTGGCTCAGTTAATGCTACTGTTGTTAAAATCTCACTTGTCTTATGAAATAGATTTAATTTAATTGTATCTTACCATATGTTTCTCCAGAGCGATATTTATAAAAACAAGCTGATGGGATCCCAGGTTGAGATTTTTAACTTTTCTTCAGTCTATCAGCAGTTATCAGGCATACTATATTTCAAGGTATTAAAGAAATGATCAAGACTTAGCTCCATGAACAGCCAGCATTGTTAGATCTTGGGTGGGTAGGAAGAGCATCAGCCTGGCATAAATGAATTAGAAGGAAGTACAGGGTATAATCTTCTGCTTCCATAAGAAGAGTCTCTCATCAGCCTGTAGGGAGTATGCAGAGAGTGGTAAAGCTGTCCCTGTTGTAAAGTTGTTCTTCCAGTTTTTCTGGGCTCTGTAATGTCCCTTGTGGATTGTGATTTTCTTTGCTGTAGTGTAACACAGTAGAAAACCTTTCAGCACTGATGGTTTTTCCAAGGTGGGGTCCTTGATGGAGCAAAACAGATGACCAGCCAGACTTGAGGATGTGATTTGTTTGACCATTCCATTTCATACTGTAAATTACTAAATTGGCATCCTAGTCCCAGAACATCTCATTGTCATTTGCACACAGTGGTCTTGGAGGTTACATTGTGCTGCACTGAAAGCAAGCCAGACACCAAGCTTTCATTGCACTGAAGCCATGCTGGCTTACATGAGCTTTACAACTCAGGGAAGTATAACTCCTGAGTCATCTCCATATGCAAATAATTTCACGAGTAAAGCTGTTGAGCTTCTCTTCCCATCACTGTAAACATGTAGTCTCACAGCTTCCCCACAGGGAGTTCAGTTACCATGGGATTTTAAAGGTGAAACATTTCAAAACTAAAATTTGAGTTTAGTTTTAGATTAACTCAATTATTATTATCACTTTGGTGTTATTGCACCTTTCATTTTTGTTTAAATACCAGATTCTCAGACATTTGACTTTTCAGTTGAAAATGTTATTTTTTCCTTAAACACTGAACCCTATAGCCAGGAAAATGAAGTGCCCATTTATACTTTCAAGAACTTAAATAGGATTAAAAAGTGAAGTCTCTCAGTCATGTTCTACTCTTTGCAACCCCATGGACTGTAGTCCACCAGGCTCCTCCATCCATGGGATTCTCCAGGCAAGAATACTGGAGTGGGTTGCCATTTCCTTCTCCAGGGGATCTTTCCGACTCAGGGATTGAACCCAGGTCTCCTGGGTTGCAGGCAGATGCTTTAACCTGTGAGCCACCAGGGAAGCTTAAATAGGATTAGGCAACTTAAAGAACAAAGTATGTGTAGTTATCCTGATAAAGCTAATTTGTTTGTATGGACCAAGGATTAACTGCTTTACCACCCCCATCTCTCCCCCAAATTCACCAACCAGTCTTGTTTAAGTTTTTTCTGTAGCATTTGACCCCATATCATATAAATGTACCTATGTATTTTGTTATTATCTCTCTTCTTCTTCTAGAACATACAGTCCACAAAGACAGAGACTTTGGTCTGTTATATTTATTGCTGTTTTCCTAGGACTTGGCATATACGAGTAGTAGTAAGACAGGAACACATAAAAAAAAACTTTTTGAATGAATGAATGATGTATTTCCTCAAATAGGATAAATCTAAAATTTTTGAAACTTGAACAAGTTTGGATATATGAAAATTTATTTCCAAGGCTGTTTGTCAGGAGCTGTCAGTACTTTCTAAAGAATACCACGTGAGTGCACTTTGGTAGCAGTAAGAAGAGGAAGAGCAACTCTAGCAGTAATTCTGTAGTACTTAAGGGCCAGGCCCCACCCTAAGCACTTTGCCTGTATTACCGCATTTAATCCTTAAGTGACTGCATGGAGTCAGAGCTTATCATGTTAAAAATGCATATTTTTCACATTTACTAGCTCTGAAATCTGAGTGTATCTTCAGTAGGTAACATCTTAGAGTCAGTGACATGTGGTGTTACTCTCCTCATTTCATTGATGAGGAAACTGAGATCCAAAGAAATTTAAGTAATTTGCCAACTTCATTCAACTATTAAGTGATGAAGCCAGGTTCTAAACTCAAGCAATTTGGCTCTGAGGTCTGCCCTTAACAGCCAGGTTTTATTTCTGTGTTTCTACCTCCAAATTGTGTATTGAGCTATATTAATATATTGACTTAAAACTACTGTTAACTTTTCATGGTCTGGATTAGCACATGTGTACTCCAGATCTAGTAAACCAGTCATCTGCAAATGTTTTTGATTATCTATCCCATCAGGAAAGCATGTTAAATATATTTATGTGCATGTGTGTTTATAAAGAATATATTTGTGCTAGTATATAGCTTATGTCATAAGAAATTGACAGTTTTAAAGGCAAAAGAAATTGAACACCACCAATTTCATATGGTTCATATGAAAATACATTGGACAATCTATAAATATAAAAAATACAAATTTTAAAAAGATGACATGAGAATTTAATAAACAGTATTTTCAATGTCTTACTAATTATGATGCTTCACTATCATCAGCTAATATTTCAAAGCAGAGTATATCTCAGGTGAAATTCATTGATACCCAAACTGGATGGTCTTGACAATCTTGAAGTTTTTTTTTAACCAATGCCTTGTCCTGTAGAGTTAGGTACTTGTTTTACTTCATAAAGTTGTGGTAAAAAGTGTCACTCCTGACATTTCCTTTTGGTTTTTGCTTAAATTATTGGTAATATCTTCAATGCTCATCTTCTTTGTGGGAAACCTTTTTATTAGTTGTTCATTTTGTAAGCAGGTTAGTTCCGTTAAAATTAGATAAGAGAACCTGAATATCTATAATAATCTCAAACAAGTCACTGTCTTCCCTTTGGTGTTATAAAATTCCTCTATTCCTTTAAGACTCTCATGAGGCACATGAAGTGAGGGGCAGTGTCAGTCAGTAAAATTTGTTAAGCTTAGATTATTTCTTAATTGTTATGATAAAAATACATATGAGTGTATAAGTTCTAATATTTTCTTCTTATACCATTAGTGGTAACACTAAACTATTAGGAGTAAAAATTATGCCAACAGAATAATAACATGTTAACATAGTTGTAATGAATAAAAATGAAATAAAGCTCTTAAGCAATATAAGTGCACTAATCTACTAAAATATTCAGTACATTGGATATCTTAATCCTAAAAGCATCCCAAATTAATGATCTAAAATTTAATTGAAGTTAAATGATTTATTAAAATAACCAGCTAAAAGGTTAAAAAAATAAGTATCATAATACAGTATTCTAGATGAAATCCAAGAACAGCAAAAGGGCAGTAGGGAAAATCTAGTGAAATGGAACCAAGTATAAGATTTAGTTAACAGTAGTGTTCTAGTGTTGGCTCCTTAGTTAGGATGAAAGTACCATGGTAATGGTAACAGTAGGGGAAACTGGAGGAGAGGTACACGGGTACCCTATACTATCTTTGGAACTTTTCTGTAAATCTAAAACTATTTTAAAATCCTATAAATGCACTTAAACTTTAAAGAGTACCATTCAGGAACATGTATCAACTTTTACAATGACATAATACTATTTGCATTCCTAATTTCTGATCATTCACATAATGTTGAAAAAGTAAATGGCATATCAAAATGAAATTTTCTGTTTATTAAATAAAATGTAAGAAAACAATGCTGAACAGCTGGAGAGGTTTGTATTTATGAAGACAGCTTTACAACAACAAGGGGAAAATGTCCAGGAATAAATTTAAGAATTTGGTCCTTTATAAAAACTATAAAACTTTACTGAGAAACGTATAAAGACTTGAATAAATAAACAGACATGTTTTATATTTGGATAAAAAGACTACTGGTTTAAAGTTGAAAGTTCTCTTTTCAAACAATCTGTACATTTACTTTGACCTCAATAAAAATAGCAATATACTTTTTCTAGCAAGATAGGTATTCCTTTAAGCCCAAACTTGGCCCAAGTATGAGTGGAAGAGTTGAGGCAGAACTACCAGACATTCCCCACTGCTGAGACATCTGAGCTTTAAGATTATTTCTCTGAGAACAGCCTGGATTGGTATTCTATCTAAGGTTGACAAGACCAAAAAGCCACATGTCTAGTTCTGGTTAAATGAAAACCATGCCTTCTTTTTGTTCATGACCTAGCTCCATACCGCAAAATCTACCATACAATTTCTGTGGATCCAGTCACCTCTGAACATGAACTAACGTGTCAGGCTGAGGGTTACCCTGAAGCTGATGTCATCTGGACAAGTAGCGATCACCAAGTCCTGAGTGGCAAAACCAGCATCACCAGTTCAAAGAGGGAGGAAAAGCTTTTCAATGTGACCAGCACACTGAGAATCAACACAACAGCTGACAAAATTTTCTACTGCACTTTTCGGAGATTAGGTCATGAGGAAAACAACACAGCTGAGTTGGTCATCCCAGGTAATATTTTGAACATCTCAATTAAAATGTGCCTAGTATTGTCTCTTGGTACATAGCCTGATGCCTGCTCATCATAAACTTTCATTGTTTGTTGAATGAATGAATGAATAAATTATATTTATATGAATGAACTACATTTACAAAATGCATTCTGCTTCCTCACCTCCATTCATCCAAGTCATATTTCTACTTAGTAAACATTAAGGACTGATGCTAAAGCTGAAACTCCAATACTTTGGCCACCTCATGTGAAGAGTTGACTCATTGGAAAAGACTCTGATGCTGGGAGGGATTGGGGGCAGGAGAAGAATGGGATGACAGAGGATGAGATGGCTGGATGGCATCACCAACTTGATGGACATGAGTTTGAGTAAACTCCGGGAGTTGGTGATGGACAGGGAGGCCTGGCGTGCTGCGATTCATGGGGTTGCAAAGAGTTGGACACGACTGATCAACTGAATTGAACTGAACTGAAACATTAAGCAAGTATTTATTCAATATGCTGTACGTTCCAGGCATTGGAGGCTCATAGAAAAGTAAAAAACAGTTAACACTCTGCAGGAAATGGATAATAAAACAGGCAATCTCGTTTCATGTTAGAAATGTTCTTGTGGCTGGGGGGATCTGGGGGAGCACCTGAGAGGAAGACTCAACTCAGGCCATGTTTCAGGAATGCAGATCTGAGTACGTCACAGCTGTTTCCTTCTTTCCAGAGTTTCTGTGGCAGGAAACACATAGGATGCACTTTTCTATCTTATTCCAGATGGGAGAGTGCCTTCCTGCCCGTTCTGTCTCCTCCAAGGAAGTCTTCTTAGTGCATAAATCAGTGTTCCCCTGGGCAAGTGACTTGATTTCTCCTGTGCTTTTCACTTTTCTTACATAGTTATAACCTATTGGGCAACAGTATCCTGGAAATACATGGGCTACAATGCATGAAAATGATTTGAGACTCTTGTTTGCACAGAATCAGCTATATTTTTATCTCACTTTCCTACAGAAGTGGATAAGGCAGGATAATCTGGTGAGAGGCTCAGACCTTTAGAGAAGGTGAGCCTTGAGAGCGTGATGCTAATATAAACCCAGAGGTCTTCTCAGAGGCACTTCTCACCACACTCTCCTCACCCCCCACTAGATGTTGACAGTAAAGCTCTGATACCTCAGAGAAAACAAACCAAAAATTGAATAGAAAAGGCAAACAATAGGAAAAGACAATCCAGGGTAGCCCGAAGAACAAAAAGAACAAAAGCAGTTTAGAAAAATTAAAGAGTCACTTTGGGAGGAGTTGCATTAGTATTTCCCTGCCATTTAAAAGCTGTTTTATAACAACTTACTTGTGGGAAGACCTAGGGTTAACTCACCTAACTGTTTGAAATATGTGTTCTCATCTGTCACCTCGCGTTTTTTTCTTTAATACTTTGCACACCTAACTCATAGAGTTATTGACAGACTTTGTAAACTGCCAGCTACTAGAGAAAGACTGACTATGATTGTGGCTTTAAAACTTGAACTAAGTAATCACGAATCATGGCTAATGGTGGGAGGTGGGAGTTAGTCTCTGAGCATCATGTGCCGTAAGACCGCTTTTCCTCCTGCAGGGGGCTGGAGATAGAATGGTGAAAAGTGCCAATGATTAGATGTCCCAAGGTGTTCAAATGATGGAGAGAGAAAAAAAGCAAACTGTGATCTACAATCATGGCCACAGATGTGGGGAAGAAGGAGCTCTTTTGGGAGTGCCAATTAGCCATCATACTGCATCTTTGCCATGTGCAGTAGGCTGCTAGCTTTTATATTAAGGAATGCAAGAAGAGAAATAATCAAGGCTATCATATAATACTGAGCTGCCACTCCCTGTGAAAAGCATTTTATTAACATTTAGCCTGACAAAAATTCCAGTATCATTTCCATTTTGTAGACTGGTTAAATGATTTGCCAGAGAACTCAAAGCTAATGAGTAGCTGCAGAACTTAACCCCAGGTCCACCTGTCCAACACCTGGGCTGCTTCCAGTTTTCCATGTTGCCCCCATTTCCGTATCAGGTATTTCACCATTCCAGCCACTCATTGGAAAGGAACTTTTGGTACTTAAGAAAATGCTAACCTAAATTAAACTTCAAAGATGATTATTCTCTTGGTCCCTCCCAAAGAAAATTTTATCTTTAGTCAGTTTCACTTTATTTTGTTTTTCAGAACCATATCTAGATCCAGCAAAAAAGAGGAATCACTTGGTGACTCTGGGAGCTCTCTTCTTATGCCTGAGTGTAACCCTGGCAGTCATCTTCTGTCTGAAAAGAGATGGTATTTCCTTTATTGTGACAGTCTCTGGTGGGGTTGTGGAAAAATGTATGAGAGTGCTACTGTTGTCACAGTGGCACTTGCTGGGCAGAGCCAGGGATGCTACATCTCCTGTAATATGCAGGACAGTCCCATGTATCGGAAAACTATTCTACCCTATTCAAATGCTAGGGGTGCCCCTAACAGAAAACAGTGATTTATAAAATGCCTTTCTATTAGCTTTCCCTTACAGGGCCAACTTTCAGTCATGCAAAGTATATTTTTAGCTACCATTCTGTAGCATCATTTGAATTGGAGGGTGGCAGTAAACACTTGTAGTAACATTTCTAAGGGGGTGAGAGTTGGATCATGGCTGCAGGTAAACCTGGCCTGCCTCTGCAAGGTAGCACAAAGATACTCCACTGTTTCACAGCAGTTATAGTGAAACTGTGCAGGATTGCAGGGTGAAGATCATGAGAAAAAGGGTGTGCATGGAGGTTGAAGAAGACCAAGTGTTAAACAGTTTCTTTCTATCATGCAAATAATCACAGACTTACAGGAAAGAAAAAGTTAACATGCCTGTTGGTTTCAGTTGAATTTGTCTTGAGTTAGTTACACTGTTATATTGAACTGGGTTCTGGGAGCTTTAAATAATAAAAATAGTTCCTTATGTAGAACAGTGATACTTTTACCACAGAGCAGTTTGCTGAAGGTATTATATAGTTTTCAAAATAATTTTAATGTGTATATTTCTCTATTTACCCAAGGGGACAATTAAAATTCAGGAAAATGTGTCTATTCAAATAATTTCCTTTCATTTTAAGATGATTCAGAGTAAACATTTCCCCAATACTTTGAGAAGTATACCAAAGGATCCGATGATGATCTGTGTATAGAGTTATTTAATGGCAAATAGGGAAGTGGAAAATGGAAGGGAATTCCAATAGTTGTTGAGAAATTCCCTACAACCCCTTAAGAGGTGGGTGGATCTGGGAAAGGGGTGTAATTGAGGGAGTGGAGGTCAGCTTCTTTTAACAAACAGAGAACTGAAACAGCCAGACTATATGGATCAAGTTTCAGTGATAGGAAGATCCTGAGGTGGTGTTGATTTGTCCAAGGAAGTGGCTGTGACCACAACTTGCATTTCCATGTGAAAAATCATTAACTGACATTAGAAAAGGCTAGAAAACTAAAGTATAATAAAGTGTCTCAGGATATGGTACATCTGTGGGGGAAGAATAAAAAATAAAAGTATATACCCCTGAAGAAAATTTAGGAACAAGATATGTGTTCTAAACTGTTGGGACCCCTGGAAAAAGGAAGTCTACCAGATTTCCTTAGGGATTAGAAATATTTCATAGGAACCTAGGATTTAAACTTGAGTCACTGTGTGGGATGTATAGTTGTATTACATGAAAATAAAAATAACTTTTTTCTTCAAGTGAGAATGATGGATGTAGAAAAATGTGACACCCGAGATATGAATTCAAAGCAACAAAATGGTAAGAATTTTAGCAGGGATTGGAAGTTGAAGAAAGGAAACAAAAAGTTAAAGAACAAGGGGAAAGCTATCATTATAATCTCCCCTTATTTTACTGAATGCTGAGTGTTGGAACTACCAGCTCTTATTTGTCTCAAGACTCTGATATAAGAACGGTTCCCACAGTCTGAGATTTAGGGATAGCAGAGGGGAGTAGAGGGATGCCCTTTGGGGAGGTGGGAGAAGGAGGCAACTTCTCTCTGCTAGGTCCTTTGCTTTGCATCCTAACATCTCCCTGCATTAGGGGACCAAGTTGATTTATGTGGATGGGTGATAGATGAATGGATGGGTAGATAGATAGATGAAACTTTTATATCGGGCACTGTGTGTACTGCTTCATGTACAATACCTCAATCTTCTCCCTCCACAATATCAAAGAAGATTTATTTTTTTATTATCCCAGGATAATACTAGATTATCCTGTTTTATAATGGAGAAAGCTAAGAGTCAAGAAGGTAATATGAATTGCTCAAGAACACAAGTCTTGACAAAAATCAGGCTTTCAGTTCAGTTCAGTTCAGTTCAGTCGCTCAGTCGTGTCTGACTCTTTGCAACCCCATGAATCACAGCATGCCAGGCCTCCCTGTCCATCACCAATTCCCAGAGTTTACTCAAACTCACGTCCATGGAGTCGGTGATGCCATCCAGCCATCTCATCCTCTGTCATCCCCTTTTCCTCCTGCCCCCAATCCCTCCCAGCATCAGAGTCTTTTCCAATGAGTCAACTCTTCGCATGAGGTGGCCAAGGTATTGGAGTTTCAGCTTTAGCATCATTCCTTCCAAAGAACACCCAGGGCTGATCTCCTTTAGAATGGACTGGTTGGATCTCCTTTGGAGCCTGCTAATCTGACCATGGAACCTAACTCTTAACCTGTTCACTTAAATCTATTTCACCACAAATGTCTACGTTTGTAGAAGTCCAGAAAGACCTCACCCAATCAAGATCATTGAACTAAGAAGAAAACTATATTAAGGTTTCTGATTCTTCTTACATAATTTGAAACCAAACTTCACAATAAGCCCAGGTTTAAAGTTAGTCTAATTACCCTGGACAAGCTCAGGCATATTTCATTATGTAGTCCATAACACTCATTTGTGTTGTAAAGCTAATTAGTGAGTGTTGTTTGGAGCTTCTTGGGGTGACAGACCATCCCAGTTTGCCAAGAATTAAGGGTTTTCTCAGAGCATGAGTCTTTCAGTTTCATAACCAGGACAGTTCCTGGCAAACCATAGTAGATGGTTACAGTCTATCATGTAAAGGGAATTGGGCATAAAAATAATGTTTCTTTGTCTTGTTGAAAGCTTATTATATCCTCTAGCAAATATATCTTATGTTTCTCATTTTTACTCTCCAGCTACACAGTTTGAGGAGACGTAATCCAGTGTTGAAACTTCTGCTCTTAAAACAGGGATTCTCAGCCTGTGGTTTGGGTTTATCAGACCAGAGGTATGCAGTGGGCCAGGGGGCTGCAGATGATGGAGAACTTAAAAAGCCCAAGCTCCGAAAACAGAAGCTCAGAAAGAAGAGGAGGACAAAGGAAGAAGGAATAAAGGTACCCTGGAAGGAAACATTGGTACTTCCGAATGGTGGAAGACTCATCAATACATGTGAAAAGGAGAAAGGACACTTCTAAATGATGAACTTCCATGCACATTATCCATCACTCATCTTAGAAAACAGGTTGAGATTCCCTGATTTAATGGTCAGTTCCTACAGAAGTGCCCTTTGCCTTTACTCAGTGTCTTGATTTGTCTTCTGGTTGATTGAACATCCTAGTGTTGCCAGGTGTGTGAGTATGATTTATTTTTATTTATTTTTAGTCTGTGGGGTCTTGTCATATAAGTGTGGTTGTGAGTAATTTCTTCTAAAGATATGCTGTAGTAGAAAGTAACACTTTGTCACCAGACCAAATTTACTGCTCGATGACTTGTATGTGTCGAGTGAAATGTAGTATTTTTAAAGTATTTGATATCCTCTATAACTGTCAGTACTTACGAATCATAGAGAACAAACCATTAGTTTGTATAAGATATTTTTAATGCCTTATTTAACCCACTGATACTTCAATTGACTCAGATAATCTTATTCTCAGACCTCAAAATAAGATATGTTACCAAAATATCTCTTATATTTAAATAGCAGCTTTACAACTATGTGTGCACATAATCTCATTTCATCCCTGTGTTGTGGTAAGCACTATTATTCTACCTGTTTCACAGCTGAGGGAGCAGAGGTACAGAAACATGACCAAGGCAATATATAGCAGACTTCAGATTTCCAAAGGTGTCACCCTTCATCCTTTTATTTATTTATTTATTTAAATTGAGGTCTGGTTGATTTACAGCGTCGTGCCAATCTCTGCTCTTAAGCAAAATAACTCAGTTTTTTATATATATATATATATATATATATATATATGTTCTTTTTTAATTATTAAAGAATTAATAAAAGCACTTTGTTACCTTCTGTCCTTTTAGAATATAATTTACAGCTATGCTTTACTTTAAGACATGTTCATTCAGCAAACATTTAGGAAGTGCCCTAGCATGTCAATCACTGTGCCAGGCAGAGTCTACAGATGTGAGCAAGATAAGGAAACTTCCCTCTAGGACCTCATAATATAATAAGGACATCAATAAGAAAATGTATTGCTATAATATGCTATAATGCACTTATGGCACTAGGTATAAGAGGAGAAAAATGTTGTGAGGAGGAAAGTTTAGAAAGCTTCCAAAGGAGGGGATTCTCTGGGTAGCCAGTCAGTGTGTTCCTGGACAGTTGAAAAGCGTAAATATTTTAAAAATCAAAGCGATTTCAGTTTATGAGATATCAGTATTCTTTAAAACCATGGAAAATGGCTCCTGAAATCCTTTTCTTTTTTTTTTTTTTTCTAATTTTATTTTATTTTTAAACTTTACATAATTGTATTAGTTTTGCCAAATATCCAAATGAATCCGCCACAGGTATACATGTGTTCCCCATCCTGAACCCTCCTCCCTCCTCCCTCCCCATACCATCCCTCTGGGTCATCCCAGTGCACTAGCCCCAAGCATCCAGTATCGTGCATCGAACCTGGACTGGCAAATCCTTTTCTATCACTGTATTTACCCCTGATGTGTTTGCCTTTGCCATGAAATTTGATGCTTATGTATATAGGGCCTGGTATTGTTAATAGGAGTTTTATTTTTTATTTAAATGCAACTGAATTTTGAATTTATACTTTTTCATGATTTGAAATTCAAGAAGTCCTATAGGAGACATTAAAAAGTCTCCATTCCATCCTCCTACTCATCTAGTTTCCCTTTACAGAAGCAACCACTCTTATCTTTTGTTCATTTGTCTTCTAAAGATATTCTGTGAATATATGTGGAAATACTTATAAAATGTATATATTTTTGATTTTTGCTTTTTTTCACATAAGTGGTAATGCATTATGCATCTGCTGTGCACTTTGCTATCTTATTTAATATACTATTTCTTATGTACTAGATAGAACAAATGTGAAGTTCGTAGAGGCTGGGCACTGTCTTGTTTGTTCTAGGTCATCTTTTCCATAGCCTCTTAGTGTCTTTCAGAAGATATGTGTGCATGCTAAGTCACCAGTCATGTCCCTGTGTGACCCTATGGACTGTAGCCTGCCAGGCTTCTCTGTCCATGGAATGCTCCAGGCAAGAATACTGGAATGAGTTGCCCTGCTTTTCTCCAGGGGATCTCCTCATCCCAAGGATCAAACCCACATTTGACCTTATGGGAGACATAAAAGAAGTGGGTTCGATCCCTAGGTTGGGAAGATCACCTGGAAGAGGGCAGGGCAACCCATTCCAGTATTCTTGCCTGGAGAATTCCATGGACAGAGAAGCCTGGCAGGCTAAATGGATTTTCCAGAATGTACCATGTCAACCTGGCCTTAAAGGATGACTTTATTGCTAAGTCTGTATGACAGAATCATGTCTGGAACATTTTTTTTTTTTTTTTCTGTTTTCTCTTGAGTATAAACTTGACTTTGATGTTGCACTTTTAAAATATGTGTTCTTTTTGGAAATTCCAGTCAAGAACCTTGACCCTAGATCCTCATTTGTGTAAGAAAAGGCTTGTGAGGCCTGTGAGCTACCTGAACCCTTGAGTCCAACCAGTTCTTACCACTACACAGGTCTCCTAAGATACTGCTTTCCAAAGGTTCAGATGCCCTCTAAGGAGATCCCAGAATATTTCTTCCCTCCTCACTCACCTGGAACAGTGACAAGGAAAATATTCTTTGCTTTGCCACACTGACTCGATGGACGTGAGTCTGAGTGAACTCCGGGAGTTGGTGATGGACAGGGAGGCCTGGCGTGCTGTGATTCATGGGGTCACAAAGAGTCGGACACGACTGAGCAACTGAACTGAACTGAACTGAAGGCTGAAGAAACAGAATTTCCAACAGAAATTTTCCTCTTATCTTTTTGTACATGTTCATTTGCACAATATCCCTTGTTTGAGTGACAGTATCCTTTGTTTTGTGTGAAGTACAAGCAAGAATTTGGTTCAGCAAGTGGTGAAATCTGTTCATTCCTAAATTTTAATGCCTTTTTGTGGTGTTGGATTTCTAAGGCACTTTATTCCTTTGTCTTGTGTTTCATTGTAAATGATATAGGCAGAGATGATATCTAATTCTGCATTTGTCATTGTTTACACATGCATTAATTTAATAAAATATTCTTATTTATTTTCTTTCTCAGTTCATCTGCATATCGATTTTCTTGTTTCCTACATGTTTTATAAAAACATTCTGAGTTTAACATCGTGATGGAGACAATTACTTGGAATATCTTCAGCTATGTTCTTAGTTATGTTTTTCATAGCTATGTAAGCATAGCTTCTATGTTTACACAGTATACTCTTGCAACCCATATGATGAAAAATATCAAAAGATGTTTTAAAGACTGTATTGAAAATTTTCATCCTCTCTCACTAGATAGCTTCCTTTAGGATAGTACCAAGAAGAGAGTCAAAATTGTGATGTTCAGATCACTATTGTGAAGATCTGAGGGAAGGGAGATGAGAGAAAAGTGATCTTCGAGAGAACTATAAGGAAATGAAGGGACTTTCCTTTACAAGAGTACTCTTCTCAGATCAGTAGACATGGATATGCAAGCCCATGCATGTGAAGCTGGATTTATTCAGTCATCAAGTTCTGAAAAGGAAGTGAGAAACCTAGAACAAAGTTGAGGATTAAGGCCTGGCACAGGGTGGGACAGTGAGATTTAATGTGTCAACTAACTTACATAGTCATCAATCTTAACTTTAAAGAGACTTTTAATCATTTCTGTAAATCAGACACTCTTAAAAGATAATGATGACTATTTCTAAGAATATATGACAGATTATAGATGATTCTAAAGAAAAAGCATCAGTATCTTTGTAGAATGATGATATAATGTTTAAGCTACTGCTGGGCAATGAAAGCAATAAAAATCTTTAGCTAACATCAGAATATTTCACCTTTCTGACTAGACTTCCTGGCTGGCTTTGGTGGTCATGGTTCTGGATGAAATTTTGTGACATTGGAAGGGTCTGTATTGTAGGAAAGTTAGCCTGAAAATGGACCATGAGCTTTCATTAAGGTTTTACTCCAATCCCATTTATAAGGATATGACTGTCTGCCACAAGTGGACCTAATGTATTTTTATCTAAATATTTTAGAAACATATCAGTTCAGTTCAGTTCAGTTGCTCAGTCGTGTCCGACCCTTTGCGACCCCATGAATCGCAGCACGCCAGGCCTCCCTGTCCATCACCAACTCCCAGAGTTTACTCAACTCATGTCCAGCGAGTCGGTGATGCCATCCAGCCATCTCATCCTCTGTCGTCCCCTTCTCCTCCTGCCCCCAATCTCTCTCAGCATCAGGGTCTTTTCCAATGAGTCAACTCTTCGCATGAGGTGGCCAAAGAACTGGAGTTTAAGCTTTAGCATCATTCCTTCCAAAGAACACCCAGGACTGATCTCCTTTAGAATGGACTGGTTGGATCTCCTTGCAGTCCAAGGGAGTCTCAAGAGTCTCCTCCAATACCACAGTTCAAAAGCATCAATTCTTCAGCGCTCAGCTTTCTTCACAGTCCAACTTTCACATCCATATATGACCACTGGAAAAACCATAGCCTTGACTAGAGACAGACCTTTGTTGGCAAAGTAATGTCTCTGCTTTTGAATATGCTATCTAGGTTGGTCATAACTTTCCTTCCAAGGAGTAAGTGTCTTTTCATTTCCTGGCTGCAATCACCACCTGCAGTGATTTTGGAGCCCAAAAAGATAAAGTCTGACACTGTTTCCACTGTTTCCCCATCTATTTCCCATGAAGTGATGGGACCAGATGCCATGATCTTAGTTTTCTGAATGTTGAGCTTTAAGCCAACTTTTTCACTCTCCTCTTTCACTTTCATCAAGAGGCTCTTTAGTTCCTCTTCACTTTCTGTCATAAGGGTGGTGTCATCTATAGGTTACTACTATTTTAAAACTTAGAATTCAGAATTAACTTTTTCACTATATATATACAAAACCAAATTTGTGAAGATAAATACATTTCATTTTTATAATTTTTCCCTCTTCCAGTCCCCCTGAGTTTCAAGGAAATTAATATTATAAGCCAAATTTTTCCTATTATAATTTAAATATTTTCAGAATTATCTGTATTTTAAAAGAGATTAGGGCCTTTCCTGGTGATCTACTGGCTGAGACTCTGTACTTTCAATGTAGGGGGTCTGGGTTTAATCCCTGATCAGGAAGCTAGATCCCATATGCCACAATTAAGGGTTTGCATGCTGCCACCAAAGATCCTGCATGCTGCAACAAAGATGGGAGATCCTATATGCCGCAACTAAGACTTGGTGCAACCAGATAAATAAATAAATATTTTTAAGAAGTTAAATTTTAACCAAATTGAAGCAGTTATCATTCAGTTGCTCAGTTGTGTCAGATTCTTTGCAACCCCATGGACTGCAGCATGCTGGACCTCCCTATCCTTCACTGTCTCCCAGAGTTTTTTGAGACTCATGTCCATTGAGTCGATGATGCCATCCAACCATCTCATCCTTTGTTTCCCCCTTCTCCTCCTACCCTCCATCTTTCCCAGCATCGGTCGCTTTTAGGCTGGTCATAACTTTCCTTCCAAGGAGTAAGTGTCTTTTCATTTCATGACTGCAATCACCATCTTCAGTGATTTTGGAGCCCAAAAAGATAAAGTCTGACACTGTTTCTACTGTTTCCCCATCTATTTGCCATGAAGTGATGGGACCAGATGCCATGAAATGGCAAATGAGTTGACTGTTCGCATCAGGTGGCCAAAGTAGTGGAGTTTCAGCTTTAGCATCAGTCCTTCCAATGAATATTCAGGACTGATTTCCTTTAGGATTCACTGGTTGGATCTCCTTGCAGTCCAAGGGACTCTCAAGAGTCTTCTCCAACACCGCAGTTCAAAAGCATCAATTCTTTGGTGCCTTCTTTATGGTCCAACTCTCACGTCTGTACATGACTACTGGAAAAACCGTAGCTTTGACTATATGGACCTTTCTCAGCAAAGTGATAGCTCTGCTTTTTAATACACTGTCTACATTTGTTACCACCTCATGCGAAGAGTTGACTCATTGGAAAAGACTCTGATGCTGGGAGGGATTGGGAGCAGGAGGACAAGAGGACGACAGAGGATGAGATGGCTGGATGGCATCACTAACTCGATGGACATGAGTCTGAGTGAACTCTGGGAGTTGGTGATGGACAGGGAGGCCTGGTGTGCTGCGATTCATGGGGTCGCAAAGAGTCAGACACGACTGAGCGACTGAACTGAACTGAACTGAACATTTGTCATAGCTTTTCTTGCAAGGAGCAGGTGTCTTAATTTCATGGTTGCAGTCACCATCCACAGTGTTTTTGGAGCCCAAGAAAATAAAATAATTATGATAATTACTATTTATTGATCATGTACTCTGTGTCAGGCACTAGGATTACACACATTATCTCATTTAATGTCATGGCCTGGTGATGAGGTGTGCCACAAAAGTTCACCACATTTACCTGGAAAGCTACCAAATCAGTAAAGTTAAGAAAAACTTGAGCGTTCATAAGGCAAAATTGGAATTCCTTGGTGCTCCAGTGGATAAGAATCTGCCTGCCAATGCAGGGGACATGAGTTTGATCCCTGCTCCAGGGAGATTCCATGTGCTGTGGAGCAGCTAAGCCCGTGTGCCACAACTGCTGAGACTGCATGCTGCAACTCCCGAAGCCCATGCATCTAGAGCCTGTGCTTCTCAACAAGAGAGGTCACTGCAGTGAGAAGCCTGAGCACCTCAACAAAAAGTAGCCCCAGGTTGCTACAACTAGAGAAAACCCACATGCAGCAATGAAGATCCAGCACAGACAAAAATAATTTTTTAAGGCAAAAATAAATAACTTCATAATTGCAGTGATATTATGGGAAGGTGTTTTTTTTTTTTTTTAAGAGTTTGTATTATAATTCTTGCTGATTGTTTACTTATTTTCCCTTGAGAGAAAAATACAATGGTCATTCAAACGTTATATGTATATATATAAAACTGTAACATTAATTTTTAATGGAGAGTAAGTTGTGGAACACTGGCTAATATATACACTTCTCAGTTTCTTACTGTTGTGAAACTATTGTATTTTGACTGTTTTCCACCAATTTGTGATGTGAGTGCTGATTCTATAGTATAAGAATGAAGTTGGATGGACAGAAAATTCTGAATATATATTTGCACTCAAGTAAATATGATCAGTAAACAGATCACTGATCTCCACTTTCCAGTCAATGTGCCCTCTCTAGGATATCTCTTTTTATAGAAATGAGAGTGGCTTATACTATCTCACCAAGAAGGGAGACAGGCTGGGGAGATCGGCAGCAGCCTAGGGTGTGGAGTGAAATCTCACCCACAACCCCAGGATTCAGTTCCTCATCAGAGGTTTTCAGTCCAGGTGGGAAACCAAGGGATGACCCAGAGAGGGAAAGGAGGTCAAAAATGGTAAGTAGAGACTCCCACTGCAAGGATGGGGCCTGAGCATCATCATCATCCTGGTTGAAGGGGAGGTAGAAGGAGGTGAAGATGCATCCATTTTCTATACTTGCAGTGTCTCTTGGCTGGAGATCTGTCAAAGAATCACACACTCTCACATTCACACTTTGAGAGCCCTGAGGATGACTACAGTGGTGACAGAACTGAATGAGGACAGCGTTCCAATGCCTACATTTTGGGACAGGAAAATTCTCAACATAAGAAATAAATGGTTTACCAGAATAAGTTCTTCTGGCAGGATTGTGTTATATCTCAACATAATAATCTTATTTTTCTCTGTGTATTTCCTGCCTCCCTCTTGGGCATCTGAGGGTCAGTTTTCCTTCCCAAGCCCATGCCAAAGCTGAGACCTAGAAGGTACCACTTTGATACATAAATTCCACTCCCATTTCCCACAGTTCTACTATAAGTATCTCAGTGGGTGACAAACTCTTCAGACTTCTTCTACATGCCAAGCATTTACATGGTATTGTGGGGGAATCAAAGATATTTAACGTGACTCATGCTCTCATGAAGCTTACAGTCTGAGGAGACAGTATATAAATTTAGGAATAATTAAACAAGAGAGAAGATGAGACTTTAAAAAATGTCTCAAGACAGAAGAGAGGACAGCAAATGCTGTGAAGTAAAGGAGGGAACAAATAGTAAGGGCTAGGAAACCTTCACCAAGTAAGCCAGATTCAACTCGGACCCTGGAGAATGGAGAAGATGCCGACTTCTTTATTTGTTTTAACTGGAGGATAATTACTTTGCAATGTTGTGTTGGTTTCTGCCATACAACAATGTGAATCGGCCATAAATATACATATCCCCACTCCCTCTTGAACCTCCCAGATGCCTAATTCTGATGATGTGTGTCTTAGTCCACTTGAGCTGCTATAACAAAATACCACACATTTGGCGGCTTATTAGCAGAGTTTATTTCTCATCATTTGGAGACTGGGAAATCCAAGATTAAGGTACCAGCCTGGTTGTATTCTGGCCAAGACCCTCTTCCTACTTCATAGATGGCACTTTTCTCTCTGTGTTTTCACATGATGGAAGGGCCAAGGGATCTCTGTGAGATCTCTTTTGTAAAAACACTAGATCCCATTCATGAGAGCTCTACCCTCATAACCTAAGCACCTCCCAATGGCCCCATCATCCTAATATCATCATCTTTCAGGGTTAGAATTTTAACATGTATCAATGGTGGGGGGTACAAACTTAACAGAGAGTAGCAGTGTGGAAAGCAGTTTCTTTTCATACAGGAGAAATCTAACAAAGAAAATCTGCAATCCCTTACATGATACAACCCCTGAAAAACATAATTTGGCAATATCTATCAAATTATAAATGACCCAGAAATTCTGCTTGCGGAAATTTACCCTACAGTTATATGCTCATATGTGCAAAATGACATATGCATAAGGCTATTTATTGCAGCTTTCTTTCTAATAGCAAAACACTGGAAACAACCCAACTGCCCACCAATAGGGAACTTGTTAAATAAGTGTGGTGGCACATCCAAACAACAGAATACTATATTAGACAGCCACATCAACAAATAAGGAAGTTCTTTCTGCACTGGCATGAAACAGATCTCCAAGATACATTTATTAAGTAAAAAAGGTATAAAAGAGTACGATATGCTGCACTTTGTACATTGGCAACCCACTCCAGTACTCTTGCCTGGAAAATCCCATGGACGGAGGAGCCTGGTGGGCTGCAGTCCATGGGGTCCCTAAGAGTCGGACACAACTGAGCGACTTCACTTTCACTTTTCACTTTTATGCATTGGAGAAGGAAATGGCAACCCACTCCAGTGTTCTTGCCTGGAGAATCCCAGGGACGGGGGAGCCTGGTGGGCTGCCATCTCTGGAATCGCAGAGTCGGACACGATTGAAGTGATTTAGCAGCAGCAGCAGCAGTACATTATATTAATTATGTATACAGCATGTATACTATGAGCACTTTTCACAATAAGTACTTGGTACCCTATGTATACTGTGTATACTTAATTTGTATATTATGTACACTATGCATCTTTTCAGATAAAATTTTTGCATTTTTGGAAGGAAAAAATATAGATACATATTTCCTTGTATATGCAAAAATGCATATCTGAAAGGATGCATCCAAAATTGGTTGCTTTTGAAGGGGCATATTGGGTTTATAGTGGAGAGAATTTTATGGCATAACCTTTTGAATTAAATGATTACTTATTCCAAATAATTATAATTTTAAAAGTCTGAGCTCGATTATTTGCCTTTCAGGGACTTTCATGTACTTTTAAGAAATGATAACTCTCATTAATGTATAAGGCCAAATATAAGCATCAGAGGTAAGGCAGTTTGAACAACTGAATTCAACAACCACAGGATTTCAATCCATCAGTTCAGTTCAGTTCAGTTGCTCAGTCGTGTCCGACTCTTTATGACCCCATGAACTGCAGCATGCCAGGTCTCCCTGTCCATCACCAACTCCCGGAGTCTACCCAAACCCATGTCCATCGAGTTGGTGATGCCATCCAACCATCTCATCCTCTGTCGTCCCCTTCTCCTCCTGACCTCAATCTTTCCCAGCATCAGGGTCTTTTCAAATGAGTCAGCTCTTCGCATCAGGTGGCCAAAGTATTGGAGTTTCAGCTTCAACATCAGTCTTTCCAGTGAACACCCAGGACTGATCTCCTTTAGGATGGACTGGTTGGATCTCCTTGCAGTCCAGGGACTCTCAAGAGTCTTCTCCAACACCACATTTCAAAAGCATCAATTCTTCGGCATTCAGCTTTCTTTATAGTCCAACTCTCACATCCAATTGTACTGAATTACTTTCTTTCATGTAATTTTCCCTGTTTTTCCCTAGCCTCACTGCCAGCACAGCCTCTAGTATGTGGAAGACTGATCAGTTTATTTATGGGCTCTCATTAAGTAGCTGTGGGTCTGGATCCTTATGGTAATAAAGGACACTTTATAAATAATGAGTAGGCCAAATAAACCCATTGTTTATAGAGCCATAGACATGTAATGGAGAAGGCAATGGCAACCCACTCCAGTACTCTTGCCTGGAAATTCCCATGGATGGAGGAGCCTAGTAGGCTGCAGTCCATGGGGTCTCAAAGAGTCAGACACCACTGAGTGACTTCACTTTCACTTTCATGCATTGGAAAAGGAAATGGCAACCCACTCCAGTGTTCTTGCCTGGAGAATCCCAGGGACGGAGGAGCCTGGTGGGCTGCCGTCTATGGGGTCGCACAGAGTCGGACACGACTGAAGCGACTTAGCAGCAGCAGCAGCAGCAGAAGCAGCAGACATGTAATATGCTTCCATAGGTATGAACTAAAATATCTGTACTAATATCACCTCACTATTAGCAAGGGGAAAAGACAGCCTTCAGAATGGGAGAAAATAATAGCAAATGAAGCAACTGACAAACAACTAATCTCAAAAATATACAAGCAACTCCTACAGCTCAACTCCAGAAAAATAAATGACAGAATCAAAAAATGGGCCAAAGAACTAAATAGACATTTCTCCAAAGAAGACATACAGATGGCTAACAAACACATGAAAAGATGCTCAACATCACTCATTATCAGAGAAATGCAAATCAAAACCACTATGAGGTACCATTTCACACCCGTCAGAATGGCTGCGATCCAAAAGTCTACAAATAATAAATGCTGGAGAGGGTGTGGAGAAAAGGGAACCCTCTTATACTGTTGGTGGGAATGCAAACTAGTACAGCCACTATGGAGAACAGTGTGGAAATTCCTTAAAAAACTGGAAATAGAACTGCCTTATGATCCAGCAATCCCACTGCTGGGCATACACACTGAGGAAACCAGAAGGGAAAGAGACACGTGTACCCCAATGTTCATCGCAGCACTGTTTATAATAGCCAGGACATGGAAGCAACCTAGATGTCCATCAGCAGATGAATGGATAAGAAAGCAGTGGTACACATACACAATGGAGTATTACTCAGCCATTAAAAAGAATACATTTGAATCAGTTCTAATGAGGTGGATGAAACTGGAGCCTATTATACAGAGTGAAGTAAGCCAGAAGGAAAAACATCAGTACAGTATACTAACGCATATATATGGAATTTAGAAAGATGGTAACAATAACCCTGTGTATGAGACAGCAAAAGAGACACTGATGTATAGAACAGTCTTACGGACTCTGTGGGAGAGGGAGAGGGTGGGGAGATTTGGGAGAATGGCATTGAAACATGTAAAATATCATGTAAGAAACGAGATGCCAGTCCAGGTTCGATGCACAATACTGGATGCTTGGGGCTAGTGCACTGGGACGACCCAGAGGGATGGTATGGGGAGGGGGGAGGGAGGAGGGAGGAGGGTCTAGGATGGGGAACACATGTATACCTGTGGCGGATTCATTTTGATATTTGGCAAAACTAATACAATTATACAAAGTTTAAAAATAAAATAAAATTTAAAAAAAGCAAAAACAAAAAAAAAATAAATAAAATGCTTCTCCCAGCACCCCAGACTTAACAAGGACCCCTTCCTGGCTCAAGAAGCGCAAAAATAAATAAATAAATAAATAAAATATCTGTACATTGGGAAAGCTTGCAAGAATGATCCCAACTTACGTTTATCCAGTTGGAAAACTGAGGTTAGCACTAGTGAAGTTTTTGCAAACTGCAAAGTGTAGCTTTGATCAGCATTTTGGGGGCTATTGGTGACTATCAAAATTCCCAGGCCTAGGCTTCCCCTTTCAGCATCTTGGCTTCTGCCTGAGAAACTTTGGCTGTCTGCCCGGACATCAAGCATCCAGCCTTTGACAAGGCACAAAAAGCTGTTTTTGCCTAAGTGCTCTGCAGTGGTGAAAAATCAAGAGAGAGATCATGGAGAAGTTACTCGATAGACAACAAAATTTACATAACTGAAACTGATTAGAAGAACTTTTTTGTTGTGAGAACTAAAGAAAATGCTGTGTCAGGACCGAGTAATAGAAAAACTAATACTAGTCTCAGCAAGTGACTGAGAGCAGCCTTCATCTGTCAACCGTCTGTCTTCCTTTCTGGACACAGATGATTTAGCAAGCATAGAACGGTTCCTTCCTAGGACATGAAGGTGTTTGGAGACTTAAAAACTTTAAAATTATTTGGGTATCTAGGAGAAAAAATACAAAAACCTGCAAAAGACAAAAGCAACAAACACATGTTTATACTTACCACAAGCTCTATTGAAGTTGCTTCACTCCAAGTGACTGAATGAAAAAAAAAAAAAAGCTGTATTGAGAGATGAAAGTGTATTTGGGAAGAGTGAGAGAATGCTTTTAAACACCTGGAGTCATCTAGACCCGAGTTCCAGTCTTTTTAACTCTATGACCATGGCAATGTTTTTTAACTTCACTGAACCTATTTCCCTTTGACTAAAATGGGGTAAGGACTAAATGAGGCAGCATACCTAGAGTACTTAGTACTATGCCTGGTGCTTAGAAAGTCTACAGTTTGTGTGTTGATATTATTGATGCCAAGAAATGGTTTATTATTTACAGGTTCAAGAGCTAATAATCAGTCAAACTGTTACTGTTATGGATGACTTAAACTATTTTTTTTTAATTGAAAGAATTTACTGTTAAAATTATTTATTTTTAAAAATAAAAAATTGAAAACTGAAGTGTTTAATTTTTCTATCTTAAAAGTCTAAACAACTGAATTTAAATTAGGTCAAGTTAAAGGACTATCATTAGACTATCATTTTTTGAATTTTTCATAATGTCAAAATTAACTAGAATTCCTTTTCTTTTTTAGTTTGCACATTTAAAATTCTGGCATTCCTTTTTGGTTCATCTAGGCGCTTCATGTTGACAAATGATGAGCTACTATAAAGCAGAAGTTAGTTACATAGGATAACTTAAAACTTATTTAGGGGAAATTTAGTAAATGTTTATTTTAATAAACCATGTTTTGTTTGTTTTTAAAGAAGGATGCTTCATTCTTTGCTAGTTTCAGAACAAACAGCTTTATAGTGGAAAGCAATTCCTCTTTTTACACCTCAGGTTAAATATTTGTCTATTTTTCAGTCAAACTGAAAACATAACAAAACAATGACCCAGCTTGTTTCTAACTACACAGAAATGAATACACCGTTAACAATGTTTCCTCTTCATTGAACATTGGCTGTGCACCTACTGTATCCTCTAGACATTGTGGAGAATACAGCTATGACCCAGATATCCCAGCTGCCTTAAGAACATGAAGATTGAAACATACTATCATTAGTTATGGGCATAGCTCCTGTTCTTCCAAAAACAAAACAAACCAAAAGACACAAGTAAGAATTTGTTAGAAATAAGAACACAAACCACTGAATCACCAGAAAATTATTAAAGTGCTTTGAACTCAACCTTTATACCCTCTACCACTTGAGTTATATTTTATCAAACTACTGTTAATTCATGTATTTTGGTACCTCAGTGACTGTAATCCAAATATGGTATTTTTGTATTGATAGTTCCATGTGTTCTAGTACATTATCACAGCACTGGAAAACACATGGAAGAGAGTCAATAACTGGTATTAAGTTTTTTGGTTTGGGAGATGTTTTGCTGTTGTTTTGTTTTTTAGTATTTACTACACACTGGGCAATGTTGCGGAGAAGGCAATGGCACCCCACTCCAGTACTCTTGCCTGGAAAATCCCACGGACAGAGGAGCCTGGTAGGCTGCAGTCCATGGGGTCGCTAAGAGTTGGACACGACTGAGTGACTTCACTTTCACTTTTCACTTTCATGCATTGGAAAAGGAAATGGCAACCCACTCCATTGTTCTTGCCTGGAGAATCCCAGGGACGGGGGAGCCTGGTGGGCTGCCATCTATGGGGTTGCACAGAATCAGACACGACTGAAGCGACTTAGCAGCAGTAACAGCAGCAGGGCAATGTTGTGAGTGTTTTATGTGTGTTAATTCATTTAATCTTCCTAAAAACCCTGTGAAGAAAGTACTGTTATCTTCTCTTTACAGATGAAGAGATTGAGGAACAGCAAGTTTAGGTAATTTAGCCAAAGTCATGCTGCTAGAATGTAAAAAGTTTGCCTTCAGAGCCTGTGCTCTTAAACTCTGCAATATGTTACACCCAAATGAGTGACTGAGTCATGTTAATTGTGGTTTCAAAGTTTAATGCTGTTGGAGCAGTACACTATAGTGATACCTGCTGGGTTGAACAATTTCAGAAGCAGCCTGAGGTTTGTTAGCCCACGTGTTTTTGTTTCTCCAGGCAATGGGGGCTAATCTGACTAGCACTACTATAGATATTCTAGTATGGGTCTTTCACTGAATCTTTAAACACATATCTGTTCAGCATATACCCAATCGTACAATTGCTGAATCATTGATATATACCTAAGAGTAGAATTTCTGGGGCAGAGTGTAGAAATTACTGGAAAGTGTACCAATTTGCATTCCTAAACATCAATGTATGGGAATTCCAGTTGCTCCACATTCTCAGCAACATTTGATATTTTCTGTTTCTTTTAAACATTCTTAAAAGAAATGGATTCGTAGAGGTATTACTTTATGGTTTTAATTCACATTGCTTTGCTGACTGATAGAGTTGACCTCCTTTTCATATGTCTGTTGGCCACCTGGCAGTAAACTTCTATGAAGTGTCTTTTCCAGTGTTTTTGTCTACTTTTCTGTTAGGTTGTCTATCTTACTGATATTGTAGGAATTCTTAACACATTCTAGATATGTCAGACATATGAATTAAATATATCTTCTTCCATTCTGTGGGTTTTCTATTCCCTCTCTTAGTGGGTCCTTTGGATGAACAAACATTCTTAATTTTACATAGTGCAAATCATCAATTTTTTTGCTTTATGCCTAGTACTATTTTTTAGATCATAAAAATTCAATTCAGTTCAGTTCAGTTCAGTCGCTCAGTCATGTCCGACTCTTTGCAACCCCATGAATTGCAGCATGCCAGGCCTCCTGGTCCATCACCATATTCCGGAGTTCACTCAAACTCATGTCCATCGAGTCAGTGATGCCATCCAGCCATCTCATCCTCTGTCGTCCCCTTCTCCTCCTGCCCCCAATCCCTCCCAGCATCAGAGTCTTTTCCAATGAATCAACTCTTCACATGAGGTGGCCAAAGAACTGGAGTTTAAGCTTTAGCATCATTCCTTCCAAAGAACACCCAGGACTGATCTCCTTTAGAATGGACTGGTTGGATCTCCTTGCAGTCCAAGGGAGTCTCAAGAGTCTTCTCCAACACCACAGTTCAAAAGCATCAATTCTTCGGCACTCAGCTTTCTTCACAGTCCAATTTTCACATCCATACATGACCACTGGAAAATCCACAGCCTTGACTAGACGGACCTTTGTTGGCAAAGTAATGTCTCTGCTTTTGAATATGCTATCTAGGTTGGTCATAACTTTCCTTCCAAGGAGTAAGCGTCTTTTCATTTCATGGCTGCAGTCACCATCTGCAGTGATTTTGGAGCCCAAAAAGATAAAGTCTGACCCTGTTTCCACTGTTTCCCCATCTATTTCCCATGAATTGATGGGACCAGATGCCATGATCTTAGTTTTCTGAATGTTGAGCTTTAAGCCAACTTTTTCACTCTCCTCTTTCACTTTCATCAAGAGGCTTTTGAGTTCCTCTTCACTTTCTGCCATAAGGGTGGTGTCATCTGCATATCTGAGGTTATTGATATTTTTCCCGGCAATCTTGATTCCAGCTTGTGCTTCTTCCAGCCCAGCGTTTCTCATGATGTACTCTGCATATAAGTTAAATAAGCAGGGTGACAATACAGCCTTGACATACTCCTTTTCCTATTTGGAACCAGTCTATTGTTCCATGTCCAGTTCAGTTACCAATACTTAATTCAGACCAATTCAGTCAGACTTTCTAGAGGTGAGATAAAAGTATCGATAATATTTTTATGCTTCTAAGGTGATTCCAATATGAACCCAGGTTTGAGAATTATGGATGCAGAATCATCTGCTAAGTTGTTAGCTATGAATGTCTTTGTGGGATAGCATTATTACATAGTTTCTCGCTTCCCAGGTGATGCTGGTGGTAAAGAACCCACTTAACAATGCAGGAAATTTAAGCGATGAGGGTTTGATCCGTGGGTCGGAAAGATTCCCTGGAAGAAAGCACAGCAACCCACTCCAGTATTCTTGCCTGAAGAATCTCAGGGACAGAGGAGCCTAGCAGGCTACAGCCCATAGGGTTGCAAAGAGTCGGACATGACTGAAGTGACTCAGTATGCATGCGTTCTTTATATGTGTTTTCAGTTTTAATTGATGCATCGTTTAAATGGTGATAATGGTACGGGGTGTGCTTGTATGTGTGATGAGAAGTCTAACACCATTTTTTTTTTAAATGTCTGACTGTTGACAGGTTTAAGCTGCGTCTCTCCCTTTTCCTCTGGTGTCCCGTATTTGGCCAAGCTGATAAGGAGGCCTGGCTGCCCTCCTTTGGCACAGGGGATGATCCAAACCACGCAAACCTCATCTTGCATATGAACCCCCCACTCCAGCTCTATCCTGTAAAGATTACTGAAAAAACAACAACTCATCTCCCTTCTTTGCTTTTTCAAGCCGTTTCAGACCTGCACGAGAGACTGACTGTCCTGTACTCCCTAGAGGCCTCAATTATGTAAGAAACTTTTTCATACCATTTTCATGTCTCAATGTGAACCAAATTTTGGTTAGGGGTACATTTGACTTTTCAAGGAACTATAACAGCATGGAAAACAGCCACTTTTGAAAAGTGTCCTTGTAACTCCTTGTAAGATCGCGTGCCTTCCTGTGTCACTAAATACTTTTTTTACTGCCTAGGGCTAGGGCTTTTATTGTCCTCAGATGCTAAAAACTTCTGTTTTGTCCTTTGGGAGTTAACCACAGGTTTATATCTCTATTACCCTACCAGACAATTTCCAGGAGATTTTGCTATTCATTCCTATCTTCAAACTGAATTTTTGAGGCTTGCAGTGGAGTAGGGTATAGACTCTTCCTATTCTGGCATGGCTAACATCTTTGCTCTATTCTTCTGATATAACATATCGGCACTATGCTTTGATTCAAATTCCTCTTAAGTTTTGATGCCATGACAAGAAATGGACTGATATTTCAACATCTCGGTTTTAGAGCCTCAGGGTTGATTGTATTTTTTATATCATTTTCTAAAACAGCCAAATTTCTTTTCGTTCTAAGCAGTCTTTAGCTGTGTCTCTTTTCTCATCTTGCCATGCTCCTGGAATGTTATTGAATTAGAGAATCTTTTTATATTTATTATCCATTTGTTAGCATTCTTTATAATCTTTTGTGTCTATGTGTGTTTTAATAGTGAATGATAAGCTAAAGTCTGTATTCTTTATTCTTTTCTCTATTTTTCTACTTCTCTATCACATTTGTTACATTTTATTTATTTATGCCTGTGCTGAGTCATGGCTGCTTTGCATGGGCTTTCCCTAGTTGCAGCCAGCAGCTAGGTGGGGTTGGAGTGGGGGAGAACTTCTCTTCGTAGCTGTGCCTGGGCTTCTTCTCGCAGTGGTTTCCCTTGTGGTGCGTGGGCTATAGGCACGCACGCTTTAGTAACTACAGCACGCAGGCTCAGTAGTCGCAGCATGTGGACTCTAGGGTACATGGGCTTCAGTAGTTGTGGCTCATGGGCTCAGGAGTTGTGGCTCACTGCCCTAGAATGTGCGGGCTTCAGTAGTTGTGGCACACGGGCTTAGTTGCTCCACTGCATGTGAAATCTTCCTGGACCAGGGAAGGAACCTGTCTCCTGCATTGGCAGGCAGATTCTTCATTCATTGCGCCACCAAGGAAGTCCCTCTGTGTCCCATTTAAGCAAACTTTGCTTACTCCCAGGTCATGAAACTCCCTCCATGTTTTCTTCCAAAATATCTTTGTTTTGTCTTTCACATTAGATCTGCAATCCTTCTGGAATTAATTTTTTTTGCATATCATGCAAGATAGGGATCAAAGTACATTTTTTATATGAATATCTAATTGTCCCTACATTATTTATTGAAAAGACCATACTTTCCCTCCCTATACTGCAGTCTTAGCTTTATCATAATCCAGGTAACTGTATCTATATCTCTATCTCACTAGAATCTCTATCTCTCTCTCCCTGTCTCTGAATTATTTTCTATTATATTGATCCCCTCATTTGTTTTTATATCTAGATGATTTTATTAAAGCTATATTAATGAGTTTTAATTTTTCCTCTTGTGGCTAGGATAGTACTTGAATTTGTGATTTTTCACCTGCAGTGTAAAGTCTCACCTGAGACTTCCATCCTAGGGATCAGTTCAGTTCAGTTCAGTCGCTCAGTCGTGTCCGACTCTTTGCAACCCCATGAATCACAGCACACCAGGCCTCCCTGTCCATCACCAACTCCCGGAGTTCACTCAGACTCACGTCCATCGAGCCAGTGGTGCCATCCAGCCATCTCATCCTCTGTCGTCCCCTTCTCCTCCTGCCCCCAATCCCTCCCAGCATCAGAGTCTTTTCCAATGAGTCAACTCTTCGCATGAGGTGGCCAAAGTACTGGAGTTTCAGCTTTAGCATCAGTCCTTCCAAAGAAATCCCAGCGCTGATGTCCTTCAGAATGGACTGGTTAGATCTCCTTGTAGACCAAGGGACTCTCAAGAGTCTTCTCCAACACCACAGTTCAAAAGCATCAATTCTTTGGCGCTCAGCCTTCTTCACAGTCCAACTCTCACATCCATACATGACCACAGGAAAAACCATAGGGATAATGCTGTGCAAAAGACATTTTTTTTTTCCGCACTGTTCATCTGTCCCACATTCGCCCTAGGTCTGTATTCACTCTATTATCTTTCTCTCTGAATGTGTTTGTCTCTCCATAAGTATAAAATCATACTCTCATCATTTATTTTACTTATTGAATGTCTTCTCTTCCTTGTGCATTATTTCAAAAGTAGACAAATAAGGGATTTAAATGTATTTTTAAAATAAAACATATCAAATTACACTTATCTATATAGGCTTCAATAAAGTGTTTTCTACTATAAAAGTGTTTTCTACTATAAATTCAATGTTTTTTTTGTTCTAGAAGAATATTTTCCACTCACCCTAAAACAACAAGTTTATCTGAATTCTACAAAGAAATGATTTTGTTCTAATCTAACAACAATTACAAAATATGTCCTTTCTATTATAAGTTTAAAATCTTTAATAAAAAATGAATATTGTGATAACTGTGGCTTCCTAGAATGTTTGCTCACAGCTACAATATTGTAGGATCAAATAAATTTTATCTCATATTCCTTGATTTAGAGTAGATTCATGTTAGTAATATGTGAAGTAGATCCCCTGTTGATATCTGTTGACCTCACTGGCTCACTTTCAGGGTGAAGACTTGACTAAAACAGAGATTGTGGGCCATGTCCAGCAATTCCTCACTTCTGCTTATGGTTTATCAAGTTTCCAGAAGTAAACCTCAGGACCATCAGTGTACTCCTCCCTCTTCCTCGTGTCTCAGCTTCAATATTGACCTAATTCCCTTGCACAGAATCTCTTGTTCCAGTTACTTCTTTTGTGAATTCACTGTTACGGTCTTCTCTTAGCCTTTATGTCAGGATGTTCATATTGGCTTAAATAAAAAGGAAGTTTATTATACCATGTAACAAGAAATACACAGAGAGAATGACACTGTCTCTGTTTCTCTGCAATTTTCTTGGCCCCACCAAACTGGTGACCTGACTCTGTACCCAAGCTTGAGGCAGTTCTAGGTTCCACACCCAACCAATCATATCTCATGTCTCATTGGCCTTCCAGCCCACATATCTACTCTCAAACCAGTTGTTGGCAAGGATTTACCCAGTAACCAGGGATGAAATCATCTTCTTCTGGGTCACATGAGGTAAGATACCTGAATAAAATCAGGGTCTTGTACCATGGAAGATAGCATTTGAATGCTGATAGATATAACCAACAGTATCTGCCTCGCTTTAAATAATTGCAGCCGCCTCCTAACTGTGCTCCCTGCCTTTTGTTTTTAGCCCCCATTCTCTCAACATTTATAATGCTGAGAAGCCAGTGCAGTCCTCTTTAAACACAATTCTGTCACCATAGGCAGACGCTCTTGGTCGGTGGCCTAAGTGTCTCCCTTCTAACTGAAGGATAAAGTCCAAACACCTGGCCTCTCCATTCAAGATCCCCATAATCAGCCTCTACCCTATGCCTGTTTTTGTCTTCTTTTTTTTCCCCCCCAAAATTTTACTGAAGTATAGTTGATTTACAATGCTGTGTTACTTTTTGCTATACAGCAAAGTGATTCTGTTGTATAAACATATACATATGTATTTTTTCCCATTACGGTATTTATCACAGGATGTTGAATATATTTCCCAGTGTTATACAATAGGACCTTATAATTTATCCGTCCTATATATAATGCTTTGCATCTGTTAATCCCAAACTCCCAATATGTCTCTCTCCTACCTGCTTCCCTTTGGTCACCACCAGCCTAATTTTTGTGTCTGTGAGTCTGTTTCTGTTTTGTAAATATGTTCATTTGGGTTGTATTTTAGATTCCATGGATGAGTGATATGGTATTTGCCTTTCTCTGACTTACTCCACTTAGTATGATAATGTCTAGGTCCATCCATGTTGCTGCAAATGGCAATATTTCATTCTTTTTGTGGCTGAGTAATAGTCCACTGTATGTATGTATGTATGTACACACACACGAACACACACACACACACCACATTTTCCTAATCCATTCATCTGTCAATGAATGTTTAGGTTGTCTCCGTGTCTTGGCCATAAATAGTGCTGCTATGAACATTGGGGTGCATGTATCTTTTTGAATTATAGTTTTGTCCAGATATATGCCCAGGAGTGGGATTGCTGGATCATATGGCAACAATATCTTTAGTTTTTTGAGAAACCTCTGTACTATTCTCCATAGTGGCTGTCCCAATTTACATCCCTAAAGCATCACTATGAACAAAGCTAGTGGAGGTGATGGAATTCCAGTTGAGCTATTTCAAATCCTGAAAGATGATGCTGTGAAAGTGCTGCTGCACTCAATATGCCAGCAAATTTGGAAAACTCAGCAGTGGCCACAGGACTGGAAAAGGTCAGTTTTCATTCCAATCCCAAAGAAAGGCAATGCCAAAGAATGCTCAAACTACCACACAATTGCACTCATCTCACACACTAGTAAAGTAATGCTCAAAATTCTCCAAGCCAGCCTTCAGCAATACGTGAACCGTGAACTTCCAGATGTTCAAGCTGGTTTAGAAAAGACAGAGGAACCAGAGATCAAATTGCCAACATCCGCTGGATCATGGAAAAAGCAAGAGAGTTCCAGAAAAACATCTATTTCTGCTTTATTGACTACGCCAAAGCCTTTGACTGTGTGGATCACAATAAACTGTGGAAAAATTCTGAGTGAGATGGGAATACGAGACCACCTGACGTGCCTCTTGAGAAACCTATATGCAGGTCAGGAAGCAACAGTTAGAACTGGACATGGAGCAACAGACTGGTTCCAAATAGGAAAAGGAGTATGTCAAGGCTGTATCTTGTCACCCTGCTTATTTAACTTATATGCAGAGTACATCATGAGAAATGCTGGGCTGGAAGAAGCACAAGCTGGAATCAAGATTGCTGGGAGAAATATCAATAACCTCAGATATGCAGATGACACCACCTTTATGGCAGAAAGTGAAGAAGAACTCAAAAGCCTCTTGATGAAAGTGAAAGAGGAGAGTGAAAAAGTTGGCTTAAAGCTCAACATTCAGAAAATGAAGATCATGGCATCTGGTCCCATCACTTCATGGGAAATAGATGGGGAAACAGTGGAAACAGGGTCAGACTTTATTTTTGGGGGCTCCAAAATCACTGCAGATGGTGATTGCAGCCATGAAATTAAAAGATGCTTACTCCTTGGAAGGAAAGTTATGACCAACCTAGATAGCATATTCAAAAGTAGAGACATTACTTTGCCAACAAAGGTCCATCTAGTCAAGGCTATGGTTTTTCCTGTGGTCATGTATGGATGTGAGAGTTGGACTGTGAAGAAAGCTGAGTGCCAAAGAGTTGATGCTTTTGAACTTTGGTGTTGGAGAAGACTCTTGAGAGTCCCTTGGACTGCAAGGAGATCCAACCAGTCCAGTCTGGAGGAGATCAGCCCTGGGATTTCTTTGGAAGGACTGATGCTAAAGCTGAAACTCCAGTTCTTTGGCCACCTCATGCGAAGAGTTGATTCATTGGAAAAGACTCTGATGCTGGGAGGGATTGGGGGCAGGAGGAGAAGGGGACGACAGAGGATGAGATGGCTGGATGGCATCACCGACTCGATGACTGAGCGACTGAACTGAACTGAACCAACAGTATAAGAGGGTTCCCTTTTCTCTACACACTCTCCAACATTATTATTTGTAGACTTTTTAATGATAGCCATTCTGACTGGTTTGAGGTGGTGCCTCATTGTCTTTTTCAATGAGTCAACTCTTCGCATGAGACGGCCAAAGTACTGGAGTTTCAGCTTTAGCATCATTCCTTCCAAAGAAATCCCAGTCCCTTGTAAACAGCCTTAAATCCTTCCTGAATATCCCAAATACTCCTCAAATCCTATGATATAGATCTCTCTCTGATCCAAAATTATTTCATTATATGTCTCAAGAAGAAGAAATACTGCTTCTTATTGTTTCTCAAGAGGGTTGGCATTTCTGGGTAGATTGATTTAGTCCCAGCTGTGAAGATAGTTGGGACTTTTAGAGAAAGGGGATCCAAAAAACCTAAACTGCTACTAAGCACAATTTATGAAGGTTGGTCATAAACCTTGGAATAAAGCTTTTCTGATATTTTTCTAGGCTTTTGTGAAAGGACAACACTTGGAAATTCTGCGGACAGCCGGGGAACCTCAAGTTTGATAGCTATGAAGAGCGGAGTTACAACTGGGGAAATAGTGGTGAAGGTAGAAAAGGTGAAGTAAGACAGGAGACTAGTTCCTCAAAGTCAGGAGGGTTATGAGAATGCTCTGGTCTGAACTTTAAGAGGTTACTGGAAATGGATAGCTGCATACACATGCACGTGCCCTCACACATGCATATCTGTTGAAAAGACGTAACAGGTGAGCCTGTGGCAAGTTAAACTAGCATGATTATACTTAAAATCACCTACTAGGGGAGAGAGGCGTTGACTGCCCAGTGTGGCTGTCAGCAGGGAGTGAAAATCTGGGCTGCTATACCCATAATGGAAGTATAGTACCCCCGCTCTTAGACCATACCTCTCAGCCAACTCACTCTCCTTCCTTTCCATCCACTGCTCAATGGCTTGCTGACTCTGTCTGCTCTTTGGTCACTTCTCCCAGCATCTCTGTCTCTTCATTCTCAGTATCATATCATGGCTCTGGCCTCTGACTGGGTGTCTAAGCATCTTAGGTACCTCATTTGACCCAACTCTTGTCCTGTTTTCTTGAGCAGTGAAGTCATAATTTCATGACCTTGTAAATACAGTACATGGAGTAAAACATTTCCTAAACCTGATGTCTTAATAACATTTTTAGAAAATGAACAATTCATGGAGACAAATGTGTATGTATGGAATATATATATGTATAGATGGAAATGGATACAAAGGTGTATAAATATATACATCTGTAAATTTGTGTGCCTGAATGAGAAATGAATAGTGTGTATGTCTGTTAGGTACAAAGCAGCTGTAGCCTATGAGGAAGGGACAAAAGGAACAAGGAAGGAAAAGTAAAGAAACTATAAAGTTGACAAAGAGAAAAAGCAAAGATGTCCACTTATCTCTGGCTTTTAATGCAAAACATGTAGCTGTCAGATAATATCACACATCCTCCAGTTAGAATCCCCAGGGTTCTGCCCTTAAAGATGGTGTTTTGTTTCCCAATCCCCGACCTGGAGGGCCTCCATTCAATCTTCTTTTATTTATTTACTTTTGATCAATCTTAAGAGGTTTCACTTTGACCAACAGGCTCAAGAACTCCCATTAGCTTCTCTAAGGTTACCCCTGGTATGTATGTACATATGTATGTATGTGTATGTATATATTTCTGATTATTTCTAGAGTGTCTGGTTGAAGATGGAATCATAGACACCTATTCTTACCACAGTAAATAAAAATGAGAGTAAATAAAGGAACTCCAGAATTAGACATGAGGGTTAAACCTCAATTCTCCCATTTACCTCCTATGTGAACTTCAGCAAATTATCTGCCTTCTCTGGGCCTCAGTTTCCCTATATAATGGGATCCACGAGAGTACCTACCCCCTAGGTTTGCTGTGAGAGTTAAATGGGTTAATATACATAAAGTTATTGGAACTGTCCTGGCAATGTTTAGGCCTCTATGAATGTTAGCCTGTTACTGCATTCCACTTCGGTAAGAATTACTAAAAGTAGTAGCAGACTGCACATTCCCCTAACTCCTTCTGATCAGTCCTCACCCACACCAAGCCTGTGAGTCAGAATGTCCACCAAGGATACTGTCTGAGTGGTCAGGGAGGCTGGAATGAAATGTGTGCAATGGCAGACCTCTGGTTACAGTGGTGGGCCAAGCATTTTTCTCACCTCCCTCCACTTGTGAAAGTCTGATCCAGCCAAATCCCTTGATGCATTTCAGTCTGTATTCATTTCCTTTCCATCTTCTCTTCATCTTTCATTACTCCCTGGTCAGTAGAAGGGGCTGAGTCTCAAGGCTACCACTCCCATTCCACATTCCAGCTTCATTTGCTAAGGAAAATGCTCAGGATCACTGGGCAAGTAATGAGGAGAATTTGGGGCTGAGAAGAATCTTTCCCAAGCCTGATGGGTACAAAATACCCTTAGACATTATACCGTTAGAAGGTTCCTTAAAAGTTAAGTGACATTTTTCAGCTAGTTAAACTTCCCTAATGGGTTTCCTAGAAAAGCCAGATATTCAGAGAAATTATAGGGTAGTGTTGCTCTAACGAAGAGGTCAGTAAATTCTCCACAGAGTTCCTTCACAAGTTTGAAAAATTACCTGCTCACACAGGAACATGTTGGGAACCTGACAGCAGGGACTGCCTCCCCATTTTTACCCTCCCACAAACTGACCACTGGCCTAGTTGTCCTCCCACAACTAGTCGCTGCAGAAGCCACATTCACGAAAACTTCTGTCAAGCCAGCTGACCGGCCAGTCTGTTTCCTTGCAATATGAGTTACTTTACTGGGACATGTGTCTTTAGGTTAATACCCTTTTGATCCAGAGATTCCACTTGCAGCAAGTTGTCCCAAGAAATAATTAGAGAAGTGCCCTTGGTTAACTGTGTGGGTTCAGTCAGTGGTGCCAACTGTTTTGTAATATCAGCATTGGAAATAACCTAACTGACCAGAACTAGAGGATGGCATAAATTAATTGTGTCACAGTCATACAATGAAATACTTAATCAGTCTTTACAAATAAGTTTGGGATCTATAATTATTGACATGGAAAGACACCCACAATATCTTTGATGAGTAACAATAGCCATTCACTGAATAGTATCCTCAGATAATGCTACTTATTAAAGTTGTATTCATATAGATGTGTCCAGAGAGCTATAGAGAATTATGTTCACCAAAACATAAAAGCTGTTATCTCTGGAATTAGGTAATGGGTAATCTTTACTTTTTTTCATTAAAAATATTTTACAATGATACAGTATATCATTTTACAATCTAAAAAAAAAGCTACATTTTAGTTCTGAGGGGGGAAAATGAGCTAGGTTTTAGGTTTTCAGAGTGAGATCTTGGGTTGGCCACACCAATCAGGGAATAACATAATAATAATAATTAACATTTATTGAGCACTTACTGTGCACCAGAGACCCTGTTCTAAGCACTTTCCATGTCTCAAATCACTTAATCTATATGACAATGTAATGAGGCAAGCCTTTTATTATCAGTATTTAATAAATACTAAAACAGAATCCAAGAGAGAAAGTCATTTGTTTAAGGTCTCAGGGCCAGGACATAGTGAAACAAAGATTTGGACAGAGATCTCTGGTCATGAGCCCTGTGCTCCTCAGAGTAGGGTTCATCTGCTCCTCCTCGGCAAGGAGGAGTTGGGGTGCCGGGTCTGAGGAGCGGTCCGGTGACAGGAGCATGACTCTGTCCTCTTTCCCTGCTGTTCCCCAAGGCTCCTCAGCCTCCCACTGTCCATTGTTTGCTTAACCCGTCTAAGCTTCAGCTTCCTTTTTTGTAAAACAAGGAAGCCTTCTTAAGCCATCCAACCTAGAATTAATTAGTTCCTTCTCTATACTGTGCACCGACCTGGTAGCTCCTTCTGTTGTGGCACTTATATTGCTCCCGTACTGTCACCACCAACATCCCATCTCAGGCTGAGAGGCAGGCCCCAGCGTTCCCCAGTGGACAAGTTGTCACAGAGGCTGGAAAACAGCTGCACACTCTCTGTGCCTACATTTACCACCCTCTATGAGAATCCTGTTCATTTGTCTTTCTCCCCATTGGACATGAACCCTTTGAGGCAGAAACAATGTCTTAGATACTTCTGCATCCTTCATGCCTGGAACGTAACATTGTTCAATTATTGAACATTCTTTGTGGACTGAATATCTGAAAATCAAAGCCATGTGGCCTCAAGATTCCAGAGTAATAGGGAAAGCAGTACTTGCATATTAATTTATTTTTTGTTTTCTGCTTTCTACCCCATCTGACACCAAGTTCAGAGTAAGAATGGTCATTAAATAAAGTCACTATTTTAAAATATTTATTTTTAATTGGTTGATGACTGCTTTACAATATTGGTTTGATTTCTGCCATACATCAACGTGAACTAGCCATAGGTGTACATATGTCCCCTCCCTCGTGAACCTCCCTCCCACCTCCCACCCTTTCCCACCCCTCTAGGTTGTTACAGAGCCCAGTTTGAGTTCCCTGAGTCATAGAGCAAATTTCCATTGGCTATCTGTTTCACGTATGGTAGTGTATATGCTTCCATGCTACTCTCTCCATTCATCTCACCCTCTCCTTCCCCTCCCTTGTCTTGTCCATAAGCCTGTTCTCTGTGTCTGCGTCCCCATTGCTGCCCTGCAAATAGGTTCATCAGTACCATCTTTCTAGATTTCATATATATGTGTTAATATACATTATTTGTTTTTCTCTTTCTGACTTACTTCACTCTGTATAATACGCTCTAGGTTCATCCACATCTTTAGAACTGATTCAAATGCATTCCTTTTTATGGTTGAGTAGTATTCAGGTATATATCCCACAGCTTCTTTATCCATTCGTCTGTTGATGGACATCTACATTGCTTCCATAGAGAAGTCACTAATTTTTAACATGCCATTTAAGCAAAAGGGACCAGAAGACTCTATTTTACATTGATCATCTAACGTAAGATTCTAGTCATCCCATGTAAATTATAAAATATCATGAACAGAACTCCTTCTCTTGTTTCAGGCATTCTACCTTCAGTGCTCAGTTAACTCACACAGCTGGTGAGGAGTGGAACCTGATCCAGCTTTTCAGTCCCTGTGTCACTGCTCTCCACTTTCTACATAGCACCACCCTTCTAACCAGTTACTGTGGTTTCTAAAAGCAACCCTGCCACTAACTCTGGCATCTTAGGAGAGATCAACTCATATCTGAGTACTTACGTTTTTCTCCCCACTGGTAAACTAAGGCTCATGATATCACCTCTTTTTAGCCAAAAAAAAAAAAAAATCGAAGAGGCATGGACAGATATATTTAAACAGCCACTGTTAATCTCTGGGTGCTCGCCTACTTTTTCTCCCTTTCACTTACTTTTCTTCACAAGGACTGCTGTGAACATCATCACCTAGGAATTCCCTTATGCTGAGTCACCAATTAGGGCAGACTGGTTAATTCAGAACCACCTGAAAGAAGTTTTGAAAAATACATATTTTTGGATCGCACCTCTGGAGATTTTGAATCAAGAGATCTGGAGTAATGCCCCGGCATCTGTATGTTTTTTGAAGTTCCCCAGGGGATTCTGCTGTGCAGCCAGATCTGGGAATCACTGATCTGACCCCAAAACATGAGTCAGCTGTCTCGTCCTGCCCTTGACTGCGTTTGAAGCAATGAATCATCATTTCACTTTTTTTCTTCCCCAAACTGAATTGAAACCAAAGAGCCAAACCTCAGATTTCCTTTACCTGACTGTAAGTTCAAATGTCCCCTTCACTTGGTCCAAGCACTGCATCTGCTTTCCCAGGTGAGGCTTCAGGAGATAGACTCCCTCCACTGTTTAGTCCTGGGAAGATATTGTAGTCTTGATCAGCCCTGGTTAGGAAGTCCCTGGGTGAAATGGCTGTGTGATATTTGATTTATAATAAGACATATCTATTTGGTCTTTTGTCTCCATTTCTGGCACAGAGTTCCTAAAAAGTTTGGAACTCTGGGGATCCTTCAGACCGGGTTCATCTTAGAGCAAGCCTAGATGTGTAGGTTCAACATTCTTGCCTCCCTCCAACCTCCCAGCAATGAGCCAGGACAAGGGAAAGGGAGACTTTAGAACACATGTAGATTATTTGGTTTTGTAGGTTTACCTTGTTCTTCTCCTCCCAACCACCCTAAAAATGAGGTCAGGCATAGTTAGCTTGCAGCAATAGGTAAATCTCAGGCATTTTTGCTCTTTTGTATTATTAGAACTGTCTGATGTAATAGAGACCCACTTGAGCAAAAATCATAATTCCACACAGGTATCTGGTCAAATCAGAAGCTGGGACCACAACCCAGACTGTAGAAAGGTCTGGAACAAGTAACAAAATTCTGGTCAGGGGCCCTCTGTTTCTCATCTACTAACTAAAGAGTTTCTCTCTGAAGAGTTTATCTGGGCTACATGTTCGAAGATGCTAGTAAACGGTTTTTTAGAAAGTGTTGCCAATAGAATCCCATCAAACCTCCTAGCCTGTTGGGTAGAGCATGACCCTTTGTCTCATTTATTTTCATTTCTCTTGGGTATGTATACCTATGAGTAGAATGCTGAGTCATACCGTAAATCTATCTTTAATTTTGAGGGGAACTGCTAGAATCCAGTCCCACTTGAAATTCCAATCATATATCCTTTTCACATATCCCCCCTTCTCCCAGAACAGGCTAAAGTATGGCTCTGTTATCTTGGAGTCAGGGAGGGAAATACTTCCAGGCTTCAGTCTGACCTGATAAGGGCCCAGAACTCCTGTGCCCCTGATTTCCCTCCCTCTGTGTCACCTGAAGCCGCAGTTACTCTGGGGGTGTTCAGAGGCCACTGAAGGCTCTGGGGCCTGGAATTAGGGGTGACCCCATTTTCTTCATCCTTGAAAACAACTCTACAGTTTTTCAGACCCTAGAGGTAAAGAACCCTCCTGCCAGTGCAGGAGATGTAAAAGACGTGAGTTCAATCCCTGAGTGCAGAAGATCCCCTGGCAAAAGAAGTGGCAACCCACTCCAGTATTCATGCCTGGAGAATCCCATGGACAGAGGAGCCGGGCAGGCTACAGTCCATGAGGTCACAGAGAGGCAGACACAACTGAACGACTCAGCACACACACAAGGTATGGGATACTCCAGTGAACCCCCACCCCCACTTCAGGAATTTCAGGCAAGAAGCAGGTATTAATGTCTACATAAAGGCACTCTCAAGCATCAAGGATGTATGTCTAGCACCCTCTTTTCTCCTAAGAACCAGAGAAGAAGAAGACAGTAAACATTCCCTCCAGGCCCTCCACAACCTCCTCGTTGTCTCTTGAATCCCTCTCATTTAGTTTTTCTTGCTAAAGGCCAGTGAAGCTGTTCAATTTCTCCCATAGTCCCCTCTTCTGCACCCTCATTTCCTGCCCCCACCCTTGCACTTGGGAGACTTCTCTAGGGAATTTGACCTTAATGAAACTTGACATTTGTGACTTCTGTAACTTTTTTTCTCTATGAGGAGCCATCTCCCCAGTTATTTCTTCCCCATTCGGTGACATGGGGATTGCTAGAGCAGGAAATGTACTTAATCAAACTATTAAACTTACAATAAACCTCCCATTTAGATGAGTTTCTTTCAGAAAGTGAAGGAAACCTGGGCCTTGTTCCTTCTAAATACAACCATCTCAGTTGCTCTGGCCAGAATATTCATCCACACTTTCCCTTCCCTCACTTTGAGCAACAGTTTTCCTTCACAGGTAGAGATCACATGGGATTCCAAGCTATGTGTGTGACTTCTAATAAGATGGCAAATGACCAACCTCCAGCCCCGGGGTTGACTGCAACTGAAGAAGTCTAGTTTTCAGTGTGGATTTCCACTCCCCCCCCCATCTGACTCCCTCTGCCTATGACTTTTTCCTCACCTCTGAATCCTCTATCCCCATTTTTTGAGAGAGGAGGTTAGCCATCATTCCTTTTTGTCACATTCCAGATAAACTCATATCAAGACATTGGCCCCTGACTTTAGAAAGGTTGCTAAGGCTGGTTCTAGCTAAATTGCTGGCTTCTTGCAGTTCTGAGATGCTCTTTCTGGGCTCTTTCTCTTTGTCCAAGTCCCCAAAACCCAGGAAACATTTCTTTCTCCCACTTAGACTTGTGTTCTTTTTTAATTTTTTCTTCCCAATAAGGCCTAGTAAAGTGGGAACTACTGGACTTATTTTTTGGACCTGAAGTAGCTAACATTGACTTAGCACCTGCTAGTGACAAGCACTGTTTTATTGTGTGTATTATGTGAGCTTTTTTTTTTCGTTTACTTCCAATTTTATTGAGACATAATTAACATACCACACTGTGTAAATTTAATGTGTGCAGCATTATGACTTGACATATATGCATCATGAAATGATGCCCACAACAAGTTAGTGAATATTTATCATCTCATATAAATACAAAATTTTAAAAATTGGAAAAGAAATTTTCTCTTTCTTAGGATTTACTCTCTTAACGACTTTCATATATAACATACAGCAGTGCTCGTTATGTGAATCCTTTCCCTAGTACTTATTTACCTTATAATACTGAAAGCTTGTATAGTTTGACCACCTTCATCCAATTCCCCCTCCATCTGCCCTTGCCTCTTTTCTCAAGAAATCTCATCTTTTCCTAAAAGTCTGTTTGCTTGCTTTTGAAGGATAATTTACCTATAACACTATGTTAGTTCCTGGTACACAACATAATGACTCAATTTTTTTTAACATTTTATTTCATGTGATTTCATATGGTACAAAAGTATTATATGTTTGAACCTTTCACTCAAATAGGAGGTTCTTTCAGTTCTCTTGGCCAACCTTCTTTCAGAGGCAAATACATTTTAAAAAAATAATATTATGTAGAACATATATAGAAAATTTTCTCTTATAAAAACAAAAGTATTTGGACATTTTAAATTTAGTACAGCGTAGCATCCCAGTTTCTGTTGATAGATTTAGTTAATTGTTATGAGGTTTATATATAAGAAAAACTCTGTAAATGGTAGATATATTTTAACCCTTGATTAAGGGTGACATGTCTGACTTAAATTTGTTCTTATTTTTTAAATTTTATTCTGTTTTTTTGGTTGCACTGGGTCTTTGTGGCCACACATGGGCTTTCTCTAGTCACAGCGAGTGGGGTCTATCCTTCATTGCAGTGCGTGGGCTTTTCATTACAGTGGTTTCTCTTGTTACACAGCACAGGCTGTGGGCACATGGGCTTCAGTAGTTGTGGCTTAGGGACTCTAGAGCACAGGCTCAGAAGTTGTGGCACATGGGCTTAGTAGTTCCGCAGCATGTAGAATCTTCTCAGACCAGGGATTGAACCGTGACCCCTGCATTGGCAGGCAGATTCTTATCTGCTGCACCACCAAGGAAGTCCTATGTTCTTGTATTTTTTAAGAAGAAACTCCATTTGTTTAAGAAGAAACTCCATTCAAATTTGGTTTTCCCTTTATAATTTTCTGCTCAGTATTTTGGACACTTTGATTTTCTTCTTTTTGTAAAGGCTTTGAGTTTCTCTCTCTTTTCTCCTCTCAAATTCTTGCTTCTTAGCAGAGACATTACTTTGCCAACAAAGGTCCATCTAGTCAAGGCTATGGTTTTTCCAGTGGTCATGTATGGATGTGAGAGTTGGACTGTGAAGAAAGCTGAGTGCCGAAGAATTGATGCTTTTGAACTGTGGTGTTGGAGAAGACTCTTGAGAGTCCCTTGGACTGCAAGGAGATCCAACCAGTCCATTCTGAAGGAGATCAGCCCTGGGGTTTCTTTGGAAGGACTGATGCTGAAGCTGAAACTCCAGTACTTGGGCCACCTCATGCGAAGAGTTGACTCATTGGAAAAGACTCTGATGCTGGGAGGGATTGGGGGCAGGAGGAGAAGGGGATGACAGAGGATGAGATGGCTGGATGGCATCACTGACTCGATGGATGTGAGTCTGAGTGAAGTCCGGGAGTTGGTGATGGACAGGGAGGCCTGGCGTGCTGGGATTCATGGGGTCGCAAAGAGTCTGACACGACTGAGCGACTGAACTGAACTGAGCAAGCTTAGCTCTTCATGTGTTTTTTGATTTGATAGTTTTCTTTTTGTTTTTATTTGGCATAGTAATAGAGTTTTTTCTAGCTGAGATTGCTCAGTGTTCAAACATTCTTCAGACAATACCTGGTCAATGCTACATTGCTTTTCTGACAAAGGCAGGTCAACTTGTTCTAACAAAGATTAGTCAGCTTTTCTTTCTTTTTTAAATTAATTAATTTATTTGGCTTCGTTGAGTCTTAGTTGTGGCACTCAAGATCTTTCATTGGGCTCCAAAGCACGGGCTCAGTAATTGCAGAGTGAGGGCTTATTTGCCCTGCAGCATGAAGGATCTTAGTTCCCTAACCAGGGATCAAACCTGCATTCCTTACATTGCAAGGCAAATTCTTAACCACTGGACCACCAGGGAGGTCCCCAGTCAGCTCTTCTAAGTTGCTTCCGGAGTCTTTGCTCTTTAGCTGAATAGAGATGCTTCTGATGATCAGGGTATCACTCTGTGAACTGAGATTCCTATGAGGTTTGAAACTTCTTTTCCCTTCATAGCAATATCTTATAATCTTGCTGAATGTTTAGTTTTTAAATGCAGAGCCTTGTCCCTCAAGAACACTCCCCATGAAGACTTGGAGATGGTCAGATCACCATGTTCTTTGTTTCACATTTTTGAATCCTGCTTGTGAAGCACCTTCACCACGTGCCCCAAAGCTCCCTGCCTGCCACTTTCCTGGCAGCCCCACGAATGCCATGGGGCCCAGGCGAGGTAGAGGAAGGGGGACAGTAGAGAGTATATCTCCCTTCTGAAGAAAGGCAGGAACTCTGGTGGGTGGTATGTGGACCTCACAGATGCTGAACTTTTTAGAGTCTTGCAGGGGATATTCGTCCATTCTCCGAAGGAAGGTCAAGTAACAGCAGGTAACTCTCATTAAAAGCATATGCCTAGAGCTATGGGTGGAGAAGCAGTTCCCCACACAGCCCAATTCTCGGGGTCTAGGCAGCCACTCCTATTTGCAGCTACTACAAGTTTCATCCCTTCTGCTTTAAGAGATGAAATATAAAGAATGAGAAGGAGGAAAGGAAAATGCTGCTTTTTCAAAAGAAAAACAGTTAGGCAGGGGAGATTTAGAGGTACGACATGTTAAGAGGATTAGAACACATCAGAGAAATATGACTAAGAAAACCTACCCTGTCTCTTCTGACCTCATTCCTATGAACCAAGCGAATTGGGGTCATAGGAATTGAGTTGGTCTTCTAGGACTACATGCAAGTTGTCCTTTCCTTGCCACCAGGTTTGAGTCTCCCTATTGAAAAGCCTCATGGTGTAGTGGGGCCTCGGAGGCCTGAGTTCAAATACAGCCATGCAACTGAGGAAAGGTTGCTTGATGTCAACTGTTTCCTCATATGTATCATGGGTCTAACAGTATCTAGACCACAAGTTGCTCCAAGAATGAAATGAAGCTCTGTAGTGGGTTGAATAGTGTTCCCCCAAAATTCCATGCCCACTGGAGCCTCTGAATGTGACCTTATTTGAAACTAGGGTGTTAGCAAATGTAATTAGTTAAGATGAGGTCATACTGAAGTAGGATGGGCACTAACACAATGGCTGGTGTTCTTATAAGAAGAGGAGAGGACACAAAGAATATGAGCAAGGAATAAGGTCATAAATAAGGTGAAGATGAAGGCAGAGATTGGGATGATCAGCTGCAGCCAAGGAATGCCAAGGTTTGACAGGAGTCCCCAGAAGGTAGGAAGAGGCAAGGAAGCATTCTTCCCTGGAGCCTTCAGCAGGAGTATGGCCATGTGACACCTTGACCTCTGACTTCTAGCCTCAGAAATTGTGAGAGAAATGTAGATACACTGTCTGTGGTTTTAAGCCACTCAGGTTGTAGTGATTTGTTACAGCAGCCTAAGAAAACAGATAATATCTATGCAAACTTCTTGGTGCGTAGCTAGAATGTGCAATGCTGAAAGTGAAACAAAAACCTCCCAGTAGGCTGGGCTGTAATCAGTTCCTTAGAATCAGTTTTGGTTTGAATTGTCCTCATGTTAAGAGAAAGCCTGAGCTGGATGGGGATGATATCTTTTCTCCTCTTGCTTAATGTACCTTATCTCCATATTTTTCTGTCAGCCGCCATCTCCTTTCTAGCTGTCCCTCTGCCAGCTAGAAAGAACCCAGGCAGCAACCTAGGTTTTATTTTCATTTTGGCTGTTTGTTTTGTTGGCTTCTGTGAGGACTGACAAACAGCTACTGTTTGTTGTTTTATTTTCTTTTTGAGTCTTTGCCTGAGGAGCCTCACCAAGGCCTGATGGGAGTATCAAATGGGCTGTGATTGTCTCATTTTGTGAGTTGGTGTTGCGGACCATGATGAGGCTGCCACAGTCGGGTAAGTGCAGGCACATTTTCTCTCCACACCATTGGAGATGTGAGAAACTGCCTCAGAAATTGTGTTCAGGGGCATAAACAAGCTAATTTCCACCTGTCCTCAAAACAGTAGGATTTCTCTTGTTGGTCCTATGCTTATTATTCTTGCTGAGCAGTTTTAAAAGGTGAGTTGTTGTTTTTGTTTTTGTTTTCTGCACAAAATAAATGTGAATGGAAAAAATTGAAATATTCCTGAAATTGTCACTCCACTTAGAATTTTGGAAAGTTAATGGAACTTAAAAATTTGGTTTTTTACATCCAACATCTGTTTGTGATTAACCCTTTGGCAGGCAGTCAACATTCCACAGTAGCCTGTGTTTACAAGATATGTTCTAAAAATCAGTTGTTTAAAACAAACAAACAAACCAGGACTTCCCTGGCGATCCACTGGTTAAGACTCCTAGCTTCCAATGCAGGGGTTGCAGGTTTGATTCCTGGTCAGGGAAGTAAGAGCCAACATGCTGAGGGACACGGCAAAAAAACCAACCATGCGCATTAACTTATAAACAACCATTATTTAACAAAAGTGTGACTTGGGCCTACTAAAGGGCTTCTATTCTACATAAAATGATAAAAGAAAGTTTAGCAAAATGAAGGAAAACCACTACTGGTCACTACCCATGTGTACAAAATAGAATAGAGATGATAAGGAACTCATGTGAGAAATGGTTGAAGTGAGGAGGTGAAACTTGAATGAAATTACCTATAGATAAGGGCTTCCCTGGTGGCTCAGAGGGTAAAGCATCTGCCTGCAATGCAGGAGACCCAGGTTTGATCCCTGGGTTGGGAAGATCCCCTGGAGAAGGAAATGGCAACCCACTCCAGTATTCTTGCCTGGAGAATCCCATGGACAGAGGAGCCTGGTGGGCTACAGTCCACGGGGTCACAAAGAGTCGGACAAGACTGAACGGCTTCACTCTCACTTTCACTTTAAGGTCTTCTAACCCTGAAATTCTGTGGTCCTGTGGAAGGAAATGAATGACATACATTGGTAAAATGCACAGTAAGAATATTCACTGTGAGCAGTAATCAGATAGTTGTGCATGTGTGGCAGGTTGTTTCAGTCATGTCCAACTCTTTGTAACCGCATGGACTGTGGCCTGCCAGGCTTCCTTATGCATGGGATTCTCCAGGCAAGAACACTGGAGTAGGTTGCTATGCCCTCTTCCAGGGGAGCTTCTGAACCAGGGATCAAACCTATGGCTCTTACGTCTCCTGGATTGGCAGGCAGGTTCTTTACCACTAACACCACCTGGGAAGCCCTCAGACAGTTGTAGCAGGAGTTAAATGCCAGTTGACCTGGATGTTCTTTAAGCTCCCTTTGAAGTCTAAGAGTTTATGAATAGATGAACTGTATCTGTTGCCACTCAACTGGTCTATTTGCCTTCATTACCTGAACTCTCACTATCAACGTATCTTCCTTGCTTTCTGTTCAAGGTGTCTTTTCAGATTTCTTCTGTCTGTGAACCTTTCCATTAAACTTCAGCTCCTTGTAGGGTAAGACACACCTTTTAGGTCCTCTGAATCCTGAGTGCCTATCATAGTGTATATGCATAGGTTCTCACTGAGTGCTTGTTCAGTTGTTGAATTAGTTGATTTGATGAAATGGCAGGTAAATCATCAGATGTGGGATGTTTGCATAAAATATAGCAGGCAATGGGACTGATGGAAGTGAAGCAGATTCCTCAGGGACAGTATTAGGAGTTACACCTCAGATTGACTTGCTTTAAGATGCACTGGACAGCGATCCTTAGGTTGTTGTGTGTCATTTTTATTCCACATGGCAACATCCAAATATGCCACCAGCATTAACCGTGTCATACTTGGGTTACCCTGTAATGAGGCAACTGCATCCTGGCCTCCTCATATCCCATCCTGGGTCTTCTGCAATGGGGCTTCCTCAGGTTGTGTTCCCCTAATTTTCAAATCAACTCGCAGAATTCTAGGATAGATGGAGGAATCTGAAAGTTTATCCAGCCCCAGTCACCTCGGTGCTCTCCAGCCTTTTCCAATACCCCTGGGACTGATTCCCAGTTCTTACTCTCCTGATCTTTCTATTATCAGCCCCTTCTGCTTCTTGGGATTTTCCTCCCATGGCTCTGAGATATTGTGATAATGAAGCTTCTCACTCTTAGATCATTTCTTCTCTGCCTTCTTCTCTGGTCTCTTACTCCTACTCTCCAAATTTTGGAGCGTTCCTCAGAGTTCAGACTTTTCCTTTCTAATCTCTTTTTTTTATACTCTCCCTCTCAGAGAGTTAATTTATTCCTTAGTATCATCTTACATTTTTATCAGAATTAACTTTTTATCTCTAGTCTCAAATAGTGTCCCAAACTTTAGACCTACAGTTTTCTTGACTGCCTTGCATTACTTCTTGACTCAAACTCAACCCATCATCTTCCCTTTAAAAATCAGTTCTTGGTCTTATATTTGTTCCCCACCCCCAATAACATCAATATTGTCTTGACAGTCTGGCCTCAAAAATCACAATCAACTTGTTGCTTCTCTTTCTTTCCCATGTGGCTGATCACTTGTCAATTGTTTTGTCAATTTTCCCATCAGTTGTCTTATAATAAATTTCTCCTTCCTTTCCCTTTCTTCCTTTTTTTTTTTTTTTTTTTTTGACCCTAAATATGGGGCTTTACCAAACTTCTGGATGAATACTGTGAACCCCTAATCAAGTAGCTGGCCTCTAATTCCACTTTTCCACCATTATATACTAAAGGGAAAAAAAAAAACAAAACTTAGATTTAATCTTTCCAAACTTCTTTGTTATTGTCACTCAGTGTTTGAGTGACTGTCACTGTCTTTCTTGGCAGCTCTACCTGGTATTAAGCTCTTAACATTCTCAAATTATATTTCCAGCCAGGTTATGCTCTTCATTGTCTTCCTCAACATGCCCTACGTGTTTGTTCCTGGGCCGTCTGCAGTGCCCTTAAGAGTTGTTTCAGCTCTCCAATTCCTATCAGTGCTTCAAAGACTCACTTCAAATCCCATCACTACCAGTCAGCTTCCAGGGTTTTTTCATCTTCATGCAAAATATTCTATGCCACTTATTATTTTTAATGTGTACAAGTTTTAACCTTCTGACTGTGTTATAATGTCTTTAAATGTAGGGATGCTTTCTTAGGTGAATCCTTCTATTGATTCTCACAGTCTATTATAAAAACTTGAAAAAATGGGAGCTTACTATTTATTGATTAAAAAGTTGAGATTCAATTTGAATTTAAGTTAAATTTGAACTGCTAAGCTAAATTCATTAGAATTGTGTCTTAAGTCTACAGATAGTCTACCTGGGTCTCAGATCAAAAGTTCAACTTTATGTCTATGTACACATTCATATGATGAAAGTGAAAGAGGAGAGTGAAAAAGTTGGCTTAAAGCTCAACATTCAGAAAACTAAGATCATGGCATCTGGTTCCATCTCTTCATGGGAAATAGATGGGGAAAGAGTGGAAACAGTGTCAGACTTTATTTTGGGGGGTTCCAAAATCACTGCAGATCATGATTGCAACCATAAAATGAAAAGACGCTTACTCCTTGGAAGGAAAGTTATGACCAACCTAGATAGCATATTCAAAAGCAGAGACATTACTTTGTCAACAAAAGTTCATCTAGTCAAGGCTATGGTTTTTCCATTAGTTGTGTATGGATGTGAGAGTTGGACTGTGAAGAAAGCTGAGTGCCGAAGAATTGATGCTTTTGTACTATGGTGTTGGAGAAGATTCTTAAGAGTCCCTCGGACTGCAAGGAGATCCAACCAGTCCATTCTAAAGGAGATCAGTCCTGGGTGTTCTTTGGAAAGAATGATGCTAAAGCTGAAACTCCAGTACTTTGGCCACCTCATGCAAAGAGTTGACTCATTGGAAAAGACTCTGATCCTGGCAGGGATTAGGGGCAGGAGGAGAAGGGGACGACAGAGGATGAGATGGCTGGATGGCATCACTGACTCGATGGACGTGAGTCTGAGTGAACTCCGGGAGTTGGTGATGGACAGGGAGGCCTGGCGTGCTGCAATTCATGGAGTCACAAAGAGTTGGACACAAATGAGCGACTGAACTGAACTGAACACATTCATATTGGCTTCCCATGTGACTCAGTGGTAAAGAATCTACCTGCCAGTGCAGGAGCCGCAGGAGACATGAGTTAGATCCCTTAGTTGGGAAGAGCCCCTGAAGGAGGAAGTGGCAACTCACTCCAATATTCTTGCTGGGATAATCTTATAGACAAAGGAACCTGGTGGACTATAGTCCATGGGGTTGGAAAGACTCAGACACGAGTGAACCCTCACACACATTCATATAAATACACATTTATAAGTTAAAATGTATCAATTATCTCTATGATATCATCTTAACTCTCTTTCTTAAATGCCTTTTAGAGGAAAGGAGTGAAAGACTTTAGCTGGAATAAGGCCAATCTTACTTATTGTAACTTTCACTAGTGATCAAATGTTACTGATATGCCAATAGTACTTTTGGTAGTTAGAAATGGAATCACACATTAATACCTAAAAGTATTAAAGTTTTCATGGTTCATCAAAAATCTTGGTATGTTGCACACTTGAGGATTACCTAACATGGTGAAACAAAATAGTTGAGATTGGTTGTTAGCTGCATAGATGGCACATGGAAGGGACTGTGGAAATCACCTAGTTCACCCTTCTTTTGTAGAAAGTGGAGAATAAGTTCCTAAGGCAGCAGAGACAAAGACCGGATCTCCTGTCTCCTAAACCTTCCACCATGCCACCAATAGCAGCAGCTTCTCTAGTGGCCTGGGTGACAACAGAAAGAGGACAGCAATTTGAGCAGGACCTTTCACAAATCTAAAAATGGTAGCTTTCATTTCTTCTCACTCTCAAGCTTGATTATCTCCTGACCAAGAGGGCCTTTCTTGACTCCTCTTGGAGCCACAAGAAAATTTCTCAAAGCTTATCCTATGCCATTTTGTTCCATTTTAGGTCATTCTTTCAGGCCCTGCCTGACTGAGTATGAAAGAGTTCATACTTCCCTCAACTACTTGCCTTGCCCTCAACTACTACGACATGCTCACAGGCAGAATTATCAAGAACTACTCAGAACTTCATTAAGAATTATCCAGAAATTAAGAAATTCAGCTAAACTGATTACTTGATTAAAAACTATTTTTTCCACTCACATTCCAAAGTATTTATTATGGGTGAGGGGCCTGGTGCCATTCTGAGTTTTAAGACATTCCTTTCTTTCATTAAGGGCTTCCCTGGTGGCTCAGACGTTAAAGCGTCTGCCTGCAATGCTGGAGACCCAGGTTTGATTCCTGGGTTGGGAAGATCTCCTGGAGAAGGAAATGGCAATCCACTCCAGTACTCTTGCCTGGAAAATCCCATGGACGGAGGAGCCTGATAGGCTACAGTCCATGGGGTCGCAAAGAGTCTGACACAACTGAGCGACTTCACTTCACTTCACTTCATCCTGCCTGATACAAGGATAGCTATAATCTTCCTCTGCTTGATGGAAAGACTAGCAAAACCAAATCCGTCCATAAGGGATATATAATTAAGATGAAATGAACAACTGACCGGGCATAGGCAAGGCATAGGAAAATAGTTATATCCAAAACAAAGGTGAGTTTTAAAAGAGAAAGCTAGAGAAGGCTGTGGTTGTTTGAACATGTTCATTGCATTGTGGAGAAGAGTCATCACAACGCTCATTTGGCTGAAGAAGTACCTCACCCATCGGCACTCTGTAAATGATGCATCAAGTTAATTGATTTAGGCAATACACCCTATAAACTCTCCAGATAAATTCTTCCAGGCCCTGCCTGACTGAGTATGAAAGAATTCATACTTCCCTAACATTAAATGCTTTAAGAATCCACTTTTTTTTTCGGAAAATGTGGTTCTCCTAAGGAGCCCAGGAGGCAGAAGTCTTATCCAGATTGCTGTGTTTTGAGGGAGGTTGGTGAGGGGCTTGAGATACCTGTGGAAGCATTCTTCTGGGAGATAATCTTGTCAATAATCTTACTGTTAAAAAGGGATCACTTTCTACCTCTTGTGGAAACCTTTGTTTCAGCATGTACCCTGTGCTTAAAGAATTCCAGGAATGAGGCCTCCCCATGCATGAGTGGCTCTGTTTGATAAAAAGTTCTTGTGTGCAGCCAAAATAAACAGCCGCTATATAGTTTCTGTTTCTCTGATAGAATTGTGTCAATTGGGAGTCTGTAGAGGATGAGATGGCTGGATGGCATCACCGACTTGATGGACGTGAATTTGAGTGAACTCCGGGAGATGGTGATGGACAGGGAGGCCTGGCGTGCTGCGATTCATGGGGTCGCAAAGAGTCGGACACGACTGAGCGACTGAACTGAACTGAGACTAAGATTCCTGAGTATGATGCTAAATTGCTGTGCATACAAACACTCATTCACTTGTCTGTTCAGCACACAGTTGTAAGGACCAAATCAAGTGCAGTCCACCTTTTTCATCCAAAGGGCTCTACAACCCTATGTATATGGCCAGCTATGCTATGCCACTTTACATAATGGACTTGAGTATCCCTGGATTTTGGTATCTGCAGACAATCCTGGAACCAATACCCTGCAAGATACCAGGGGATGACTGTACAAAGAGCTCCTGTTCTAGCCTTGAAGACATCACCTTGTAAACAGTGGGAGTTGTTGAAGTCTTTTAAGCAGGAGTGACATGGTTTAGGTTTGATTATTCAGTTTTCAAGAGATTGTTCTGCCTGCTAGGTAAAGGGATGGTTAATCCAATAGATATGAACTGAGTGCCTCCTTATTGCCAGACTGTGCTTAGGGCTGAAGGCATAGCAGTAAGCAAACAGACAAAGATCCCTGCCCTTTGAGTGATTATATTATAATGGAAGACAGCAGGTAATATTAATAATACAATAAAACAGGTACATTATATGGTAAATTCAATGGTAACAAAAGTTTTGGGAAAGAGAGACAGACAAGGAAAATTGGAAATGCTGGGGACGGGGGAAGGTGGTGCTGTTGCAATTTTATATAAGGCAGTCTCACTAGAAAGAGCAAAGAAAACATCCAAGGGCGGGGATAGGCACACTGGCAGCAAGATCCACTCTTAAAGGGGTGGGTGTGAGGAAGGTATTGCACAGGCTGGAAGTGGGCTCAGGGCCATTTGGTCAGGGAAGTCTAGCATCCCAAAGACACAGATTGTAATGGGTCATGCGGTAAGGTCAAGGGCTCCAGATAATACCTCTCAGCCCAGCAAACACCCCACACTGCAGAAGGGGCATGGCCACAATAGGGTTTTCTAAAGCATGGCAGGAGGGGCTTAACACAGAGGCCTCTCTTATTTGGGTTATTGGAAGGACTTATGATTTTATTCTCAGTGAAATATTGAGCCACCAAAATGTTTTGAGCAGACATGATTCAACTCATATTTTTAAAGACTCGCTCTGGTTCCTGTGTTGAGAATCACCTGTAGGAAGCCAAAGTTAGAATCACCATGAGAGACAGTGATGGCTGAGATTGATACATTAATAGAGGCAGTGAGATGTGGTCAGATTCTGGATATATTTTAAATAACGGCTTATAGCATTTATTCATGAATCAGATGTAGGTGAGAAAACATAGGAATCAAGGATGACTCCAAGATTTGTGACCACTAGAGAAGGATGGAACAGAAGGAAGCAAGACTAGAAGGTAAAAATGGCATGAGGAGGCTATGCTGTGGTGTAAGGAAAAATGATGTGAAGCTGAATTAAGGTGATAGTAGGGCTGTGGGAAGAAGAGGCATCATCAGGAAGTATCCAGGAAGTAGAATTAATAGGACTGAGGGATGGACTGAATGTGTAAGATGAGAGATGAGTAGGTTTAAGATGACCTCCCAGGGTTCTGGCTTGAAGTAAGAGTTATTATTACTGACTCTTTATGGAAATGGAATACAGAAGTTTTTATAAACTATCTAAGGTCTTGAAAGTGAAAGTGTTAGTCACTCAGTTATGTCTGACTCTTTGTGATCCCATGGACTATAGCCTGCCAGGCTCCTCTGTCCAAGGAATTCTCCAGGCAAGAATAATGAAGTGGGTAGTCATTCCCTTCTCCAGAGGATCTTCCCAACCCAGGTATTGATCCTGCGTCTCCTGCATTGCAGGCAGATTCTTTACCATCTGAGCCACCAGGAAAGAGGCTAATAATTGGTAGACTCAGAATTTGAACTCAGGATGTTCCTGACATTAGAACCTGAACTCTTAATCATTGCATGGGGCACATTATCCTTAGATGAAAGACTTCTGGTTGGAAAGTACCTTTATGACAGTGACTCTCTCTTAGTTGGCTCAAGGAAGCAGTGTGCAAGGAAAGTCCCCTTGGATGGGGAGGGAAGAAGGGGAAGTTAGAACCAGTATTGGGTGAATCCGGAGTCCTTTCTGTCGCCAGAACTATATGCTACATGCTATCCTTTTGTATTCTAGAAACAAAAATGCTCAGAAAGTGCTAGGCTACAGATGCAGCTTAAAATGATATCTTTTCTGGATATATTTGCATTTACAATAAGGAAGAGAGTTTTCAAGTCCAGCAAAGGTGTGTCTTGAGCATTTCTTGCTGGAAAGCACTAGATTTTGTTCCCAGTTGTTCAGTTCAGTTGCTCAGTCATGTCCGACTCTTTACGACCCCATGGACTGCACCATGCCAGGCCTCCCTGTCCATCCCCAACTCCCAGAGTTTACTCAAACTCATGTCCATTGAGTCGGTGATGCCATCCAATCACCTCATCCTCTGTCATCCCCTTCTCCTCCAGCCTTCAATCTTTCCCAGTATCAGGGTCTTTTCCAATGAGTCAGTTCTTCACATCAGGTGGTCAAAGTATTGGAGCTTCAGCATCAGTCCTTCCAATGAATATTCAGGACTAATTTTCTTTAGGATGGACTGGTTGGATCTTCTTGCAGTCCAAGGGACTCTCAAGAGTCTTCTCTAATACCACAGTTCAAAAGCATCAATTCTTCAGCGCTCCGCTTTCCTATAGTATGACTATATGCGTATGGTATGACTATCATACCCAGTTGTTACCTGCTGTAATATCTCCCTCCCTAAATTAAAAACAAGAATACAGACCCCTGTGGACCTTGCATTCCCTTCTAGCTACTGCCTCATATCTCTTCCCCTTTTTATAGCACTGTTCTCTAAAAAGTTGCCCGTATTCTGTTGCCTCCACTTCCTTACTTCCTATTTTTATCTGTATGAAGTCTACTGATACTGTGCTTACCCGGGTCATCCGTGACCTTCATACTACTAAATCCAGTGCTCAGGAGCATTTGGCTCAACTGATAACTCCCTCCTTCTATGTTTTAAACTCTAGGTTTTATTATTATTTTTTTTTTAATTTTTGTTCATTATTTTATCTGTTATTTTATTATTATTTACTAATGGTGAAGCCAACAGATCAGGTGACTGTAATTGAAAAAATAGTTTGTTATAGTCACAGATGCCAAGAGAAAAGGGGCATGCCACACCACAGAGGGACATACAGGCAAATACCAGTGTTGCACAGGAGGTAGAAGGAGAGGGGGGCAAAGTGGGCAGGAGCCCTCACTGTGGTTTCCATAGGAAGGAATTGGGCTAGTTTGAATAATCTGTTATTTGGCCCTAGGGTGATCAGAGCAGATACATATAAAGTGGCCCAGAGTGTGAAAGCCCCAAAAGGAGGTGATTAGAGGTAGGGCTCTGGATAGGTTGATTTGCATATGAAATAGGTAAGTTGTTTACTCTCTCTAGGAATTGGCTAATCCTGAGGAGGCAGTCCTTCTAGAGTCAACAAGACTCCAGATGTGAAAGCATCAGAATATAGAAAATAAGAGATGCTTAATTTGCCTTTATACCCATTCTCCCAGTTCGCTTTGTTAGTATTCCCCTCAAAGACCCATAAATGTTGGAATGCCCCATATCTCAGTCCTTTGACAGTGTCCCTTCTCTCTCTCTCTCTTTAGGAGACACCATGCAGCACTATGGCTTTAAGTAACACTTAGGCATTAATGACTCCCAAATGTGTATCTCTGTCCAAATGTGTATCTCTGTCCTAAACTTTGGACCACCAGTTGTCCGCCTGCCTACTAAACATCTTTACTTGGAGTCTAATAGTCATTTCAAACCAAAGATATTCCAAATACAGTTCTTGATTTCTGCTCTCAAATCTGCTTCTTTCTTAGTTTTCTGCTTTTTAATAGGTATCTCCATTCCTAATGACTCAAGCCCCAAACCTAGAAATTTTCCTAGATTTATTTACTTTTGTTAAACTATATTTACAACCTGTCAGCAATTCCCATCAAATCTTCTTTAAAAATATAGAATACTTAAATAAATGGAAAAACATGCTGCATTCATGGATTAGAAGACTTAATGTTATAAAAATGGCTGTATTCCCCAATAGACCTACAGATTTAGTGCAATCCCTGTCAAAATTCCAGCTGCTTTCTTGTGTGGAAATGGACAAGTTTTTCCTAAAATTCACATGGAAATGCAAGAGAGCAAGAATAGCCACACATCAAATAATAATAAAAGTAAAGTCTTAAAAAAAGAAAAGCAAGTTTGAAGATTCACATTTCCCGATTTCAAAACTTACTGTAAAGCTACCACATAATGAGCAATCTGTGGTACAAACATAAAACAGACATTTATATCAATGGAATAGAATTGAGATTTCAAGCTAAGCCCATGCATTTAAGGTCAGTTGATTTTTGGTGAGGGTGCTATGACAATTCAATGGAAAAAGAATACTGTTTTAAACAAATTGTGCAGAGATAATTGGATGTCTACGTGCAAATGAATGAGTGAAATCTTACCTCACACCATTGACAAAAATTAACTCAAACTGGGTTAAAGATGTAAATAAAAGAACTAAAGCTGTGAAAAATTCTCAGAAGGAAACATAGATGTAAATCTTTGTGACCCTGGGTTAGGCAATGATTTCTTAGAGATGACACCTAAAGAACAAGCAATTAAAAGAGAAAGTTTTAGACAAAACTAGCCTTCATCAAAATTAATTTGTACGTTACAATTAAATTAAAACATCTGTGCTTCGAAGAACTCCATCAAGAAACTGAAAAGACGATCACAGGATGGGAAAGAGCCATTGCAAATCATATATTTGATAAACAGTTTGACAGTTTCTGGGAAAGTTAAATACAGAGTTACCATTTAACCAAGCAGTTCCACTCCTATATGTACACTCAAGTGATTCAGAAACATATCTATACAAAAACTTGTAAATGAATGTTCATAGCAGCATTATAGCCAACAAATGGAAACAACTCAAATATCTATCAACTGTTGAGTGGATAAGAAAGATGTGGTGTGAATACACACCGATAGAATAATCAGTTCAGTTCAGTTCAGTCACTCGGTCGTGTCCAACTCCTTGCAACCCCATGAACTGCAGCACGCCAGGCCTCCCTGTCCATCACCAACTCCCAGAGCCCACCCAAGTTCATGTCCGTTGAGTCGGTGATGCCACCCAACCATCTCATCCTCTGTCATCTCCTTCTCCTCCTGCCCTCAATCTTTCCCAGCATCAGGGTCTTTTCAAATGACTCAGTTCTTCACATCAGGTGGCCAAAGTATTGGAGTTTCAGCTTCAACATCAGTCCTTCCAATGAACACCCAGGACTGATCTCCTTTAGAATGGACTGGTTGGATCTCCTTGCAGTCCAAGGGACTCTCAAGAGTTTTCTCCAGCACTACAGTTCAAAAACATCAGTTCTTCAGCGCTCAGTTCAGTTCAGTTCAGTCACTCAGTCGTGTCCGACTCCTTGCGACCCCATGAATCACAGCATGCCAGGCCTCCTTGTCCATCACCAACTCCCGGAGTTCACTCAAACTCACATCCATCGAGTTGGTGATGCCATCAGCTTGTCATAAAAAGGAATGAAGACTGGTAATGCATTACAACACAGAGGAGTCTTGAAAATAATATGCTCAGTGAAAGAAGCTAGACACAAAAGACCACATATTGTATGATTCTATTTATATGAAATAACCAGAATAAGCAAGTTTATAGAGACAGAAAGAAGGTTAGTGGTTGCCAGGGACTGGAGGAAGAGGGAAGAAGAATTGGGGTGTTTCAGCTAATGGGCATGGGGTTCCTTTTTGGAGTGATGAGAATAATCCAGAATTGGATAGTAGTATGGGTTGCACAGTTCTGTAGAATATACTAAAAACCACTGAGCTATACCACTGAATCATCTGTGTCTTAAATATATATGTATACACACACATAATCCTCTATTGTATGGTATGTCAATTATACTCCAATAAAGCTGTTAAAATTTTAATAATTTAAAGGGCAAATTTTTAAAGTTCAATAAATGTTTTAAATGTATAAATGGAAAAAACCTTCAACAGACCACCTCTCATCTCCACTGGCCCCACTACTCTGGTCTAAACTATCATCATCTCTGCAAAAAAATTCCTTACTGATCGTTCTGCTTCCAATCTTGCCCGTCCCACTCTCCTTTACAACAGTAGTCTATTGTCTACACCAAAACTAAGTCTTCTTTTAAAAATGTAAATGAGGTCATGTCATTCTCCTGATCCAAATCCTTCACTGGCTTTCCATTGTACACGGAGCAGCTCTGCTTTTACCTGATTCAGATGTATGGCGCTGTCTGATTAATTCCCCTTGAAGAAATGCTTCCAAGGCCAATAAAATTTAAAAGCCTCTTTGAAGACAAAGAAGTTGACAGTGTTATACCCTGTCTCTTTTACTTTAGCTGTGAGAAGTCCTTAAGTGGGAAAGTTTGTGAGCTTTGACAACTTTACCTGCTCAGTCAACTAGCAAATATTTATAGAGTATCTAGCTCTGTTCCCAGAGTTGCAGTCCAGCTGGAAATGATGGTGTACAGTATCCATTTGATGAACAAGACTGATTTTCAAAGGCCTACACTGAAACTATGGAAGAAACAAAGAGGTGCAGATAACCAGCTTTTGTGGTTATCAGTCACGAGGACTGGTTCATACTCAGAAAAGGTTGCAAGAAAAGGAAGAAGGGCTTCTAATTTGGATCGACAGAGTGCCTCACTTCTTCTTACCCTATCTCTCATCTCCTCTAGGCAATCAGCCTTTAACTTTTCTTCCTAGCTCTACTCTACTATGGTCTGCTGCCTCCCCAAAGATTTGTTTACCAGTCATTTCATTGTTTTCAGGAGTGAGCAAATGACCAGATCATGAGATCCAGTAAAACTGCTGAAGGCTCTGAGACTTTCAATTGTCTGTTTCAGATCCGGTACAGAGCATGTTCCTCCTACTAATTTTGAGCCTGGGACTGCAGCTTCAACAGACAGTAGGTAAGAAAAGTCAAAGGCTGGGGAGGGTCCTGAGAAAGGAACAGATGATGACCCCTAGCTGAAGATGAGGATGAGAATGTGGTCCTTGGGCTAAAGGCTTTCTTTAAGAGAAAGGGTGATTACCGGCTATGACAAGCGCAGTCAAAAGAATGGTGCCCAGGGTGGCTTGTGCACACCTGTTTCCCTATCTTACAGAAACAGGGACTGATAATATTGGTCCATCTATCCCCACTCTCCAGTAAACATAGTAACAAGATGACAAGACCATTCAGACCATCATTGCTGAAATGACCCAAGAGAACACGGGTTAAGTGTCCTGAAAGATGAGATGTCAAGCAGCTGTTCTTTTCTCTTCTGTCAGAGACACTTCCTCTATTAAAAAGCAACAGTAGCAGCCATTGGTCATTCACACATTAATGTGGGTTACTTGAATTGGGAAATCAGAGTCTTCCTTGCATCTAAATGAAAAATGAACCTTAAGCTATGCCTTTGGATTTTGAAGAAAGATACTCTGCTCGAGGGTATAGATGGCAAGGAGGAAAGCAGTTTCAGAGTTTCACTTTCCTGAGGAAGGCAGTTCAGACCATTCACGTGTTCAGTCAGGATCATGAGTGCTTTATAGTGGTGAACACCAGTACGTAAGAGAGGAAGACAGAGATGGACACAGGGAATTAGGTCCTCTGTAATAGCAGGCCCAATCCCATGGGAAGTCATCCAACATGCTGCCTTTGACTGAGAAAGAATGCCTTTGTTGGCACTGATAAATTTTTGAGGAGCTTTCCCCTCTCTTCCAGGTGATCCCAGTAGAATTCCTCCCCTTCCCTGCCCAGCAGGGTCTAGCACTAGAGTCATTGACTTGGGGCCATCTTTGGAGAACACCCCAATATTCTGCTTACTCCAGCCCTGCCCTTGCAGTGGCAGCTGAATGAACACTTGATATTTCCTTCCTAAGGGATCCTGGCCAGCTGGGATTTTTGGAGACAGGTGTGAAATTAACTCTTTCCTTATATGAATGCTCTGTGGATGGTCTACTGTGTTATCTGTAAAATAATTTAAAGTGTGAAGTGAAAAGCTATCAGAAAATATTTTCATTTTAAAATTACTAATTTTTAAATTGACATAAAAATTTATACTTTTTTAAATAAAAGCATCTATGAGTTTTGACATATGCATAATCATATAGCCACTTGCCAGGTGGCTCAGTGGTAAAGAATTCACCTGCCAATGCAGGATACATAGGTTTGATCCCTGGGTCAGGAAGATGCCCTAGAATAGAAAATGGCAGCCCGTTCCAGTATGCTTGCCAGGACATTGCGTTGACAGAGGAGCCTGGTGGGCTACAGTCTATGGGGCCGCAGAATTGGACATGACTGAGCACACACGCTCACACATAGTCATATAGCCACTACCACAATCAAGACCCAGAACGGTTCTGTCACCAAACAAACAAAAACTGTCCCTCAACCGCCTCCCAACTCTATCCTATAGTTTTAAATTGTCCAGAATGTTATATAAATGGGATCATTTTTAGATATACCTTTTGTCTGGCTTTCACTTATCACAGTGCATTTGAGATTTATCCATATTGTTATATGAATCAGTAGTTCATTTCTTTTTGTTGCTGATTAGTATCACACTGTCTGTATGCACCACATTTTGTTTATTCATTTTCCAGTTGAGGGACTTTTGGGTTGTTTCCTGTTTTTGGCAATTATAAATATAGTTGCTTTAAACATTTGTATATAGGTTTTTGTGGAAGCATAGTTTCATTTCACTTGGGTGAATACCTAGGAGTGGGATTGCTGAGACATACATTAAGTATATATTTAACTTTATAAGAAACCATCAAGCCGTTCTTAGTATCTATACTGTTTTTGCATTCCTGCCAGTAAAGTATGAGAGTTCCAATTGTTCCACATCCTTGACATCACTTGGTATTGACATTGTCATTTTTGTTTTTAAAGACATTCTAATAGGTGTACAGAAGTATCTCATTGAGGTTTAATCTGCCTTTCCCTAGTATCTGGCAATGATAAGCATATTTTCATGTACCTATTGCCCATCCATATATCTTCTTAAGTGCATATCAAATCATTGACCATTTTTAATTGGGTTATTTTCTTATTTTTCAGTTTTGAGAGTTTTTTATGTATTCTGGATACAAATTCTTCATCAGATATGTGATATGCAAATATTTTCTCCTAGTCTGTGGTTCATCTTTTCATTCTCTTAACAGTGTCTTTTGCAAAGGAGAGATTTTAATTTTGAAGCTATCCAATTTATCAAATTTTTTCTTTGATGGCTAGTCATATCTAAGAATTCTTTGCCTAACCCACGACCTGAAAGATTTTCTCCTATGTTTTCTTCTAAACATTTTATAGTTGTACATTTTACATTTAGGTTTGCCATCCACCTTCAGTTGATTTTTGTGTAGTATACAAAAATTTTTGTGAAGTGTAGATTGGGATTTTTCTTTTTGGTATATGGACATCCAGTCGCTCCAGCCCCATTTGTTCACTTATTGAAAAGACTGTCTTTTTTCTGTTGATTGCCTTTGCACCTTTGTAAAAAACAAAGGCAATTGGCTCTTTGTGTGAGTCTTTTTCTGGGCCCTCTGTCTGTATTATTGATCTATGTATATATGCTTTCACTCATATCACTCTCTTATTACTGTAGCGTTGTAGTTCAGTTTTTTTTTCTTATATTTTCATTTCAAAACCTAAGGCATCTTGTAACTTAGACGTATTCAAGAAAAATATTTATTTTTGTACTTCGTCATGTCTTGGAAGAAAAAGTAACCCCAATCTTATGTCTCTCATTGATGCTTCCTTCTTTCTTCATCCATCTGAGAAGAATAAAACTCAAGAGGCACATGGCCATGGTGATGCTTGACGTCACTCTAGGACAGGGACCACACCCTGGGTCATTCTGTCTAGGTTATAGCCGGCCTTCAAAACTACATCTGCTGACCCCTGAGATATACAAAGCAGAAGAATCAGGTTGGGGAAGGGATTTCAAGTAGACAAGATGTCTCATGCAGCATTCTTGCAAAAAGAAGTGCATGAGTCAGGTGTCCAGAGCAGCATCTATCCAGAACCAGGAACTAGAGTTTTCTGAGGACTGGCTGTGTAAAGCAATCCCCTCTCACCTCCCTGCCTAGACCCATCCTCACTTTTCAAATCCCTTAGGTAGGAAGTCTGTAAGCATTTAAGTTTCTGTTAATGCAGAAGAAAAGTATAAAATTAGCTTAAAGAGGAAGCTATCTTGGGAGTTAATGCAAATAAATTGTTTTGTGTTTCCTGGAGATATGACAGGTGCTGACTCCTGATTGCAAATAAAATGCAAACTTCTCCCAAGAACTTTCAAAAAGGCTCTAGCATTACTCAAGCCAGCTATTTTCATCTGTCTAAAGAACCTTCATGTATTAATTTTTCATGCTGTAGCCACGTCCTTCACCCTTTAATTTAGTCAAGACGACCAAATGAATATTTCGTCTGCCTAGTTTTGCAGTTGTGGAAACTTTTTCAGTGTTCTCCTTTGTCTGATGACATCAGGAGTTCAGTGCTACGTTGAAGTTTAGTTTTATAACCATGTGACATATGAAATAGAACACAAATGTCTTTTACTTAGTATAAAGCTGAAAAGTATATCTGTTTCATTAATGTATGTAGTATACACAGGCCAGTAGATATATAGTCATATCTGTTAGAAGTACATGCTTTCAGGGCACAGAGATATGAATGTGAATTCCAACTCCATGAGCTCCCACTTTTTTACTTTGGGCGAGTTGCATCTTTTCTTTAAGCCTCAGTTTCCCCATCTGTGAAATGAGTGCAGTGACTCCAGTCTTGCAGCTTTGGGAACATCAAATGAGATGTACAGTTTAGCCTAGTGTCTGGTTCATTGTGTTTAATAAATGTTAACTGTTACTCTATCTTACACAACAGACCAAATACAAACCAGTGTTATAACTCTGTTTCTTAAATGTTAATATGCATTTGAATCCCCCAGCCTTGTCAAAATGCAGGTTCTGCTTCTTTAGTCCTGGGAAGGGACTGGGATTCTGCATTCCTAACTAGCTGCCTAAGAAAACTGAGAACAACACTTTGAATGGTTTCTCAATGCTCCTTGCACATTAGAAACTCCCAGGAAATTATTTTCAGTTGATGCTGGCCTCACGAAATGATTAGAATTTAATTTTATAGGATACAAAGTGGGGTCTGAGCATGTTTTAAAAGCTTCCCAAGCTGATACCAACTATGGCTAAGGTTGAGGCCCTCTCATTAGTGACTCTAATATGCAGCCAAGCTTGAGAAAAACCTCTTCACAGAATTGTTTGCAAAAGTGTTTTGATTTCCTCTGTAATTTACAATAAGTAAGATGGCTCAGAGGGTAAAGCGTCTGCCTGCAATGCAGGAGACTTGGGTTCTATCCCTGGGTCGGGAAGATCCCCTGGAGAAGGAAATGGCAACCCACTCCAGTACTCTTGCCTGGAAAATCCCACGGACAGAGAAGCCTGGTGTGCTACAGTCCACGGGGTTGCAAAGAGTCAGACAAGACTGAGCGACTTCACTTTCACTTTCAAGAATACTTTAGGATTGCAAAACTGTACTGCTTTCCTAAACTTATTTTATATCAAGTAATCAAGCTGAAAGCTTTGCATGTTTTAAAAACTTCAATTGTGGGAAAATTAGACCAACTAACAATCTTCTAGTTATTCTGAGTGACTCAGATACATGACTCATGTTTGCCAATTGCCCTTTCCTCTTGTGAATGTTAGCCAGAAAATGTCACCTGCCTGAAAGATAGCACACTTCATGCTTCCATAAAGGGTTCCATGTGTGTATATACTCTTACACTCTGTAGAAGGCAGAGGGGAAAAGCAAGCAGAAAATGGGTTTTTGTCAAAGGCCCAAACAGTGAAGAGGGGAGTTCTGCCGTATGCTGTGGGGAGTTCCAGAGGAAGTTACAGGTGTTCCTTCTCTCACGAGAAGAAAGTGTAAGTGTGGTAAATAAATTTGCTAAATAAATCCAATACAGACTACACCAAAGTCCTCTGATGCTTGTTAAATCTCAGACTCAGCAACTAACTTTACCTGCAAGCCCCATTTCTCTTCCCTGTTTCTTGTTTTATCTTGTTTCTTGTTCTTCTTTTATCGTATAATAAAAGAGAAGGAAGTACTATGAAGAGAGTAAGATCAGATCAGATCAGATCAGTCGCTCAGTCATGTCCGACTCTTTGCAACCCCATGAGTCGCAGCACGCCAGGCCAACCAGTCCATTCTGAAGGAGATCAGCCCTGGGATTTCTTTGGAAGGAATGAAGAGAGTAAAAGTAGTATAAATTTCTAAACCAGGCACATAGAAGATAGTTAATACATATTTGATGAGTGAATAAAACAGGTAGCTCTGTTTTAGGTATAAGAGGACTTAATAACAAATATTTGGAGATGATTCTAGGAATCTACTTTTAGGAGTATCCTATTACGGAGACTTGGGAGAGAGTTATTACAAGTGTTCAGGGCATTCCACAAAATGGAATCGTATGGGAAATTTAGAAGCACAGTGTCTTTTTTCACATGTATCATCCCAGAGTCTTCTCAATGTGGCCAAGAAAATGCAAGCTTAATTAGCATTGTTTTATACAGAAGCACTGCCCCGACCCCCATTCTGTACCAAAAAATACCAGGCAGATGTGAACTCCTTTCTGTTAGAAAGGCACGTTCATGTTCTAGCTGTGGTTAAAACAGGGTTTGGAAGAAAGATATAAACTCATCACTTATTTTTAATAAAATTCATATTGTGCACTACACTAACAGGTGCATTGGGTGGTGATTAAGAATGCCGGTTTGTGCAATTTAGGGCAAAATGAAGTTTGATGAGAGGAAAACAGAAGTGAATATGGGTGCATGCATACTCAGTCTCTCAATCATGTCCTACTCTTTGCAAATATGGGTAGGCTCATCCTTTTTTTTCTCTTCCTCTCCTTCTTTTGTCACTTATATGTTAAACCTCTAACTAGAATTTAGTATGTGCTAGGCACTGGAGACACCAAAACAAATTCAACCTGCACTGCCTTCAAAGATTTGCAGGATGGTAGGAGGAAAAACTCCAGTCAGAAGAGAATTTCAATGTGAATCATTCGAGCAACTGAAAACCCCCAGTCTATTTTTACTGTGAAATCTGTTGTCCAGGATGGTCAGAACACCACTTTCTCAAGAACTAAAGCATGGTAGAAAAGAAAGGAACCAATGTTTGCTGACTACCTACTACCTGCCAAAATAAGCCATTTTGTGCTGTTTATCTAGTTTTCACCACACTGCTGACAGGTAGATTTAACCTTGGACCTTTGCAGATAAAGAGGCTGAGACTCATAGAGGTTTGATCAAGATCAAAGGGTTCATAATCTGGATACACTCAGAATTTGAACCCAGGTTCATCTGTCACTAAATCCCAAGCTCTTTTCATACTATGTTTTATGTGGAAGCAACCCCTTAAATAGCGTATTCTAGAAGCCATCCCCAAATATTTGTTAAATGAAAGTTTTGAATTAATTAAATGAATGGATTAATGAAGCAAGTCCTACTGAACATAATTTGATCTAATCTTCTGTCATAATTCAGAAGCTACTTTGAGATCGTACCCGCAGTCTTAATGACTCCCCATTCATTATTGATGGAAACAGCGTAATTTTGTACAGTCTCTCACAATTTATTCATGCATACACTACTTTCATTAGTTTTGCCATGTTTGACTACTCTTTGCACTATTGTTTTTATAGAATTATCTAAATCAACTGAGCTTTTATTTTTTGAACAAAACAATCTACCCCTGTGGTAAATGGAAAACCAGTATCAATGATACTAGTAAATAGAAGATATGAGCAAAAATAAATGCAATAAAAGTAAAGTGGTGCTTTAAAGTCTACCCTGATAATATCTGTCTGAGCGCTTCTTGTTTTATTAAAAGGAAAAATAACCATTGTTAGAAATGTGAAAGTCTAGTTGCAAATTGTATGTAATTTGAAAGATTGAAATAGAATTGAAGAGGGGATAAATTCTTCTCTGCATAACCCAACTCCCTTTTGGCCTTGATTCTTTCATATGTAAAATCATTGTGCATACTTCTTGAGGTATATGCCTCACATTTTGGGAACTACTGTTTCAAAAACTATAGATTTTGAAGTCAACCATCTGACTGGCTCTGAATTTTAACTTTACTAATTGTGCATCCTGAAACAAACCTCTTTGACCCAGTTTCTTTAACTATAAAACAGTAATGATTATGCATATTTTATGGTTGCATTTTCAATATTGAATAATATGGTTTAGAGTCTAGAACAGTGGCGGACACATGGTAGATATACATTAAGTATTAGTATTAGTAGAAAAGACATTTCTACAGTGGGCTTGTATGATGTAGTGGTCAAGAGCACTTGAACTTAGCAATACCTAGGTCTGATCCTGGCTGTGCAATCTTAGGCAAGTTGTTTAACCATTCTGTGTCAGTTTCATTTTCTAAAAAGAAGATGGCTCTACCTCATTGTCTTGCTGGGAGACTAAAAGAGATCATGTGTTAGCAGAGGCCCACCACCTAGTAAGAATTCAACAGTTGATAGTCGTTATTATTACTATCTTTGCGGAGAAGGCAATGGCACCCCACTTCAGTACTCTTGCCTGGAAAATCCCGTGGACGGAGGAGCCTGGTAGGCTGCAGTCCATGGGGTCGCTAAGAGTCGCACACGACTGAGTGACTTCACTTTCACTTTTCACTTTGATGCGTTGGAGAAGGAAATGGCAACCCACTCCAGTGTTCTTGCCTGGAGAATCCCAGGGACAGGGGAGCCTGGTGGGCTGCCGTCCATGGAGTTGCACAGAGTCGGCCACGACTGAAGCGACTTAGCAACAGCAGCAGCAGCTGCTGAGAGGAGGTAAAATTTGGCAGGGAATGATGTAATTTGATCCATATAAAGAAAATGAGCTTGGATCATGGGAGCAGGAGGCCAGTCAGCTGTACAGGTGAGGAGTGTTGAGAGGCAAGAGCAGGGATCAAGAATCACACTCTTCCACAAAGTGGATAGGGCAAGGGATAGAAAAGAACTTCTGCAAATGCCCAGATACTGATAGATGTCTCCTGGGAAACCGAGGTTGTATGGGTCTCCTCAGCTCCCCCACTCTGAACAGAACTGAAATGTGAAGGCAGACAGTGGGAGAATGTCTTATTTTCTGTTCAGCTTTGTTCACAGTGACCATCCCAAAGGAAATGTACATGGTAGACTACGGCAGCAATGTGACCTTGGAGTGTGATTTTGACACTGGAGGTCCTGTGGAACTCGGGATTTTAAAAGCCAGTTTGCAAAAAGTGGAAAATGATACAGTCTTGCTCAGTGAAAGAGCCACTTTGCTGGAGGAGCAGCTGCCCCTGGGGAAGGCCTTGTTCCTCATCCCCCGAATCCAGCTGAAGGATGCAGGGCAGTACCGCTGCCTGATCATCTATGGGATTGCCTGGGACTACAAGTACCTGACGCTGAAAGTCAAAGGTGAGTACTTTCAGGGACTGGAATCCACGGAGGCACCTCTCCAGTGCAGGACCTGTGTTAGCTGCAAGTAACAAGTCCACTGAAGCTAGCCCAAGCAAAAACTGGGACGATGATTATAAAGAGAAAAAGCTACCTCAGAGAAGACAAAAGCACCTGCTCAGAAGTAGTTTTTCATATCTATGTATAAAGCAATGGAGGTGAGGGTAAATAGGGGTAGAGGGAATAAAACGGGTCTAGAGAAAGCCAGGAAAATGACTCTCTGTAAGTTGGGAGGGTACCAAAGATAAGTTTTGCCTAATTCACAGGAACGATATTGGCTTGATATTATACTACTCTTTCAGAGTCCAGAGTTTTTTAAACTATGATTTGCTACCCATTAAAAGTTTAAAATATCAGTTTAAAGAGTGACAAAAGTGGGCTTTTTACCAATAAAATTAATAAATGAATAGAATTGAATATATCAGGGCATCACAAACTATTTCAGAGGGGATGTGTGTGTGTGTGTGTGTGCACGCATGCGCACACATGTGGGTGTGCATCTTGGCTTGTGGTATAATAAATTCTTTCTCACTCTGGGTCATAGTCTAAAATGTTTGGGAAATGCTACTCTAGCCTCAGTCTTATCTATTGCACAGAAAACAGCTGAAGTTCAGAGAACTGAAATGGGTAGCCTGAGGGAGCCAATTCAGTAGCTGTCTCCATTCCTCTGAGTTGAGGGCTCTCTCCACTACAACATGAGCCAAGAACCTAAATCAGAAGAGAATCTTCAAGTTGCTGTTTCTTCTGGAAAAGGTCACTTGAGCAAAGACATAACAACTATAGAAAAGTAGATTTGGCTCTGTCAATCAGCTTGTGTGTCTCAGCCTTTACTAACTGCTCTGAGGTAAACTATGTCAGTTTTCCTCTGCCACTAGACCTCAGAGGATCTCTTCTGTCTTCTGGAGAGTCTCCGAATTTTGGTCCCTAAAGACCATTGACCTTGACAGCTGTGGTGTGATTTTACAATCTGGAATAAAGAAGGACAAACTGGTATAATTAGACATGAGGGTGAATGTTGTTTTCACCTGTGACCTTGAGTGGGTTATTTCGATTTTCATCAGAGTTCAGTCGCTCAGTTCTGTCCGACTCTGTGACCCCATGGACTGCAGCACTCCAGGTTTCCCTGTCCATCACCAACTCCCGGAGCTCACGCAAACTCATGTCCATTGAGTTGGTGATGCCATCCAACCATCTCATCCTCTGTCATCCCCTTCTCGTCCTGCCTTCACTCCTTCCCAGCATCAGGGTCTTTTCCAATGGGTCAGTTCTTCTCATCAGGTGGCCAAAGTATTGGAGTTTCAGCTTCAGCGTCAGTTCTCCAATGAGTATTCAGGACTGATCTCCTTTAGGATGGACTGGTTGGATCTCCTTGCAGTCCAAGGGACTCTCAAGAGTCTTCTCCAACACCACACTTCAAAAGCACCAGTTCTTCAGTGCTCAGCTTTCTTTATAGTCCAACTCTCACAACCATACATGACTACTAAAAAAACCATAGCTTTGACTGGATGGATCTTTGTTGGCAAAATAATGTCTCTGCTTTTTAATATGCTGTCTAGGTTGGTCATAGCTTTCCTTCCAAGGAACAAGAATCTTTTAATTTCATGGCTGCAGTCACCATCTGCAGTGATTTTGGAGCCCCCAAAAATAAAGTCTGTCACTGTTTCCATTGTTTCCCTGCCTATTTGCCATGATATGATTGGACTGGATGCCATGATCTTCGTTTTCTGAATGTTGACTTTTAAGCCAACTTTCTCACTCTCCTTTCACTTTCATCAAGAGGCTGTTTAGTTCTTCTTTGCTTTCTGCCATAAGGGTGGTGTCATCTGAATATATGAGGTTATCATAATCGGAATTTTTCTTATTTATAAAAGAATAGCAATAGTAGCTGGAGAAGGCAATGGCACCCCACCTCATGGGAAAATCCCATGGACGGAGAAACCTGATAGGCTGCAGTCCATGGCGTCGCTAAGAGTCGGACATGACTGAACGACTTCACTTTCATTTTCACTTTCATGCATTGGAGAAGGAAATGGCAACCCACTCCAGTGTTCTTGCCTGGAGAATCCCAGGGATGGGGGAGCCTGGTGGGCTGCTGTCTATGGGGTCGCACAGAGTCGGACACAACTGACGTGACTTAGCAGTAGCAGCAGCAATAGTAGCATCTACCACATAAGATTACTGTAAAAATTTAAAGAGATAACGTAAAAAACTGAGCATGATGCCTGGCATATGGTGGGTGTCCAGAGATTTGGTTCAAAGACCCTCAGTTCCCGCAAGGATAGTGCCCTCTTACACATCAACTAACAGTGAATCATCAAGAAAGCCCTGAGCCTGGATGTAACCTCCTTCTACCTTTACTGCATTTTCTACAATCAGCTGGGAGGAGCTCCAGACATTGACATTAGTCTGAGTTTAATCAATGGTTGGAGAGAGAGCTCAACATCCTCATGATCTCCTAGTGTCCTTGGATATCTACACCCCAAAATCACTGCCCCGTGTTTGTTGATCTTTGTGGGCATGCTTTAATGCATGTAGGGTCTTTGGGCAATTTGATACCAGTCCCAGTCTTTCTTGCTCTGGCTGAGGGGTGTCCCTCATCCATGGAAAGGCACTCTGCCTGCTTCCTCACCTAGATCAGGGATGACTTGACAGGATGACTCAAACCTTAATTAATTAATTATTAATCCCTTATACCTTTAATGATTGTCCAGCTAGACTATATGGGATCACAAAGACCTTCTATGGGATGCATACACATAGACAGTTTTAGGAAATTAGTTTCTAGATTTTCATCTTCCTCAAATACTCTTTCCCTAAATTGACTGTGCCTGAGAATGTGTCTTCCAGGCAAGGCTCTTGGGGTTCCCCTAAAACACTTCCTCTTTTAATTTTGCTTTACCCACTTCATATAAAGCCTACCTCTCACCCATCATGAATATAGTGCTTTGCTCCGAGGTGTAAAAACTTCCATAGTGCCAAACAAAAGAATGACTGGAAATATTGATATCTTACCAAATTGTAATGACTAACAAATCCTTCAGCAAACCAGGAAGTATCAAATTCTCTGTTTTCAGAAAAATTGAAGGAGTCCCTAATACAGTTAATAGCTAATAAAAAAAGAAATACTTTTGTTATATAAATCATAAGGCTTTCAAAGAATGAAATATTACTATAACTGAACTCCTTCCATGCCCACCTATTTATTCATATGAGCATGATTCCTTAGCACTTATAGCTACAAAAAATGAAAAACAGAAATAGAATTGATTCTGAAGATTGTCTCATTCCAACTTTTAAGTCATTTGTGTCCTCATGCACAGATAGAAAATGAGAATCCCATCCATACCATTAAGAGATACCTTTCCAGTAAACTTTTCTTAAGTTTAATAATTGTCAATATTCATAATATTTGTTTTGATTTTACATGTGCTGATAATAATGGAAACTAGACCTCAATGCTGAAGAAAAATTTGAACACTTAAAGCCTCATTGTCACAAGAAAAAAATTTAATTTCAATAGCTATTCATTTTTGTTATTGCAAAGAAACAAAAGGATAACCACCAAAGGAGTGATCAAACATGTTGCATTAGGATAAAATTCTGTAGAAGTGGAATGGGAACTGATATTTAAGGAATATTAATAGAAAGAAAAGTTCTGACCATTTATTTTTATTTTTTTATGAATATATTTATTTATTATTTATTGGCTGCACTGGATCTTCGTTGCCATATGTGGACTTTCTCTAGTTGTGGTGTGTGGGCTTCTCATTGCAGTGGCTTCTCTTACTGTGGAGCACAGGTTCAAGGCACATGGGCTTCAGTAGTTGTGGCTCACAGGCTTAGTTGCTCTGCCGCATGGGGGATCTTCACAGACCAGGGGTCAAACGGGTGTCCCCTGCATTGCAAGGAGGATTCTTAACCACTGGACCACCAGGGAAGCCCTGTATTTTTCAGTGGATGGTGGTGTGTATTAAAGACACCTTCTTGGATATCAAGGTGATGTTGGATACATTTGTGAATGAGTGAAATGCCTTAATGAAAATATGTGTTCATAAAATGCTAAACATTATATATTTTTCCAATATAGAAACCTATGAAATATTCCAAGAATAAACTTAATAAATATGTGAGAGGGAGCACACTACATCACAATTGTTTTAGGAGGAATGCAAGCAAAAAGGGAAAAAAAAAAGGAGGTTGAAGTTAAGCACCTAAGGATATTCTGCCCTAATTGGGGGTCTCTGAAAGAAACAGGGGAGATCTGAGACCCCAGTTAGGGTGCACTTAAATAGAACAAGACTAGAGGGAGGATGTGTTTGTCTTTAAAATGCCTAATTTTTGGCATATACTTGAAAATAGATTTATAATATTTTCTTTGATGTCTGGACAACAGTTCATAATAAGTATGGTGAAAAGAGGATTGATTTCATAAGGACAGGAAAAAAAACACCAGATAGCATGGCTAAAGAGTTTATAAAAGTAACAGAAGGCTGCAGTTTTTGAAATGCCAGGTTGCAACCCAAGATTAGATATCTGTCAGAGGAAGGCCAAGCAGCATGATGGAAGAGAAGAGCACAGCAGCCCTGAGAAGCAAGGGATTGAGCACAGTGGCTGAGAACCGGCCTGTGCATGGATCCCAGACAGACATAGAGCAGAAGCTAAGAATAGAAGGGCCAAACCATCCTGAAGGCCTGAGCAGGCTAAGGCTTGGCAGAATTTCTTTAAATCAACAGAAAGGCCCAGGATAGAGTACAACTTCATCAAAAAGTGGAGGAATAAGGCATCATAGAGAGAAACAGCCCTCACCCTAAGAAGGGGAAGACAAACAGCATAGGGAGGAGATAGCCCAAGAGAAACATCTTCGTAGTGAAATGATGTCTGTACATTTAGCTTCTAGACCCAGAAAAAAAAGCATTTGCTAAAATAACTTAGTAATGAGGCTAAATCTCTGCTCTGTCTTTTCTCCCTGGGGAAACAGAAGGGAATAAGGAAAGCCTGAGTTAAGAAAACAATATCCTGAATTTTGAGGGGTGGGAAAGCTCCTGGAAATTACAGACTGTTTAACCTGATGTTCCTCTCCAGGTCATTTAACAGACCAATTGAGAGCAGTCCTAAAATATTTCTTTTAATGACTGCTAGAAACCTGCCAGGACTCTTTAAATTTAAGGCATTTAAAACTACATTTTTTTCCACCTTAGTTATGGTCATTATGATGATAAAGCAGATAATACTATGTACAGTAGATAATATAGTGCTATTAATATAATAATATCATATACTATATGATTCAAATGTTACTGGCAACTTTATTTCAGAAATGCTAAAGTTGCCAGTAACATTTGAATCATATAGTCAGAAATAGCAGAATAATAGAAAGCATTTAAACCAGTGGAAACTGAAATCAGAAAGTAGTAAATCTTTTAATGAAACAGACTGAGAAGCCAAATAGAGAATAGTGAGGCAAGTCAGCAATTAGGGAAAGCAGGAAGAGATAATAATTACCAGTACTAATTGACTATTTAATACGTTCTAGGTACCTAACTCATTTATCATTCTAACACTACAGTTAAGGATAAGTAATACTGTGCTTATTTTACTAATGAGGCTTAAGGCTTGACAGGTTATGTAAGCAGCACTGAAGTCTAGTCAAAACTTTTGGACTCTAAGGCCCATGTTCTTAACTAGTATGCTTACCATGTGTTGTTTTGCTAAACCAGACAAGTAAGTACCAATGGGTTAAAGCTACCATGAGGCAAAATTTGACTTGGTGTCAAGATAATCTTCCCAATGAAAGTTTAACTTTCTTATTGTCTAATCACTGCAAGGACTAATTCTGGAAGTAGGAGCTTCCATACGTAAGTGTATTTAACCAAAAGTTAGTTATCTAGCAGGTTACCAATATCAAGGAAAAAAAAATATTATTAAAGAGAAAAAGGGACATTTCATAATGATAGAAAAAAATCAATTCAGCAAGAAGATATAACAATCCTAAATGTATATACATCTAACCATATAGCTTCAAAGTGTATAAAACAAAATTTGACAGACCTAAAAGGAGAAATAAACTGATCCATAATCATATTTGGAGATTTCAACTCATCTCTATTGTAACTGGTAGAATATCCAAAAAGAAAACAAGAGAGTAGAACAGCATTAGCCATTTTCATTGACTTATATAAAACTCAAACCCAACAACTACAGAATACACATTGTTTCCAAGTGCATGTGAAACATTCAAGATAGTCATCTAGCAAAGCTGCTGGAGAAGATACTTTTTGTTGAGCAGGAAGTTGGACTAATTGAATTTTAAGATCACTGCCACCTCTAAAATTCTAAAATTTACTCATATTTTCCTAAGAATATCACCCCTGCGTCCAGCTTCCCCATTGTGTGTTGCTGATAATGATGTGTTTTTACCCACTTCCCAAATAAGATGGGGAGACTTCTTTAATGTTATGTAAATGAAGGATGTGGGCTCATGCCTCTCCCTCAGACCTTGCTCGTTCTTTTTAAAAAAATGTATTTTATTTTTTCATTGACGAATAGTTGATTTACAATGTTATGTTAGTTTTGTGTGTGATTCAGTTTTATGTGTATGTATATATGTATATATATAGATATGTGGTGTATATATATATATATTCTTTTCCCAATTCTTTTCCATTATAGGTTATTACATATTTTGAATATAATTTCCTGTGCTATACAGTAACTATTTGTAGTTCGTCTATTTTATATATAGTAGTGTATATCTGTGGAGAAGGAAACGGCAACCCACTCCAGTATTCTTGCCTGGGGAGTCCTGTGGATGGAGGAGCCTGGTGGGCTGCCGTCTATGGGGTCATACAGAGTCGGACACGACTGAAGCCACTTAGCAGCAGCAGCAGCAGCAGCAGTGTATATCTAGGGCTCCCCAAGTGGCTCAGTGGTAAAGAATCCGCTTACCAATACAGGAGACATGAATTTGATCTCTGGGTTGGAAAGAGCCCCTGGAGAAGGACATGTCAACCCACTCCAGTATTCTTGCCTGGGAAATCCCATGGACAGAGGGGCCTGGAAGGCTATAGTCCATGGGGTCGTAAAGAGTCAGACATGAATTAGCAACTAACCAGCAGCAGCAGCAGTGTGTATCTATTAATCCCAAACTCCTAAATTATCCCTCTGCCCCATCCCCCTATAGTAACCATAACTTTGTTTTCTATGTCTATGAATCTACTTCTGTTTTGTAAATAAATTCATTTGTATCATATTTTTAGATCCCACATATAAGTGATATCATGATATTTGTCTTTGACTTATTTCAATTAGTATGCTAATCTCTAGTTTCATCCAAGTTACTGCAAATGACATCATTTCATTGTTTTTTTTTAATTTAAATTTTATTTCATTGTTTTTTATGGCTGAGTTATATTTTATACACACACACACACTTTGGCCTTGGAGTGCAAAATGAAGTAGGGAAAAGCTAACAGAGTTTTGCCAAGAGAACGCAGTGGTCATAGCAAACACCTTCTTCCAACAACATAAGAGAAAACTCTACACATGGACATTACCAGATGGTCAATAGTGAAGTCAGATTGACTATATTCTTTGAAGCCAAAGATGGAGAAGCTCTATACAGTCAGCAAAAACAAGACCAGGAGCAGACTGTGGCTCAGATCATGAACTCCTTATTGCCAAATTCAGACTGAAATTGAAGAAAGGAAAACCACTTATCAAAGTCCTTATGATCATACAGTGGAAGTGATAAATAGATTGAAGGGATTAGATCTGATAGAAAGAGTGCCTGAAGAACTATGGACGGAGGTTTGTGACATGGTACAGGAGGCATTGATCAAGACCATCCCCAAGAAAAAGAAATGCAAAAAGGCAAAATGGTTGTCTGAGGATGCCTTACAAATAGCAGGGATAAGAAGAGAAATGAAAGGCAAAGGAGAAAAGGGAAGGTATATCCATTTGAATGCAGAGTTCCAAAGAATAGCAAGGACAGATAAGAAAGCCTTCCTCAGTGATCAATGCAAAGAAATAGAGGAAAACAACAGAATGGGAAAGACTAGAGATCTCTTCAAGAAAATTAGAGATACCAAGGGAACATTTCATGCAAAGATGGGCTCGATAAAGGACAGAAATGGTATGGACCTAACAGAAGCAGAAGATATTGAGAAGAAGTGGGAAGAATACACAGAAGAACTATACAAAAAAGATCTTCATGACCCAGATAATCAGGATGGTATGATCGCTCACCTAGAGCCAGACGTCCTGGAATGTAAATTCAACTGGGCCTTAGGAAGCATCTCTATGAACAAAACTAATGAAGGTGATGAAATTGCAGTTGAGCTGTTTCAAATCCTAAAAGATGATGCTGTGAAAGTGCTACGTACGCCAGAACTTTGGAAAACTCAATATGCCAGCAAACTTGGAAAACTCAGCCATGGCCACAGGACTGCAAAAGATCAATTTTCATTCTAATCCTGAACAAGGGCAATGCTAAAGAATGTTCAAACTACTGCACAATTGCACTCATGGCTCAGACAGTAAAGCGTCTGCCTACAATGCGGGAGACCCGGGCTCAATCCCTGGGTCAGGAAGATCTCCTGGAGAAGGAAATGGCAACCCACTCCAGTATTCTTGCCTGGAAAATCCCATAGATGGAGAAGCCTGGTGGGTTACGGTCCATGGGGTCGCAAAGAGTCAGACACGACTGAGCGACTTCACTTTCACTTTCACACGCTAGCAAAGTAATGCTAAAAATTCTCCAAGCCAGGCTTCAACAGTACATGAACTGTGAACTTCCAGATGTTCAAGCTGGATTTAGAAAAGGCAGAGAAAACAAAGATCAAATTGCCAACATCCATTGGATCATAGAAAAAGCAAGAGTTTTTCAGAAAAACATCTACTCCTGCTTTATTGATTACACCAAAGCCTTTAACTGTGTAGATCACAACAATCTGTGGAAAAGTTTTAAAGAGATGGAAATACCAGACCACCTTACCTGCCTCCTGAGAAATCTATATGCAGATCAAGAAGCAACAGTTAGAACAAGACATGGAACAACTGGTTCCGAATTGGGAAAGGAGTACATCAAGACTGTGTATGGTCACCCTGCTTATTTAACTTATATGCAGAGTACATCATGCTGGGCTGGATGAAGCACAATCTGGAATCAAGATTGCTGGGAGAAATATCAATAACCTCACATATACAGATGACCACCGTTATGGCAGAAAATGAAGAGGAACTGAAGAGACTTCTGATGAAAGTGAAAGAGGAGAGTGAAAAGGTTGGCTTAAAACTCAACATTCAAGAAACTAAGATCATGGCATCCGGTCCCATCACTTCATGGCAAATAGATGAGGAAACAGTGGAAACAGTGACAGACTTTTTATTTTCTTGGTCTCCAAAATCACTACAGATTGTGATTGCAGCCATGAAATTAAAAGACTCTTGTTCCTTGGAAGGAACGCTACAACCAACCTAGATAGCATATTAAATAGCAGAGACATTACTTTGCCAACACTGATCCGTCTAGTCAGAGCTATGGTTTTTCCAGTAGTCATGTATGGATGTGAGAGGAGGACTATAAAGAAAGCTGAGCACCAAAGAATTGATGCTTTTGAACTTGGTGTTGGAGAAGATTTTTGAGAATCCCTTGGGCTGCAAGGAGGTCCAACCTGTCAATCCTAAAGGAAAGCAGTCCTGAGTATTCTTTGGAAGGACTGATGCCGAAGCTGAAACTCCAGTACTTTGGCCACCTGATGTGAAGAACTGACTCATTGGAAAAGACCCTGCTGCTGGGAAAGATTGAAGGCAGGAGGAGAAGGGGATGACAGAGGATGAGATGGTTGGATGGCATCACCAACTCAATGGACATGGGTTTGAGCAAGCTCCAGGAGTTGGTGATAGACAGGGAAGTCTGGTGTGCTTCGCAGTCCATGGGTCACAAAGAGTCAGGCATGACTGAGCAACTGAACTGAACTGAACACACACATACACCACATCTTATTTCTTTACCAATTCATCTGCCAATGAACATTTATATTCCTTCCGTATCTTAGCAATTGTAAATAGTACTGTAGTGAACATTGCAATGCATATATTTTTTCAAATTAGAGTTTTCATCTTTTCTGGATATATGCCCATGGGTGGGATTGCTGGATCATATGGTAATTCTGCTTTAAGGATCCTCTATCCTGTTCTCCATCATGACTATAGCAATTTACATTCCCACCAATAGTGTAGGACAGTTTAAGTGAGAAGAGGTATATTAAGGTGATGGAGTCAGGTTTAGAGCTACTCACCCCAGTTGTCTCTAAGTTCTTGACTAAGTGAGATATACCCAGAGTAATTAGTAGCCAAATGGGAAATGAGCTCCAGTTTTTAAAATAATAACTGGATTAACACATATTTTTTTTCCTTTTGCTTCTCCCTACATTGAGCCTTCTCTTATAATCTGCACTGGAGAACATGACTCAGAATAGGGACTTCTGGTTTCTTGTTCCCTGGTCTTAAACTGAGTCCAGATTTGCAATCAGACCCTGAAGTCACTCATCCATCCAGCCTCATAGATAAGAAAATCTGCCCCACCACTCAGCCACAAACAAAAGCTGGACTAGTGTGAGTGAGGAAAATGTGAGAGCTTTTTGAGGCAGGCAGCCCAGCAGGCCTGACCAAGTATGCTTAGTGGCATGGAACAGAGAACTTCAAGAAAAGGCCACAGGTTATAAACAGCTCTTCGAGGTACAGTCATCCTGCTCTCTGGTGACCCATGACCAAGTGAGTGAAGCAGAAGATCCAGGTTCAATCCCTGGGTGGGAAAGATTCTCTGGAGAAGGGGTTATGCACTCCAGTATTCTTTCCTGAAGAATTCCAGGGACAGGGGAATGTGACAGGCTACAGTTAATGGGGTAGCAAAGAGTCAGAGACGACTGAGTGACTAACACAATCAAATTAGCAACTCATAACATAGAGACACACAAGGAAGGCTCTCAAAAGGCAAAAGTTGTGGAAAGGGGCTTGAATATTCCTTCCACCTCCACAGAATGTAAAAGTGTGGAACATGAACTCAGTACCTAGAAAACACTTAGTAAGTCATACATACTTGATGTTTTCCATGTGGCTGTTACCATTATTTTAGTAGAAAAATCACTTTTCACCATTTGTACTCATTTATACTCCTCCCAAAAATTTAAGAAAAAAATGTTTATTCATATGTGGGCCTATATATGTCTTTACTTCAAAGATGGTATCAAAATTCTATTTCTTAAAGGCTAGCCATTGAAAGCTAGTGCCCACCCTCTCTTCCTTTCACCAAAAATCAAGAGGTTACTTTTTGCATTCCCTTGTGCTTGCATATGTGGCTAACATTTATTTTTAGCTATAGTCTGAAACAGTTGGACAATTTGTCCTTGTGTCTTCCTGGTGCTCTCAGTGTCACTTGTATCTATTTTAGATCTCAGTTTTCCAGAGGACAGGGAAGAATGTCTGGTTAATTCATTCAGCATCCACTGCACAGAATGGTGTGTGTGTATGTGTGTGCATGCACGCGTGTGTGCATATGTGCATGTGTGTGCATGTGTGGGGTGTTAGGAGAAATAACTAATAAATATACTGTACTCTTGAATATTTATAGACATAATCTAGGTCTTTAAAAAATAATAGCACTTATCATGTACCTGCTGTTCAGTTCAGTTCAGTTGCTCAGTCATGTCCGACTCTTTGCAACCCCATGAACTGCAGCACGCCAGGCCTCCCTGTCCATCACCAACTCCCGGAGTTTACCCAAACTCATGTCAATCAGGTTGGTGATGTCATCCAGCCATCTCATCCTCTGTCGTCCCCTTCTCCTCCTGCCCTCAATCCCTCCCAGCATCAGGGTCTTTTCCAATGAGTCAACTCTTCCCATGAGGTAGCCAAAGTATTGGAGTTTCAGCTTCAGCATCAGTTCTTCCAATGAACACCCAGGACTGATCTCCTTTAGGATGGACTGGTTGGATCTCTTTGCAGTCCAAGGGACTCTCAAGAGTCTTCTTCACACCACAGTTCAAAAGCATCAATTCTTCAGTGCTCAGCTTTCTTCACAGTCCAACTCTCACATCCATACATGACCACTGGAAAAACCATAGCCTTCACTAGACGGACCTTTGTTGGCAAAGTAATGTCTCTGCTTTTCAATATGCTATCTAGGTTGGTCATAACTTTACTTCCAAAGAGTAAGCGTCTTTTAATTTCATGGCCGCAATCACCATCTGCAGTGATTTTGGAGCCCCCAAAAATAAAGTCTGACACTGTTTCCACTGTTTCCCCATCTATTTCCCATGAAGTGATGGGACTGGATGCCATGATCTTCATTTTCTGAATGTTGAGCTTTCAGCCTACTTTTTCACTCTCCTCCTTCACTTTCATCAAGAGGCTTTTGAGTTCCTCTTCACTTTCTGCCATAAGGGTGGTGTCATCTGCATATATGAGGTGATTGATATTTCTCCCAGCAACCTTGATTCCAGCTTGTGCTTCTTCCAGCCCAGCATTTCTCATGATGTACTCTGCATATAAGTTAAATAAGCAGGGTGACAATATACAGCCTTGGCGTACTTCTTTCAGGATTTGGAACCAGTCTGTTGTTCCATGTCCAGTTCTAACTGTTGCTTCCTGACCTGCATACAAATTTCTCAAGAGGCAGATCAGGTGGTCTGGTATTCCCATCTCTTTCAGAATTTTCCACAGTTTATTGTGATCCACACTGTCAAAGGCTTTGGCATAGTCAATAAAGCAGAAATAGATGTTTTTCTGGAACTCTCTTGCTTTTTTGATGATCCAGCAGGTGTTGGCAATTTGATCTCTGGTTCCTCTTCCTCTTCTAAAACCAGCTTGAACATCTGGAAGGTCACAGTTCACATATTGCTGAGGCCTGGCTTGGAGAATTTTGAGCATTATTTTACCGTATTTGCCCTTTCTGAACACTTTACATGTATTAACTCATTTCATCTTCAAAGTGTTGTCAGAGCTGCTCTAGGTCTTTGCTCAAAACTCATCAACCCCCACCTTCAGCAGGAGTAAACATAAATCTTTCCATTAAAAGGTCCAGAGATAAGAAAGGAAACTGCAAGCAAAAGCAAACAAACAACACAAAAAACCCAAATCCAGATGAAACCAACGGGGGCCAAGATGGCAATGAATCTGACCTCCCACAGGTGTCTAGGTCTTCATTTTTCTCTCCTCCGAATCTTGAAGAAGAAAGAAGAAAGGGGGAAGTGGAAATAAAGTTTCCTCCTGAAGATGTTAGAAAATACTAAATAAAGTGGGATGTAGGGGTTATCTAATGATTTTGTTTATCCATCGTCTTTTTTTCCTCCAATCTCTGACTGTGAGATAATTTACAGCCACAGATTGTGATAGGATAAAGCACCACTGAGATTTGAAATCAAGCCTCGATTGTGCATAATTGGCTCCACCAGTTAATAACTCTGTATCTTAGAGTGAAATAAACCTCTCTAGCCTCAGTTACCTTCAACAAAAATTGGGAATATTGATGATGCTCTTTTGTTGTAAAAATTAAATTATTCAGTGATGTAAAAGAGCATGATATCTGGGACACAGGAAATGTTTTAAAAGTTAAAACCATTTTTATTTAATATTGATAATGATAATTTATTTCATATGACATTAAGTACAGGGATCTATAGGAGTCAGAAACGAGAGACTTATTTCTTCATTTTTTTTTTTTTTGTCCCAGCTTCCTATAAGAAAATAAACACTCGCCACCTCAAGGTCCCAGGGACAGATGAGGTAGAGCTCACCTGCCAAGCTGAAGGCTATCCCCTGGCAGAAGTGTCTTGGCCAAACATCAGTATTCCTACCAACACCAGCCACACCAAGACCTCTGAAGGCCTCTACCAGGTTACCAGTGTTCTGCGCCTAAAGCCACACCCTGGCAGGAATTTCAGCTGTGTGTTCTGGAATGCCAATGTGAAGGAACTCACTTCAGCCACCATTGTCCAAGGTAAGAGCTGCCCACACTTCCTAGCTCTACCAATCAGGGTTCAGGCAAGAAATGGATGACACAGTCAGAATGAATAACCTGAGAAGACTGTAATAAAGGGAATGATTAAGGTTTAGAGAAACTACTAAAAGTAGGATAGGGCACCTGGGACTTCAAAAGTCGTGGAGCTGTACCGCCCTTGCCTCCAGGAGAGGCTGCTGGAACCTGGAAGAGGGACCTGGGGCCTCCAGTACAGGGGTACTGCTAGCTGTGGCCACTCCCAAGAATAGAAGGTGATGAACAGATGCCCCAACCTTGTTCTCCCACCCTCCAGTCTCCTGCTGGAGTCTCCCACTGGCAGAACGCAGGTGAGGTCAGAGAACAAGGAAGTCCTCTGATATGTTCATAAGGTCAGCCTCTCAGAGCTTAGAATAGAGTGTTAGAGTGCAATGAATGGACCCAAAGAAGAAACTGAAAATACCCAGCATAAAGACTGATCACTTTGATTCAGGCATAATGCCATGTGTCAGCAGTATAAATATTACTTTGCTGGCTTTTCTGCCAGCCAAGTGGTTTTAGAGTTTTCCAGGAAAACTGACCTCTTTAAAAAAATCGCTTATAGACTTCTCTGGCTATGCCGAATCCTATACTTTAGAACTTCATGCATCAGTAAAATTTATAACAGTTCTCATAGTCTGCTAATTTTTTATCTGCTAAGAACATTCATTTGACAAATAAGAGCAGCTAACATTTAGTATTAGGTCATTTAGTATCAGCTAACATTTAGTATCATAATCATTTTATAAGACAAGTCATTTTTTTGCAGAGGCATAAGTCTCCTATTGTTCCACAACCATCATGGGCTTTATTTTTTTTAAGAATTTTATTTATTTATTTAGCCATGTCAGGCCTTAGTTGTGGCATGCAGATCTTTCCTTGCAATGCATGGACTCTCTAGTTGTGGCGCACAGGCTTAGTTGCCCCAGGATATGTAGAATCTTAGTTCCCTGACCAGGAATCAAACCCATATCCCTGCATTGCAAGGTGGATTTTTTAGCATTGGAACACCAGGGAAGTCCCCACTGTGGGCTTTAGACAACACAGATTTATTAGCTCACACTTCTGGAGGTCAAAATTCTGAAAAGAGCTTTACTGGGCTCAAATCAAGTTGTCCTGGGATTGTAGAGGCTCTAAGAGAGAATTCATTTTCTGGATTTCTCCACTTTTGGGAGGCTACCTCCATCCCTTGGCTCATGGCCTTTCTTTCCACCTCCAAAACCAGCATTAGATTTCTGCTTCTGTCATCACATCTCTTTCTTTAACTCTCTTGCCTCTGTCTTCTACCTCTTAAGGACCCTTGTGATTACATTAGATGCCCCTCCAATACATACCTCAACCTGATAATTCAGGATAGTTTTCCCATTTCAAGGTCCTTAATATAACCACATCTGCACAATCCTTTGTTATGTAGGATAATGCATTCATAGGTTTCAGAACATGGACATCTTTAAGAGGAGCCATTATTCTGCTATCTTACCAATAAGGGATATAATTTCAGAACAAAGACAGTCCTTAGTAGTGATTAAATTTGACTTTACAGAAGATTTGATATATTATCATTATATTCCACTATTTACTCTCTATCTTAGTTAGATAAAAGGGCTTATGATGAGGACTTGTGTGGCATGCAGGCATTTAGGTATTGACCCAAAGGGGCAGAAGTGAGATGTTCAAAAATTAAGACAGGAAAGAAGGAAGAGAAAATAGAAGGGTGCATTATTCCAATAGTTGGCATGAACAGTAGAAGCTGAAATACTCAAGAACCTCGTGAGAAGTGTATAGATCATCTCCTAAAATGTTAACTCAAAGAGCTTCAGACTGAAGGACTAATCTTTTGCTTTCACCCCCAGTGGTGAGCAGTTGTCCCCAGGAGTATAATTTCCTTCTGCTGTGAGCTATGCATGCATGTGGGCTGAGAGAGCTCTCCCAGCATCTATGGCATCAAAGTCATTTCAGGGCAGAAAGCAAGTGTCCACCTGAGGGAGTCACTGACCATGAAGTGAGTTTAGGCCCACCCAGAATTCTACCCAATATGTGGCTAAATTCAGAAGAGAGGCTGAGAGAAAGTGAGGCAGGATGACAGTAGTCAATCCCTTGCACTGCTCAAGTCTGTCCCTTCATGCCCTGTATTCTAACTACTGTCTCCGAGCCTTTGGGCAGGGAAGTAGCTACTATCGCTGCACAAGATACATATACCAGAGTTCATGAAACAAGTTACAGTTTCTACTGCTGCAACTGATCCCAAGCCATAGTTGATATTTGTCATCTCTCTCATCAGCATACATTCTAGCTTTCCCTCACTCAGCATTTCAGATGGAATAGTTTGTTTGCCTGGAGGGTGGAGGGAAGGAGGGGTATGGGGGTGACTCAGACTTTCAACACTGGGAAACCTGAGCCCTTAGTCCCCTCATCCTCAGCAGACTGCAGTTGTTGCAATTGCCTTTTCATTGTTATCACTGGGTATGGAAGTTACAAGACTCAGAGAATCAGTGGATCCCTGAGTTCCAGACAGTCTTCCCTGCCTCCATTGTGTAGCAGCATTGGAATTCTTCATGGGAACCATTACTTTGCCAACAAAGTTCCGTAGAGTCAAAGCTATGGTTTTTTCAGCAGTTATGTATGGATGTGGGAGTTGGACCATAAAGAAGGCTGAGCACTAAAGAACTGATGCTTTTGAACTGTGGTGTTGGAAAAGATCTTGAGAGTCCCTTGGACTGCAAGGAGATCAAACCAGTCAATCCTAAAGGAAATCAATCCTGAATATTCATTGGAAGGCCTGATGCTGAAGCTCCAATACTTTGGCCACGTGATGTGAAGAACTGACTCATTAGAAAAGGCCCTGATGCTGGGAAAGATTGAAGGCAGGAGGAGAAGGGGATGACAGGATGAGATGGTTGGATGGCATCACTGACTTAATGGACATGAGTTTGAGTAAGCTCTGGGAGATGGTGAAGGACAGGAAAGCCTGACGTGCTGCAGTCCACGGGATTACAAAGAGTCAAATACAACTGAGACTGAACAGCAACAACGTGGGAATCAAGATCAGTTCCTCTACCAGTATTATTATTCTTTGCTTTGCCCGCTGGTCTGACGGTGGATAGAGCTCAAGTTGACTAGGCAGTAGCTATAACTTTACATGCGGTAGAACATGTCCCTTGGTACACAGCATCCTTGGTAGAAGTATTGGCCACTAGGGAGCTGGAATTTTAATCCAGGGCAACCTAAATTTGTGGATAGGAGAAGCAAAGACTCTACAAGTAGGTCACTGGAAAAAGTGATGAGAGGAAACAACCCTCAGCACTGGGGAAGCCCTGGCACAAAAGCAGCACACTGTTGAGGCATGGCTGTCAGGGAGAAGTGAGTTAGAACCTGCACAGAACCATCCATCATTCAGCCACATTGAGCCATGGCTGAAATCACATGGGACAGACAGAATATGAGTTGGGGCACCAGAGATACCTGCTCTATCTCAAATTAAATTTTGTCATGGACTGGCACTGATCCACAGGCCAGTCAGAGAACTTTGAAATGACTCAGTGCCTATCTCATCATTAATTTCCTAGCATTTTTTTTCTAGAAAATAAAATCCTCCCTGATATAGTTTTAGAGGCAGCCAGCTCCATTGTCATTCCAAATCCCCATTTCCCCATCTCCCCACACTTCACTACACAATTCCAACACTAAAGTTAGCCCAGCTTCTTTCTAAGTTATTATGATGAAGTGAGAAGGCAAAGAGAGGATTCATGCTAAGGATATGGACAGAAATGAAGACATTATAAGTGTACCATTTTGAGGACCAACTTTAAGTGAAAATAATGAATTAGGCAAGCTGACCTTTCAACATTCTCTACATCTCCTTTTATCACAACTAAGACCACCAGACTTGTCACCTTATAGAAACTGAGCTATAACTAATTTGTACCAGAGCTCCACAGACTCAAATATTAATAATCCCAGGGGAATTAGTTTTTTCCAAGAATTGTTTAGTCAACTTTCCTTTGTTATGTAGAATTTTCTGTCTGGTTGAATGTTGGCCAATATTGGATGAAATGTGGTTTTCTAGAGTGACACTTACATAAGGATCTTCACTGGGAAACAAGGGCCTGGATAAGAAGAATTTGGAAATAACTACAACCTACCCTTGTCATCACTGATTACATCAGTATTTTTCTCTTCATAGTAGAGAGGTGGACAGGCAGACTGACCATTTGTCTAGAAGCCTTAAAGCAGTGAGAAGTTAAGAATGAAGTAAGCTGGCCCTTCTCTCCATGGGAGAGACCTAATAGTAGAGTCAACAATTGTGGAGGTACCTGTGGGGTCTGCATCAGAGCTTGGGAGCTCCTAGGATATCGCTCATGAATGCAGCCAGCAGGGAGATGGAGGAATCTTTGTGCAGTTAGATTCTCTGAGTTGAGAGTCGCTCTCAGCTCTATATTCATCCTGCCCCCAGTCATGGATCCTCCGCTCCAAGTAGTATCCTTTCCTCACCCTGTACTCTCTGAACCTACTTGCACCTCTCTGGTCACCATGACTTCTTTCCTCAGGCAGTTTCTTCCACACAAAATATCATTCTTCATTGTCTTCACCAGCTCTCAGGGTAGTTCAGGTAACTCCAGAGTACAAGGTATCTTTCCCTCATCTCACTTCCTAAGACCTATTTCTTTGTTTGCCTGCTACTGTGCTTGTCTTTTCTCTTTCATTGCTCTTTTATTTTCAATGCATTTTAATTGTTCACATGAGTCTTCTTTATATCCAAACTAAAGCAAAACCTGAGTGCTCTGCCCATGGTGAGTGCTCTGCCCATGGTAAGTGCTCAGTAAATGTGAGATTAATGACTTGGAGACTTACTCTTGGACTACCCCAGTCCTATCATCCCAGCTGCCAGTCTGTATGGTACAAATGGTTGCCTAGTTTGTGATACAAATACCGGTAACAAAATGACCAAAGTCACACATCCTCCCATGGATTCCTTGCTTCTATTTCTCAAAGACATTTTTAAGTTGTCTTATGACTGTGCCCTTTCTCATTAATTGGCTTCTCACTGCTGACTTCTGTGACCCACACATACTTCTTTAAAAGTCAATGAATAAAACACATAGAGCAGTGAGAGTCTGGGGTGGGAGGTGCTCCAGTAGCTCCAGAATAGATGACTGAACATCCTAATTTTCAATCAGAAATTAAGGAGCAGTGACACCATTTTCCTTTTGAAACAGGGTTCCTTCCACTCAGCCAGTGATGCGTTTTCATTAGGAAATATAATGAGATGGGAGCACAGGAAATAACTATAACAAGACCCTTGTAGGGCTGGCAGAGAAGCTCTCCCAGGAGACTTGGAGGTGACTCTCTGGCAGTGCTCAGGAGCACGGGCTCTGAGGTCAGATGGACTAGAATTTCAAATCCTCTCTCTGCTACCTCCTAGCTTTGAGAACATGAACATATGACTGAGCCACCCTAGAACTCAGCCTCTCATCTGTAGAATAGGGAAAAATAATAGTAGATACCTAATAGAGTTATCATGAGGATTAAATGAAATATGTAAAGTCCTTAGCAGTTAAAAAGGATAGATACAGGAAAAAAAAAAAAAAAAACCATGGTTTGTCCAGCAAGAAGCCTGGTTTCCTTATAAGTGCATGAGACTGTAGATAAGAACAGATCCAATATTTTTCCCATCACATCAGGACATCTCATTGTTAAGTAGCATGCAATTGTTATAAAACAGTCTAGAATAATATGCATTAGGATTTAGGCTAAGAGGACTCGAAATATAGTAGCTTAAAGCAGGAGTATACTTCTCTCTGATGTCACATTCAGAGATAGAAGGTGGGTCAGAGCAGGTAAGTTGCTGTATTCTATATAGTAATTCAGTAATCTAGATTCTTTCCATTGCTCTGGCACTCTCCAGGATGTTACCCTGTTGAACTGTCAAAACTAGGTCACTGCTACATTCATGTTTCAGCCCACAGAAAGAAAAAAAATATACCCAGTGTTTGAAGGCCAAGACACAAAAAAAACCCATTCTCTAGTCCTGAACTTAGTTCACATGGCTGGCCATACCTAACTGCAGGGAAGGCTTAGACATGTAGTCTCAGCAAAACCATGTGTCCAGCTAACACCTAGCTAATACTAGAGAAGAAACAGAGAATGGATTTAGCAGTCTGTCACAAGATTTAACTAATGATAAGAAAGATTGGGCAAGGTAGACTAGATGGACAGATAGTCAATTCAGTCCAGCAAATCCTTATTGACACCTTTCATGTAGCTGGTGCTTGCCTCTAGGGGATTCAGAGATGACTTTGCAAAAATCTTTGTAATTTCATGTACTTATATTCTAAGCAGACTGAGGTCTTATTGCATGTTCAGCATTAGAAAATCTTTAAGAATAAGTAGAATTTGTGTTTGGAAGGAACTATGAGGGAACCTTACAGGACAAGGGTTTGCATAAAGGCACTGAGGTAAGGACATCTCCTGCTATGGGGACAGTAAGAACTCCTTGACTTATGGTGCTATATGCAGCAAATACTTAATAAGCACTTCCTGTGTGTGTGTGCTCAGTCGCTCAATTGTGTCCAACTCTTTGCAACCCCATGGACTATAACCCATCAGGCTCCTCCATCCACAGAGTTTTCCAGGCAAGAATACTGAAATGGGTTGCCATTTCCTATTCCAGGGGATATTCCCAATCCAGGGATTGAACCTGCAGATTCTTTACCACTGCACCACCTGGGAAGCCCTAGTAAGCACTTCTAAGAAAACATTAGTTACTCTGGGTTATGCGTGATAAGGGCTGTTAGCTAGATATATTGTGGTGATAACTCACAGTGTATACAAATATTAAATCGTTATGGTATATGCCTGAAACTAGTATGTTATATGACAATTATACCTCAATTAAAAATTTTAAATATGGATTACCCAACGTTTAGATGAAGCAAACTTCTTAATGCTTTTTATCTTTATGTTCACTACAATCTTAAACTTAGAGACAAATACCTGTGGGGCCTGAGCTTTGGATCAGACAGATCTGTGTTTGCAGTCCTGGTTTGGCCACTTACTTAGCACTGATGTGTGCATGTGTGCTCAGTCACTAAGTCTTGTCCATCCCTTTGTGACCCCGTGGACTTCAACCCACCAGGCTCCTCTGTCCAAGGGATTTCCCAAGCAAGAATATTGGAATGGGTTGCCGTTTCCTTCTCCAGGGGATCTTCCCAATCCAGGAATCAAACCGGCGTCTCCTACTTGGCAAATGGATTCTTTACCACTGAGCCACCAGCCCATTAGCAGTGATGACCTTAGATCTTGGAGCCTTACTTCCTCAACTCTAAGCTGAGTGCCTCAAATTAAATGACACCTAGTCTCTTCTTAGCTAAAACTGTCTGTGGTTCTCAGATAGCACTATGATGGGAGAAGGGGAAGACAGGGCAGGACTGAGCCCTTCCTCAAGAGCAGTTTTGGCAGACTTTTCCAGGACCAGGCTATGACACTTATTCTTTTTTTGGCCGTGCCCAGGCCGTCAGCAGTGAGAGTGCAGACACCCAACCACTGAACAGCCAGGGAATTCCCTGTTATGTTTATTCTTTATGAGTTACTCCATAAGGCAAAATTCAGCCTGTTGGAAAGGGCACAGTTTACTTGAGTATGCTTCCATCTCCCTGTAGTGAACCCCCATCCAGGCCTGTCCTTGGTCAGTCTGGAGCCCTCATTCCAACCAGAGCATTCCTTTAAAAGGCTTTCCCCAGCCTCCAAACTTACTCTTCTCATCCACCTCTCTACTAAACTCATCTCTTCCTCAGTGCCAGACCTTGATTCCCTGAGAAAAGGAAAATGGCTAGCTGTAATGATTCACATTAAGATACGATATTCTGTTTTTTCAAAAGGATCCTCTTAATCCTAGAGGTTGAATAACTGATCAGATATATTCTAAGCATCATGAATGCTTGATAGTGGAAGGGGAGACATATTCGGGCTGAGGGACTATCCTACTGTAAAAAGAGAGATGATGAAGGAGAAACAGCAAGGAAGGAAGGAAGAAAAAGAAGGAAAGGAAGGAGAAGGAAGGAAGGGAGAGAGGAAGAAAGAAGAGAAAGAAAGAGAACATAATACAGTAGGTATATAAGACTGGTGAAAAACATGGAATGTGGAATCGGGCAGCCTGGACTATATCTCAGCTATGTCACTTAATGTGTAATTTTAGGAAGGTGTGCTAGGTCTCTGTGCCTCACTTTCTTCATCAATAAAATGAGAGTTATAGTACAGCCTGCCTCATAAAGTGGTCATGAAGAGTAAAGAAGCTGATACAGACGTCATTCATATAGACACAGCATTCATAGAAAAATACCTGGCATGGAGTAAACGCTCAATGCAAGTTGGCCGTGTTGGTTATAACTCACTTGGCTGCACTGTTGGTTTGCCTCTGAGTTACCATACAGTGGGATTCTGGTGCTTTTTCTTTCTGCCAGGTCCTCTGGAAGACCCCAAGATCCCTTCATCTTCACTGCTTCATGTTTTCATTCTCTCCCTCATCGTTGCTCCCATATTCATAGCCACAGTGGTAGCCCTAAGAAAACGACTCTGCCAGAAGTTGTATTCTGGAGAAGGTAAGTGAGTTTTATTCATGGTGACCAAGTAGACTGGGTGTCTGCAATGTGAGGCCCTGTTTGGCCCCACTGACTTGTAGCTTCATACTGTGTCCACTCAGGGCTCATGAGTTTCTTGGGGCTTGTCCTGATGATTATTTCCCAGGAGAAAATGCCTGTGGTCTTCAGTAAGATACAATTTTTTTTGAATAAAAATATTGATAAAAGTAAAAATTAAAAAACTGAATATTTTTGAATGAGTGCTTCATTCCTGTAGCTGAAATGGTTTGCTTTGTTCTCTGAGCCAAGAAGTGTCATCAGCCTCATGAGATCAGTGTTATTTGGGCAATGCGGATGGTTGTGCAGTCAGAGTTCACTGGTGGGAGGATGGCAGGATCCTTCATGAGGACTCCTTTAGTTCTCATTCCTCCTTTGCCCATTCTGGGTCTGAGCTGGGCTGAGCTGTCCTCTTCCCCACAGGAATCTGAATCTTCTGGTTGGGTAAGGAAAGGAAAGAAGTGTGAGGCCATCTGGTGTAGGGAAAGCACCTGACTGGTGGTACCCTGAGATCTTCCAGCAGCTCCCTCCTCAGCCCATCACAGGCTCACCAGCCTATTCCCATTCCTCTGTGACAGTGAGGCAGAGCATGCCTGTGGTGTTTGAACCCAGGCCAGAATACCTGCAAGCCCATCTGGTGCTTTCCTAAACAGGTCCTTTCCTACACAGCACCCAGTGAGCCTCCTCCCAAGATCTATACACAGCCTATAGAAAAGGAAATAGCAGCTAGGAATAATTCACTAAGAATTTGAAGTGGTCACTATTTGAGGACTGGGGGGCTTTTCAGTGATTGTTATCCTACATTTACAATCTAACTTCTATATTCTCATCTGCCATGAAATATTGTCATCATCTATTTGTCCGTTGACCTACGTGTGCATTAGCTTGGGTAGTAACCACAAACCCTCTACTGTAGAATCCAAGATCCACGAACTGTTGTCAAAAGAAAGAGGGGGTTTGGGGAGGAAGGAAGAAGGGAATAAGGGAGGGAGGAAAGGAGAAAAAATGGGATAGGGAGAAAGAATGGAAGTAGAGGAATTTTAGGGTCTTGCCCAAAAAATCATGGACTAAACAGAATCACTTCTGAAAATCTGTGACTTCAGAGAGTCATGACAGATGCACCTCATCAGAACCTTATTTTCTGTATTCTTTTTCTGTTTTTGGCTGCACTGGGTTGTCGTTGCTGCATGGGCTTTCTCTGGTTGTGACAAGCAGGGGCTACTCTAGTTGCAGTGCATGGGCTTCTCATTGTGGTGACATTTGCTGTGGAGCACAGGCTCTAGAGCGTGTGGGTTTCAATAGTTGTGGCATGCGGGCTTAGTTGCTATGTAGCATGTGGGATCTTCCCGGGCCAGGGATCAGAAACCTGTCCCTTGCACTGGCAGGCAGATTCTTAACCACTGAACCACCAGCAAAGTCCTGCATTCCTCTAGTACTTCCCTCATGTATACCCCTCAGAAGCATTTTATAACCAAGGTTCCAGGCTTGGGGCCTGAGAACCCATTAGGCACCTCATAAATGAGCAGCAGATTTTTTATCCTTACTCTCTGAGAAAATGAAGTAGAGCCACATTTCTTAAAGATAGAATGGAGAAAAGAAGTCTTCCCCTCATCCCTCATCCCAATTTCAAATGTAAGTAGCACCAAGTTGGGTGTGAGTCTCAGGCACCAACTAGAGTGGGAGAGATTTGTTACTAATAAGAGTTAAGTGAATACATTTTCAAGTGATTTATTTTTTAATAAACTAAAGTGAAATCACCATTGCTACGTAATAGCCCTCTGTAACTCTTGTGCTTTGGGATCTGCTCTCTTAGAAGGGAGTATACAAGTACACATGAATTCAAGGACTATGGTTTCTCATTTTCATCAGTATATGTCCAGTGTCTAAAACATTACCTGGCATATACAACAAAATTGTTCAATAAAATTTTAGACTTTGAACCTCTGATATGCAGATATGTATGCTAACCTGCTCTATACTACATGGTCATATGTGGTTATTTAAATTAAACAAAAATTCAAGTTCTGGGTCATATTTTAAGTGCTCACATATTGTAAGTGTTCAACAGTCACATGGGGCTAGTAGCTACTGTATGGGATAGAGAAGTATTTCTAATTTCTATTGGATTTAATAAACATAATATGATATTTCAATAAATATGATCATAAAAAACCTAACATATTAGAAGAATTACTATAAAAATTTCTAGTGTTTGCACTTTATTTCTATACCTATCTCATTGTGGACTGTTAATAATCAACTCGCCCACCAGTACTAGCCTGTGCACCACATTTTGCCCTAAAAGACCGAGCCAGAGCTTTGCAGAGATTTAAACCAAAGCCCAAATATATTGACTAATGTTTGCATGAGAATCACAGAGAATGACAGCACTGACCTCAGGAGTTAAGAGTCCTTCACTGAATCTCCAACATTCAAGGGCAATTCCTATAGCTTAGCCATTGACCCCTTTCAAATACAAATGCTCTTGGAGGAGATTATAATGCTGGATAGAAGCCCTCTAAATCTGGGCCAAGGTCAAGATGGATACAAAGGAGTTATTAAGAAGCTGACATGCAGAACAAAAGCAGATTAGGGATGGACTGAGTTCAGGAACCCAAGCAACTACAGCACATGGGTATTGAACCTTGTAAGAAAATCAGAATAAGAGGGAATGTGTGAAATCAGGGCTTGATAAAGAGATAAAGCCAGGGAAACAATGATGAGCAGCAACCAGTCTTGTGAACTTGTGTTTCTGCTCCCAAAGTTACTTTGAACCAGTATCAGTCAATTACACCTTAGTACAGATTTATTGATTAGACCTTCTGCTCTGTGTAGGGAAGACAGGACAGAAGTGGTATTCAAGACTAAAGTAGAACAGGGAGAGAGAATTTCAGAGGTATTTCCTGGGCTAAATACCCAAATTAGCAGTCCCTCAGCCTCTGAGGACCTGGGGGCCTGGGCAGACAAGGGAATGGGAAGTAAGCCGAGGCCTTCTTTCTTCACAATTTTCTCCTAAGAGTATGGTTTTAGTTTGTATCCAGCCTGAGGTCTCAAACCACGGTGGAAATTTATGCTTCTCTATGTGGATTTATTTGGATTTACTTTTTGTTCTGCCATTATTTCACCTATAAACAGAACAGTTTCCTTGTTAATCTTAACCCACCCCTGGAATTTTTCTTTTTCAGATTCAACAAAAAGATCTGCCACCATGGTAAGGAGAGAAGTGGACAGAGCTGTGAGTAATCATGATTTTTCTTTTCTTTTTCACCTTCTCTTCTCTCCCAGATTAAATTAAGAAATAAAACCTCTGCTTTGTGGCACCAAGGGCAAATAGCCTGGGCAGAATCTTCCTGCTAAGTGGCATTTAGTTTCTCTTGCAATCCTGCATTGTTCCATACCTTTCTCGGAAAATAAAGATGGTGTCAGTTGAATAGCCACAGAACAACTATATAGCCTTTAGTCTGTTTATAGTCCTAAGCACTCCTAGAAGATAATGCACGGGACATCTGGGCTCAAATTAGAAACATGGTTAAATTTAACAGCAAAAGGAAGATAGTTTACTGTGACACAGTCAGCAGCTGGGATTTTTGCAGTAGTCGTTAAGTCACTGTGGGTTGTGGGTTAAGGGTATTTCTGGAGATGTAGAAGTCTCTTCATGAGATTGAAACCATTTAGCTTCATAGGATGGAAAGCATAGACACTGGGGAAGTGATCTGTTGGAGATCCACGGCTCTAGGTCACATAGTAAAATGGGTATTTCTGGCTCTCTTGGGAAAGCTTCCTTTGCCTGAAATCTAGGGATCATATGGTATCACACATGACGTTATGAGTTTACCACAATAATGATAGGCAATTCGTAGACATTTCTAAATAACTATGTATTATCAGCTGCTCAGAATATTAAGAAGTGTTTATTTTTGAATTCTTTTGAATATATTCCCCAGATTCCAGGGACACTGATTATGAAAATAACCCTAGAAAACCTTCAAATACCAGGGTCTGCATTTGGCTTATCTATCACACATGGCAGTTCATAAGCACAAAATATGACTTAAAAGAATGAAATGAAAAGAGGCTCCTGCACCCTCCCTGTCTCCACCACTTCCCTGAAAGAGATTCTTGAAAATATATCCTTTTGCTATAGACTCATTCCTGGACCCAGTGCCAGAGAAGAAATGCAGCCTAAGCTGGCTGTGCTTGATATCCCATTGCCTGAGCTTTTCTGAATCATGAGACAACTTTCAGATCAACACTGCAAGTTCTGATACAAACATTTGTTTCTTGGGAAACAAAAATCCTGTATTCCTAAAAATTGATCTCCTTGGCCTCCAGGTGAGTTCCCATGAAAGAGGCCCAATATTTGCTGAATTTCATGAGGTCAAAATGTTTGAATAAGTGATTCCTTCAGCTGCTCAGCATAAGGAAGAAATAGTGCAAAACTTGAGCACAGAAGTAATAAACTCAGATGCCTATTGGGCCAGTGATGAAATGAGTAAAAACTGTCCCTAACCAAATAGGGAGTCGGGGAGGGGAGGGATTTTGACAAATTGGAGAGCATTTTCCCTGTCAGTTTAGCACTAGCCTTACATTGCCAGAGAAGAAATCCGGATTTATATATAAAATATCTTAATTATTAAATGCTAGCTGAAAGTATTTCAAATAGCAAACAAACTAAACAAAACATGCCTGTAGGTTAATTGAGCCTGTCGATCAGTTTTCAAATCTTTTCCTAGAAACATAATATTGTAAGGGAAGAGTTTAGAATCTGAGTAATGAAGGCAGAAACACCTATTTGAGGAACTGATTACTCAACAGCTTGCTGCCAACCTAAATGTCTCTCCTGTGACCTGCCACATGGTCTGAATATTGCAGTTATACAGTGAGGGTGTCACAGTCATTTTTAACCAGTAGAGCTCCTTTATAAACAGAGAAATCTCACACTCTCTTTTAATGGTTGTCTGAAATTCAAAATAAAGTAACTATCTTGATCAAAAGGAAAATTAAATAAATGGGATTCATTTTCTCCATCCCCTGCCCAACCCACTGCCCCTCCACAATTATTTACTCACACTCTCTACCTTTTAACCTGGAGGAAGGAAGAGTCAGGGAGGTGAAAGTGATGCTTCTCCTCTTCCTCCCTCACTCCTCCTTGACACTTACCTGAGAGTAGTAAGAGGTCAGGACCAGTTCTATATATAGAACTGGTATCTTAGTTCTATATATATATAGAAGATACAGATAGGAATGTGCCTGGTACTATTACCTATAACAGCGACAAATTAGAAATAATCAAATATGAATCAAAAAGAGAAAAGATGAATAAGAAGACTAGACAATAATTAAAATGAAAGCACCAAAACCAGATGTATTTTTGAGATGAATAAATCTGAACAATATAATTTTGAGAGGAAAGATAGATGCAGAAAGGCATAGATAGCATATTACCAATGACAGAAAGTTCAGAAACATGCAAACAACCTTAAGTAGTGTATATGGGAAACAGTCATATGTACAAAGTACAAAAGAAGTACAAAAATAGCATGGAAATGGTAAACATCAAATTTAACCTCCTGAATGAGTAGTGGATATATGGATGTTCATTACATTATTCTCTTTATTTTATACCTGAAATATCTATTTAAAGAGGTCACAATTAAAATTCAAGACAATTTAGATTTAAATTTTTCTGTGATCTAGCTACATAATCTTAGGTAAGATCTGCCTCTTCTCTGTGCTTCAGTTTTGTCATCTGTAAATTGAGAAAGTTAAATCAAGTCCAGGAGGGCAAACAAGCCTCATGTCAGGTGCGGGGAATGCCTGGAGCAGAGATGAGGATAGTTTGGGAGACCGTTTCAAGATGCAAATTGTGGTGATAGAAGGATGAATAATGTCTGCCTTGGGTACAGGGTGGGAAGAGTTGAGGGCCTTGGCCATTTAATGACAAATGTGGAGGGGATGTTTTTCATTTTTAAAAAAAAACTGTGTTTATCTGTATTTCTGTTCATCTTTATCATGTACATACGTACATGACATTATTTTATGGTCTATTAGTACTTGTTTTGATTGCATTCAAAGTTATTTTCAGATTGATTGAAGTCTTTCTAATCATGTTTAGAGCTGCATAAAATATAGAACTTGGTTGATGATCATTAGCAAAGTACTAAAGGAAAAATTATTTTTATTTAGTATAATGTATTATGGTTTTGTCAAAGCAGATACAAATGTGTTAGATTTTCAGTAGATGCTTTTTTTTTAAGTTCTTCCCTAAAAAGTTGCTCATCAGTTATTAACTCTTTATTGAGAACTGATTTAACATTTGGAATAATATCCCCTGGGAAGAAGAGGGAACAGGACATGGAAATACTGATTTGAGGGATGGAAAGAGAATAGCTCTGGGGCCAAGTGTTTGGACAGCCAAGAAAACTTGAAATGTGTTTCTGGGGATGAGGGGGGCACTTCATGCTTCTCCGGAAGAACAGAACCACAGAACTACTTGTTGTTTAGTCACTAAGTCACATCCAACTCTTCTGTGATCCCGTGGACAGTAAGTAGCCTGCCAGGCTCCTCTGTCCATGGGATTTCCCAGGCAAGAATACTGGAGTGAGTTGCCATTTCTTTCTCCAGGGAATTTGCCCAACCCAAAGATCAAACCCATGATTCCTGCATTACAGGCAGATTCTTAGCCTGAAAAGTATGAAATCTGTAGGGCTGGCAGGTTGGGAACTCGGGTAGAATTTTTTATATTACAATCTTGAGGCAGAATTCCTCCTTCTCTGATTGCTGTTAAGGTCTTCAACTGATTGAATGAAGCCCACCCATATTATGGAAGGTAATCTACTTTATTTAAAGTCAGCTGATGGAAATAAATGTTAATTACATCTGTTATACAACATACCTTCAGAGCAACATCTAGACTAACATTTCACCAAATAGCTGGGCACAGCAGTCTAGCCAAATTAACATAAAATAAACCATCACAGGCATCAAGAAATGAGGGGGACATTCTTGCCTGGAGTAAGTCAGTTTGCCAGACTTCCTAGAGCCTTTGAAAATACAAGTATGTGGCCATGTATTTTCTGGTCACTCGAGTTTTCCAAATGACCAGGGCTTTGTCTAATACCCGCTCATCCATGCAGCTGGCACTCCAGATTTGCATGTAGACTATTTAGGGGTTTTTGTTTATTTCAGCAAGATGTTTTTCCCTCAACTCCCTGCCTGTCAACCATTCAATAACAAAAGGGCATCTGTGACTTCAGAATCTACCACTTTGTATATTTTGAAGTAATGAATATCTGAGTAGATCTAGAGGGGGTAAAAAAAAAAAAAAAAAAACTTGTAGCCAAGAAATTACTTGATAAAATCAAACAAGTTTTTTGAAAAAATAACTTTTACTTCTCAGTAAAATGGACAAATTATAAGAGCTGGACTTGACTTAACTAATATCTTGTTTCATTGCCAACACCCAGTGAGAACTATAGATAGATATGTATACTATGTATAGATAGCTTTGGGAAGTCCCCTTGAGTGGAGCAGCACACTCCTACACTGTTTTCATCATCAGGCCAGTCTTCTGTCTCTTGACTAGATTTGAGCTCTTTTGCATGGCTTTTCAGGCCATCCTTCTCCCTTTCCTGTCCCCAAGTCATGCTCATTCCTACCTTTGCGCCTTTGTTCATGTTGTGTCTCCTGCCTGGAATGCCCTCTTCATTCCTTCTTGCTGACTCAAACTCAAACTTCTTGTAGGATCTGCCTTAGTATAGAATAATAAGTTAGCATTATTATTGTTTTAATGCCAGACCACTGTTCTAAACACTCTAGAGGTACATTTAATTTTCACAGTAGCCCTATATACTTCCTCCCACCATCTCCAGTCTCAGAGATGAGGAGATACTTGTGCAAGGTCATATGACTAGTGAATGCATGGGCCAGAAAATAGACCGAAGTATGCCAGTACAGAGCCCATGCCTGTACATTAAACTGTCCTCCCTCTCTTAGTCTGTAAGACTCTCTGCAGCTCGGCCCTCTTTGTTTTTCCCTCTGCATTGTACACACAGTCTATACCTCTCTTAAGTGCATGGTCACAGCATTATTTCCTGGGTTCTTCTAAGTGTACATGTTTTATATCTACTTAGTCAATGAAATGAAGTGAGATATTACTGTTAATAAAACTATTGGGTATTTGGTTTTGTCTGCTTTATTAGCTGTTTTTCTACACTTCTTTTAGTTTATTCTATGATCAGTTTAAAAGAAAGTGACTGATTTTGACCAAATTAAGCTTGCTACTAAAAAATCTTGTTTAATTTTAGTTGAGTTTGCCAATTCAAAAAAGAACAACTTATAATGATTTCTAGAACATTTGTCATACTTTAGTAGGCACCTATTAATGAGAATCAACCACAGTTAACACTCTCCTACCCACTGGTGTGTATTGATAAAAAAATAAGAGTAGGCAAACCATGGTCAGGGGGTCAAATCCCCACCTGTTTTTGTAAACAAAATTTTTATTAAAACTTAATCATGCTTTCCGTTTTCATATTGTCCCTCCCCCCTAATTTCCCATCCGTTCCTCTGCTTCTTATGGTAGAGTTGAGTAATTGCAACAGAGACCATATAGCCCATACAAATCTAAATTTTTTATAATCTGGCCCTTTACAGAAAAAGTTTGCTGTCTTCTGACCTAGAGGTACTCCCAGGCTTTACACTTCCTTCCACACTAAATGTAATGGGTTGGTCAAAAAGTTCCTTCAGGGTTTTTTGTAAGATATGGAAAAACCTGAACGAACTTCTTGGTCAACCAAATACTTCTTCCTGAGCTAAGTGATACAATGTCACCCCCACTCCTATGTCAGCTTCATGAAGTCTGAGGCCAGAGCCCACCGGAAGTTCTTAGGCCAAGCTAGCCTCTCACTCTCCGACACAGTCTCTGCTACCCTAGCTCTGCCTCACCCCCAAAAACCACCACTGGGGGACAGTGTTAGGTTCTCGGCTTTCCAGGAGCAATCCTGGGCCTTCATATTCTTACTCATTATCATTTCAGAAGATGAAGTCTTGGGACTTGCTCTGACCATGTTCTTTGGACATATTTCATTTCATTTCTTTAATTTTAATTCTTATTGAAGTATAGTTGATTTACAGTATTGTGCTAGTTTCAGTTGTACAACAAAATGATTCAATAATACATATATAGTTTTTTAGATTCTTTTCCATTATCAGTTCAGTTCAGTTGCTCAGTCATGTCTGACTCTTTGCAACCCCATGAATTGCAGCACGCCAGGCCTCCCTGTCCATCACCAACTCCCGGAGTTTACCCAAACTCATGTCCATCGAGTTGGTGATCATCCAGCCATCTCATCCTCTGTCGTCCCCTTCTCCTCCTGCCCCCAATCCCTCCCAGCATCAGAGTCTTTTCCAATGAGTCAACTCTTCGCATGAGGTGGCCAAAGTACTGGAGTTTCAGCTTTAGCATCATTCCTTCCAAAGAAATCCCAGGGCTGATCTCCTTCAGAATGGATTGGTTGGATCTCCTTGCCGTCCAAGGGACTCTCAAGAGTCTTCTCCAACACCACAGTTCAAAACCATCAATTCTTCGGCGCTCAGCTTTCTTCACAGTCCAACTCTCACATCCATACTTGACCACAGGAAAAACCATAGCCTCGACTAGACAGACCTTTGTTGGCAAAGTAATATCTCTGCTTTTGAATATGCTATCTAGGTTGGTCATAACTTTCCTTCCAAGGAGTAAGCGTCTTTTAATTTCATGGCTGCAATCACCATCTGCAGTGATTTTGGAGCCCCAAAAAATAAAAGTCTGACACTGTTTCCACTGTTTCCCCATCTATTTGCCATGAAGTGATGGGACCAGATGCCATGATCTTCGTTTTCTGAATGTTGAGCTTTAAGCCAACTTTTTCACTCTCCTCTTTCACTTTCATCAAGAGACTTTTTAGTTCCTCTTCACTTTCTGCCATAAGGGTGGTGTCATCTGCATATCTGAGGTTATTGATATTTCTCCATTACAGGTTATTATAAGACACTGAATATAGTTCCCTGTGCTGTGCAGTAAATCCTTGTTGTTTATTTTATATATGGTAGTATTTCTTCATCCCATACTCTTAACTTAAACCTCGTTCCTGCCCCTTTGGTAATCATGTTTGTTTTCTATGTCTGTAAGTCTGTCTTGTAAATAAGTTCATTTGTATTTTTTTTTTTTGGATTCCACATGTAAGTGGACTAAGACAAATAAGATATTTGTCTTTCTTTGACTTACTTTGTTAAGTATAATATTCTCTGGGTCCCTCCATGTTGCTGCAAATGGCAATATTTCATTCTTTTTATGGCTAATATTCCATTGTGTGTGTGTATACACACACTCACATACACTATATCTTCTTAATCCATTCATCTATTAATGGACACTTAGGTTGTTTCCATGTTTGGCTGTTGTAAATAGTGCTACTGTGAACATTGAGATATGTGTCACACATACTTCTGGCAAGACTCTTATTCAAATAACTACTCTTGCTTCCCACCTAAGAAAGGAAGAGCTTGCTGGTTTTGCCTCACTGACCAGTGACTGAAGTGAGGCCTGATTACTGTGAGAGTGCCCAGAAGGGCTCAGTAATTCAATTAACAGCTGCTCTGGGCTGGGTTTTCCACTCCATGTTTCTACCCCTAACTTTCTAGGGAGCTCTGGGAAAGGTAGTGCCTGTTCCTGTTATTGTGAAAATCCAGACTTCTCAATCACCCAAGACGGGCCTTCAAGGCCTTAACCTTAATATTATAAAATTAAAAACTCATATAAAACTAAATGTAGCCAAGGAGATGGCTCTTTCCCATCCTTCTCCATGATGAATGTGGTAGTCATTAGTGTTATTTCACACAATTCTAGATCTCTTGCTCTTGTGTACACAATAGGATTGCACTTCTCTGTGATTAATTAGGTCATAAGTGTGGTCATATGACTTGCTGTGATCAACTAAATGTAAGCATAAGTGATGTCTGTTACTTTGGGGTAGAATATATAATAGCTAGCCTGTGCTTTGCTGTATTTTCTGTTTTCATCTGCAACATTCAAGGTAGTGATTTCTACATCAGCCTGGGCTTCTGAGTAACAACAAATAACAGGGCGCCTGGCTGACTGTCGGTGGGCATGGAGCATGAGCAAGAATAAACCTTTATTTATTATATTGAGATTTAAGAGTTGTTTGTTACTGCAGCATAATCTAGGCTATCCTGACTGATACAACAGGGAAACAATAGACCGTATGTTACCATTTAACATTCTGTTTCTGAGGAAAAATGCTTTCTATATAAAAAAGAAAAAAGGATAAAGCATAAGAATATATTCATCATATAATTAGTTCTCTATTTAAAGAAAGTATTTAATATACCCACCATACCTGCTTTCTCCCCCCAAAATGAAGACATTAAAATGCCAATAAAAAACATTAAACTGCTCATAATCATAAAAAATGTCCATAATTGTCATTGTGTGATGGAACCTCATATTATTTTCTTCATGTTTCCTGAATTCTGTTTGTACTTTAGTACATTTTTAAATTCCCCAATGTGTCACTGTTTTAAGTACCCAGGGGTGCCTGTTAGATGAAGAAAGGAGTTTTTTAAGCCCTGTTAACCATCCCGCACTCATCTCTCTATATCTCAGTAGTCAAATGCATTATGTAGGGTTCTTCCTAGGATCCTCTTCAACTTTTGGGAGGGAAACGCTTTTACTCCCTTTCAAGGACATGTATCAGTGTCTTAGCTGCCTCTCACAGATTCCTAGCTCAGGCAACTGAGAACGAGTGGACACATACTGCAGGGATGTAACAGACAAGGTAACTTGCACAAGGTTATGTTATAACTTTATGATGGAACTCCTAGTCCAGAATTCCTGAATCCTTTTCTGTGGTACACTACCCTTTCCATTTGTGGAAGTTCTCCTTGCAGCTAACTTGACTCACTTGTGGGGCTATTCAGGCCCCTGGCTTCTTGTTGTTATGCAGGCAAACAAGCTTTCAACCAGTATAAATTTAGGAGTGGATTCTGATTCCTAGACATCGTATTAAAAAGCAGAGACATTACTTTTCCAACAAAGGTCCATCTAGTCAAAGCTATGGTTTTTCCAGTAGTCATGTGTGAATGTCAGAGTTGGACCATAAAGAAAGCTGAGTGCCAAAGAATTAATGCTTTTGAACTGTGGTGTTGGAGAAGACTCTTGAGAGTCCCTTTGACAGCAAGGAGATCAAACCAGTCCATCCTAAAGAAAATCAGTCCTGAATATTCATCGGATGGACTGATGCTGAAGCTGAAGCTCCAATACTTTGGTCACCTGAGGCAAAGAACTGACTCATTTGAAAAGACCCTGATGCTGGGAAAGATGGAAGGCAGGAGGAGAAGGGGAAAACAGAATGAGATGGTTGGATGGCATCACTGACTCAATGGGCATGAGTTTGAGGAAACTCTGGGAGTTGTTGACCCACAGGGAAGCCTGGCGTGCTACAGTCAATGGGTTTGCAAAGAATCGGATATGGCTGGTCGACTAGAACTGAATTCTGATACCATAGATATGTATCAATTCAGTTCAGTTCAGTTCAGTCACTCAGTTGCGTCCGACTTCTGCGATCCCATGGACTGCAGCACACCAGGCCTCCCTGTCCATCGCCAATTCCTGGAGCTTCCTTAAAATCATGTCCATTGAGTCAGTGATGCCATCCAACCATCTCATCCTCTGTTTTCCCCTTCTCCTCCTGCCTTCCATCTTTCCCAGCATCAGGGTCTTTTCCAATGAGTCAGTTCTTCGCCTCAGGTGGCCAAAGTATTGGAGCTTCAGCTTCAGCATCAGACCGTCCAATGAATATTTAGGACTGATTTCCTTTAGGATGGACTGGTTGGACCTCCTTGCTGTCAAAGGGACTCTCAAGAGTCTTCTCCAACAGCACAGTTCAAAAACATCAATTCTTCGGCTATCAGCTTTCTTTTTGGTTCAACTCTCACTTCCATACATGATTACTGGAAAAACCAAAGCTTTGACTAGATGGACCTTTGTTGGCAAAGTAATGTCTCTGCTTTTTAATATACTGTCTAGGTTGGTCATAACTTCTCTTCCAAGGAGCAAGCGTATTTTAATTTCATGATTGCAGTCACCATCTGCAGCAATGTTGGAGCCCAAGAAAATAAAGAGTCTCACTGTTTCCATTGATTCTTCATCTATTTGCCATGAAGTGATGGGATCAGATGCCATGATCTTAGTTTTCTGAATGTTGAGTTTTAAGCCAATTTTTTCACTCTTTCACTTTCATCAAGAGGCACTTTAGTTCTTCTTTGCTTTCTGCCATAAGTGTGGTGTCATCTCCAAATCTGAGGTTATTGATACTTCTCCTGGCAGTCTTGATTCCAGCTTGTGCTTCATCCAGTCCAGCATTTCTCATAATGTACTCTGCATATAAGTTAAATAAGCAGGGTAACATTATACACCGTTGATGTACTCCTTTCTGATTTGGAACCACTCTATTGTTCCATGTCCAGTTCTAACTGTTATTTCTTGACCTGCATGCAAATTTCTCAGGAGGCAGGTAAGGTGGTCTGGTATTCCCATCTCTTGAAGAATTTTCTACAGTTTGTTGTGATTAGGCTTTGGCATAGTTGATAAAGCAGAAGTATATGTTTTTCTGGAACTCTCTCCCTTTTTCGATGATCCAACACATCTTGGCAATTTGATCTTTGGTTCCTCTGCCTTTTGTAAATCCAGCTTGAACATCTGCAAGTTCACGGTTCACGTACTGTTGAAGCCTGGCTTGGAGAGTTTTGAGCATTACTTTGGTAGTGTGTGCTGCTGCTGCTGCTAAGTCACTTCATTCGTGTCCAACTCTGTGTGACCCCATAGAAGGCAGCCCACCAGGCTCCCCCATCCCTGGGATTCTCCAAGCAAGAACACTGGAGTGGGTTGCCATTTCCTTCTCCAATGCATGAAAGTGAAAAGTGAAAGCGAAGTCGCTCAGTCGTGTCTGACTCTTATCGACCCCATGGACTGCAGCCTACCAGGCTCCTCCATCCATGGGATTTTCCAGGCAAGAGTACTGGAGTGGGGTGCCATTGCCTTCTCTGTGGTAGTGTGTGAAATGAGTGCAATTGTACATTAGTCTGAGCATTTTTTTGCATTGCCTTTCTTTGGGACTGGAATGAAAATTGACCTTTTCCAGTCCCATGGCCACTGCTGAGTTTTCCAAATTTGCTGGCATATTGAGTGCAGCACTTTCACAACATCATCTTTTAGGATTTGAAGTTGCTCAACTGGAATTCCATCACCTCCACTAGCTTTGTTCTTAGTGATGCTTCCTAAGGCCCACTTGACTTCACATTCAAGGATGCCTGGCTCTAGGTGAGTGATCACACCATTGTGATTATCTGGGTCATTCTGTGTATTCTTGCACCTCCTCTTAGTAGTGTGTGCTTCTGTTAGGTCCATACCATTTCTGTCCTTTATTGAGCCCATCTTTGCATGAAATGTTCCCTTGATATCTCTAATTTTCTTGAAAAGATCTCTAGTCTTTTCCATTCTGTTGTTTTCCTCTATTTCTTTGCATTGATCACTAAGGAAGGCTTGCTTATCTCTCCTTGCTATTCTTTGGAACTCTATTCAAATGGGTATATCTTTCCTTTTCTCCTTTGCCTTTAGCTTCTCTTCTTTTCACAGCTATTTGTAAGGCCTCATCAGACAGTCATTTTGTCTTTTTGCATTTCTTTTTCTTGGAGATGGTCTTGATAACTGCCTCCTGTACCATGTCATGAACCTCCATCCAAAGTTATTCAGGCACTCTATCAGATCTAATCCCTTGAATATATCTGTCACTTCCACTGTATAATCATAAGGGGTTTGATATATGGCATACATAAAAGTCTAGTGGTTTTCCCTACTTTTTTCAATTTAAGTCTGAATTTGGCAATAACGAGTTCATGATTTGAGCCACAGTCAGCTCCCAGTCTTGTTCTTCTGATGACTGTATATAGCGTCTCCATCTTTGGCTGCAAAGAATATAATCAATCTGATTTCAGTTTTGACCATCTGGTGATGTCCATGTGTAGAGTCTTCTCTTGTGTTGTTGGAAGAGGGTGTTTGCTATGGCCAGATATGTGTTATGCTTCCTTAAAAAAAAAGTTATTCTAGTCATCCAAGTCATACTTTATTAGAGCTTCCAGACCTAATAAAGCAGCCTGACTTCTCTACTTTAGAGATCATGAGATTGAGTTTAAGGCATGTTAAGTGACAATTGATGAAATAATGACAAAAAAATTGAAAGATCTTGTGATCCCCAGTATAACACTATTTATTTATCCATTCACTCTCAAACATGTATTGTGTTTTTATTTGCAAGACTCTGTGTCAGGTAGGCCATGGGAGAATTTTGAAAATAACTTAAGCACATTAGTCATCTAAGAGTCTTACAATGAAGTATTAGAGATGAGGCACTCAAAAAACTGCTCTCATTGCCATAGTTTAGGTTAAGATTAAAATATAAGAGGCCAGCTTTCTAAATACCTCTGTATACCTCTTTCTGTATACTTCTGTATACCTCTCTATATTTCTATATACCTTATATTAAAATATGAGGCCAGCTTTCTATATATACCTATATAGTAGTTGGTCCAATATCTTCATTTTGTTTTGCTTTGTTTACTTGATTCTCTTGTCTTTCCTCTAAGAACTTCCATCAGAGAACCAACCACAGCTTTGGCATTCTATTATAGCAACATGGACATGTCTCCTTTTCTTTTTCCTATGCCAATGATTCTAATTTTTTTTCTTCTTTTCTCTTATAACCCTTTATATATATACACATATATATTCTGAGTAGGAAAAATTTTGAGTTGTCCTCCTATATTCCTCTTTTACTCTCATACTACTATCAAACTCAAGCATATCTGACACCAGATGTGTGGAAGTTTTCCCCACATCAAGCCATTCTCTGCATCACAAGGTGAGTGTCCTACAATGTAACTCAGTTCTGACACTAACTGGTGATAGTGTGAGATTCCACAGGTTAAGGGCTCAGTTCCCAAGAGTGTTCCCCCTCCACTTCAGATGCCAGTCACACGTTCAGGCTGTCACCTGTACTTCTGACCAATCAGCTATAAATCTGAGGTCCTTGGGTTCAACTAATTTGCTAGAGCTGTTCACAGGGCTCAGGAAAATAGTTTACATGTTTTATCAATTCATTATAAAAGGATATGATAGAGGATACAGATGGACACTGGTCCCTGCTCTTGCTAGTCTCAGGGGGCCCAGTATCCTCAGACTGAAGGGGAAAGGGAAGGGAGCAGTTTCAGAAGCCTGGTGAGAACTGCAGGAGGAAAGGGCAGACCACAGAGCTGTAGGCTTTAAGAGAGGGATAAAATGGACCTGCAGCCTGTCCAGTAGGTGACTGAGGAAGAGATCTCCCAACCTTACTCTCCTATCCCATGCAATCTCCTCTCTCTCTGATACTTGAGGGGAAAAATGGAATGGAAACCAGAGGAAAGAGAGGCTAGTGATGCAGTCCTAGGACGTGCACAAGCTGAGCAGGGTGGAGGAAAATGCATCTCCAGGAATAAACAGAAATATCTGACACAATGAAAGGTCTGAATAGGTAAGCCCCTTGAACTTTGCTCCAGTATTTCTCAGCTGCCTGCAGCTCAGAGAACAGAGGAGAGAGCTTCTTGCCATCAGCCTGGGGAGAGAAACTAAAGATTTGGACTAGGGCAAATTGTCGAGGGGGTGAAAAGAAAGCTTTAAGCCCTGCTGCCTTTGAGCTTTTTTTTTTTTTTTGTTTTTAACTCCAATTTTCTCACTCCAATCAGACTTTGAGAGTTTGTGTATTTTCCAGTCAGAAAAGTGATTTTTCTGTTTGTGAACTTTTCTCTCCAGATTTGAACCTGTGGTCTCAGGAGCTGGGGTGACCTGATAGGACATCCTCAAGAAACTTCTAGACTCTGAACAAGAATCCCCTGGCCTGCAGAGCTTGTTGTTTGTACTTTTCAATTGTCTTTGTATAAATCAGCACTTTATTCTGGAGACTGCAGCACGACTAGGCAGCACCCACCACCGTGTAACGGAAAGTCAGGCGACTGCCCCTCCACTGACCTGGGCTCTCTCCCCCACAGCCCGTGGCTCCACGCACACACTACTGCACTTTAGAAAACAACCACAGTGGATCCTGGACCCCCCTGAGGGTCCTCTGGCTCTTTTTTCTTCCAGACTGGAAACAGAGGGAATTATTTCTCCTTAAGTTTCCAAAGTGGTTTCCAGAAGCAGAGACAAGTAGAAGTTTCCAGTTACAGAAATGGACAGAAGATTGCCAGTGGAGTTATTTTTATGTGTAGTTTCCTCTGGATACTGAACAAGCCTATTGAGACTGTGAGTTCACAGACAGGACTTTATACAAAATCAAGCCATAATTGACATGTTTTATGGTTTACAGGAAGCTAGAAAACATCTGTGTTGTTTTAATGAAATGTTTAAGCATTGAAGTACACAGAGTGGTCAACTACAGATTGTGGAGAAAAGCCATTGAGTATTTTTCTGAGATCTAAATCACAAAGCATTGATTTTAACTTGTAATGGAACTGTGTTGAATGGTATTTTAAAAGCAAAAGCAAACTACATCTTCCCTTCAAAAAATCCTGTCTTCTTAACCTCAGAAGCCAATCATACACATTTTAAGTTTTGTCATACTAATATGCTATTTCTGCAAAAATTTCAGATGAGTAGCTATAATGGTCAAAGCACCAAACTAAGGGTCCTTTCCTAGTCTTCTCTTTGACTTTAAACTTAACCTTTCAGTAGCTCAGTTTCCAGGTCTGTGATAGAGTGATGGTCACTAGCCATGACCTCTGATGGTCAGTACTAGAAAACCCGTGGGACTCCATTATCATGTGTCAAGGAGGAGGGTAACTGGATGTGGTCCATCAGGCTGATCATGTTCAATTTGGTCTTTGTGCTAGTACATTCAAGGCATTAGCTGACCTATAAACTATCCAAATGTAAACATTATCAAGTATAACAGATGATGAATGTGCTTCAAGCAAACTCTTTTAACTGATGCACAAAGAATAATTTTAGGTTGATGAGAATGAAGGGGGGTGAAAGTGGATAATAGACAATTATGTAATATCTCAGTTTCTTCTGTTGAAAATCAAAGAATGCCATTGAAGAATAAAACTCAGTTCTTCAAAATGTTCCAGATGTTCTGCTTTTGGCTAAGTGGTTTCCTCAGGGACCATCCAGATCAGTAAGTTTAATGTTCCATAAGGCCAATTGGCTCCCATAGGTTTAAAAGCCTTTGCAGCACACTCAAATGCCTCTTTAGAAGGGCAGGGTCCCACAGCTGTCTCCCAGGTCCCATGTGTTGGTCTGGGGCCCCTGCTGGGGAAGGAAGCACCTCCTAATCGTGCAGAGGTCAGAGCAGGCAGACAGGACCTTCTCCCCGAGGAAGCAGGTCTGTCCATGTGGGCTGCACATCTCCACTGATACGTGATTGGCATGCTGCATCCTTGGGTGGTAATATTTAACTCTGTAGGAACCTGGTGGAATAATGGCTTCTGTCAAAATACCACCATCTTTAGTCCTAGATCAGGGTTATTTTCTTAAACACCAAATTGGGACAGGGCTCCCTAGCTCCAGTATCCCAAAATTCAGGGTTCTTTGGGGAAGAAGAGCACTAAGCATTGTGTCCTAGTGTGAGAAATGTTCTACAGTACAGCCTAACAACCATAATGATTAACATTTACCAAGTACTTCCCACCTGATGTTGTCTAGCATTTTATACATATTATTAAAATGAATTCTCTCAAAACCCTCTAAGAAAGGCACTATTCATGTCTCCATTTTAAAGATAAGGAAACTGAGGCACAGAGAGGTTAAGAAATTTGGTTAAGGCTGCCTGGTTAGCTTGGAAAGGAGAGAACTAGAACAATGAAACCATATTCATTACACCCCACCATGTGTCCTTTACTGGTTACATACACCCTGTAGTCCTTTTTCCTGGTCTAGAATTAATTTCACTCTTACTGTTTCCAAAGAGGCACTACAGGAAGTAGAAGACAGGCTCTGATGTCAGAGATTCCAACCCCACCTCAACTGTATATGAATTACACAACTTTGTACATATCATCTGATCTCTAAGCATCAGTTTCCTTATCTAAAAGATGAATACAATCCTCCCTTGGTATCTCAGGGAACTGGCTCCAGGACCCCCTCGGATACCAAATCTGTGGATGCTCAAGTCCCTTATACAAAATGGTGCCATATTTTTGTATAATCTATTCATGTTCTCCCATATACTTTAAATCATCTGCAGATTACTTATAAGACCCAATCAGTGTAAGTGTTTAAGTAAAATAGTTGTAACTACAATATAAATGCTATGTAATAGTTGAAGAGCATATTTAGGTTTTGCTTTTTGGAATTTTCTGCAATTCTTTTCTAATATTTTCAATCCTTAGTTGGATGTGGAAACTCAATATGAAGGCCCAGCTGTAATATAAAAAAGACAGTTAGCATCTTCCTTTATCAGGCACTTAGCATGTACAGCACATGGTAAGTACCTGTTAAATGACAAGTACCACTGGTAATCCCCCTATGTACCAGCCACTACTGTTCGCTAAATGGGCAATGTCTGGACACTATTAAGCTAGTCTGTCTGCAGGATATTTCTCCTAAATCCTAACCCTAGGGGAGAAGTGAGCTTCCAAGGATTTCCAGCCAAGGGGTTTTGTCCCCAGGCTCTCCTATACATGCCGCATTCCCCAGCTAAGTCAAGGGGCTCTTCAGTCCTCCAGTATGCCTTGTGCTGTCCCCTGCACCCAGAACACCTCTTTTCTGGGGCCTCAATTTGCCTTCACAAAACCCTATGCTTTCTTTAGATGCCAGTTCTGCCAGTGAATATTTTCTGTTTTTTCTTCCCCCCCACTACTGAATATGAGCTCTCTTTACTTTGGGTGGAGCCGTGTTTTCTTTGTCCCTCTCTGAAACAGTTATCTATTTTCAGTTTTGAATCATGAGGATTTGAGCACATTTTATATCGTCCCCTTAGCTATATGCTCCTAGAGGGTGGGAAAAGAGTGAGATTTTGTCATTCCTGCAGTATCTTGTATGTGAGCGATGCCTCATGCATGACTGGCTCTGAGACTCATTACAGCACTGGACAGAGTGGCTACACTTAATGTTCTTACTTACCATGACCTTAATATGATTGGCCAGAAAGTTGTGCAATGGTAATCCTCAAAGAAGAAGAGCTAAATGAGTTCCAAGTATTAAAAAAAAAAAAGTCCCTTTTACAAAGAAAGCAAAAACAGCATTTGGGAGAGTTTGAGGACTTGAGAAAGCCAAACAAGCAAAAATCACCTATGACGCCATCATCCAAACACAAGTATTTTCATTTTTGCTGTTAGCAGTTGCTTTGTCCAGACTCGTACAGCATCTTGGTAGAGTTGTTAACATGTCATTTTCTGTCCTTTTTTCAAGTTAGTCGTTGTACATAAGTTCACAGATGAGCTTCCCAGGTGGTGCTAGTGGTAAAGAACCTGCCTGCAAATGCAGGAGACATAAGAGATGTTCAGTCCCTGGGTCGAGAAGATTACCCTGAGGGGGGCATGGCTACCCTCTCGAGTATTTTTGCCTGGAGAATCCCATGAGCAGAGGAACCTGGCAGGCTATACCCCATAGGGTCTCAGAGAGTCAGACATGACTGAAGCGACTGAGCACACATGAGTAAATCCACAAATATGTTGCTGACTAGGCTTCCTAATTCTCATTTTTAATGGATGCATGGGTCACAGATCCATGATAAGCTGGAATTGGACCCAAACTTTGTTTATCACCTGATCACTCTAAGCCCCTATTTTGACCATTAGATCACAGTGTTATTTGGGGTTCCTAAGGATTAGTGGCACCCCACTCCAGTACTCTTGTCTGGAAAATCCCATGGACGGAGGAGCCTGGTAGGCTGCAGTCCATGGGGTCGCTGAGGGTCGGACACGACTGAGCGACTTCACTTTCGCTTTTCACTTTCATGCACTGGAGAAGGAAATGGCAACCCACTCCAGTGTTCTTGCCTGGAGAATCCCAGGGACGAGGGAGCCTGGGCTTCTATAGGGTCACACACAGCCTGGGCTGCCGTCTATAGGGTCACACAGAGTCGGACACGACTGAAGTGACTTAGCAGCAGCAGCAGGATTAGTGTGATTTCAGAGCAGTATTTTGGAATCCCTGAAAAGTTTGGATATTTTCATTTCTCCCAATGCACAGACACCTTAGTAAATGACTATGTCCCTTTAGGGATAGCTTGGAGGAAGACCTCCACTAAGTATTTGCAGCATTGTTGCACAGTCCTTTCTTAAGGGTCCAATTTTCCTCCTCAACCAGGAGCTTCAGATCTGTGAACTGGTCGGGTCTAGGAACGGGGCAAGAAGCTGACTCTTAACTGTGATAAGTCAAATTTCTGTCATATGGGTCAAGTAGTGTTTTGGTAGGCCAGCCACCCACCGCTGCCCCCCGTCCCCCACCCCCACTCTGGGATCCAGTCATCTCCACTGAAATCAGGAAGCCCATCTCAGTGGCAGCATTATCCAGCATCAACTTTGGCCTACAGAAAACAGCTCCCTGGAGGTATTCAAGATTGCTGGGGCTCCCTAACTAATGCATTTCTCAATGCTTTAATGAGGGAAACATCCCTTGGACCCTTTCAAAGTGAGGAAAGACACATAGGTTACATGATAAATTACTCCATTATTCCTATCTCCCTAAGCCATTAACTCCTTTCTATACATTATTCCAGAGAAATTCTATCAAGTCAATATCATTGAATGTATTGTTGAACATAGGTTTCTGAGACAAGCAAACTGAGCCACTCCCAGCTGCTCAAACTACATTTGTTTTACCTAGCTTTTGCTGTATAACAAAACTTAGTGGCTTATATTTATCATATGTTTTTATGATTTTGTAGGTTAGCAATTGGGGTTGGGCTCAACTGGGGCATTTCTTCCTTACATGTCAGCTGGGTTCATTCATGTGTTTGCAGTCAGTCTGGCAGTTTGACAGATAGGCTGAAAGATGCTGGTCTCAGCTGATCTTACATGTCTTGGAGTTGCTGCTGATTGCTAGTGGGCCATGTGTCTCCAGCAGGTTAGTCAGGCTTCATCAACATGGAAGCTGGTCCAGAACAGGAAACAAGAAGGCAAACCCCAACATGCAAGGGCTTTACAGGTTTCTGTTTGCATCACATTTGTTCCAGTCTCATTGGCCAAAGCAAGTCAGACAGCTATGCCAAAACCCTTTGTGGAAGGGGTTACATAAGGGCACAATATACAGAGTGGCATGATTCTCTGGGGCCTATTATTGTAACAGTTTACCATAGCATTAAGTCCAAAAATCTATGGAATGTGTATTATATCAGGGCTACCTAAATTAAGCCCCAACCCAATGTTATGTTCTGTTCACCTTGGTCTGATAACTTAGAATCCACCCTCTATTATATTAGATATGTTTCTTCTAATATAAACTTAACCAAATCTTGTCATTCTTCTGGAGTATAACCCTCTTCCTCCTGAACAAGACTGTGCCCTTCTCTCCCTAAGTAGGCTGGGATCTGACTCCAAATAAAAGATTTAAGGCCATGAAAGTTGGGAGCAAAAGAGTTTAAAATGAATAGGGATCTCCATGCAAGGCAACTGCTCCATATAGAGTCATTACAGGTTTTCAAGCAAAGGAAGGCTAGTATCATCAAATAGGAAATAGAGGCTTATTCAAAGGAAGCTCAAGGATACTTGAGAGATTCAAGATTCTCAGCTTCATCCAAGTCCACTCAAATGTTTCCATTCCTCAGAGTCCTATGCCTTCCAAATTACTGCCTAAACTTTGACATTTGAGATTTGGCCAGTCTGTGGATGCTTAGTTTGGGTCTGAATGTTTTAGGTATGTCTCCTATATGTAGAGGGAATAAGAGATACTCTGAGGAGCAGCCTTAGGAGCCCTCTGATGCCCTGAAGATGATTTGAGTTAAAAGATATGAGCTTGTAATTTTTTTCCTGCAAGCACTATATCACCATCAGAAGTAGCCATCTCATCTTACTTTCCTTATAGTCATCTTCTCTACCATAATGATCACATACAGCAGTTACTTGATCTCCAAAAGCCAGCTGACCAGTGGCATTAAACCTGAGAAGAACAGATGATGATGTCATCTGTCATCAATAAATCATGATGTCATCACATTCCATAAATTACCACTTGCCATCATCCATTGGTGAAGAGCTTAGCTCTGAGTGCAAAGCAAATGAATCCAGATTCCTGATTTGAAAGTCTGTTTCCTGAAACCACTCCTAGTATCAAATACTGTATCATCCAGGGTTCAGTCAGAAAAACAGTGTATTTAATATAAGGAATTGGTTATAAAAATATTAGAAGGCAGAAAGAGTAAAAAGTGATACCAAGGAAATCCAGATATTAGAACTGCAAAGAACAGTTCCCTTTCTGCCGTCTACTGCTACGACACATTCAGGAACTAGAAATAGGAAGAAATTCTCCCCTTCCCACATTCCAGTCCCTAAGGCTTCCCATTTATTAAACAGGAAGTCAGCAGGCAAAGAAGGCTGGTAAAGGAGGTTTGCTGAATCAGAGCCCTACCACCAGCAGGTCAGAGTAGAGTAAGGTAGGCTTAGAACCAAGAACAGTTCAAAGGATCTCGTTGCTGGATCAAAACTTATCTGAGTAAAGGAGATGTATTCCTTGTGAGAGGAAAAATACAGAGATGATGAATTCCAATTGAACTGTAGGACAAGGAACTTGCTTAAACTTTGTGACATCTCACCACATAACAAGAGCCTATTAGGTATTTCTTGATTCAGTCAGTTCAATTCAGTGGCTCAGTCGTGTCTGACTCTTTGCAACCCCATGGACTGCAGCACACCAGGCCTCCCTGTCCATCACCAACTCCCAGAGTTCACTCAGACTCATGTCCATTGAGTCAGTGATGCCATCCAACCATCTTATCCTCTATTGTCCCCTTCTCCTCCTGCCTTCAATCTTTCCCAGCATCAGGGTCTTTTCCAATGAGTCAGCTCTTTGCATCAGGTGGCCAAAGTACTGGAGTTTCAGCTTCAACATCAGTCCTTCCAGTGAATATTCAGGACTGATTTCCTTTAGGATGGACTGGTTAGATTTCCTTGCAGTCCAAGGGACTCTCAAGAGTCTTCTCCAATACCACAGTTCAAAAGCATCAATTCTTCAGCTCTCAGCTTTCTTTATAGTCCAACTCTCACATCTATACATGACTACTGGAAAAACCATTTCTTGATTAACTGAGTAAAAAAAATAACAACTAGGAACGGCTTTGGCCATGAGTATAGAACAAAATTAACTTATTTTAACATGCACTTTGCAGAATAAGTTATATCACTTGGTTGCAAGCAAAAGAATATCTGATGTAAACTGGCTTAAATTAAAAAGCAGAACGTGTCAGCTTATGTTAACCGAAGAGTCAAAGGTGCCACCAAAGGTACAGTTGGGCAGAGGTGTCTAACAGTATTTTCTGTATCTCTGTCGAAGTTCTCTCCACTATCTCTTCATTCTGTTGCCTTTTTGTTGACTCTACATTTGAAAATCATCTCCCTTTGTGATCACAAGGTGGTTGCAGTAGTTATTAAACCTTCCATGTTCAAATCTACACACACACAAAAAGCCATTTTGCCAGCATTTGCAGCAATTCATATATTAACTCTAGACAAGTTTATGTCATGTGCCCTCTCCTAAACCTATCACTAGAAGAAAAAGAATATGTGAGTTATGTCTTAAGTTTGGAGCTCCACTCAGCTGTCGTTTTTGTTGAGTCACTATGTCATGTCTGACTCTTTGTGATCCCATGGACTGTTGCAGCACACCAGACTCCTCTGTTCTCCACAATCTCCCAGAGTTTGCTCAGATTCATGTCCATTGAGTCAGTGATGCTATCTAACTGTCTCATCTTCTGCCACCCCATTCTCCTTTGGCCTTTGATCTTTCCCAGCATCAGGGTCTTTTTCAATGAGTCAGCTCTTTGAATCAAGTGGCCAAAGTATTGGAGCTTCAGCATCAGTCCTTTCAATGAATATTCAGGATTAACTTCCTTTAGGATTGACTGGTTTGATCTCTTTGCAGTCCAAGGGACTCTCAAGAGTCTTTTCCAGCACCATAATTCGAAAGTATCAATTTTTTGAAGTTCAGCCTTCTTTATGGTCCAACCCTCACATCTATACATGACTACTGGAAAAACCAAAGCTTTGACTATATAGACATTTGCCAGCAAAATGATGTCCCTGCTTTTTAATATGCTATCTGGGTTTGTCATAGCTTTCCTTCCAAGGAGTAAGCATCTTTTCATTTCATGGCTTCACTCACCATCCACAGTGATTTGGGAGCCCAAGAAAATAATATCTGTCACTGCTTCCACGTTTTCCCCATCTATTTGGCATGAAGTGATAGGACTGGATGCCATGATCTTAGTTTTTTTAATGTTGCGTGTAAAGCCAGCTTCTTCAGTCTCCTCTTTCACTTTCATGAAAAGGATATTTAGTTCCTCTTTACTTTCTGCCATTAGAGTGGTATCATCTGCGTATTTGAGTTTGTTAATATTTCTCCCAACAATCTTGATTCCAGCTTGTGATTCATTCAGCCCAGCATTTTGCATTATGTACTCTGTATATAAGTTAAATAAATAAGGTGACAATATTCAGCCTTGACATACTCCTTTCCCAGTTTTGAACCAGTCAGTTGTTCCACCTCCAATCCTAACTCTTGCCAATTGACTCACATACAAGTTTCTCAGGAGACAAGTAAAGTGATTTGGTACTCCCATTTCTTTAAGAACTTTTTACAGTTTGTTGTGATCCACACAGTCAAGGGTTTTGGTGTAATCAGTGAAGCAGAAGTAGATATTTTTCTAGAACTCCCTTGCTTTCCCCATGATCCAATGAATGTTGGCAATTTGATCTCTGGTTCCTCTGTCTCTTCAAAACCTTGCTTGTACATCTGGAAATTCTTGGTCCACATACTGCTAAAGCCTAGCTTGAAGGATCTTGAGTATAACCTTGTTGGCATGTGAAATGAGCACAATTATAATGTAGTTTGAACATTCTTTGGCATTACCCTTTTTTTCCACTTAGTATATGTGAACTTAAAATGTAGAATATGGTAGGACCCCAAATTATAAATGGATGCTGGAGAGGAAAACCAATGTTTACCATCAAAGCCAGTTATTTAATCAGTCAACAGTTGATGAGCTCTTACTATCCACAAGGCTCTGGTGATTTAAGATGGCTAAATTACGGTCTTTGTCACTCACCACTAGGCTGAGAAGACAAAGATGAATGTAACCCTGATATCTGCCAGATATTGGGATAGATGGATAAGAATCCTAGTGATGTCATTTGTGCTGAGATGTCGGAAGAGCCCAGATGTTTCTGTGGGCTTCTCCTAGAATATATAGCACAAGATGTCAGAAGCCTATTCTAAGAAAAGTATTGCTCTCACATAAGACCCTGAGGAAAAATACTTCTAAAATATCACATTTTTGAAAGTTGATCATCCTGCCTTTTCTGATGATGTATTTCTTACCTCTATGGCATTTAGATGTGTTAAAGTGCTGGATTTGGACTATACATTATTCCTTTTGTTGAGCTTGAAACAATAGATAACCAATGTTATAGTGTCAGTAGCCATCATGAGGTTAATTGTTTATCATTGTAGCTAACTTTCATACCATGTGCCAGACATAGTTCTAATGGCTTTACATGTATCACATTATTTAGCCTTTACAGTTCAATGAAACAGAGGCTATTCTTATCTCCATTTTACATGTAAGCCAAGTAAAGTCCACAATAAAAGCTCACATCACATAGCAGAACAAGACCTCAAGATTCTGCAGGTTGCCCTTGGTCCTAGGGCATGTAATACAGTCAAGCTTATACCACATGGTACTTTGTAATTACATATGTGTTTGGTTTTCTCCAAAAGCCTGCATCATACCCACGAATAGGAGCTGGATGTTTATTCATTTACAAAGTCCTAGAACCCAAACCCAAATGCAATACCACTTCAGTATTCTTGCCTTGAGAATCCCATGAACAGTATGAAAAGAGAAGAGGATAGAACACTGAAAGATAAACTCCCCAGGTCTGGAGGTGCCCGATATGCTACTGGAGAACAGTGGAGAAATAACTGAGGAAAGAATGAAGTTCAGTTCATTTCACTTCAATCACTCAGTCATGTTCGACTCTTTGCGACCCCATGGACTGCAGCACACCAGACTTCCCTGTCCATCACCAACTCCCAGAGTTTACTCAAACTCATGTCCATTGAGTCGGTGATGCCATCCAACCGTCTCATCCTCTGTCTTCCACTTCTCCTCCCTTCTTCAATCCTTCCCAGCATCAGAGTCTTTTCAAATGAGTCAGTTCCTCACCTCAGGTGGCCAAAGTATTGGAGCTCCAGCTTCAGCATCAATCCTTCCAATGAATATTCAGGACTGATTTCCTTTAGGATGGACTGGTTGGATCTCCTTGCAGTCCAAGCGACTCTCAAGAGTCTTATCCAACACAACAGTTCAAAAGCATCAGTTCTTTGGCTCTCAGCTTTCTTTATAGTCCAAGTCTCACATCCATACATGAATATTGGAAAAACCATAGCTTTGATGAGATGGACCTTTTTTGGCAAAGTAATGTCTCTGCTTTCTAATATGCTGTCTAGGTTGGTCATAACTTTTCTTCCAAGGAGCAAGCATCTTTTAATTTCATGGCTGAAGTGACCATCTGCAGTGATTTTGGAGCCCTCAAAAATAAAGTCTGTCACTGTTTCCATTGATTCCTCATCTATTTGCCATGAAGTAATGGGACCAGATGCCATGATTTTAGTTTTCTGAATGCTGAGTTTTAAGTCAACTTTTTCACTCTCCTCTTTCACTTTCATCAAGAGGCTCTTTAATTCTTCTTCACTTTCTCCCATAAGTGTGGTGTCATCTGAATATGAGGTTATTGATATTTCTTCCAGCAATTTTGATTCCAGCTGTTGCTTCATCCATCCCAGCGTTTCTCATAATGTACTCTGCATATGAGTTAAATAAGCAGGGTGACAATATACACCATTGATGTACTCCTTTCCCGATTTGGAATCAGTCTGTTGTTCCATGTCCAGTTCTAACTGTTGCTTCCTGACCTGCATACTGATTTCTCAGGAGGCAGGTCAGGTGATCTGGTATTCCCATCTCTTTAAGAATTTTTCACAGTTTTTTGTGATCCACACAGTCAAAGACTTTGGCATAGTCAATAAAGCAGAAGTAGATGTTTTTCTGGAACTCTCTTGCTTTGTCGATGATCCAATGGATGTTGGCAATTTGATCTCTGGTTCCTCTGCCTTTTCTATTTTTTAAAATTTATTTATTTATTTTAATTGGAGGGTAATTACTTTACACTATTGTAGTGGTTTTTGCCATACATTGACATGAATCAGCCATGGGTGTACATGTGTCCCCCATCCTGAACCCCCTTACCAACTCCTTCCCCATCCCATCCCTCAGCGTCATCCCAGTGCACAGGCTTTGAATACCCTATTTCATGCATCAAAGTTGGACTGGTGATCTATTTCACATATGGTAATATACATGTTTCAATGTATTCTCTCAAATCATCCCACCCTCGCCTTCTCCCACTGAGTCCAAAAGTCTGTTATTTATATCTGTGTCTCTTTTACTGTCTTGCATATAGGGTCATTGTTACCATCTTTCTAAATTGCATATATATGCCATAATATACTGTATTGGTGTGTTTTTTTTTTTTCTGACTTACTTCACTCTGTATAATAGGCTTCAGTTTCAACCACCTCATTAGAACTGGTTCAAATGTGTTCTTTTTAAAAGCTGAGTAGTATTTCATTGTGTATATGTACCACAGCTTTCTTATCCATTCATCTGCTAATGGACATCTAGGTTGTTTCCATGTCCTAGCTATTGTAAACAGTGCTGTGATGAACACTGGCCTACACGTGTCTCTTTCCATTCTGGTTTCCTTGGTGTGTATGCCCAGCAGTGGGATTGCTAAGTCGTATGGCAGTTCTATTTCCAGTTTTTTAAGGGATCTCCATACTGTTCTCCATAATGGCTGTACTAGTCTGCATTCCCACCAACAGTGTAAGAGGGTTCCCTTTTCTCCACACCCTCTCCAGAATTTATTGTTTGGAGACTTTTTGATAGCAGCCATTCTGACTGGCGTGAGATGGTACCTCACTGTGGTTTTGATTTGCATTTCTCTGATAATGCATGATGTTGAGCATATTTTCATGTGTTTGTTAGTCATCTGTATGTCTTCTTTGGAGAAATGTCTGTATAGTTCTTTGGCCCATTTTTTGATTGGATCGTTTATTTTTTTGGTATTGAGCTGCATGAGCTGCTTGTATATTTTTGAGATTAATCCTTTGTCAGTTGCTTATTTCCTATTGTTTTTCCCATTCTGAAGACTGTCTTTTCACCTTGCTTATAGTTTCCCTCGTTGTGAAAAAGCTTTTAAGTTTAATTAGGTCAATTAGTTTATTTTTGCTTGTATTTCCGTTACTCTGGGAGGTAGGTCATAAAGGATCCTGCTGTGATTTATGTCAGAGAGTGTTTTGCCTATTCCTTGAGTGTTTTCTGCCTCTTGAGAAATTTGTATGCAGGTCAGGAAGCAACAGTTAGAACTGGACATGGAACAACAGACTGGTTCCAAATAGGAAAAGGAGTTCGTCAAGGCTGTATATTGTCATCCTGTTTATTTAACTTATATGCAGAGTACATCATGAGAAACGCTGTACTGGAAGAAACACAAGCTGGAATCAAGATTGCCAGGAGAAATATCAATAACCTCAGACATGCAGATGACACCACCCTTATGACAGAAAGTGAAGAGGAACTCAAAAGCCTCTTGATGAAAGTGAAAGAGGAGAGTGAAAAAGTTGGCTTAAAGCTCAACATTCAGAAAACGAAGGTCATGGCATCCGGTCCCACCACTTCATGGAAATAGATGGGGAAACAGTGGAAACAGTGTCAAACTTTATTTTTCTGGGCTCCAAAATCACTACAGGTGGTGACTGCAGTCATGAAATTAAAAGACGCTTACTCCTTGGAAGAAAAGCTATGACCAACCTAGACAGCATATTAAAAAGCAGAGACATTACTTTGCCAGCAAAGGTCCATCAAGTCAAAGCTATGGTTTTTCCAGTAGTCATGTATGGATGTGAGAGTTGGATTATAAAAAAGCTGAGTGCTGAAGAATTAATGTTTTTGAACTGTGGTGTTGGAGAAGAATTTTGAGAGTCCTTGGACTACAAGGAGATCCAGCCAGTCCATCCTAAAGGAAATCAGTCCTGAATATTCATTGGAAGGACTGATGCTGAAGCTGAAACTCCAATACTTTGGCCACCTGAGGCGAAGAACTGACTCATTGGAAAAGACCCTGGTGCTGGGAAGGATTGAAGGCGGGAGGAGAAGGGGACGACAGAGGATGAGAGAGCTGGATGGCATCCCTGACTCAATGGACATGAGGTTGAGTAAACTCTGGGAGTTGGTGATGGATAGGGAAGCCTGGCATGCTGGAGTCCATGAGGTTTCAAAGAGTTAGACATGACTGAGCAACTGAACTAACCTGAGATCTCAAACCAATATTGGCTCATAGATCTTAACAAAATACTGTGGAATTGAATTGAGGACAAAAGCAGAGAGTCTAGGGAAAAGAGACCAATGAGGAAAATTGTAATAATGAATCTTGAGCACATCCGGTGGCAAGGGGTCCCTGTCCCTCCAGCACATGCATTCCTACCACCTGTGTGGTCTGTCCCTCCAGTGGTGATGGATGCATTGGATTCATATAGCTTGATGACCAGCCATTATTAACATTATTCCAACCACCATCCTCTCTTCCCACCCCATCCTAATTCTATAGCTCCTGAACAAACTGATTACAATTTGACTTTTCATACAGATTTTTCTATGGGAATAGAATATTGTGAACCAATTTCTGATATGCACATTGATGATATTTCTTACTATACTAAAGTCCTAGGAATTTGGTTAGCATGGTCCAATTTTTTAGTTTAATTCTGAGTGTACTGACAGAATCAATTTTCTGGACCTTTAAGGCAAGACCTTGGTGATGTCAACTTTCCTGTTAGGACACTTAGGGTGGTCATCATCTGCCTCCTACAACACATGTTGTCTATAACTGTGTATTCTCAAAAGCAGGCTCCACTTAGGAGAGGCAAACTCAAAGAGAGCAGCATGGTTTCTGCTCAGTTCTATTTGTTCTATAAAAACAAAATTCCATTTTAAAACAGAACAGCTGCAAGAAGTACAGAGGAAGCAACCAATGCCTGAAATTTTGTGTTGTATGGATCAAAGAGGAATATAATCAGGCTGCTAGTCAAGTCAGGCAACATCCCAGTGTCTCAGTTCCCCTTGCTTTAAAATTCAAAAAAATGAAAGGCTTTATAAGTCATTTAACATTCAAAGCAAAACAAAACTTAAGTAGGCCTTTTAAATCATTACATTGGCAAAAACCTTTTTAAATTTTAACACATAATGCTCAAAATACGGTGAAGGCAATGGCAACCCACTCCAGTACTCTTGCTTGGAAAATCCCATGGACAGAGGAGCCTGGTAGGCTGCAGTCCATAGGGTCGCTAAGAGTCAGACACGACTGAGCGACTTCCCTTTCACTTTTCACTTTCATGCATTGGAGAAGGAAATGGCAACCCACTCCAGTATTCTTGCCTGGAGAATCCCAGGGACAGAGGAGCCTAGTGGGCTGCCATCTATGAGGTCGCATAGTCTGCACAGAGTCAGACACGACTGAAGCGATTTAGCAGCAGCAGCTCCAGAATATGTTGTTAAATTGATAGAAGTTGAGTCTGGCAGGATATAGTCTATAAGTATAGTCTATAGACAAAGAGTCGCACATGACTGAAGTGACTTAACACAGACACACACACAGTCTTAAGTTGTTAGTGGTCATATAAATCAGTACAAATTTGGAGGAAGGTGATTTGTCTATAGATCAGGGCTCTTAAAGTTTTTCTACCATTTGCTTGAGGAATTCTACATATTTAAATCTGAGGAAATAATAAAAAAAAAACACAGAAAAAGCAATAAACATGGAGATGTTCATTACAAATGTAAATATATATATATATATGATTTTTTAAAAGCTTTGCCATAACACTGAAAGAAAAAAAAATGTACAAAACTCTATACTTTGATTACTCAAGTTTTTAAAAAATGAACTAGAAAAAATTATTGAATAAATAGCAAGAATCATGTCGAGGTTCATACTTTTATCCAAAAATACCATTCCAAGGGTTTTTTAAAAAAGGAAATCCATAGACTGAAGTGGAATACATTATTATATTAAAACACACATTACAGTGTTACCTGTTGTTGTTTAGTCGCTAAGTCGTGTCCACCTCCTCTGCGATTCCATGGACTATAGCCTGCCAGGCTTCTCTGTCCATGAGACTTTCCTGGCAAGAATATTGCAGTGGGTTGGCATTTCCTCCTCCAGGGGATCTTCCCAACCCAGGTATCAAACCCGGGTCTCCTGCATTGGCTGGTAAATTCATTACCACTGAAGCACCAGGAACGCCCATACAGTGTTATTTGCTGCTGCTGCGCTAAGTCGCTTCAGTCGTGTCCAACTCTGTGCAACCCCTGAGACGGCAGCCCACCAGGCTCCCCCATCCCTGGGATTCTCCAAGTAAGAATACTGGAGTGGGTTGCCATTTCCTTCTCCAATGCATGAAAGAGAAAAGTGAAAGTGAAGTCGCTCAGTCGTGTCCGACTCTTAGCGACCCCATGGACTGCAGCGCACCAGCCTCCTCTGTCCATGGGATTTTCCAGGCAAGAGTACTGGAGTGGGGTGCCATTGCCTTCTCCGACAGTGTTATCTAGATGGCCCCAAACTGGAAATAATGTCAAACAAAACAGAAGCAATTTAGTCATAGTGATATATATTTGCATTACAGATCACTATCTAGTTATAAAGATTATGTAGAAATATGAAATAACTATGATATAATTTTAAGTAGAGAAATAGTTTCTATATATTGAACTGCGGGGAGCGAGCTCCGCCCCTGGCAAAGGTCATGAGGAAGGAGGCTTGGCATAAGCAAAGGCGGGATCAAGCCTCAGGAGTCTCCCTGGAAATTCTTGAGCAATCTACCCCCAAAACCAGAATCTGCCTACTTTCTGCTTTGTGCTTTTACCTACACCTCTGACTTTACGGGGGGCTGTCCCCCACTACCTCTCTGAAAAAAGAGTTAGCTTACAGCTCCAGTTAATAATTCCTGGGTGTGACAGTGTTTCAACCTACAAACTCCCTTGGAAGTCCTCTAGCCTGCCTGAATAGGTTTTTCTGGCCACATGTGATTGCTCAGAGCCTCCAAACTGTGAGAGGCATGAGATGTTCTAAACTGTCTAAATACAGATTCCTTTGAGCAGTTAAAAGATTGATTAGAAATTGTATTGGTGAAGGGATTTTCACTTGTTGGGCCAATGTTTGCTGCTAAGTCTCCATATCCCTTACCTGCTGTGTCCCTGGCAGTGTATTGATTAATGTAATTGGTGTAAATAGTAGCTTTAATGTTTGTAACCTGGGACCCTTGAGTTAATTCTTTTTCTTGTTATAGCCCACCACACCTTTGCTCTGTAGGAATGCAACTTTATCTAATGCTTTTTGGAGGCTGGCACCTGACTTTAGAATAATCACCTTTAGAGAAAAAGGCCTCCGGGCCAGAAGATGATGCAAATCACCTAAACTTTTGCATATGATAAGTTTGCAGGAAGAAAGCCTGGCTTACTGCAAGACTCTACCCCTTCCCCCATTATCCTCTATGCATAACTTAAGGTATAAAAACTACTTTGGAAAATAAAGTGCGGGCCTTGTTCACCGAAACTTGGTCTCCCCATGTCGTTCTTTCTCTTACCTTCTGGCTGAATTATTCAGCCTCTTTTCTCCACTGAATTTCCTCACTGAGCTATCCTTATTCTATTACTCTTTATATCCTTAATTAAAGTTTAATTAAGCAGTTGTTTCCTGATCCTTGCCGACGCCGTCCCCACTTCGAATTCCCTGGATCCACCCGGGCTGGACCCCGGCATTGAACGCTTACCATGAGCCTGTCATTCTGTTACTCAATTTATATACTTTATCGCTTTTTGTGCTGGCAGAACCTGGTAAGTAGGTAGAGTGCTATCCTCAGTGACAGTAAGACAATTGTAACAAGGCTGCTTAATAACTTTCCTGAGTTCACACAGCTAGTAGTCAGACCTGCTACTGCTGCTGCTAAGTCGCTTCAGTCGTGTGCGACTCTGTGTGACCCCATAGACGGCAGCCCACCAGGCTCTACGGTCCCTGGGATTCTGCAGGCAAGAACACTGGAGTGGGTTGCCATTTCCTTCTCCAATGCAGGAAAGTGAAAAGTGAAAGTGAAGTCGCTCAGTCATGTCCGACTCTTAGCGACCCCATGGACTGCAGCCTACCAGGTTCCTCCGTCCATGGGATTTTCCAGGCAAGAGTACTGGAGTGGGGTGCCATTGCCTTCTCCGAGACCCAAAGCTAACTGATATCAAAGCCATTTCTCCTTAACTAAAATGCTATAAAAGCCCTAGACACCTAAGGTAGTAAACAAAGGTAAATGTAATATACATATATGTAGAAAAAGAGAAAATCGGACTGGAGCAATGGTGTTCAGTTCAGTTCAGGCACTTCAGCCGTGTCCGACTCTTTGCGACCCCATGAACTGCAGCACATCAGGCCTCCCTGTCCATCACCAACTCACGGAGCCAACCCAAACTTATGTCCATTGAGGCGGTGATGCCATCCAACCATCTTATCCTCTGTCGTCCCCTTCTCCTCCTGCCCTCAATCTTTCCCACCATCAGGGTCTTTTCAAAAGAGTCAGCTCTTCACACCAGGTGGCCAAAGTATTGGAGTTTCAACTTCAACATCAGTCCTTCCAATGAACACCCAGGTGCAATGGTATAAATAGTCTCATAGTAATTGTTTCCCTTCTATTACAATGTTGAGGACAAAGAAACTAGCAAATAAAATGTTAACAGTGAGAATCAGACAAAAGTCTGGAAAGAAGTATACTAAAGTATTAATAGAGTTTTGTTAAAGTGGTAGAGTTCAGTGTAATTTTCTCCTTTTCTCTATTTTACAAGGTTTTTTGATAACGTATATTGCTTCCCTGGTAGCTCAACTGGTAAAGAAGCTGCCTGCAATGCAGGAGCCACAGGTTTGATTCCTAGGTTGGGAAGATCGCCTGGAGAAGGCATAGGTTACCCATTCCAGTATTCTTGGGCTTCCCTGGTGGCTCAGATGGTAAAGAATCTGCCTGTGATGGCTAAGACCTGGGATCGATCCCTGAGTTGGGAAGATCCCCTGGAGAAGGGAACAGCTACCCACTCCATGGGTAGAGTTCACTGGACTCCATGGACAGAGGAACCTGGCAGGCTACAGTTCATGGGGTCACAAAGAGTCAGACATGACTGAGTGACTTTCACACTTCACATAAGACTTTTGAAAAATACTTTAAGTGCTTCAGCAACATATATGCTAAAATTGGAAAGATACTGAGAAAGATAGTATGGCCCCTGCACAGGGATGACACACAATTTCATGAAGCATCACACACAAACACATACACACACACACGCACACATGCACACACATATACATCTGTCCTCTGTGATACAGAAACCAGAGCTCTGTAAAACTTATTGATCATTGAAACACTGTGATGTTCAGAAACAGCAATGGTACTCCTGGTGATATAAGTGTTATTAAGAATACAGTATATCTGTCATTTCTTTCAAAATTCTTGAGGTTACTTTCCATAGAGTCCTATTTTTTAAAACAGGTTTGAGAAGAAAATCTAAAAGCTGATATTCCTTCCTTTTTTTTACTCCCTTCCTCTCCTTTCCTTTGCTTTTTTAACTGTACAATTTGTGTGGTATGGTGATAACAGTAACTTTCTCTGTTTATGTGATAAGTACAAGGGCCAATTTTATTTTCGTTATATTCTTCCTGTATTTGAAAGGTTTTGAAAAACACATTTAACAATTTAAATCTGAAAAATTATCTTTAAATTTAACATTCGAAATTATTAAATTTGAAAGTGTTTAAAAGTATTTTTGAAATTTTAGAAGTTCTGTATTTATTGAAAATCAAAACGTGGCACACATACCAAGTATAATGATATGTTTGGCAAAATTCTTGTATGCACAGCTCGTGTTTTTTCCCTTTCTGATGCAAACTTTTACTTGTGTTTTGAAGAGACTCTAAACAGAAACTAAAAGGAAAATTTGCTAAGTGAAAGTTTGAGAAGGTTCTGGGGTTGCCAGCGTCCTGCCTGCTTAGCTGAACGCTGCAGTGGCCGCTGCACGCACCGCTCGGCTGGGCTGCAGCTCAGCACTTGACACGCATGTGACAGCACGAGCGTCTCGCGTTCTTTCCGAGTGGTGCTCTGGGGAGTCATCCTCAAGAACCACCCTCCTAAAGGCAGAAAACTCGGGGCTGGGGAGCGAGAGGGGTCTTTCCAAAACACAAAAACTCTTCTGAGTGTTCTAAAAATGAAGAGGAGGAAAGAACAGTGACTACTAGATGCTAAAATGTGACATTTGAAAGTGTTAGGAAAAATGCCAGACTGACAACTCCAGCTATAACCCCCCAAGTCAAAATGAAAGTTCAAGCTCAGGCTGATAGAGGCCCTACTTTTCTGAATGTTCATCAGCAAGGTGGGAAATTCATCAGACTACCCGGACGGCATGTCCTCCCTTTCTGAGCTGCTGGGAGGAAAGGTTTAGTTCCCAGGATCTATCCAGTTCTGTCTTGAAAGTCTGAACCTCAATCAGCATTGTGTGAGATACAAAGTCTATATTAGATATGCTTCACCCTGGGGAATTTATAGGAAGTGGGAGGAATACATCATATATAGGAAAAGTTGTATAAAAACAAGGCCACATAAAATTGTCTGATGTGTGGAACAGACCATAAAGCAAAGAAATTCAGAGTGGATGGGAGCTTCTATGGGAGGGAGAAACACTAGAGACCTGGGGGAAGATGAGAAATTCACTGGCCCTGGAGGATTTTCCATGATGAGTGGGGAGTAATGGGGGCAAGGCTGATATTTAAAAAAATCACCAGGCATTACAGACAGGAGTAAGAAGGGAGCAAATAAACTAATTCTATCAACATTAGTGACAATCATCATCATTCTAAGTTAGATTCCTGTGACAAGTTAAAATTTGCAAAGGATTTTAAAAATGTATTTATTTTTGGCTACACTGGGTGTTTGTTGCTGTGTATGGGCTTTCTTTAGTTGCGGTGCTCAGGCTTCTCATCACCATGTCTTCCCTTGTTGCAGAGGACTGGCTCCAGGGTGCGCAGGCTTCAGCAGTTGCGGACGGTGGGCTCTAGAACTCTGATTCAGCAGTTGTGGCATTCAGGCTTAGTTGCCCTGCAGCATGTGGAATCATCCCAGACCAGGGATCAAATCCATGTCCCCTGCTTTAGCAGGCAGATTCTTAGCCACTGGACCACCACTGGACTCCCTGACAAGCATTTTTAAATGTCTATATTCTGGTTGAGCTGCTAAGTCATGTCTGACTCTTTTGTGACCCCATGGGCTATAGCCCATGGGATTTCCCAGGCAAGAGGACTGCAGTGGGTTGCCATTTCCTCCTCCAGGGGATCTTCCCAACCCAGGGATCAAACATGTGTCTCCTGCATTGGCAGGTGGGTTCTTTACCACTAAGCCACCTGGGAAGCAGCCTTCCTAACAGCTAAGGGAGTAGGGCAACTACTCCTAAATCAGAGATAAGGAAACTTGGTTCAGAGAAGTTAAATAACTTGCCTAATTTACTCCATTTCTACTTTTAGTAACATTACCAGTTTGGTAATTCAGAGAGGTGCCAAGGACACAGAATATCTTTATTTGTAGCATAGCGTATAATAAAGTGTTACATTTACATGCATGTGAATAAATTAATATGATTGGAGAAGAAGTCAGGCTGACAAAGTAACTAGTAAGAAATTGACTTCTTTCTGGGGGCTTAATATGAAAAAATATGACTGATACCATACTTGTAAATTATAACTGTGCCACAGCTACAAATGCAAGCTGAATTGAAATCCAGTTGCCAAAAACTAAGGAGAACTTCAGAACCACCAATAGCAGGATATTGTTCAAAGCTGGGAGCAGATAGTCTTGCCGTCTTCCTACTATATCTAGACCAGACTGCATCTAGAATATTTGGTCTATTCTGGGCTCTATCTATTAACTGGAACACTGATATGTGGGAATAAATCTGGAGGAAGCACCGAAGATGGTGATGGGGCTGGAAACCACCATAACCTAGTAATACCTTAAAAGTTGGGTGTATTTCTCCTGAAGAAGGTTTATTAAGGGAAGACATGAAAGTCAAGTTCAATGGGTACAAGTTACATTTAAGTAGAGTTTCACCCAGAACTGAAAAGGACTTGCTTACAACTTGAAATACTCATCAAAAGTTAACCTCCCAGTTCTTGGAAATAGTCTCATAGCCTGGAAATGCCATTTTTCATGATGCTCTAGAAGGTACTCTTCTTTTAGGAGGTAAATTTATAAGGTCTCCTTCTTGCCCTAAAACCCTATGATTTCTCAAACTAGCTACTTTACTTCTCTTGTGGGAGTCAAGTTAGAATGAAACAGTTCTTAAATTCCCTTCTTGCTCTCTCCTTCTATGAAGTATCTCATTCTAAAGTTCAGCCTTACTTGTGTTTCACAGTAATATCAGAGACAGGAATCTTTCATTTCAGCTTGACTCTCAAGATCTTATCCTCAAATGAACTTTTACCACTACCAACTGAAATAAGTTCTTAAAATCTTCTAGTCAATGAATCATCAAATGAGTCAGCTTTTCAAGCTTAATTGGCTTGGTTCCTTGATAACTATGTCACCTTGCCATATTTCTTTTTTAGTATTATTTTTTTTTTTCCTAAACTGTTTTTAAACTCAAACATCCTGCTTTCAACACTCTTTGTATCTAAGAATATAGTGGGGCTGATGACACAGGATGAGAAACTTGTAGAGGGTAACAAATATCTTCCTTTTGACTGGTAGATGTTGTCAGGAGTAGAGAAGGACTGATGTGAAATTCTGGGCTTGACCTTACGGCAGTAACTAGAAGTCTTAGGAGTATCGTTTGAAAGACTTGCCTCCAGACAGGATCAGTCACCATAGGAAAAGTAGGTGGCTGTGTTTGCATGTGTTCTGAGGGATTCTGGGAAGTCCCTACCCTTTCCCCTGTATGTATACCCACCCATTGCTCCATCCTTCCATCTTTAGAAATAATTTCATTTAGGCCACAAAGTCTTTTAAGACTTTAAAAAGCTCCTTGTTCGTGCTAGGTCACTTCAGTCATATCTGACTCTTTTGAACACTGTGGACCATAGTCCTCCAGGCTTCTCTGTCCATGGGATTCTCCAGGTAAGAATACTGGAGTGGGTATTCTGCCGTGCCCTCCTCCAGGGGATCTTCCCAACCCAGGGATCGAACCCACATCTCTTACGTCTCCTGCATTGTCAGGCAGGTTCTTTACACTAGCACTACCTGGAAGCCCAGTAAGCTCCGGGCAGAATACTGTGGAGAAGCAGGAAACGGGGAGTAATTTCATAAAGTTGCCTAGTTGAGTCTGTCTGTTCCTTTACAACCAGCCTTAAGGCGAAGAGAAGGTGTAGGCCTGGGTTGAAGGCAACTCTGCCACTAACCAGCTACATCACCAGAGGCAGCTGATGCTCTCTTAGCCTTAGTTTCTTTATATGTAAAACAGTGAATCTTATCTGGCTGTATTTTGAAGGAATTAAAGATAATACACTGAATTTCCTATCACAGTTAGTATATAACCATAGAGCCAGAACTTAAGGAACCCTTAGCTACTAGTATAAGTAATTTGTCTTAAAAGCCGGATTTGGGGATAACAAAGTCTGCTCAGCCAGACTTCAAGCAGAAATGAAAATCCTGGGATTTGCAGAAAATATTCTCTTAACAATAAATGCCCTCTATTATGAGGTATGACAGCTTAGGCTGGGAGCAAATATTTCATGAAATCTTAATTGCTAGAAATAAGAAGTTGAGGTGCAGAGATGAGGAGAAGCTACTTGTGTTTTTAGTTTTCTGGGTTTTTTTTTTTTTTTTTTAGTTTTTCTAGAAGAAAGATATTAAATTTACATTTAAGGTGGATTATTTCAGGGTAAAAAGATTAATAATTTTTTTTAATCACATAAAGGTAAAGCCAAGATCCTAATCTGGAACAGAAAGTTTGAGACCGTTCATTCCTTTATTCCCGCAGTCCCAACCTTTTTGACACCAAGGACTGGCTTCATGGAAGACAGTTTTTCCAGACCTGGGGGGCAAAGGTGGGGGCGGGACAGAATGGTTTAGGCTATAATGCAAACGGTGGGGAGTGGCAGAGGAAGCTTCATTTGCTCGCCTCCTGCTGTGCAGCCAGGTTCCTAACAGGGCTGGGGGTTGGAGACCCCTGCTTTATTCACTCAGCAAATATTTGAGTACTTGCTACATATATTACACAAGGTAGTGAACATAAAAAGCACTGATTATGCAAAAAGGTTGTCTTTGCAGTGAGTAGAATTACAGTCTTGAACCTGTGTTTCCTTGGGGTCTGGAAGGAGAAGCTTGGTTAATGGACTCTGGTCTATAGGAAACTTGATCCCTTCACCATGGCAGCAGGATAGGGACAGAGGGAGAGAAACCCTTCCTTGGAGAGGAGAATAGGAAATGGTTTGGGCCTCCCCAGTGGCTCAGAAGTAAAGAATCTGCCTGGAATGAAGGAGCCGCAGGAGACATGGGTTCGATCCCCTGGGTCAGAAAGATCCCTTGGAAGAAAGCATGGTAACCCACTCCAGTATTCTTGCCTGGAGAATCCCATGGACAGAGCAGCCTGGTGACCTACAGTCCATGGGGTCACAAAGAGTCAGACACGACTGAAGCAACTTAGCAAGCACTCAGGAGATATTTTGGAGGATCCAGATATTTTTACTTTTATGCATCATTTTTTCTTTCTCCTTAAGTAAAGTTAGGCTAAATGTTGCAGTCTGTTCCCCGTTGAGAAGGGCTACCCTTGAGGTTCCAAGTAGTTGACTGAAATAAGCACTCCCTAGGAATTCCCAGAAGTTTGGGGGAGAAGTCAGATATTGACTTCTGCAGTCAGGTGAGAGGTGACTCTCAGAGTTATTTGGGCATTAACTAGAATTGGTATTCTTTGAAGGCAGGACTCCTCAGTTATACATTTGTCCTTGTGGGCAGTTTGAATAATCCTCACAAAGTGCCTGGAGACACACTCCCATGATAGCAAGCCACTGGGCACAGTTTCCAAGAGTATCAAGTCAGAGCAGCTCACTCTCCACAAACTCAAATAACATGAAACATGCAAGTTATTTTACATGCTGGGGTACAGATGTGCTGAGCATGTGGACTCAGTTCAGTCCAGTCGCTCAGTCGTGTCCGACTCTTTGCGACCCCATGAATCGCAGCACACCAGGCCTCCCTGTCCATCACCAACTCCCGGAGTTCACTCAGACTCACGTCCATCGAGCCAGTGATGCCATCCAGCCATCTCATCCTCTGTCGTCCCCTTCTCCTCCTGCCCCCAATCCCTCCCAGCATCAGAGTCTTTTCCAATGAGTCAACTCTTCGCATGAGGTGGCCAAAGTACTGGAGTTTTAGCTTCAGCATCATTCCCTCCAAAGAAATCCCAGGGCATGTGGACTAGAGCTTGCCAATCCAAGGTTATTTCCTTTTATTCCTCTTCTCCTTTCTTACCTATCATCCATGCTTCTCCCAAGCTCCCTCTTGGGCCCTGTTTCCTCAGTTCAGTTCAGTTGCTCAGTCGTGTAGGACTCTGCGACCCCATGAATTGCAGCATGCCAGGCCTCCCTGTCCATCACCAATTCCCGGAGTTCACCCAGACTCATGTCCATCGAGTCACTGATGCCATCCAGCCATCTCATCCTCTGTCATCCCCTTCTCCTCCTGCCCCTAATCTCTCCCAGCATCAGAGTCTTTTCCAATAAGTCAACTCTTTGCATGAGGTGGCCAAAGTATTGGAGTTTCAGCTTCAGCATCAGTCTTTCCAATGAACACCCAGGACTGAACTCCTTTAGGATGGACTGGTTGGATCTCCTTGCAGTCCAAGGGACTCTCAAGAGTCTTCTCCAACACCACAGTTCAAAAGCATCCATTCTTCAGCACTCAGCTTTCTTCACAGTCCAACTCTTACATCCATACATGACCACTGGAAAAACCATAGCCTTGACTAGACGGACCTTTGTTGGCAAAGTAATATCTCTGCTTTTCAATATGCTATCTAGGTTGGTCATAGCTTTACTTCCAAAGAGTAAGTGTCTTTTATTTTCATGGCTGCAATCACCATCTGCAGTGATTTTGGAGCCCAAAAAAATAAAGTCTGACACTGTTTCCATTGTTTCCCCATCTATTTGCCATGAAGTAATGGGACCAGATGCCATGATCTTTGTTTTCTGAATGTTGAGTTTTAAGCCAACTTTTTCACTCTCCTCTTTCACTTTCATCAAGAAGCTTTTTAGTTCCTCTTCACTTTCTGCCATAAGAGTGGTGTCATCTGCATATCTGAGGTTATTGACATTTCTCCCGGCAATCTGGATTCCAGCTTGTGCTTCTTCCAGCCCAGCGTTTCTCATGATGTACTTTGCATATAAGTTAAATAAGCAGAGTGACAATATACAGCCTTGACGTACTCCTTTTCTTATTTGGAACCAGTCTATTGTTCCATGTCCAGTTCTAACTGTTGCTTCCTGACCTGCATATAGGTTTCTCAAGAGGCAGATCAGGTGGTCTGGTATTCCCATATCTTTCAGAATTTTCCACAGTTTATTGTGGTCTACACAGTCAGAGGCTTTGGCATAGTCAATAAAGCAGAAATAGATGTTTTTCTGGAACTCTCTTGCTCTTTCCATGATCCAGCAGATGTTGGCAATTTGATCTCTGGTTCCTCTGCCTTTTCTAAAACCAGCTTGAACATCTGGAAGTTCATGGTTCACGTACTGCTGAAGCCTGGCTTGGAGAATGTTGAGTGTTACTTTACTAGCCTGTGAGATGAGTGCAATTGTGTAGTAGTTTGATCATTCTCTGGCATTGCCTTTCTTTGGGATTGGAATGAACACTGACCTTTTCCAGTCCTGTGGCCACTGCTGAGTTTTCCAAATTTGCTGGCATATTGAGTGAAGCACTTTCACAGAATCATCTTTCAGGATTTGAAATAGCTCAACTGGAATTCCATCACCTCCACTAGCTTTGTTTGTAGTGATGCTTTCTAAGGCCCACTTGACTTCACGTTCTAGGATGTCTGGCTCTAGGTGAGTGGTCACACCGTCGTGATTATCTGGGTCGTGAAGCTCTTTTTTGTATAGTTCTTCTGTGTATTCTTACCACCTCTTCTTAATATCTTCTGCTTCTGTTAGGTCCATACCATTTCTGTCCTTTATTGAGCCCATCTTTGCATGAAATGTTCCCTTGGTATCTCTAATTTTCTTGAAGAGATCTCTAGTCTTTCCCATTCTGTTGTTTTCCTCTATTTCTTTGAATTGATCATAAATAAAAGCAAAGAAGAAATTAACATGTAGGGAAATCTGCCATGCTAAACACTGTGTGGGCTGTTCCACATAAATTATATCATTTAATCCTTTACAGGGTTTTCCCCGGTGGCTCAGCCATAAAGAATCTGCCTGCAATGCAGGAGACGCAGGTTCAATATCTGGGTCAGGAAGATCCCCTGGAGGAGGGCATGGCAACCCACCCCAGTATTCTTGCCTGGAGAATTCCATAGACAGAGGAACGTAGCAGGCTACATTCCAAGAGGTCACAAAGAGTCAGACATTACTGAGCACAAACACATGCACAAGCCCTTACAACAATTTGGCAAAATAGGTAAGGTTATCGCCTTTCTCTGATAAGAAATGGAAGCTGAGAGTCCTATGTCCAAAGTACAACAACCAGCAAGAAGGTAGCAGTCCTGGGGTCCAAATACAGGTTTATGTAACAACAAAGTTCTTTACACCAAACCACAGAGGAAAGTGTATGTTGGGAAAGAAACATAATTAAAAAGGAAAACATATTGGGAGATATGTTTCTGCTTCCAAGCAAACATAAGTAATTACCCATCAGTAGACACTGACCTCCAATTGTAACTAAAACCCAAGACACAGGGGGCACAGGTTCAGACATTTCCTCTCCACCTAGAAAACTGCCACAGAGGAAAGAGAAGTAAAATGTAGTTTCAGGTAGATCATGACAAAGTCAACTAATCTTTCTTGGGTGATAGGAGTAAAGGAGCCGTATTGGTCTGTCCTGGGGAGTCAAACAGTTACCTCAAAGGTTAATGTAAATCTGTTTATTTTATTTTATTTTATTTTATTTTTAAACTTTACATAATTGTATTAGTTTTGCCAAATATCAAAATGGATCCACCACAGGTATACATGTGTTCCCCATCCTGAAACCTCCTCCCTCCTCCCTGGGATGACCCAGAGGGATGGTGAATCTGTTTTTTAAAACACAGGTTGTTTTATATATACAGCCCCAAAAGTTAAAGCTTAAAAAAAAAATCCCTCATTCATGCAAAATCATGTTGACATATAAAGACACATCTGTGGTCCACAGCTTGATCATTTGTAGTCCTCTTATAAAGCACCAACCACACGGGGCTTTGTAGACCAGTAACAGTTGGTGGGTTGGCACAGATGCATGAACCACACTTTGACAGCAATGACACTTTCAATTACAACACTCTTAGCGTGGGTTATTCTAAGAAAAATCCAGCCATTTAAACCTCAACATGGTCTCCACATATCAAATTACAGCAAATTCTTTCTTTCTTCTTTTTGTCTCTCTTTTTTTTAAACTCAAGCAATCTCTGGGGCTGCTTAAAAGAAGTCTTTAGTACCTATAGACTTCCCGAAGGAAATGAGAGACATTAGGAGGTCTCAATTATATTTTTTTCCCACATAAATCTGAGCAAGACTGTTATTTTTATCATCTCAAAGATTAAAGTTGCCAAAGGCAGCACGAGGGTAGAATCTTGATGTTTGCGTATTTCTTCCCTGTTTTCCCTGTCTCCTGATCCTGAACCCACACACAGAGAGCACGCATAAGCTGAGCGACTTACTCATGGCAAGCATTTGAACTGGTCTTTTTTTAGTCATATTGTGAAATCTGTTTAAAAAGCCACACCAGACACCACCATGCCATCCACTTCACCTTTCTTTTGTCATCCGTGTTTTGTGGTAACATGGTTTTCTATCACAGAATGATCACACTCTTGCCTTAAGTGGTTTCTGTGATGAATTCCCAGACAGCGTTTGGGGGAAAAGCATTATTTCTCTTTTGCTTCCCCTACCCCAAAGGTCCCTGAAGTGTACCTCAAATGTTTCAGTCTAGTCTCCTTTTGAGGGGAAATTAGTCAGTGGCTCATAGAAATATACCCCAGCTCTTACCTTAGTGGCTTACCAAAACCAGAACTGGCCCCTCACTCAGTCAGGTCCAATCATGATCTTCCACAGACCCTGAAGCCATACTTGAACCTGGATTTTTTTCCCCCATTTAGGATTCCCCTTGGAGAAAAAGAATCAGGGAAACCACATACAGAGGATTGAGCAAAGAACAGAAACTACCAGAGCCTCCCAGCTTCAACTGTTCCTACTGTCCTGATGACCCTCCCAGGGCTAGCGAGGAAGAAGGTCTAGCACAGGGAAGAGAGTGGCTTTTAGATCCCTTGGGGAAGGGATCTCTTGTGAGATCTGAAAGTGTGTAGAAATCCCTGCAGTTACTAGGAAAATGCAGATATCTGTGCCTGACAAATAGTTGGTGCTCAATATATACAGTAAATAGTTGAATGAATAAATGGGCAAAAAGAAGCAGAAGAGAAGAGGATGAAGCAGAGCTTCACAGATAACTTTCATTTGCCTTCCTTCCTGGGCTCTTTTTTTTTTTTTTTTTTTTAAGATTTTTATTTACTTATTTTATTGTTTGGCTGTGCTGGGTCTTCATCGCGGCATGCGCACTTTCTCTAGTTGCGGCGAGGAGGGGCTACTCTCTACTTGCAGTGCGAGGGCTTCTCATTGCAGTGGATTTTCTTGTTGGGGAGCACTGGCTCTAGGCTCGCAGGCTTCAGCAGTTGGATCCTGTGGGCTCAGTAGCTGCGGCTCGCAGACTTAGCTGCCGTGAGGGATGTGAAATCTTCCCAGACCAGTGACTGAACGTGTGTCCCTTGTATTGCAAGGCAGATTCTTATCCATTGGGCCACCAGGGAAGCACAGCAGTTACCCTTTTTCTTTTTTGCTCTTCATCCTTAAGAATAGCCATGCCACTTTGCTTTTCTTATTTCCTAATTACTCTCTTAATTTTTTCCCCAGATGTTTCATGTACATTGGTTTAAAAAGCGAGATCACACAGAAGAGCTAACAATGAAAATCCAGTTACAAGGAAAAGCTCTATTCTTTCAGCTTTAATCCTTTTCTCCAGAGGGAGACAGTTTTAACTGTGCTAACTTCTGCTTGTTAGAATGTAGGTTCAGATTCAATAGGTCTTGATGAGGCCCAAGATTCTGCACTTCTACCATTTGCCTGGTAATGCCAAAGCTGCCCTATGGAGGAGTCTAGAACTTTGAGTAGCAAGGACCTAGACCATTGCTATAGTGTCTTCCAGCTTCAATTCTTGTCAAATCTCTTCCACTCTCACCCCCCACTTGGCACTCTGCCATCATCAGTGACTCATAAAGCCTCAAACGTGCTGTGCTCTTCAAACCTGCATGGCTTTGTACATCTTCCCTCTGCTCCTCAGCCCCTTCACTGAATGAGCTTCTTTGTGTCTCAGCTCATGCTTAATCTCTTCTATGAAACCTCCCCCAGATTCCCATCCTACCAGAGGGTCAGGCCCTCTCTTCTCTGTGCTCATCGCACTGTACTATAACGTGCTGTTTCCATGTCCAGGGCTATTGCATAGGATTGCTCAGCTTGTGCCCAAGGACAAGGATCCCTGGTCAAGAAAGCAAGAGGGGCTGAAGTCCATCCTGTTCTCTGCTTGCTGCATCAGTGGAGGCCTAGTGCAGAGCTGCCTCTGCTAGGAGGCAGAGATGACTTTTTCTGTTTCACACAGTTACCATATGGGCTGATTTTCTGTCTTTTCTACCAGATGTGGTGTCCTTGAGGAAGGAATCAAGTCTCTTTCACCTTTATGTTTTTATTTACTAGTATAGTGCCTGTCACAGTTCAGTGTTCAATGAAATGTTTGTTGAATGGATAAATGATAAGAAAAAGAAATGAAGCACAAAAGCAAAGCACAGACAATAATTTCACTCAGTTCTAAAATTAACTGAATTGTAAGCAAGAGGTCTGGAATTTGCTAATTGCTGATAAAAAGGCAAGGACTTCAAAACTCCACTTTGCTAAAAAGGATGGTAATAAGTATTGGTGAAAAGATATAAAGGCTACAGTCAGCACCTTTAGAAGACTCATCAGAACCAGTAAAGAAATAGGCCGCCCAGAATCAGTGCTAAATGGTCATGTCTTTTCAGATCTAGGGAAATATGAGGAAGATTCTGAGGATATTATTTGGTCATAAGATTTAGAGGCTCCTAAAATCAGCAAGAAGGTCCTGAGAACAAGAAGAAGTGATGACAAAAAACCATGCATTTATATAGAGAGGCTGAAGTCAGAAACAAAACAGAGAATGCATTAGATTGTGAAAATGAGATTCCCATGACTGCTAGGAGCCCTGGGCTTTATTGAGAGAGGCACAACCCGGATAAAGAAGCATCTTCATACGGATCTTTTAAATGGGGTCCATTCAATCTGCTTTGCATGAGCTCCTTGGGTGTTTCCACAGAATGTCTCTCCAGTAAGACTGGAAGCTTCTGGAAGTTGGGACCAAGGCTTGGACACTTTTTATCTTCCTGAGACTGTGTGATACTCTGAAATGAAGTAGGTGCCAGATATGCGTGGAGTTCACAGCTGTCAATGACCATAAAGTAAGGGAGTGCTGAAGTGCTAGTCATCCTCAGCCGAAATCGCAATTTCACCTCAGCACTGAGAAAGAGATTCCTCTGAGAAACATCCTGATACCTCGCAAAAACCCAACCTGGGCTTTGCTTTCTTACATCGTCTTATTCTCATTAAGGCCAGTTTCTGAAGATACAACTGGTTCCCCCAACTGGTAGTAAGGGGAACCGAGAATCTTAAATACTGTATGCTACCATGTGACTTCAGGATAAAATGTTATTCAAAACAAAACCTAAATTAAACACACACACACACAAAGGAAAATAGAATAAGATCATCAAACTTACATTTACCTCTCACCAAGATTTGACCCGAGATCTCCAACAAACAAATTGGGAGGTGTTTGACAGCATCTGGGGCCTTATCTTTTCATCTAAGGGGTTTTCTGGTCTAGTTATCTAGCACCAGCACTTGTGATCAGTGTGATAAAGAGTCACTAGCAAAAATAGTAGAAATGAGGTCTTTCTGACACATCACTATCATGAGACATACCGCTGATTACTGCCCAGGACCCATAGACTCTGCTGAAATTGAGAATTGGGCAATTGCAAAGTTTCCTCTTTTTAAGGCATAAAAAGTGCTAACTTCATGTATTTATTCCCTGGGTCATTTCTAAAAGGAAGGCAAACTAATTAACTTTTTTTTTTTTTTTAAGAAAATCGGCCAAACAGCAAATACTCATTTTAAAAAGGCTTTCAGTTATTTAAAAAACTCATTATCATTTTAGGAAAAAAAATTAAAATTTAAAGAAGTCCAAAAAAAAAAAAAAGAGAGAGAGAGAGGTTATGGTAATCCACCTGTTGTCACCAACTAGGTGAATTCTTTACGGAGTCACCACAGAAGCCCAGCACAACTTTATCAATGTCTTACTGTAACTTTTCAAGCCATAGAGAAAATCAGCACCTGAAAACTGTTCTCACACTCAGTGGGTAAACCAAATGTAGGCTATGCTCTTACATTCTGAGGTTCAGTGAAATTGTGCAAGTAAAAAATATTCGGGAAATCTTAAATGTCAAATGCAAATATTAAGAAAATATGTGACTGTTGATCACTTCTTTCAGTGGATGACTGTGCAGATTTCCTGATCTGTCACATAGCTTTCTTTTTAACCAAACAGGAAAGGTTTTGACATCCTTGTTTGCTGTTTCTACATCTTGAAGAAAAGCTGAAAGCACCTTTCTAGATACTGGCTGCTACTGCTGCTGCTGCTAAGTCGCTTCAGTCGTGTCCGACTCTTCGCGACCCCATGGACTACAGCCCACCAGGCTCCTCTGCCCATGGGATTCTCCAGGCAAGAGTACTGGAGTGGGGTCCCATTGCCTTCGCCTAGATACTGGCTGCTGCTGCTGCTGCTAAGTCACTTCAGTCGTGTCCGACTCTGTGTGACCCCATAGACTGCAGCCCACCAGGCCCCCCCCCCGTCGCTGGGATTCTCCAGGCTGGCACACACCAAAAAACTCCTTTCAGGAAAGTTAGAGAAATCTCAGAATGTTATTTATCAAGCAGTTCAGGTGTATCCTTTTGAAAAAGATTGACTCTGCAGATTTTATTACTTAGACTGTCACCTATAAGACAGTTCTTCTGAGTGTCCATAACATTTTTACTTATATAGCTCTTTGGCGGGGGCGGGGGTGGGGGCGAGGGTTGTTTTTCACCCACTTCTCAGAGGAACTCTGAGGTGATCTAACACCTTTGGAAACCACACCTTTGGAAACAGTAGGCTGTTAAATTTCTTACTCAGTGATACAGAATTGCTTTTAAGCTGAGTTTTGAAGCTGTAAACTTCAAACTCTGATTTAAGCACCAAAGATGTTTTGGGCAAACTGTGTTGCTTGGCATGTAAAAAACAACAGTAGCAAGCACAAAGTTCTTACAGTGTGTCAGGACCTATTCTTTGTGCTTTACAACTATAACTAACTCACACTTAAGCTTCATAATAAAATCCTCACAATCATCCTATGAATCAGATACTGTTATTGTTCCCATTTTATATATGAGGAACAGAAAGCAATTTGCCCAAAATTACAGAGCTGTTAAGTGGCCAAGCCGGTGATAGGAACTGGCCATCTGTCTCGGAGTCTGTGTCTCTAAGTCTCATCTAGCAATCTACCCCACTACCAGTTGAAAATTACATTGACTCCTTTTAGCCACGCTCCTCCAACATTAAACCCACTTGAGTAATTGAATGCCAAGTTCAGTAAAGCTGCATTCTCTTAACAACCCCTTTTCCCAAGGTCCATGGGAGAAGCTGGCTATTTGCCTGGGGAAGCCTGTCTGAAGGGGTTTGTGTGTGTGCACGCCTGCTCAGTCGTGTCTGACTCTTTGCGGCCCCATGGACTGTAGTCCGCCAGACTTCTCTGTCCATGGAATTTTCCAGGCAAGAATCCTGGAGTGAGTTGCTGTGCCCTCTTCCAGGCGACCTTCCTGACCCAGGGATTAAACCTTCGTCTCTTATGTCTCCTGCGCTGGCAGCTGGATTCTTTAGCACTAGCACCACCTGGGAAGCCCCTGAAGGGCTTTAATAGAAACTAACTCTGTCACCGGGGAGAGAAAAGTGAGTTTTCTTGTTCATTTAGCGTGAAAAACCTCTTAAACTGACTGATTTCTTTCCCCTTCTCTGCTGCCAACAGCTACAGGTGAGAAGGTCTCCTGGGTATATTTCACATGATCTGCCTCAAGTAAAGAAAGGTCATGTGCCCTCAAAGAAGACAGCAACTTCTCACCTCAGCTTTACTGCCTCAAGTAAAGAAGGGTCATGTGCCCTCAAAGAAGACAGCAACTTCTCACCTCAGCTTTACTGCCTCAAGTAAAGAAGGGTCATGTGCCCTCAAAGAAGACAGCAACTTCTCACCTCACCTTTACTGCTAACTGCAGACTTCACCTACAGGAAGAGTATAAGGGGAACGAGCAGGAATTATAAAAATTCTGTTGATGACGTAAATAAACCTCATCAGCTTTCATTTTCTCAGCTGGGAGGGCAACCCACATGGTTAAAGCCAAGAAAGAAACTCTCAAGTTATTGTATTAACAATTCTGTTCTTTGGAGGAGACATCATAAAAAACCTTGGGATGGTAGAGCTGGAACTCTTTTAGCATCATCCCCCACATTTTAAAGATAGGGAAACTGAGACCCACAGGGGACTCCTGGCCTGCTCATGATAACACAACTAATTTGTGATTTAAAAAAATATATATATTCCTTTTTTGGATTATTTTCTTTTGAAGAAAGAACAAATTAATTAGCCTGTTTGGCCTTCTAGAAATGGCTTATGGCATAAGGCTCATGACATGAAGTCAGCATTTTATTGCCTTACACGGAGGAAACTGCAGTTATTACCTCCAATCCCCAAATGGGTCATTTTAGACCCTAGGGCCTATGTATTGGCATGAAATGGAGAAGTGTCTTGGTCTTTGGTCACGTAACTACTATGCTTCTTACTCTCTGTTGCTGGCTGGTCCTGTAGCCTCTGTTGGGCTCTTTTGCCCTCGGCAGTTTGCAGAGATACTCCCACAACGGTCCTCTCTTTTGATCACAGGTCTGCCACAAGGGATTTCTGCCACTGCCCTTGAGACTGAAGGGCTCAGGCCAGGCTCCCACAGGCATGCATTCAGGCTTCCCCCACCAGAGGTCTCAATCCCTTTGGAGTACTGTGCACAATTGCAATCAGATCCCCAGCTCTGATAGAACCTCCTGCACATCTGCTCCTCCCAGTAGCCTATCCATGCCAGTCTCATGCCTTCTCCCTTCTCCTTAGGGTCTGGCCACTTCCCTTCCCCTCCTCTTGCACAACTGCAGTTCTTACTATCCCAGACATTTTCCAAAGTAAGGGTTATAATGCAACCCTCAGACTAGGAAGCCCTGACCTTCTGGAGTAGAAAGCAAGATCCCTGTTATCCTGAACCAATTATTTATCTGTTTAATGTCTGACTGTCTTCAGATTATGAAGAGAGAATGAAATTGAGGATTAGGATCAGGTTAAAGTTAGAGTGAGATTTAGGATCCTTCTGTCTGTTCACTTTTGCCTCCCCTCTGCCAGCTCAGGGCCTGATAAATAATAGTCACTCAATACATATTTTCAGAGGTAAGAAAGGGAGGAAGGAGAAAGGGAGGAAGCTATTACAGTGGTATTGAAATAACAGCAATACTGTAATAACAAGTGTCTGATTTAAGGTAGTCTTAGAGGACATAAAGAGAAAAGAGTGGGAATGAAGTGGAAAACTATTAGGAAGAAATAATGTACAGGGTTTGATAACAAATTTGCCATGAAATATGTGAAATACAGCAGTCATGGGTGATTCAGAGATTTTATTTACTTATTTTGCTGCACTGGGGCTTCATTGTAGCACATTAAAATATGGGATCTTAGTCTCCAACCAGGGATTAAACCCATGTCCTTTGCATTGAAAGGCAGATTTTTAACCAATGGACCACCAGAGAAGGTGCTCTGGGACTGTGGGAGAACAACTGGGTTGGTTTTGCTGGTAAAGAATGGAGGTTGGTGAAGGGCTTGTGAACAGCGGGTCTAGTTTGGAAACTGTAAGTTATCTGGGGAGCATGTCCAGCAGGCAGATATATCTGTGGGTCTCACTGTTTTAAATACATGTGAACAGGAAAACCAAAATCAAATTGTGAGGTGGGAAGAGTTGTCTTTAGAAAGTCCCTTCGCTTTTAGGACCCATTTCAAGGCCCCAAGTTCCCTAATTTTTTGCCTGTTTTTCTTCATCTAGATCTGTTTTTAAGAAGTGATCTGATCATCTCGATGATCTCAGTTTAGAAGACAAACTGTTGATGAAACACAATGAGTTAGTTCCTCGGGTTGTACTGGAATGCTCAAATGGGAGCACAGCCTCAAACCAAAGAAATGATAGTAACACCACCAGTAAGAGGCAGTGCTCATGTGCCTCTTCGTGTACCCCAGGCACTGCACCAAGCACCTGCTGCTCTCTGCAACACCAAGAGGCAAGAATCATTTCAGAGAAAACTGAGGCACCAAGAGGCTAAGTGACTTGTCCAAGGTCCCATGGCCTACTAATAATAAAGCAGGAAACTACCCTGGTGTTGGGGCTCTGGAATCCATTCCTGTAACCAGTATACTGGGAATGAAAGTATAATGGTGGAAGTTTAAGAAGAGTGGAAATGTACAGTAAATTTTTCAGGGGAGGGACCCTAGTAAGATTCAGATCCCGTTGTGCAGCTCACTGCAGTTTCATCTTTCAAGCGGATGACCACGATGACATGGACTCTGCTGAGAATTAACCTTAGGCAATGTACATGGACTCTGCTGAGAATTAACGTTAGGCAATGTACTTAATCTCTTTCAGTTTCGTTTTCCTCACAGGAGAAATGACCTATGTAAAAGGTTATTCCTTATAGCAACATATAGGGATGCTGGAAACAACCTAAATATCTATTGAGAGGGGACTGGCTTAAAAAAAAAAAAAAAGGATTGTATACCTATAAATAGAATATAATGCAGCCATTAAAAAGAGTAAGGTAGAGGTCTATAAGCTGTTATAGAGTGATTTCTAGAATATATTGTTGTAGAACAATACAGTATGCCAGCAGTCCCCAACCTTTTTGGCACCAGGGACTGGTTTCGTGGAAGACAATTTTTCCATGACCAGTGGGTGGATGGGATGGTTTGGGGATGATTCAAGTGCATTACATGTATTATGTACCTCAGATCATCAGGCATTAGATCCAGAGGTCGTGTACTCCTGGAGTATGCTACAATTTAAATATACAATTTAAGCTTATAGACCTCTACCTTACTCTTTGTTATGGCTGCATTATATTCCATTTATAGATGTACGATCCTTTTTTTTTTAAAGCCAGTCCCCTCTCAATAGACATTTAGGTTGTTTCCAGCATCCCTATATGCTGCTATAAGGAATAACCTTTTACATAGGTCATTTCTCCTGTGAGGAGAATGAAACTGAAAGAGATTAAGTACCTATTGGAGTGGGTAGCTGTTCCCTTCTCCAGGGGATCTTCTCAACCCAGGGATCAAACCAGGTCTCCCACATTGCAGGTGGATTGTTTACCAGCTGAACCACAGGGAAGCCCATACATACAGGAAACCTGTAGGATTGATTGCTTCAGGAGAACTGGGTGGCTGGGGGACAGAGATGTGAAGAGGAAGCTTGTACCTATCAGGATACCAGCAGAAGTACACTCAAAAGGGAGTTTAATGAAAGAATGAGTTACAAACGTGTGGCCGGGGATAAGCACCCAACAAAGGATGGTGGTGTGTCCACCCTTGGACTAGCTACAGAAGAAAAGTCATTACCATGCCTGGGCCCTAAGGGACAGGGGGGATAATGCTTACCTGAATCCAGAGAGAGAGAGAGAGCTGTAGGTATAGAAGAAGCCAGGGCACAGAAGCCACAGACTTCGAACCCACAGCCCAGCAGAGAAAGTGCTGGGGTTTAAATAAAGACCCTGACTCCATTCTTCTCCTGTCCTCCTATCTCTTGCCAGTGCAAACCCTACCAGCAACCCAAGGGAAGAGAATGCTGTAAGTGCACCCTCACAGAAGAGCCTCTCAGGGGTGGAGGCAGGTGGCAGTGGGTCTGGAGGGCAGAGCCTATCCACCACAGAAAGGGCATGTATAGCCTTTGACCTCGTATGTTTAGAACCAAGTGAATATATAACTTGTTTGAAAAGTAATAAATTTTGCACACATTAAAAAATAAATTAAAAATAAAACATAAGATTAGGGATTAGAGTAGATGGTTGCAATGTCTCTCCCCCCACCTCCACCTTCTATTTATTTGATGCGTGAGTTTTTCACCTAATGACAATCCAGGGCTCCACCTAGTGTCAGAGCAGTGCTTCACTGCATTCTGAGCACAGTCTCACTAGGACGGTTCTGGGGCAGACACGCTGGCTGCCCCCAGTCACTGGTGTGTAAGTAGTCTTCACTGTGAGTTATACCCACTTGGTGAATGATATTATCCCCTGAAAGTAGAAAGTAATTATTTTGAGACACAGAACATTTGTTGTTATTTCTCTTAAAGAGATAGTGAAGCTTGAATTTTAATTCAATTTTAAACTAAATAGTTAAGATTCCCCTCCCTCATATTTCAAACTGATAAATAAAATTAGAGGTAAACAGCATGCGATCTAAGATAGTAAACCTTCCATAAGCCCACGTCTGAGCTTGTCGCTTCTCTGTTCAATGTCCTTAGTGCAGGAATTCTTAACCCTGGCTACAAAAAAAAAAAAAAAAAAATGTATTTCTTAGGGAGTTTAGAAAGATCTTACTGGAAATTCTAATTTAACTGGTTTGAGGTCTAAGACTCAGGCATTGATTTTTTGTTTGTTTCCAAAATCCACAGTGGGTGTAATGGGCCACCAGGCTGGGAGTCCCGGCTTTAAGGATTCATTGCTGTCTATGAGGTGTGTTTCCCTCACTAACCAGAATGTGCTCCTTTCACTTTAGGCAGACTAGGTTACATGTAAGACAATTTTCCACTCTCCATGTTTTGCTCATGTCACCCACTCTGCACTGTTCATGCCTTGAATGTTTCGCCACCCCTGCCTGCATCTACTGCCACAGTTTTACCTATTATCCCTGACACTGCTTAAGGGCTACCTCCTCCGAGATTTCCCCTGCCCCTCATTTCCAAACAGCTATCTCTCCCTCCTTTGAATCCTTGAAGATTTTTAAAATAACTTCTATTATTTTTTTCCTTAGTAGAAAATGAATATATTTATACAGTATTCTTTTTACTTATCAAATTGGCAACAATCAAAAAATCTGATACAGTAGTCCCCTCTTACCCATGGTTTCACTTCCCATGCTATCAATTACCTGCAGGCAACCACAGTCTGAAAACATTAATGGAAAAATCCAGAAGCAAACAATTGTTAAGTTTTAAATTATGCACCCTTTTGAGTAGCGTGATGAAATCGTGTACCACCCGCTCCATCCCACCTGGAAAGTGAATCATCCCTTTGTCCAGTATATCACCCCAAATGCTAATTTTAAGAGTTTATTTTAAAAAGATAAAATATCTAGAGCAATTTTGGGTTTATCCAGAAATGCAACTGAAGTTAAATACTAGAAAATAAATATAATTCACCACATTAACATTAAACAGGAAAAAACATATGCTCATCCTAAATATGCAACAAGCAATATCCCTAATGATAGAAAAATGAGAAGCAAACCCTAAAAAGTTCAGGAGCAAGGAAAGTCTATTTACCTCTATTTGGTATTATAATGTATTTCTTAACTAGTGTGGTAAGACAAGAAATAACAGAGCACAAAGATAGGAGAAGCGGTAGCTGGTGAAAGTATTGGAGTGGTCTTTTTTCATAAAAATATAGTTGTCTACATTCCAGTGAATCTTCAGGCAAATGATTAGTAATGAATGCAGAGCTCAGTAACATGGCTGAATAGAAGACCAATACACAAAGTCAAATATACTTCTAAGCACTGGCAAAAAAGAGTTAGAAAATACAATTTTGAAAAAAAAATGCAGTTTACCATAACAATTAAAAAAACATAAGCTACCTCTTTCATAAGGCCTATATGCAATAAATTCCAAAACTCTATTTGATGAACATCAAGGAAGACCTATCACAGAAATACATGGTGGAAGATGTTCAATAGGAAGACTCTTTTGTGAAGTTGCCAGTTCTCCCCAATTTGATCTATAGATTCAATGTAATCTAATTCCAAATCCCATGGGATTCCCGTCCCCCAACCCCGACTAAAACTGATAAGCTGATTCTAAAATTTGTACAGATAAAACAAAAGTTGATATATAACAAACACTCTTTTGGAGAATAAGGTAGGAAGACTTGTTGTATTAGATTTTAAGAATTTAACTATAAAGTCATAAGAATGAAGACAGTGTGGTACTGATGCTGCAGTAGACAAGTGGATTCATGGAATAGTAGAGATTCCAGAGGCAGATTTATGTATTTATGGACATAATATAAAAGAGGAGTGGTGGACTTACCTGGTGGTGCAATGGATAGGAATCAGCCTGCCACTGCAGGGGACACAGGTTCAGTCTCTGGTCCAGGAAGATTCCATAAGCTGTGGAGCAGCGAAGTCCGCATACCACAACCACTGAGCCTGCGCTCTAGAGCTTGCGAGTCTCAACTACTGATCTTGAATGCTGCAACTACTGACGCCCACATGCCTAGAGCCAGTGCTCTGCAACAAGAGAAGCTACCATAATGAGAAGCTCACACACCACAACTAGAGAAAGCCTGTGCACAGCACCAAAGACCCAGCACAACCAAAAATAAATAAATAAAAAGAGAAGTGGTATGGAACATACTATGGGAAGGAAGAATTAGTCAATAAGTGGTGCTAGGGAAATACAGGGGGAAAAAGCAGATTCCTACCCCATGGGTATATAGGAAATGAATTCTAGTTGTATTAAAGACTTGGATGGAAAAGCTGATTTTTAAACATCTAAGAGGAAAATAAAGAATAGTATCTTTATGTGTTTGGGATAGAGAAGAATTTCTTAAAACACACACACAATCTTATCCAAAACTGACAACTGAAAACATCAACAAATTTGACTCTACTAAAATTAAAAGATTTATGTTCTTCAAAAGACCCCACAAAAGAATTTGTAGACAAACCACAAACCAAGAATAGATATTTGCAAAATATATAACTAGTGATGTGCTTGTCATGATTTGTAGGGTTTGATTTTACCATGGAGGAAATAATCCCACCATAGCTTATTTCAAACTACCAAAATGATGTCTTACACACAGTTTGGAAGAGATGCACAAAATTACTCTTATGAGACCAGGCAAGCCAGTTCCAGTGCACCACTGCATATTACATTAAGGATTTGTTTCCAGAATATACGAAGAACTCTTTCTGAATATCAATAATTAAACATCAAGCAATGTCATAGAAAAATGTGTAAAAGACATAAATAGTCATTTTACAAAAGAGAAAATGTGGAGAATAGAAATATACAAAGATTCTCCACCTTCATTAATAATCATGCAAATGTTATAATTAAGATTACAATAAGAAACCATATATACTCTATAGGTGGGTTAAAATTAAGAAGTATATTAATACTAAGAAATTGCAAAGACTTGGATCAAGAGAAACTCTTTTTCTTAAAACTTTTTATTTTGTATTGGGGTATAGCTGATTTATATTGTGATAGTTTCAGATGAACAGAGAAGGGACTCAGCCATACATATACATGTATCTATTCTCCCCCAGACTCCTGTCCCATCTAGACTGCCACATAACAATGAGCCAAGTTCCATGTGCTATACAGTAGGTCCTTGTTGTTTATTCATTTTAAATATAGCAGAGTGTATATGTCTACCCCAAACTCCCTAAATATCCCTTCCCCGCATACCTCCTACTGGCAACCACAGGTTTTTTCTCCAAGTCTGTGAGTCCAAGAGGAACTCTTAAACAATGCTTCTGTGAGTATAAACTGGCACAACTACTCAAGAATTTAAAATTTTTATTATCTTAAAAGTTGAATATTTGAATACCCTACAATCCAGAAATATGTACTCTTTAGGTATCTATTTTAGAGGGATTTTAGCACAAGTATACCAGAAAGCACAAACATGAATGTTCATGGTAGCATTTCTATAATAGTAAAAAACAAACAAATAAAATTCAGCCCAAATGTATCAGTCAGGGTTTGTTCGAAGAAGCAGAACCGCTGTGAGAAATTAATGCAATAAGGGATTTATTATAGGGGATTCAACTGTACGCAATTCCAGAAGCTGGCAGCACTGTCTATGTGAAGCTGTTGTTCCTGTATCTGATACTAGAGCTAAAGTCCACAGGACGGGAAGACAGGATGTGAAGTGGGGGGAGCAAGGACATACCGGAACCCACAAGGGTAGACTGGAATCCGCACTAGTCTTTCCCTCCTCCCAAACCCCTGGTGACATTCATTGTGGAGTTAAACACACACCTGGCCCAAGAGTTGGAGAAGCTGAAGCTGACAATATGAAGGAATTGGGGAGCTATGGGCCTGCAGGGACTTCCTCCATATAAGGAAATAGGGCCACTCCTTCACTGCTGCCTTCTTTACTGAGCACAAAATGTCTCTTTGTCTTTTCACATAACCCTGAGAGGCCCAGAGAAGTGAAGTGACCTGTGACCTATAGAACCCTATTTTAAGCAGTGTCTTTCTGCATCTTTCTGCATTTCTTCTCAAGAGAGCTCATTGCAATATTTTGGATCTGAGTATCTGCTATTCCTCCTCTCCAAAGGACATTCCTGACACAGGTACTTGTGCCTGTTGCCTCTCATGATACCGTATAAGCAGGCTTAGGTAGCTTTGTAATAACAGATCTTCTTACATGATTAGCCGCCAAGGAAGTTCCTCATTCCACTGTAAACAGATGTCATCTTAGGACTGATTTCCTCCCGAATAACATAATCTTATCTAAATTTGAGCAGTGCATCCAAATGTACATTTTATTTAAATGGGAACTGCTGGCTTTCAGCTAAAGACAAATTCTCAAACCTCTGTCCAAGTTTGGTACCAAATTATCCATGGTTACTCTGCAACTACTAATCTAGTGGGGGAAACACTCTTTGGCAGAAGAGGAAGTCAGTTCCCAACCTTCATTTCTCTGTTCTCAGAGACATTGGGATGAAGTTTAAATCCATTACCAAAACATAACAATAGAATTAAAATTATTTAAGAGAGAGACTAAGTCTTTGCCAATTCATTTATTTTGAGCAAAAATAATACAATAAAGTTCCAGTACTGGAAAAGAATTTGGCTAATATTCTTAAGAACAATATCACAATATGTAACTTGAAGTGACTTTTTTCCCCTCTGTATCTAAAAGTGTTGGGCCAGAGGTAATTAATCAGAAGTGAAGCAATTTTATATTAGATGTTTTGCTGTGGCTTTAGATTTTAAATAACAAACACTTTAGTTTAAATCATTTCAGTGAGTGAAAATCTGATTCTGTAAAGTAACTAATTGGAAGTTAGTGATTTTAATTTGCAATTCTTTTCTCTGTAGAACTGTTTGTCATAAAAGTCTTCACATGGTGAGTTCTGCTACTGACTTTAAAATATAATTTAACTCACCAAAATATGATTCATAGTCCAGTTTTTCAGAGATGTATTTTTTTGTACAAAGTGAGATATGTTAGTATTTCTTTCATTTCTAAATCTCTTTCTTTATTCTTTTTTGTTAATTTATTTCACTGTAAGATAATTTTTTGTAAATATGGTACTTACTGAGTTATATTCTAGTATGGTTATTATTCAGAAACATCAAAAGAGAGACAGAGACAAAGTTCCTCCTGCAAGGGAGCCGTCAGTCACTAAAACCACCGGTCGACTGAGCATAAGACAGTTCTACATACAAGCAATAACTGGCTGCTTTGACTTTCTTTCTTTACTCCTTTGGGTCTATACTTGAGGAGTTAAGGTATCTAGATATTTGTACCTGGGCTCTGAGTACCTGCCATGAGAACTAGATTCAAGACAGAGATTAAGGTAAGGAAGTTTATTAGGACGTGCTTTTGGAATCAAACCAATCTATTGCTCTGGACTAGACCAATACTACTGTTTTGTTTATTTATTAATTTATTTTTGGCTGCACTGGGTCTTCATTGCTATGTGCTGGCTCTCTCTAGTCGCTGAGAGGGGGCCTACTCTCCAGTTGCAATACATGGGCTTTTCACTGCAGTGGCTTCTCTTGCTGCGGAGCATGGGTGGTAGACGCAGGGGGATATAAGATCCAGCTGTTCCTTTCCATGTGGATATTCTCTTTGGAATATTGATTTTGGAGGATATGTGTTTAATTAAAGAAGGCAACATTTTTTAAATCAAGGGCCTATAAATATTAGTGGCTAAACATTTTCAAAAAATTGAAATTCAATCACAATCTTCATTATCAATGAGCAATTTAGAACATAGCATTGTTACTGAAACAAATTTACTATATTTTCCAGACACTATCTTAAGAATTGAAAAACTGGTGGTTTTGCTTTTTGGAAAATATGATACATTTTCTTCTCAAAGTTTCCTTTTGTTTTTGCCTTATGTGGCCTCATAGCTCTCTCCATGCCCTGTGCATTGCTTTCCAAAATCTGTTCTTGCTGTCAGGTAGAGAAATTTAGCAACAAAGAAAAATCTAAGCAGGACCCACCCAGCTTTTATATCCTGCATGGCTGAACTTTAATGAAAGTTTGAGTTTTTCCAAAATCTGGTCTTCACTGACTGGGGAGGAAAACCAGCTTGGGGGAAAAAAAAAAAATGCCTTCAGCATGTGAACCATGTAATTTTATTTGAACTCAGGAATTCCAAAAATACTTGCTTATTGAAAACACAGTTATGTTTTTGTGTTGAAACTTGTTATGGAGAAGGGTAAGTGCTAGTTCTTTCCTCCACTTTTTCTCATAAACATAAAAAAAAATTAAAGACTGAGTGGCTGGGCAGAAAAATAATATGGAGGGGATGAGTCGGACCATGTTCTGTCCTGAAACCTATGCCTTCCTTGGGAGATCTGTATCTATTTTGTGGGATCTACTAAGCCCCACTCAGCTTCAGATAACCCTTTCCCCCTCTGATGAGAATTCAGGGCTCCCTCTGGCCTGATCTTCAAGACCAGTTGGCTCACTGTTCTACTTGCTGACGTCAGTGTAAATGCTGTGCCAGTAGCAAGACTAGAACTTCTGGGTTCCTGCAGGGAAAACTGGCCAAGCAGAACATTTTAAGGTCTGGTCAGGTTTAAGGGGATCCAGTGTTAAGAATAACATTAATAACTAGCATTTGGGGGAATATATACTATGTGTCAGTCGCAATACTGGGTGTTTGTTGTTGTTGTTTTTTTAATGTGAATTACCTTATTTAATCCCCACAACAATCCTTTGTGGTATTTGATGCTTAGGGAAGTTTAAGAACCCAGAGTTTGAAACCAATCAGCCTGTCTCCAGAGCTCTTGATCTTCTTCCCTATTCTGCGAGCCCTGACATTTATTAATGGGTCTCCATGTAGGAGATTGGAATCTCAGGCACCAGGGTAGCAGATGCTTGTTGGTGCCCTGCCCATGTCTCCTTGAGGCTGTACCAACTGCCAGCAACTGCACCACCGATCAGTGACTTTCTCTAGTGCTTAGAGGTCCAGCTGTGAGTATGGAGGTTGGGTGTGGGGAGATTTAATGCCTCCCAGGAGCAGCCCTTAACTACTGATTGGTAGGAGCTGGTTTATAAATCTCCAGTGCCCTTGCTTCTCAGATGCAGTAATTCAGAAGTATGGGATCTATACCGGTTCCCAGAATTCCCCAGAGGGACTAAGCACCCATTACCCATAGTGCTCACGTGCTTGAAAACACTCTCCTCATTGGTTGTCTTCCCATTCTTGCATATTTCCCTGCTGGCATTTCCTGATAACAGCACCGAAGTGAACTATTGGCATGTGTATTCTTGTTGGCTTCTAGGAGAACCAAAACAAAGACAAAGAGTAAAGGAAAGGAGGGTCTGTGAAGAAGGAGAAGACAGGTGGAGGAGCTGCTGCATTTCTGGAAGGAGCACGGGGTTGCTTCTGTAGAAAGTAGCCTCATAGGTGGTTCCCTACTCTTGAAGGCGACAGTGTCTTTGTGAGACATGAGAGAAAGGTTTCAAAGGATTATTGAATATTGACACACTGGATGGCTCTTTTATGGCTCACTTGGTGGAATGTTTGTCAGAGGTCTCTTTTGCTCCACTGTTTTTAAGTGTACTTTTGCCTAGCGTTTTAGTTGGAAGTAAGAGAAGCTTCCCTGGTGGCTCAGACAGTAAAAGAATCTGCCTGCAATGCAGGAGACCTGGGTTTGATCCCTGGGTTGGGAGGATCCCCTGGAGAAGGGAACGGCAACCCACTCCAGTATTCTTGCCTGGAGAAAGAGGAGCCTGGGGGCTACAGTCCGTGGGGTCACAGAGTTGAACACAACTGAAGCGACTTAGCACAAACGCACAACAGGTAAACTGTTTTTTATTTCCTTGATCATGGAAGGACGTGGGCTTAATAACAAATATATACAGGCAGTGGCCAGCTTCTTCCAATACACCTGGCTGATAGAAGATGTTTCCTTCTACCTGGTTAAGGTAAAAACCTGGAGGGAGCTCTTGCCACCTTTGTCAGTTTTCTTGTCTTTATTACAGAGGGGAAAACCTCTGAGAACTGTAATCTTGCTTGGGATTGGGAAAGTGTAGGTTGAGGGGAGAAATTGTAATGCTCCCTTCCTCAGGGTCCTGCAGAAATTGCTCTCTGATGGGAAGCAACAGACAGTGCAGCACACAATCAAACCCCAAGGGCCTTTCACAGGAAACAGCCTGCATTTGCTCACTTTCTAAAAATGCCCACTGAGTAGGGGAGAGTCTTCCTTGGTGAATCATGTATTAAATGATGTGATGCATTAATGTTGTTGAAATACTATCCAACTGCTAAAAGGCTAATTTCTTGATTCACTTTATAGATTCAACATCCTACTTAAGTGATGTAATTCCTTCTTCCCTCTCTTCCTTCCACAGCTTATTAATATTTTCACATGACCTTTTGGATAGATTATCATTTCATTTTTGTTTAAGATATAAAAGATGTTATTTGCTAGGTGAATATGAAAATGCCAATTTCATTCATTTTCTTAGCAAAGCAATTTTTCTGCATGAAGGATTCATAAAAAATATTTTTAGGAATTGAAAAAAATAGTTATGTCTGCCTGATACAAAATATGTATATTTTATTAGTGAGAAAATAAGTTTGTAGAGAGAGACTGTATTCAAGTTGTTAAGTGTTAGTGTTCTGGGTTCAAGTTTTGACTCCACCACTTCCTTCTTTACTCTGAACCTTGAGCCTCTCTGAGCCTTAGTTTCTTCACCTGTAAAGTAAGGATAATAATAGCTACCTCATATGGTTGTTTGGAGAAGGCAATGGCACCCCACTCCAGTACTCTTGCCTGGAAAATCCCACGGATGGAGGAGCCTGGTAGGCTGCAGTCCATGGGGTCGATAAGAGTCGGACACGACTGAGTGACTTCACTTTCACTTTTCACTTTCATGTATCGGAGGAGGAAATGGCAACCCACTCCAGTGTTCTTGCCTGGAGAATCCCAGGGACGGCAGGGCCTGGTGGGCTGCCGTCTATGGGGTTGCACAGAGTCGGACACGACTGAAGTGACTTAGCAGCAGCAGCAGCAGCATATGGTTGTTAGGATGATAAACATTAAGCGTTATAAAGTGCTTAGAGCAGTACCTAGCACATGATGAGAGCTGAATACTTGTTATTATTATTATTATCATTTGTGTAATAGCACTCATCATTAGGAAGTTCTTTGTGTCTAATTCAAAATATGCTTCTAAGGGCATAGATTGCTCTGACCTTTCAGTCTCCGGCATCATTAAAAAAAACGAATCTGACAAGATAGGTATTAGCATCTCCACTCCACAGACAAGGAATAGTTAAAGGTAGTTTAGAGGGCTAACAAGGCAACACAAAGGTGATGAACAAGGCCAAGTAGTCCATAAGCGTGGGCTCCACTCACTCATGAGGACCGCTATTGAATGACCTAAAGTTACTTCAACCCCTTGGTATCCTCTGGTCTCTACAGTGGAGTTGTTACACCCTTTGGATAGCTCTTTCACCAGGAAATTAAGAAAATTCAGATTTTCTGGAACAGAATTCATGCCCACACTTCCTCAGAATCCAGTGTAGCAGGATTTTGACTTGTTTGTATGCTGATAGGAGAACTGTATAGAGATTCTAGCCTACATACAGAGTACAGACAGAAGGCACTTTAGCTTTTAACTCCTAATCAACTCTTTATTAGCTCTTATTAATATGCATGAGAATCTTGTAGGTATTTGTTTAAAATGTTAATTCTTGGGCCACACCATGAAGGGATTCTGACTCAGGAAGCCTGGGATTCGGTCATGGAAGCTGCATTTTATTTTATATTGTTTTGTGTGTGGCAGATTCTCTTTTCTTTTTTAAATTGAAGTATAATTATATACAATATTACATGTTATAGGTGTATAATACAGTGATTCACTATTTTAAAGGTTATACTCCATTTGTGGTTATCATAAAATACTGGCTATATTCCTTATGCTATACAATATATCCTTGTGGCTTATTTTATATACAATAGCTTATAGATATCTGCATTTTAAGTGTATCTCCAGACAGTTCTGATGCAGGTGATAAGTGGACCACAATTTGGGAAAATTGATCTCTTCAATAACAAATTAACATACAAAATAGCTATTTTTTCTGATTAAAAGAGAAAAATATTACCATTTTTCTGCTTATAAAAGGAAAAAAAAAAAGAAAATGCCAGGAATGAAAAAGAAAAGAAAACTATGCATAATTATATTTTCTAGAGATGAGTACTGCAAATATTTTGATGGCTTTCCCTTTAGTTTTATTTTTTAATGTGTAGCCACTTTTTCATATCCTTTAGTACTTATAATCAAACGTATTAAATGTGGTTTCATAGATATGTTCCTTTTATATTAAGTCTTTAGTGGTTTTATAAATTAATTTTGTGTTTTAAATATATGTAAACTTACTCTATGAAATCTACTTATATTTTTGTCGAGGCTGGAGATTGGACTAGGTAATATTTCAGGCCCATTCTGATTAAGATCTCATACTTGTAAGATTCGTGTAATTCTTTGAGTGTAAGAATTAACCCCATTCAAACCTGATACAGAATCTAAAATTACATTCTCCAAAACTTAAGCTCAAAGATTTGCTCTTGGGCTTTGTCTTTCTCTACAGATCTGCTGATGTGACATTATATCAAAGGTAATAATAACATTTGTTCAAAGATGATATACACTTGGCCAACAACTATGTAAAAAGCTGTTCAATATCACTAATCATCAGAGAAATTAAAATCAAAACCCAAAATGGATATTATCTCACATCCATGAAGACAGCTACTATTAAAGAAGCAGAAAATAACAAGTGTTGGTGAGGATGTGGAGAAATTAAAACCCTGTGCACTGTTGCCTGGGTTGAAAAATGGTTCAACCTCTATGAAAAACAGTATTGGATGTTCCTCAAAAAATTAAAAATGGCACTACCATATGATCCAGTCATCCCCTTTCTGGGTGTATTTCTAAAGGAATTGAAAGCCGGGACTTGAACAGATGTTTGTGCACCAAAGTTCCCAGCAGCTTTATTCACAGTAGCCAAAGTGTAGAAACAACCCAAGCATCCACATATGGATGAATGGGTAAACAGAATGTGTAATATATTTATACAATGGGCTATTTGCCTTAAAAAAGAATGACATACTATCACATGCTACATACAACACGGATGAATCTTAAGGACATTATACTAAGTGAAACAAGCCAGTTGCAAAAAAGACAATTATTGTATGATTCCACTTATATGAGGTGGAAACTAAACTAGTCAAACTCACAGAAACAGAAAGTAGAATGGTGGTTATTAGGCACTGGGAGGCAGGGGGAAAAAGAAGCTATTGTTGACAAGATATATAGTTTCAGTTTTACAAAATGGAAAGTTCTGGTGATCTGTTTCAGACAGGGTGAATATACTAAAAATAGTTCAGTGCAGTTGCTCAGTCATGTCTGACTCTTTGTGACCCCATAGACTGCAGCACTCCAGGCTTCCCTGGCATCACGAACTCCCAGAGCTTAGAACTCCCAGAGCTTACCCAAACTCATGTCCATCGAGTCGGTGATGCCATCCAACCATCTCATCCTCTTTCGTCCCCTTATCCTCCTGCCTTCGATCTTTCCCAGCATCAGGGTCTTTTCCAATGAGTCAATTCTTCACATCAAGTGGCCAAAGTATTGGAGTTTCAGCTTCAGCATCAGTCCTTCCAATGAATATTCAGGACTGATTTCCTTTAGGATTGACTGGTTGGATCTCCTTGCAGTCCAAGGTACACTCAAGAGTCTTTTCCAATACCACAGTTCAAAAGCATCAGTTCTTTGGCACTCAGTCTTCTTTCTGGTCCAACTTACACCCATACATGACTACTGGAAAAACCATAACTTTGACTAGATGGATCTTTGTTGGCAAAGTAATGTTTCTGCTTTTTAATATGCTGTCTAGATTTGTCATAGCTTTTCTTCCAAGGAGCAAGTGTCTTTTAATTTCATGGCTGCAGTCACCATCTGCAGTGATTTTGGAGCCCAAGAAAATAAAGTCTGTCACTGTTTCCATTGTTTCTGAATTTATTTGCCATGAAGTGATTGGTCTGGATGCCATGATCTTAGTTTTTTGAATGTTGAGTTTAAGCCAGCTTTTTCACTCTCCTCTTTCACTTTCATCAAGAGGCTCTTTAGTTCCTCTTCACTTTCTGCCATAAGAGTGGTGTCACCTGCATATCTGAGGTTATTGATATTTCTCCTGGCAATCTTGATTCCACCTTGTGGTTCATCCAGCCCGGCATTTTGCATGATGTACTCTGCACATAAGTTAAGTAAGCAGCATGACAATATACAGCCTTGATGTACTCCCTTCCCAATTTGGAACTAGTCTGTTGTTCCATGTCTGGTTCTAACTGTTGCTTCTTGACCTGCATACAGGTTTCTCAGGAGGCAGGTAAGGTGGTCTGGTATTCCCATCTTTTTAAGAATTTTCCACAGTTTGTTGTGATCTACACTGTCAATGATGCAGAAGTAGATATTTTTCTGGAATCTCTTGCTTTTTCTATGATCCAACAGATGATGGCAATTTGACCTCTGGTTCCTCTGCAATTTCAAATCCAGCTTGAACATCTGGAAATTCTCGGTTCATGCATTGTTGAAGCCTAGCTTGGAGAGTCTCATTTTCATCCATTAAGGGTTATTAATAATAAGCCATTCTGGCTTTATGGTTAATTAAATGATTCTTAGTAAAATTTAGCACTATTTACCATGAAGAGGACTTTGGACAAGGTAGACTGGTTAATCACATTTTCATTTACTGAAATTTAAAAAAATTTAAATGTTTGTACTTTTTAAATAAAATTTTCAACCATATGGAAAAGTTGAGTGAATAACATGTTGAGTTCCCTAGTAGCCATCACTTAGCTTCGAATATAATCAACTCATGGCCAACTTTGTTTCATACCTACTTCCACCTTCTCCACTCACCCCTAGATTATCTTGAAGCACAACCCAGACATCGTATTATTTCAGCTGAGATATTATCAATCTTCAGGAGGGCATAAATACTAATCAAGAATCCATCCCAGAAGCAAATACATTAGCAAATATAAATACAAAAGCATCATACAAAAAATACAAAAAAGCAATACAAAAATATCATAAAGTTGAACGTTTAAAGCATATTAAACAATCCAAAACTAAAGCAGTATCATATTCAGTGAATATTGTGATAGGCTCTTATAGAGGTCCCCCCAAGTTGGGAGTGGTGTGTGCAGAATCAGAATCCAGTCAGTTTGTACCGTCATAAGAAGTCTTTTGGACTCTGTGGGAGAGGGCGAGAGTGGGATGGTTTGGGAGAATGGCATTGAAACGGATTGCAGTCCAGGGTTCCATGCATGATACAGGGTGCTTGGGGCTGGTGAACTGGGATGACCCAGAGAGATGGGATGGGAAGGGAGGTGGGAGGGGGTTCAGGATGGGGAACACATGTACACCCGTGGCGGATTCATGTCAATGTATGACAAAACCAATACAATATTGTAAAGTAATTAGCCTCCAAAATAAGGAAAGAAAGAAAGAAGTCTGTGAATGTGTGAAGGGCAGAGAGCTTACTTTTAGTTTGATGACTCAGAGTGCTTTTCCTCCTAATCCTTCTCTCTCCAGTCTTGCGACAGTGCCTGAAGCTCCACATTACTACATTCCTCTCTTTGATTTGCCTGCACTGTAGGCCTCATTTAAAGCAGAAAAGTGGGGCATTATCAATCATTAGTAACTTTGTCCTATGGAATTTTTTTTCATTACAAAAGTAACATGTATTCATTATAGACAATTTGGAAAACACAAAAAACCCTCCCAAAGAACACAAAAAAGCACCCATCAGATCAGATCAGATCTGATCAGTCGCTCAGTCGTGTCTGACTCTTTGCAACCCCATGAATCGCAGCACGCCAGGCCTCCCTGTCCATCACCAACTCCTAGAGTTCACTCAGACTCACGTCCATCGAGTCAGTGATGCCATCCAGCCATCTCATCCTCTGTCGTCCCCTTCTCCTCCTGTCCACAATCCCTCCCAGCATCAGAATCTTTTCCAATGAGTCAACTCTTCGCGTGAAGTGGCCAAAGTACTGGAGCATCATTTCTTCCAAAGAAATCCCAGGGCTGATCTTCAGAATGGACTGGTTGGATCTCCTTGCAGTCCAAGGGACTCTCAAGAGTCTTCTCCAACACCACAGTTCAAAACCATCAATTCTTCAGCGCTCAGCCTTCTTCACAGTCCAACTCTCACATCCATACATGACCACTGGAAAAACCATAGCCTTGACTAGACAGACCTTTGTTGGCAAAGTAATGTCTCTGCTTTTGAATATGCTATCTAGGTTGGTCATAACTTTCCTTCCAAGGAGTAAGCGTCTTTTAATTTCATGGCTGCAGTCACGACCTGTAGTGATTTTGGAGCCCGAAAAAATAAAGTCTGACACTGTTTCCACTGTTTCCCCATCTATTTGCCATGAAGTGATGGGACCAGATGCCATGATCTTAGTTTTCTGAATGTTGAGCTTTAAGCCAACTTTTTCACTCTCCTCTTTCACTTTCATCAAGAAGCTTTTTAGTTCCTCTTCACTTTCTGCCATAAGAGTGGTGTTATCTGCATATCTGAGGTTATTGATATTTCTCCCAGCAATCTTGATTCCAGCTTGTGTTTCTTCCAGTCCAGTGTTTCTCATGATGTACTCTGCATATAAGTTAAATAAGCAGGGTGACAATATACAGCCTTGACGTACTCCTTTTCCTATTTGGAACCAGTCTGTTGTTCCATGTCCAGTTCTAACTGTTGCTTCCTGACCTGCATACAGATTTCTCAAGAGGCAGGTCAGGTGGTCTGGTATTCCCATCTCTTTCAGAATTTCCCACAGTTTATTGTGATCCACACAGTCAGAGGCTTTGGCATAGTCAATAAAGCAGAAATAGATGTTTTTCTGGAACTCTCTTGCTTTTTCCATGATCCAGCAGATGTTGGCAATTTGATCTCTGGTTCCTCTGCCTTTTCTAAAACCAGCTTGAACATCAGGAAGTTCACGGTTCACATATTGCTGAAGCCTGGCTTGGAGAATTTTGAGCATTACTTTACTAGCGTGTGAGATGAGTGCACTTGTGTAGTAGTTTGATCATTCTCTGGCATTGCCTTTCTTTGGGATTGGAATGAACACTGACCTTTTCCAGTCCTGTGGCCACTGCTGAGTTTTCCAAATTTGCTGGCATATTGAGTGCAGCACTTTCACAGCATTGTCTTTCAGGATTTGGAATAGCTCAACTAGAATTCCATCACTTCCACTAGCTTTGTTCTTAGTGATGCTTTCTAAGGCCTACTTGACTTCACATTCCAGGATGTCTGGCTCTAGGTCAGTGATCACACCATCGTGATTATTTGGGTCATGAAGATCTTTTTTGTACAGTTCTTCTGTGTATTCTTGCCATCTCTTCTTAATATCTTCTGCTTCTGTTAGGTCCATACCATTTCTGTCCTTTATTTATTTATTTTTTCATTTCTGTCCTTTAAAACACCAATATTTTAGTGAATTTTCTTCCATTTTCTCCTAGGCATTTTTATACATTTTTTTTTCATGAACATGGGATATTTTACATACCGCCTTTTTTGTGCTTTCATTCAGTTCAGTTCTGTCGCTCAGTCATGTCCGACTCTTTGCGACCCCATGAATCGCAGCACACCAGGCCTCCCTGTCCATCACCAACTCCCGGAGTTCACTGAGACTCACGTCCATCGAGTCAGTGATGCCATCTCATCCTCTGTTGTCCCCTTCTCCTCTTGCCCCCAATCCCTCCCAGCATTATAGTCTTTTCCAATGAGTCAACTCTTCACATGAGGTGGCCAAAGTACTGGAGTTTCAGCTTTAGCATCATTCCTTCCAAAGAACAGCCAGGACTGATCTCCTTTAGAATGGACTGGTTGGATCTCCTTGCAGTCCAAGGGACTCTCAAGAGTCTTCTCCAACACCACAGTTTAAAAGCATCAATTCTTCAGCACTCAGCTTTCTTCACAGTCCAACTCTCATAGCTGTACATGACGACTGGAAAAACCATAGCCTTGACTAGATGGACCTTTGTTGGCAAAGTAATGTCTCTGCTTTTGAATATGCTATCTAGGTTGGTCATAACTTTCCTTCCAAGGAGTAAGCATCTTTTAATTTCACGGCTGCAAGTCACCACCTGTAGTGATTTTGGAGCCCAAAAAAATAAAGTCTGACACTGTTTCCACTGTTTCCCCATCTATTTGCCATGAAGTGATGGGACCAGATGCCATGATCTTCGTTTTCTGAATGTTGAGTTTTAAGCCAACTTTTTCACTCTCCTCTTTCACCTTCATCAAGAAGCTTTTTAGTTCCTCTTCACTTTTATTACTTCATAATATATACTGAATATACTTCTATGTGATTAAATTTTCTTCCCCAGAACTTTTATTTTTGCAAAATATTTAATTGTAAGGAAGGACTATAACTAATGTCTTTTGAAGGACATTTAGATTATTTCCTCTTAGCTATCTTCGTGGGGTACATTCTTAAAGCTAAACTCTGTGCATACTAGTGTTTATTTCTTAAAAAAATCACTAAAGGAAAAGAAATTGTTGGTTCCAAAGGTAACATATCTTTAAGCTCTCTCTCTCTCTTTTTAAAAATGTAATACCAGCTACTCTTTGAGCTTCCCTGGTGGCTCAGACCGTAAAGAATCTGCCTGCTATGTGGGAGACCTGGGCTCTATCCCTGGTTTGGGAAGATCCTCTGGAGAAAGGTATGACAACCCACTCCAGTGTTCTTGACTGGAGAATCTTAATGGACAGAGAAGCCTGGCAGGCTACAGTCCATGGGGTTGCAGAGTAGGACACAGCTGAGCGACTAAGCACACAGCACACCAGCTACTCTTTAGAAAAATTTCACGAACTATTCTTCCAGCAACAATTTATAAATGTACCTCTGTTCCTGTGCCCCAACACTATTGCTTGTAATTAAAAAGAGTCCATTAGTTTGATACATGAAACCTTGTACCTATTAGATTTCCCTTACACTTTAGTCTTAGCTCAGAATAGAGTTCAATAAGTTTGACTTGAAAGTGACGGTGATGTGCAGAAAGGAAGAGAAGGTATATCCAGAGCATAGGAATTGCTAGTGTATTTTACAGATTAATGTTAGACTATGATATCTGAAAGTTTGAAAATCCCATTCATAGGGTTTCTATCACAATGGAGGGGGGGACTCTTAAGTAAGGGGTTGTGGAGAGAGTCAGATATTTTACTTCTCCCTGGACAGGGAGAAAGGCCTACAGGATCTCACTGCCTGGAGCAACTACCACAGGTCAGTTCAATCTAGAAATCAATAGATCTGTAGAAGGAAGACCAGTTCTTTTCAGAACTGGTGACTTTAGGCATGTCCACCACTCTGGTCCTGTTAACATCACACCAATATTACCTACCTTGAAGATTGGCTACGGAACAAATCAAGTCATGCATTTGAAAATATTTTCAAACCTTAAATGCTACAAAGGAGTGTGTTAGGGAAATTAGATTATAAATCAGCTAGGAAAGTTAAAACCGAGTGCAATGAAAAGTACTTACAAATTCTTTAAACTGTGTGTGAGTGCAGTTAAATGCTGACATTTTGGAGGCACGTGAGAACAAAGACCCTCTGAAGGAGAGCTGGGAGAAATACACCCTCAGGAAATTTTCAAGTGGAACTGGTGCCCTGTAACTTAACTTTAATTTCCTCTCTCTTTCTGCCAAATGCATAACTGAATCTGAGAATGTTAGATGACTGTATGATGCAACTGTGTTATTTTTCTACAATTTTATATTAGCAAGTCAAGAAACTGCGCTGGGCCTCTTTATTTGTCTAATGGTGCAGTTTAGTTGGATCAGGGTTTCATCCAAATCTTCCTTTGACAAATATTTTCAGTTTACTATCCTTACTATTTAATATGTTCCAGACTGCTATGCTGTTTGTCGGGAAAAAAACACCAGGAAGGAGACACAGTCTGGCCACAAGAGGCTGGTGAGTGGTGAGGCAGTTTAAACTTTGCTTTGAGGAATCCTGGATTCTTTGATCACCTTCTGGGGAATGCAGTGAATGTTTAGGAAAATTATGGAAAGTTACATATTTTGCTATGAGTACCAGCTACAATACTACATCTGATATGGATTAAGTTAGTTTCCTTTCTTGCTGTTTATTTATTCATGTGAGTTAACTTAAAAAAAAAAAAAAAAAACTTGGGCTCTTAAAAAAAAAACTTTTAATTGAAACACAGGGAAAATTTCAGACTGTACAAAGACACAGATAATGAGAGAAAAGTCTTTTAATCCAGAACCCCTTTCCCCTACTCAACATTCCCTCGCCACTCCTGCATCCTTCTTTTCAGAGGTAATCCCAGGGTCAACGCTTAAATAAACTCTTATTGTTAAGGTGATCGCTGGGGTTCAAAAAGTTAAACATCGAACTACAGAATCGCTACAGTCGGTTCCAGTTCCAAAATTAAATCACATACTCTACTGAGAGTGCAAAAGAGAAAGCCTTGCCTTGTCTAACATTATGGCTGGTAAATGCACACAAGTTTGCAAACCGAATTAAAAAATATACACTACATTTAGAATTCCTGAAGGATAGAGAACAGGATTAAGGCACTTTCACGGCAAGTGGTTTATTTATGAATTGAAATAAAGGCCCCCTCTAGCGTGTAAACTCCATGAGGGCAGGGACTTCACCACCAGCTTTCACTGCAGACCTTGGCATACAACAAGGGTTCACTGGACAAGGGACCCCACAACCCTGCACAGAGACCGCGGCCCACAGGCCAGGACAGGAATTGGAGCACCAAACGTCACGTGAGTCGCCCTCCCCTGCACGTGCCCCGCGACCCAGGCGATGCAGCTCCGGACCCACCCCCACCAGAGACTTCACCAATCAGGGAAGGAAAGTTAAATTTGGCCAGGCAAGGGGCGGTCCCAGCTACTAGTCTCCGAGTAGCTGCGTCTTGCCGGCTCGGCCCACTTGTCGCCGAGTCTCAGGCATTAGTCCTGCCTGCTAGCCTTGACTATACAGCCTACTTAGCAACTGTGAGGCGCAGAGGAGCCAGAGCAGGGCTAGGCGCATGCGTGTTGAGCTGAAGCCCAAGGCGGAGTTTCAGACAGCATAGGGGAGTGAAAATTATCTCCAGTACGCACGCGCGCTGCAGCCCTCACAGGCAAGACACACGCGGCGCTGCGTGGTGACGCCAGTGCGGCCCGAGGAAGGGGCGGGGCCAGGGCCGGGGCGGGACTTCCAGCTCCTCCCGCCCCCTCTCCATCCAGACTCTCCCTCCCCCTCCTACCTCCACACTGGGCCCCGTCTGCGCTGGGGTGCCTTCGTCGCTTAGCGTTGTGTCGGCCTGGCCCGGCCCGGCCAGAGGGCAGATGCCCGGAGCTGCCACCGGCGCCGCCGCCGACTCGGCCGGTGGCGGTGTGGGAGACGGGCGTCCGACCCTGGGCCGCTGAGTGTGACGGACGGGGCCGGGGGCCGCCTGGCGCCGCGGCGTCTGAGGCTCCGCGCGGACCATGTATTTCCTGAGCGGCTGGCCCAAGAGGCTGCTCTGCCCTTTGGGGAGCCCGGCCGAGGCGCCTTTCCACGTTCAGTCCGACCCCCAGAGGACTTTCTTCGCCGTACTGGCCCCAGCTCGCCTCAGCATCTGGTACAGTCGGGTAAGTAGAGCCTCTCGCCTCTTCCTCCCGGCTTCCCGGCACCATCCCGCCCCCAACTTCCACCCAGAGTCTGGGACCCCTGCCCCTTCGCACCAGACCCACTCGTCTTCGCCCTCCTTGTTCCACCTCCTTGGTTGCGCGAACCCCCGGATCTGGACACGTCCTCTGGCCAGGGCTCCGGGGGGGATGCCGTCGCTGCTGCCCCAAATCCCTGCACCTCCCTGCGTTGGGCCGGCGGCCGCGCACAGTGCGGACCCCACGCGCTCCTTCGGCCGAGCCCAGATTTTCCTTCCTCTCTCTTCCCCCTTTCGCCGAGGAACAAATTTGGTTAAACTTTCCACAACTAGGAATCTGGCCGCTGTTGTGTTCCTAGTCCTACCTTGCTTTAAAGACCATTGTTTTGAAGTTGGGGAAAGCCTGTTGGGCTTTACCCAGTCAGTGCCAGACTTGACATGCGGTGATAACATTTCTACAACTACAGCCAGAGTTTTTTTTTTTTAATACTGAAGGTCTGATAACCCAATTCCTCGCCTTACCCTAACATCTCTCCACTTTTAGGTCAGTTATTTTCTCTGCAGCTCTTGGACTCTTCTGTAGAGAGTTATAGAGGGGTTAGTAGGAGCGGAAGTGGGACTCAATCTCGCCGCTCGCCTCTTGGTATTCGCACCTGGAAGTAATAAGATTTGGGAAGCGCTTGAACCAGTGTTCTGTTTTTGCTTTCTGTGAATCGTGCTTTTTTATTTCTTGTATCTAATTAGTGAGTGGTTGAAAGAATAACTTAAAAAATAGCTGGTGGGTTTCCTTATTTTCCTTGAACGCTGCTACAGGTCTGTTTATAAGCAACAGAATAGAGTATAAAAATTTTCCGCCACCTTCCCAAGAGAAGGCGGTGCTAGTGTATGTCAGAGTGAAGTTGTTATGCCTTGAAAGCTGATTTTTACCAGGTGGAAATAGGTTTCGATCTTAGCTTTGTTAGATACATGTGAAATACTGGGTTTAATCAAATTAGTTAAAACTGTCAAATCTGTGTGACTATTTGAATGTCTGTCTATGCTTTGACTATCCTCACACACAGCCCTGGTAAAAGTAATGATGAGATTTAGGTATTTCTGGTATCTTTTATATGACTGTAATAATTAGGTTTTAAATTATAGTGTTTGCCATTAAGTTTTGGTTAATTTTTAAATACGTCTCAGAACAAAACAGGGCTTTGTGTTGTTTTGTTGTCACAAAACAGCAATGTGACACTTCTGTCTGGTGCTTGATTGCATGTTTTTATGTATTGCATATCATCTGGTTCTTAAATGAGATACTAATTCATTTACATCATGTATACCACTTGAGTAATTTCTTTTTTTGTTTGTATATATTATTTTTAAGGCATATAAAAAAATTAGGTGAATTTTAAATTGCCTTCTTAATTTTAGTTCATAATTTCACTCTAATGTAACAAACTGTAAAGCCTGAAATACAACTTTCCTTAACTCCATAAAGGACAGGCCTAACTTAATTTTATCACCCAACGCCTGGTGGCTTAGACGGTGAAGAATCGGCCTGCAATGCAGGAGACTCGGATTCGATCCCTGGGTCAGGAAGATCCCCTGGAGGAGGGAATGGCTACCCACTCCACTATTCTTGCCTGGAGGATTTCATGGACAGTAGAGCCTGGCAGACTGTAGTTCATTGAGTCACAGAGAGTCAGACAGGACTGAGCGACTAACACAACTTAATTTTAGGTGATTGCAGCCGTGAAATTAAAAGACGCTTAGTCCTTGGAAGGAAAGTTATGACCAACTTAGATAGCATATTCAAAAACAGAGACATTACTTTGCTAACAAAGGTCTGTCTAGTCAAGGCTGTGGTTTTTCCATTGGTCATGTATGGATATGAGAGTTGGACTGTGAAGAAAGCTGAGCACTGAAGAATTGATGGTTTTGAACTGTGGTGTTGGAGAAGACTCTTGAGAGTCCCTTGGACTGCAAGGAGATCCAACCAGTCCATTCTGAAGGAGATCAGTCCTGGATGTTCTTCGGAGGGAATGATGCTAAAGCTGAAACTCCAGTACTTTGGCCACCTCATGTGAAGAGTTGACTCATTGGAAAAGACTCTGATGCTGGGAAGGATTGGGAGTAGGAGGAGAAGGGGATGACAGAGGATGAGATGGCTGGATGGCATCACTGACTCGATGGATGTGAGTCTCAGTGAACTCCGGGAGTTGGTGATGGACAGGGAGGCCTGGCGTGCTGTAATTCATGGGGTCGCTAAGAGTCTGACTCGACTGAGTGGCTGAACTAAACTGAAACTTAATATAGGCTTCCCTCATAGCTCAGTTGGTAGAGAATCGTCTGGCAATGCTGGAGACCCCGGTTCGATTCCTGGGTTGGGAAGATCACCTGGGGAAGGGGAAAGGCTACCCACATTAGTATTCTTGGGCTTCCCAGGTGGCTCAGTCGGTAAAGAATCCACCTGCAATGCAGGAGATGTGGGTGTGATCCCTAGGTTGGGAAAATCCCCTGGAGGAGGGCATGGCAACCCATTCTTAATATTCTTGCCTGGAGAATCCCCATGGACAGAAAAGCCTGGTGGGCTGCAGTCCATGGGGTCACTGTCAGACATGACAGTGACTAAGTGCAGTACACAGCATAAACTTAATATGAAGGAAGAATAGACCAGAAGCCTGTAGACTACTTTATTTATCTGTAAAAGAAACAAAAATGTTCCTTGACTGTCTTAGGGATATTGTGAATATTGAGAATATCAGGGTTTTTTGTGTGTGTTTTGTTTTGCTTTTGGACTTAGATACTAAACAAATCTACGGCAGTCCTGGTCAACGTAAAACTGGTCATACCCCTTTCCTTCAAATTCCAATGGTGCTCATAGATTGCCGGGGCCACTATCATTAAGATTGTGCAAAAATTTAGGTTGTACAGAGTGTATGGGTTCAGAAGTATGTGAAAGGAAATTCAGGAATACGTTCGAGGAGGCTCCATGGTACTGTAAGTTGACTTATGGTTAGCTTTGAACTCTTGACATCACCGTCACTTTAGAAATCAAGTATCGGATGAGATGATTTTAAAGTTTATAACTGGGTGAATGGGGAAACAGGTGCCAGACTCCAGTGTTTGTTTTGATTTTTTAAATTTCTAAACTTAAACTATGTAAGTTAAACCTATGTAAGTTAAGTTAACAAACTTCTTTTAAAGTGAAAATACCTCTAGCTAAATTGAGTAGCTATCAGTCGTTCCTATGTAATTTAGAGTGAATGGGTTTAAAATGTTTGCATGAGAACATGAAAGCTTTGATTTTGGAGACATTGTATATGCAAGTAATTTTACAGAATAAAGAGAATTTTGAAGATCTGAAGAAGGGTTTTATGGAATTTGAGGTCTTAAAAGCAGCTTGAGGGCATTTAGAGACATGGAAAAACATGCTCAAAAAGATGTGAGGATATAATACAATTTGCTTTCTTAAAATTTTGTTAGGGCTCTTTTAGTAAGTTAAATTCACTTAGGAGGAATGCATTTTTAAAAAGAGAAAACTAGCCTTGTGGGAGGAACGTGCATTTAATAGTCTGGCTGTTTATTTATTTATTTATTTTAATGTCTAAAAGAATAGCTACCTGGAAAGTGTTGATTAGACATGAGGCTATGAAAACAGTAAAACAAAATCTCTAAGAATAACGTGTGTATTTTGTGGGTCTTCTAGTGAGCTTTTATGTACCTCTTATAGTGACTGTTGTATACCGTATGTAGCTGTTTGGGATCCGAGTGTTACAGTCATATCTCTTCAAAATTCTTTCCTGACTTCAAATTTGAGAAGTGTAGTAGAGTGCTTTTTAGATGTGTTGATAACTAAGAGTTTCTGTCGATAGTCATTTTGCTTTTGATTTCATTTTTAGTGTGAGGGTGTGACTCATTTTCATTGTAACGTGTTGGTGTAAATTTGCTTTCTCTACTTAGTGATTCTACTTAGGAGTTTTAAACTACTTGAATTTACAACAGAGATCATTCATATATTTTGGAACCAAAAAAGGGGACTCCAAAAAGTTTTGGTATGTCTGTTAGATTGAGGTGCTAGAGATGCGAGTTACTTGATGGAGCAGTTGATGTATTTCTGCCAAGGGTATTGTAAAAGGACTGATTTCAGCTTTGAAGATGAAGCTGCTGTTTAAAGCACATTATGATTTATGATTGACATGGGGGTTGTAGGAGATAAATTGTGTTTTGTACTGTATCAGAGAGCCTAGAATTATTCCTTTAATATACTACTTAACTGTGACTATAAAAGTCTCTGTGAACCACAGAATGATACTTTAGAATGCTGTAATTCTAAATTAATCTTATCTTAATTTTCAGGTCATTGATTATTTTAAATATATGAACACTTTCTGTGAAAAAGATAGTATCAATAGGCAGCGTATGAAAAGGATTAAGGGGACATATTGTATGTGAGAGAAAAACATTATGTTCAAAGATGGTAGTATGTTAATATAAATGAAAATTTTGTGAGTTATCACTGCTAATAAAAAGGTGAAATAGGTAGAATTACTGGACTTATGAAATATAATAAATTGTCTTTGAGCACCCTGAGTGAAAACTTATCCTCTTTTTGCTGTGTACTAATAATGGAAAACAATGAGACAGATATTCAATCAGGTGTGTGGTTAAGATGTCATGGAAAAACTCAAACAAACTTTTTGGTTAACCCAACAATTTGTACCTGTATTTTTTCCAGCTCTCTCATTTCTCACGCTTTCAACCCTATTTTGTTAATGCCTCCAAAGAGCCTTCCTTATAAACCCACTGCTTGGAAGTCATTTAGGGTTCACTGTTGGTTAAAGGATGAAGTTCAAAAACTCCTTGGTTTAATATCAGAGACTTTCCTCTCTTGGAATGCTCTCTTGCCCTGTCTCTGCCTATCAGAATATTACCCAAACCTTAGCTTCTGTTGAAATCGTGCTCTGAGTCATTCTTTATTTACTATAATTGTTTTTGATGAACACTGTTATTCATTGAGTTCATTGTTTTTTATGAACAGTACTGTTTGTAGTGTAGTTTTTCACACTTGGTTTATTTTTCCAACTGGATTGTAAGTTTCTGGAGAGCACAAGTGATCTTAATTTATTTTAAATTGAAGTATAATTGATTTACAATATTATGTTAATTTATAAGTAATCTTATTTTGTATTTATGTTTTGCACAAAGATGTTTAGTAAGCATTTTAAAAATAATTTAAGATATCTGTCCTATGCATAACACATACTTTTTTCAAGTTTTAATAATTTGAAGATTTTTAAATGTTGACATGTAACTTTAAAAATGTGATGATATTAAATTACAACTTAAAATCAGAAAAAATTGTGTTAGGGTTATAAAAGTTAAGGTTAATTAAATGCTTTTTTATTATACCCAGCCCAAATTATATTAGAAAAATAGTACGTTATTCATAATAGCCAAGATGTGGAAGTAACCTAAGTATCTGTCAATGGATGAATGGATAAAGAAGATGTAGTTTATATGCATAATGGAATATTGTTTAGCCGTGAGAAAGGACATCTTAAACTATTTGCAGCATATATGGAAGGACCTAGAAGGCATTATGCTAAGTGAAATAAGTCAAAGAGAAATTATGTATATATCACTTACATATATGCGATCTAAAAAAGCGAAATGGATAGAAACATACTAGAATGGTGGATATGAGGGGCTAGGGAGTGGTGGAAAAGGGGAGATGTTGATAGGAGAGCGTAAACTTCAAGCTGTAAACTGAATAAGTTCATGTACAGCATGGTGATTATAGTTGATAATACTGTATTATATGCTTGAAAGTTGCTTAGATGAGAGTAGATTTTCAGTTTTTTCTCTACAAAAAAAGAAATGGTAATTGTGTAACATGATGCATGTGTTAGCTAAGACTGGTGGTAATCTTTTTGCAATGTATAAGGGCATCAAATCAACATGTTGTACATCTTAAACAGTGTTTATGCGAATTGTATCTCATTAAAGCGGGCAGGGGTGGTAGTGGAAGTGCTACCTTATAAAGGGTCTTTCTTTAATTATTGGGTAATCTGCAGCTTGCCGGAACTTAAATTACTGTGCAGTATTATATATAGCCAGTTGAACTCCTTGTTCCCAATGTATATTTATATTGATGTGATCTATAATTTGGTAGTGGGACCACGTGTGTGTGCTTTTAGTTTTTCAGTCATGTCTGACTCTTTGCAACCCCATGGACTGCAGCCCACCAGGCTTCTGTGTCCATGGGGATTCTCCAGGCGAGAATACTGGAGTGGGTTGCCATTGGCTTCTCCTGGGGATCTTTCCAACCCAGGTCTTCCACATTCCAGGCGGATTCTTTACCGACTGAGCCACCAGGGATAGGTAATCTGTTATTTGTGTGGATTTATTTCAGATTTTTGAGATCAGTATACATCTTTGCGTGTCTCAGAAAGGGCAACGGTGGGGGAAGAGTAATTTGGTTCTTCACTATAGGCCTCCTTATCTAGTGTTTGCCTCCTTATCTAGTGTTTGACTCTCAGTGCTGGAAAAAATGTATGGAATATTCATACACTACATTTCAGCTTTCTAGATTATCTCCCTCCTTTAGTCTGTGATTCACTTATTTATCTAAAGTATGGTCTCAAAGTAGTACAAGTTGCCTGAGAGTCTAGCAGCCTTTAGTTAAAGGTATCTAGCCAGTAACATAATTTTCATACTAAATTGCCACAAGGAAGAAATTAACTTACCCTGTATATCAGGGTCCAAAATAACGATGTTCCCAAATGAAAAAAATTAAGATTAGGGCCAGTCAGAAACTAACAGCAGCATCAGTAGAGGTGCATGCTTAATGTCAATCAGTATAGTTTCCATTTACTGCATCTTTTAATCACTGAAATAAAAGCTTCTATAAGATTCAAGTCTGTGATTGAGAAGGCTTTCTTTTCTGGTTATCACCTGCACTCTGAAGAGATTTGGTGTGGGCTGGTTCTAAGACTGAAATGTAGTAAGCCTGGGTTGACTACAACCCCAAAACCTTTTGTGCAAGTTATGGCACAGTATTACAGGGACCCCTGACTTTCCTGTGAGAAAAGAGGACCTTGAGGTGAGATGGAGAGGAAGGAGTTCAGTGCTGATGGTCAGTGTAGTGGAAGAGATTTTAGTGACTGGATTCCCCTCCTCTTACTTCAGATCCTAGTGAAATGGAACGTAGACCTAAAGTGGAACTAGTTGTTGGGAGTCTCTAGTGCCAATCCATGAAAGCTGGAGAATATACATTTCTAGAAGCCTTGAGTCCCTGTTTAACTTCCCACTATACAGGCACTACAAGCAAAGTTTGAAAAGTTTTGATGCAAACACAGTAAAATAAAATTTAAATACTTACTCTGCCAGACACTGGTGCCAGGATGTCAGCAGTACACAGAAACAGTTCCTGCCTGCATGAAGCTTCTGCTTTGGTGAGGGGAGACAGGCAGCAAACATATCCATATGTCAATATAATGAGTGCCATGGAGAAGAGCAGAGTAAGGCTGTCAGGGAATGTTCGTGTGGCATTGTTATTTTAGCTAAAGATGGTTGGAGAAAGCCTCCTTAGGGAGGTTGCATTTCAGCAGAGACCTTAAAGAACTAAGTGACCAAGCCACGTAGGTATCTGAGAGAAGAACATTTCAGGTAACTTCAGTTCTGTTGCTCAGTCGTGTCCAACACTTTGCAGCCCCATGGACTGCAATACATTGGCTTCCCTGTCCTTCACCAACTTCAGGAGGCTGCTCAAACTCATGTCCATCTAGTCGGTGATGCCGTCCAACCATCTCATCCTCTGTCGTCCCTTTCTCCTCCTGCCTTCAATCTTTCCCGGCCATCAGGGTCTTTTCCAATGAGTCAGCTCTTGGCATCAGGTGCCCAAAGTATTGGAGCTTCAGCTTCAGCATCAGTACTTTCGATGAATCTTCACAACTGATTTCCTTGAGGATTGACTGGTTTGATCTACTTGCAGTCTGAGGGACTCTCAAGAGCCTTCTCCACCAACACAGTCCAAAAACAGTGAAAAAGTTGGCTTAAAACTCAACATTCAGAAAACAGATCATGGCATCTGGTCCCATCACTTCATGGCAAATAGATGGGGAAACAATGAAAACAGTGAAAGACTTTATTTTTTTTTGGTTTCCAAAATCACTGCAGATGGTGACTGCAGCCATGAAATTAAAAGATGCTTGCTCATTGGAAGAAAAGCTATGACCAACTTAGACAACATATTAAAAAGCAGAAACATTACTTTGCCAACAAAGGTCCATCTAGTCAAAGCTATGGTTTTTCTAGTAGTCTTGTATGGATGTGAGAGTTGGACTATAAAGAAAGTTAAGCGCCAAAGAATTGACGCTTTTGAACTGTGGTGTTGGAGAAGACTCTTGAGAATCCCTTTGACAGTATGGAAATCAAATCAGTCCATCCTGAAGGAAATCAGTCCTGATATTCATTGGATGGACTGATGCTGAAGCTGAAACTGCAATACTTTGGCAACCTGATGTGAAGATCTGACTCACTTGATAAGACCCTGATGGCTGGGAAAGAATGAAGGCAGGAGGAGAAGGGGATGACAGAGGATGAGATGGTTGGATGGCATCACTGACTCGATGGACATGAGTTTGTGTAAGCTCTGGGAGTTGGTGATGGTCAGGGAAGCCTGTTGTGCTGTAGTCCATGGGGTCGCAGAGAGTTGGACACAACTGAGCGACTAAACTGAACTGTTGTCCCATGTTCAGTTCTAACTTTTGCTTCTTGATCTGCATACAGATTTCTCAGGAGGCAGGTAAGGTGGTCTGGTATTCCCATCTCTTGAAGAATTTTCCACAGTTTGTTGTGATTCATACAGTCAACGACTGTGGCATAGTCAATAAAGCAGATGTAGATGTTTTTCTGGAACTCTGCTTTTTCGATGATCCAGCGGCTGTTGGCAATTTAATCTCTGGTTCCTCTGCCTTTTCTAAATCCGGCTTGAACATCTGGAAGTCCATAGTTCATGTACTGCTGAAGCCTGGCTTGGAGAATTTTGAGCATTACTTTGGTAGCCTGTGAGATGAGTGCAATTGTGCGGTAGTTTGAACATGCTTTGACATTTTCTTTCTTTGAGATTTGAATGAAAAGTGACCTTTTCCAGTCCTATGGCCACTGTCGAGTTCCAAATTTGCTGGCATATTGAGTGCAGCACTTTCACAGCATCATCTTTCAGGATTTGAAATAGCTCAACTGGAATTCCATCACCTCCACTAGCTTTGTTCGCAGTGATGCTTTCTCAGGCCCGCTTGACTTCGCATTCCAGGATGTCTGGCTCCAGGTGGGTGATCACACCATCATGGTTATCTGGGTCATGAAGATCTTTTCTGTAGAGTTCTTATGTGTGTTGTTGCCACCTGTTAATATCTCGTGCTTCTGTTAGGGTCATACCATTTCTGTCCTTTATTGTGCCCATCTTTGCATGAAATGTTCCCTTGGTATCTCTGATTTTCTCAAAGAGAAAGATCTCGAAGAGATCTCTAGTCCTTCCCATTCTATTGTTTTCCTCTATTTCTTTGCATTGATCACTGAGGAGGGCTTTCTTTTCTCTCCTTGCTATTCTTTGGAACTGGGTATATCTTTCCTTTTCTCCTTTGCCTTTTGCTTCTCTTGTTTTCAAAGCTATTGTAAGGCCTCCTCAGACAACCATTTTGCCTTTTTGCATTTCTTTTTCTTGGGGATGGTCTTGATCCCTGCCTCCTGTACAATGTCATGAACCTCCGGCCATAGTTCTTCAGGGACTCTGAATATCAGATCTAATCCCTTGAACCTATTTGTCACTTCCACTGTATAATTATAAGGGGTTTAATTTAGGTCATACCTGAATGGTCTAGTGGTTTTCCCTACTTCCTTTAATTTAAGTCTAAATTTGGCAATAAGAAGTTCATGATCTGAGCCAGTCAGCTCCCCATCTTGTTTTGCTGACTGTATAGAACTTCTCTATCTTTGGCTGCAAAGAATATAATCAGTCTGATTTCAGTATTGACCATCTGGTGATGTCCATGTGTAGAGTCTTCTCTTGTGTTGTTGGAAGAGGGTGTTTGCTATGACCAGTGCGTTCTCTTGGCAAAACTCTCTTAGCCTTTGCCCTGCTTCATTTTGTTCTCCAGGGCTAAATTTGCCTGTTACTTCAGGTAATCTCTTGACTCCCTACTTTTGCATTCCAGTGCCCTATAATGAAAAGGACATTTTTGGGGGAGTGTTAGTTCTAGAAGGTCTTGTAGGTTTTCATAGAACCGTTCCCTGATAGCTCAGTTGGTAAAGAATCTGCCTGCAATGTGGGAGACCCTGGTTTGATTCCTGTCCAAAAGATCCCCTGGAGAAGGGCTAGGCTACCCACTCCAGTGTTCTTGGGCCTCTCTTGTGGCTCAGCTGGTAAAGAATCCGCCTGCAATGCGGGGAACCTGGGTTTGCTCCCTGGGTTGGAAAGATCCCTTGGAGAAGGGAAAGGCTACCCACTCCAGTATTCTGGTCTGGAGAATTCCATGAATGGTTGATGGGGTCGCAAAGAGTCAGACACGACTGAGTGACTTTCAGTTTCACTTTATAGAACCGTTCAGCTTCTTCAGCATTACTGGTTGGGGCATAGACTTGGCTTACTGTGATACTGAATGGTTTACCTTGGAAACAAACAGAGATCATTCTGTCGTTTTTGAGGTTTCACCCAAGAAATGCATTTCAGACCCTATTGTTGACAACAAGGGCTACTGCATTTCTTCTAAGGGATTTTTGTCCACAGTAGTAGATTTAATGGTCATCTGAGTTAAATTCACCCATTCCAGTCCCATTTTAGTTCACTGATTCCTAAAATGTCGATATTCGCTACTGCCATCTTCTGTTTGACCACTTCCAATTTACCTTGATTGGACCTAACATTCTAGGTTCCTGTGCAATATTGTCCTTTAGAGCATTGGACTTTACTTCCATCACCAGTCACATCCGTAACTGTGTGTTGTTTTTGCTTTGGCTTTGTCTTTTCATTGTTTCTGGAGTTATTTCTCCAGTGTTCTCCAGTAGCATATTGGGCACCTGCTGACTTGGGGAGTTCCTCTTTCAGTGTCCTATCTTTTTGCCTTTTCATACTGTTCATGGGGTTCTCAAGGCAAGAATACTGAAGTGGTTTACCATTCCCTTCGCCATTGGACCATGTTTTTTCAGAACTTTCCACCATGACCTGTCTGTCTTGGGTGCCCCTCCACGGCATGGCTCATAGTTTCATTGAGTTAGACAAGGCTATGTGATCAGTTTGATTAGTTTTCTGTGATTGTGGTTTTCCTTCTGTCTGCCCTCTGGTGGATAAGGGGCTTATGGAAGCTTCCTGATGTTAGAGACTGACTGGGGGAAACTGGGTCTTGTTCTGATGTGCAGGGTCATGCTCTGTAAATCCTTACTCCAATTTTCTGTTTTGGGACTGTGTTCCCTCCCTGATGTTTGACCTGAGGCCAAACTATGGTGGAAGAAATGAAGATAATGGCGACACACTGCGGCACTCAGTGCCCCGACCCTGCAGCAGGCCACCGTCAACCGACACCTCTGCCAGAGACTCCAGGACACTCACGGGCACATCTGGGTCTATCTCTTGTGGCGTCATGCTCCTTTCTCCTAGCGCACACAAGGTTTTGTTTGTGCCCTCCACGAGTCTTTTTCTCCAGTCCTGTGTAAGTTCTGGCGGCTGTACCGTGGGGTTAATGGTGTCCTTCTCTAAGAGGGCTTATGCCATACCCAGGTCTGCTGCACCCAGAGCCCCTGCACTTGCGGAAGGCCACTGCTGACTCATACTTCCACAGGAGCCACTCAGACACTCAAAGGCAGATCTGGCTCAGTGTCTGTGGCATCTTCTGGTGCGCACAAGGTTTTGTTTGAGTCCTCTGAGCGTCTCTGGTAGGTATGGGTTTTGATTCTAAATGCAGTTTCGCCCGTCCTGCCGTCTTGCTGGGTCTTTGCCTTTGCCCTTGGACGTGGGGTATCTTTTTTTGGTGGGATCCAGCATTATCCTGTCAATGGTTGTTCAGCAGTGAGTTGTAATTTTGGAGTTCTCGCAGAAGATGAGCGCACGTTCTTACTCCGCCATCTTGGATTGGATTTTTTTCAGGTAAGGGTGATGCCAAGTCCAAAGGTTCTGAGGAAGGAACTGAATGCTGTGACACCAGTATAGTAGAAGAGTGGAAAGTCAGTGTGGCTGGAGTAAAATGAGTAAAGAGGATATTAAGAAATATGTCAGAGACAAGGTTGGGGGTGAGGCATAGGGACATGCACTGATGATGCAGGGCGTTATAGGCCATTGTGAGGACTTGGCTTTTAACAAGCAAGATGGGCCATTTGAAGGGTTTTAGTGTGATGTGATACAACTTAAGTTTTAGTAGTGGCTGGCTGCTGTTTGGATAGCATATACATGGTAAAGAAGTAGCAGCAACAGCAAAATAGTACGAATAATGGCATTTGAAGTCCAGGAAAAATCAGGCTTTTAGGATGGGTATTTGGTATATAGCGTCTTTCCTGGTGGCTCAGTGGTAAAGAATCCTCCTGCTAATGCAGGAGACACAGGTTCAATCCCTGGATCAGAAAGATCCCCTGCAGGAGGAAATGGCAATCCCATGGACAGAGGAGCCTGGTGGTTACAGTATGTGGGATTGCAGAAGAGTCGGAGACAACTTAGCAACTAAACAACAATGGAAAAAGAAGGTCACACAAATGAAGCAGAATAAAAACATCTAAGTAAAGACATTTTGCTCATCTTCAGTGCTTGTGAATTATTGAAGCAACCCATTTTACTTGTGAATGTTGATTCTGAGTTTACTATGGACTGTGTGATTTACATCATGGGAAGCAAAGTTTGCTGAATTTAGGTTCTTAACAACTCATGATGTTTGTCCTTTCCTCAGAGTAACCTGTACAGCCTAACTTTTAGACTTAAAGTTCTCTTTCAAAATAATTTATATCGTCATTATTCATGGAAAGTTAGCATCACTTGTGTGAATAGAGGGTTACTTGTGAGGAGCAAAATGAATGTTATGAAAAACTAGTTTCTTGCCAAAGGCTCTTACCCTTGCCTTGAGAAGGGCAGTTTGCAGATTACATGAGAGATGGTTAGAAGTACACTATCCCCTCATACAGGTTTCCTCCTTACCAAAGTCGAAAGGATTGAGTAATTGAAAAAGTTTATTTTCTCACATATGATTAAATATTTAATACAGTGTTTATATGTCTCCTAAAATGGTGGTATAGAAAATATTGCATTCATAGCATTCCATTTACTGCTAGATAAAGTATTTATTATGCAGTTTATCAAATTAGAATAAATTTTTTTGTTCAGTTGCTAAGTGGACTGTAGCATGCCAGGCTTCCTTGTCCTGCACTGTCTCCCAGAGTTTGCTCAAACTCATGTCCATTGAGTCAGTGATGCTGTCAAAACCATCTCATCCTCTGTCATCCCCTTCTCCTCCTGCTCTCAATCTTTCCCAGCATCAGTGTCTTTTCCAGTGAATCAGCCCTTCGCATCAGGTGGCCAAAGTGTTGGAGCTTCAGCATCAGTCTTTCCAATGAATATTCAGGACTGATTTCCTTTAGGATTGACTGGTTTGATCTCCTTGCTGATCAAGGGACTCTCAAAAGTCTTCTCCAGTACTGGAGTTCAAAAGCATCAATTCTTTGGCACTCAGCCTTCTTTATGGTCCGACTCTCCCATCCGTACATGACTACTGGAAAAGCCAAAATGATGTCTCTGCTTTTTAATATGCTGTTTAGGTTTGTCGTAGCTTTCCTTCCAAGGGGCAAGTGATGAATTTATAATTTAATCTTTTTAAAGTGTTCTAGAATTCAGACTTGCCACAGGGTGAGACAGTTTTTTTTTTTTTTAATTGACTAGCAAGCATCAATTGGTTGAAGGCAAGATATCTCACATTTCTTTTAAGCTTTGCTTAAACCTGTCTCCTCAAGTAATTTGTCTTATTTCCGTCATAAATCATACCTAAATTTGCAAATAAAATTTTGGATATTATTGTAGCTATACTGTAGAATTTACTGTAGCTTAATTTTCAGTTTTATTGAGGTGTATAAAATACATCCCATAAGTGTGCCATGATTTTTAGTAAATTAGTAGAGTTGTGCAATCATCATTACTATCTAGCTTTAAGAGCATTGATAGCAACCTCAAAAGTACTGTGCTCATTTGCATTCAGTTTCTGCTCCCCCTCCAGCCCCAGAAAATTATTGACTGCCTTTTGTCTCTTTGGATTTCGCTTTCCTGTAAATTTCATGTAAACATAACCATATAATATTTGGTCTTGTGTCTGACTTTCATTTAGTATAACGCTTTTGTGGTATACCTTTTTATTGCTGAATATTATTCCATTGTATGGATATACAATGGAATAATTGTATTCCATTGTAGTCCATTTCCAGTAGTCCATTCATCAATTGATGGATATTTGGATTGTTTCTAATTTGGAACCATTGTGAATAATGCTACTATAAACATCTCTGTATACTTTTTTTTTTCCCCAGTTATATATTATCATTTCTTTTGGGGAGATACCTAAGAGTGGACCTGCTAGGTCATTTGTTAAGTTTGTGTTTAGCTTTTTAGGAAAATGCCAAGATGTTCCAATGTAGCTATAAAATTTTATGTTCCCAACAGCAGTATATCAAGGTTTGTGTTTCTCCACATTCTTGTTAATATTTATTATTGTCAGTCTTTTTGTTACAGCTATTTAGTGGCTTTGTAGTGATAGCTCATTGTGACTTGAGTTTGTATCTTCCTGATAACTAAAAATGTTTAGCATCTTTTCATGTGCTTATTAGCTATTTGTGTGCCTCATTTGATGAAATGTCCATCCACATGCTTTGCCCGTTCCTTTTTTTAAATTGGATCATTTGTCTCATTCAGTTGTAAGAGTTCTTTATATATTCTAGATGCAAATTCTTCATTAGATATGCCTTGCATATATTTTATCACAGTCTGTATTTGTCTTCTCAGTTTCTTAATAGGGCCCTCTGAAGAGAAAAAGTTTGGTTTTGGTGAAGTCTGGATTATCATTTCTTTTATGAGTCATGCTCTTTGTGTCCTATCTAAGAAACCTTTTGCCAGTACAAGATCACAAACATGTTCTGCATTTTCTTTTATAAGTGTTATCATCTGAACTCTTATACATAGGTCTGTCAGATGTTTTGAGTTGATTATCATGAGTGGTTTCAGGTAAAGATCTAAGATCAGTTTCTGTTTTTACATATAGATCCAATTGCTTTAGCGTTATTTGTTAGAAAAACTCTTTTCACTATTGAATTGCATTGGAATATTTGTCGGAAATCTATTGACCATAAATGTAAGGGTTTATTTCTGTATTTTCTGTTCTGTTGATCAGTATGTCTATCATTGTACAAGCATCATCACACTGGAGCTTTTATAGCACGTTGGTGAAAGTCCTACTTCTTGTTTTCAAAATTATTTTGCCTATTCTAAGTCTTTTGCAATTCTATATAGATTTTAGAGTCTTTGTCAGTTTCTACAAAAGAAAGAAAGAAAAACCTTGCTGGGATTTTTCAGGAAATGACACTAAATCAGACACTTACAAACATGAGTGTCTCTTCATTTATTTATATTTTGAAAAGTTTCTGTTGGCAGTATTTTTTTAGTTTGCAGTGTACAGGTCTGTTACTTTTTTTAAGCTTATTTCTAAGTTGTGTTTATCTTCTATGATGGTGTTGTGAATGTAATTATCAGTTTCATTTTCAGATCATTATGACATAGATATGAAATTGATTTTTGTATATTGTTCTGCAGCCTTGCCAAAATTTATTTACTTCAGTAGGATTTTTTTTTTGGTAGTGAGAACTAATAAATGAATTCAGCAAAATTACAGGACATAAAATCAAGATGCAAAATTCAGTTGCATTTTTATACAGAAACAGTGAACATCCAAAAATGAAATTAAGGAAATAGTTCCATTCCACAGTAGCATCAAAAAGAATAAAATACAGAGTGTGAGGGGAAATGGATTAGGAGTTCAGGATTAACATATACACACTGCTGTGTATAAAATAGATAAGCAACAAGAACCTACTCTTTAGCACAGGAAACTATATTCAATGTCTTGTAATAACCTATAATGGAAAAGACTGTGAAAAAGAGTGTGTGTATGTGTACACTTGATATAACTGAGTCACTTTTCTACATACCTGAAGCTAATACACAGCTTGTAAATTAACTATATTTCAATTTAAAAAATTGATATTAATAAAGAAATACTTAGAATGAAAATTAAAGAGGCTAAAGACGTATGCTAAGAACTACAAAAATTGCTGAAAGAAAGAAGATGCAAATAAATGGAAAGACATCCCATTTTTATGGATTGGGAGACAATGTTGTTGAAATGCCAGGACTGTACTGCCAAAAGCAGCCTACAGATTCAGTGCAATCCCACCAGTGCTTTTTGTAGAAATATGAAAATCCATTCTAAAATTGATACGGAATCACAAGGGACTTCCCTCTTCAGTCTAGCTGAAATTTTATCCATTTTTTAGATCTTTACAGAGAAACAACTTTTGTTTTTACTGACCTTAGTCTATTAAGTTTCTGTTTTCTATTTTATTGATTTCTGCATTGATTTTTTTTAAAATTATTTTCTCCAGCTTGCTTTGGATTTAGCTTGCTTTCCTTTTGCTAGGTTGAAAACTTAGGTTATTGAGACGTTTTTTTTAATGTAGGCATTTTTTTTACCCTTTTTTTAATGTAGGCATTTTAAGCTCTTAAGTTTTCTTCTAAGCACTGTATTAGTTGTATTCCATAATTTTTTTCTTTTGAACATTTTCAAGTTTATAATAAAATTGAGAGGAAATTGACGTTTCCTCCTCTGGGAGATCTTCCTGACCAAGGGATCAAACCTGAGTCTGCTGCAGCTCCTGCCTTTTGATTGGAGTGTTTAGTCTATTTCACGTATGATTATTGATGTGGTTGGGTTTACATTAGATAATTTGCTATTTCTTTTCTGTACTTCAGATGTTTTCTGTTTATCTGTTATGCCTTTAATCGCTTTGATTTCATAAACATACTTTTTGAGTTATTTTACTGATGGTTGCTCTAGCAATTAAAAATGAATCTATTACAATATTATTTCAGGTTGATTCTGAATTAACTCCGGTAAAGTATAGAAAATGTTTCATCCCACTTTTTACTTTAATGCTTTTAAAATGGTAAAATATGCATAATATAAAATTTACCATTTTAATAATTTTTAAATATATAATTCTGTGGCCCTAAGTATATTCACATTTGTGCAACCATTACTTTGATCCATTTCTAGAACTTTTTCATATTGAAACTCCATTTCTGATAAACAGTAATTCCCCATTTCCCCCTCTTCCCAGTCCCTGGCAACCACCATTTTAGTTTCCCTATGAATTTGCCTGTTGTAGAAACACAATGTTTGTTAGTGATAGACTTAATTCACTTAGAATGTATTCAAGGTTCTTCCATGTTATATAGCATGTACCAGAATATGTTACCTTTTTAAGGCTGAATAATATTTTACTGTAGGTGTATATTATAGTTTATCCATTCATATGTTGATGAACATTTGAATTGCATTATTTTGGGGGTTGCTTTCACTTTTTGTGAATAGTACTGCTGTGAACATTAGTGCACAAATATCTGTTTCAGTCCCTGTTTTTAATTCACTTGTATGTATCCAAAGTGGAATTGCTGGATCATATGGTAATTCTCTGTCTGATTTTTTGAGAAATTGCTGGGGTTTTGTTTTGTTTTGTCATACTGTTTTTTCACAGTGGCTGCACCATTTTACATTCCCACCAGCAATACACAGGGGTTTATATTTTCCCACATCTTTGCCAAAACTTTCTTTTTCCTGTTTTTTGTTTGTTTTTTTTTTTTAATTATAGCTATCCTAATGAGTGCAAAGTGGTATCTCATTGTGGTTTTGATTTGTATCTCCCAGGCTTCCATGGTGACGCAGTGGTAAAGAATTGGCCTGCAGTGCAGGAGATGGTGGAGATGTGGGTTCAATCCCTTGGTCGGGAAGATCCTCTAAAGTAGGAAATGGCATCCCACTCAGTATTGTTGCCTGGAAAATCCCACGGACAGAGGAGCCTGGAGGGCTATAGTCCACAGGGTCATAAAGAGTTGGACGTGACTGAGCTCACATGCACACACATGACATCACTTGTCATTGTGTATGCTCGTTTATATCTGACTCTGTGGCCCTATGGAGCGTAGCCTGCCAGGCTCCTTTGTCCATAGGATTATCCTGGCAAGATTATAGGAGAGGGTTGCCATTTCCTCCTCCATGGGATCTTCCAGACCAAGGAATCAAACCTGAGTCTCTTGCAGTTCCTTCATTGGAAGGTGGATTGTTTACCAGTGAGCCACCTGGATTGAATACCTTGTAATGTGTTTATTGGTTGCTTCTGTATCATCTTTGGAGAAACGTCTCTTCAAATTCTTAGCCCATTTTAAAATCATGTGACTTTCTTTTTGTTGTTGAGTTCTTGGCATTCTGTATTCACAGTTAGCCCTTGAACAGCGTGGGTCTGGCCTGACCCAAACATGTGAATGTTTTTCATTAGTAAAATACTATAGTACTACATTATCAATGGTTGGTTGAGTTCTCAGATGTGGAACTGCGGTGATGAAAGGCCCACTGGTAAGTTATACTGAGGTTTTTGACAGAGGGTCAGTTCCTGCATTGCAAGGGTCAACTGTATTCTGAATATCAATTCCTTATATATATGATTTGCAAACATTTTCTTCCATTATATGGGTTGCCATTGTACTCTGTTGATAGTGTCCTTTGATGTCCAAAAGCTTTTAATATTGATGAATTCCAGCTTAACTATTTTTTCTTTTGTTGCCTGTGCTTTTGGTGTCATGTGCAAGAAATGATTGCCAAATCCAAAGTCATGAAGTTTTTGTCCTGTGTTTTTCTTTTAAGACTTTAATAGTTTTAGCTTATGTTTAGATTTGTGATCCATTTTGAGTTGATTTTTGTATATGGTGTAAGATAAGGATCAAATTTTATTTTTTTCCTTGTGGATATTCAGTTTTCCTGGTACAATTTGTAAAACACTACTTTTTCCCCCCCATTGAATGGTTTTGGCACTTGTTGAAAATCCTTTAGCCACGTATGTGATGTATTACTATTAATCTTGGGCTCTCTGTTATATTTCATTGTTGTGTATGTCAGTCTTTATGCCAGTGTGGTACTATTTTGATTACCATAGCTTTGTATTAAGTTTTGAAATCAGAAAGTGTGAGACCTCCAACCTTCTTCTGTTTTATGCTTGTTTTAGCTACTGAAGTCCCTTGAGATTCTGCAAAAAACTGGTGTAATTTTGATAGGGCTTACTTTGAATCTGTAAATTGCTTTGGTATTATTGACATCTTAACATTGTTTTTTAACCTGTGAACATAAGGTGTCTTGCCATTTACATGCATCTTCATTTCAGCAATATTTTGTAGTTTTTAGCATACAAGCCTTTCACTTCCTTGTGTAAGCTTAATTCTGAATATTTTATTGTTTTCAATACTACTATAAATGTGATTTTAAAAATTTTATTTGTACACATTCCTTATTACATAGAAATTTAACAGATTTTTGTGTGCTAATACTGCACCTTGCAGTTGTGCTAAATTGTTAATCACTTCTAACAGTTTTGTGTGAAATCTATAGGGTATTCTACATAGAAGATCATATTTTCAGAGAAGAGAGATAATTCTTCTTCTCTTCCAGTTGGGTGCTTTTTATTTTCTTACTGATTTCTCTGGGCAGGATTTCCGGTAATGTTTTGAATGGAATTAGTGAAAGCACCCTTCCTGATCTTAGAGAAAAGCTTTCAGTTTTTTACCCTGCTTATTTAACTTATATGCAGAGTACATCATGAGAAGTGCTGGACTGGTTGAAGCACAAGCTGGAATCAAGATTGCTGGGAGAAATATCAATAACCTCAGATATGCAGATGACACCACCATTATGGGAGAAAGTGAAGAAGAACTAAAGAGCCTCTTGATGAAAGTGAAAGAGGAGAGTGAAAAAGTTCGCTTCAAACTCAGCATTCAGAAAACTAAGGTCATGGCATCCGATCCTGTCACTTCATGGCAAATAGATGGGGAAACAAAGGAAACAGTGAGAGTCTTTATTTTGGGGGGCTCCAGAATCATTGCAGATGGTGACTGCAGCCATGAAACTAAAAGACACTTGCTCCTTGGAAGAAAAGCTATGACCAACCTAGACAGCATATTAAAAAGCAGAGACATTACTTTACTGACAAAGGTCCGTCTAGTCAAAGCTATGGTTTTTCCAGTAGCCTTGTATGGATATGAGAGTTGGACTATAAAGAAAGCTAAGCACCGAAGAATTGATGCTTCTGAACTGTGGTGTTTGACAAGACTCTTGAGGATCCCTTGGACAGCAAGGAGATCCAGTCCATCCTAAGGGAAATTAGTCCTAAATGTTCATTGGAAAGATTGATGCTGAAGCTGAAACTGCAGTGCTTTGTCCACCTGATGCAAAGAACCAGCTCATTGGAAAAGACCCTGATGCTGGGAAAGATTGAAGGCAGGAGGAGAAGGGGATGACAGATGATTGGATGGCATCACCGACTCGATGGACATGAGTTTGAGTAGGCTACGGGAGTTGGTGGCAGACAGGGAAGCCTGGCATGCTGCAGTCTATGGGGTCACAAAGAGTCCGACATGACTGAGCAACTGAACTGACGACTTGTTTTGTGCCTAACTTACAGTCTATCTTAGAGGATATTATATGTGCACTTGGCAAAAATGTGTATTTTTCTGTTGTATGGAGTTATCTGTGAAATGTTTTAAGTGAAATTAATTAGTCTATGCTGCTGCTAAGTCACTTTAGTCGTGTCCAACTCTGTGCGTCCCCATAGATGGCAGCCCATCAGGCTCCCTCGTCCCTGGGATTCTCCAGGCAAGAACACTGGAGTGGATTGCCATTTCCTTCTCCAATGCATGAAAGTGAAAAATGAAAGTGAAGTCACTCAGCCTTGTCTGACTCTTGGTGACCCCATGGACTTCAGCCTACCAGGCTCCTCTGTCCATGGGATTTTCCAGGCAAGAGTACTGGAGTGGGTTGCCATTGCCTTCTCAGTAATTAGACTATAGTGTTATTCAAGTTACCTCTTACTGATTTTTTGTCTGGTTGTTATGTTCTCAGGTGGGTTTTTTTGAGGTGTTATTGTCATATATGAAAGAGATGGGAATACCACACCACCTGACCTGCCTCTTGAGAAATCTGTATGCAGGTCAGGAAGCAACAGTTAGAACTGGACATAGAACAACAGACTGGTTCTAAATAGGAAAAAGAGTACAACAAGGCTGTATATTGTTACCCTGCTTATTTAACTTATATGCTGAGTACGTCATGAGAAACACAGGGCTGGATGAATTACAAGCTGGAATCAAGATTGCTGGGAGAAATATCAATAACCTCAGATATGCAGATGACACTACCCTTATGGCAGAAAGCAAAGAAGAACTAAAGAGCCTCTTGATGAAAGTGAAAGTGGAGAGTGAAAAGTTGGCTTAAAACTCAACATTCAGAAAACGAAGATCATGGCATCCGATCCCATCACTTCAAGGCAAATAAATGGGGAAACAATGGAAATAGTGATAGACTTTCTTTTCTTGGGCTCCAGAATCACTGCAGATGGTGATTGCAACCATGAAATTAAAAGACGCTTACTCCTTGGAAGGAAAGTTATGACCAACCTAAATAGCATATTAAAAAGCAGAGACATTACTTTGTCCACAAAGGTCCGTCTAGTCAAGGGTATGGTTTTTCCAGTAGTTATGTATAGATGTGAGAGTTGGACTATAAAGAAAGCTGAGCGCTGAAGAATTGATGATTTTGAACTGTGGTGCTGGAGAAGACTCTTGAGAGTCCCTTGGACTGCAAGATCCTCATCCTAAAGGAGATCAGTCCTGAGGGTTCATTGGAAGGACTGATGATGTAGCTGAAGCTCCAATACTTTGGCCACCTGTTGTGAAGAACTGACTCATTTGAAAAGACCCTGATGCTGGGAAAGATTGAAGGTGGGAGGAGAAGGGGATGACAGAGGATGAGATGGTTGAATGGCATCACTCACTCAGTGGACATGAGTTTGGGTAAACTTCGGGAGTTGGTGATGGACAGGGAGGCCTGTCATGGTGCAGTCCATGGGGTCGTAAAGAGTCGGATACGACGGAGTGACTGAAGTGAACTGAACTGATGTAATGTCTGTATGTTATGAACCCCATGATAGTACAGTATACTTTATTTTAAAAATTATTATTTTATAGAGTGATATATTTTAGAGAAATTAGAAGGAGGAATGATAAAAATACATTTATTTGGTCTTTTGCACTTGGTTCGTGACATTGTACAGGAGACAGGGATCAAGACCATCCCCATGGAAAAGAAATGCAAAAAAGCAAAATGGCTGTCTGGGGAGGCCTTACAAATAGCTGTGAAAAGAAGAGAAGAGAAGAGCAAAGGAGAAAAGGAAAGATATAAACATCTGAATGCAGAGTTCGAAAGAATAGCAAGAAGAGATAAGAAAGCCTTCTTCAGTGATCAATGCAAAGAAATAGAGGAAAACAACAGAATGGGAAAGACTAGAGATCTCTTCAAGAAACTCAGAGATACCAAAGGAACATTTCATGCAAAGATGGGCTCAATAAAGGACAGAAATGGTATGGACCTAACAGAAGCAGAAGATATTAAGAAGAGATGGCAAGAATATACAGAAGAACTGTACAAAAAATATCTTCATTACCCAGATAATCACGATGGTGTGATCACTGACCTAGAGCCAGACATCCTGGAATGTGAAGTCAAGTGGGTCTTAGAAAGCATCACTACGAACAAAGCTAGTGGAGGTGATAGAATTCCAGTTGAGCTATTCCAAATCCTGAAAGATGATTCTGTGAAAGTGTTGTACTCAATATGCCAGCAAATTTGGAAAACTCCACAGTGGCCACAGGACTGGAAGAGGTCAGTTTTCATTCCAATCCCAAAGAAAGGCAATGCCAGAGAATGCTCAAACTACCGCACAATTGCACTCATCTCACACGCTAGTAAAGTAATGCTCAAAATTCTCCAAGCCAGGCTTCAGCAATATGTGAACCGTGAACTTCCTGATGTTCAAGCTGGTTTTAGTAAAGGCAGAGGAACCAGAGATCAAATTGCCAACATCCGCTGGATCATGGAAAAAGCAAGAGAGTTCCAGAAAAGCATCTATTTCTGCTTTATTGACTATGCCAAAGCCTTTGACTGTGTGGATCACAATAAACTGTGGGAAATTCTGAAAGAGATGGGAATACCAGACCACCTGATCTGCCTCTTGAGAAATTTGTATTTAGGTCAGGAAGCAACAGTTAGAACTGGACATGGAACAATAGACTGGTTCCAAATAGGAAAAGGAGTACGTCAAGGCTGTATACTGTCACTCTGCTTATTTAACTTATATGCAGAGTACATCATGAGAAATGCTGCGCTGGAAGAAGCACAAGCTGGAATCAAGATTGCCGGGAGAGATATCAATAACCTCAGATATGCAGATGACACCACCCTTATGGCAGAAAGTGAAGAGGAACTCAAAAGCCTCTTGATGAAAGTGAAAGAGGAGAGTGAAAAAGTAGGCTGAAAGCTCAACATTCAGAAAACGAAGATCATGGCATCCGGGCCCATCACTTCATGGGAAATAGATGGGGAAACAGTGGAAACAGTGTCAGACTGTATTTTTCTGGGCTCCAAAATCACTGCAGATGGTGACTGCAGCCATGAAATTCAAAGACGCTTACTCCTTGGAAGGAAAGTTATGACCAACCTAGATAGCATATTCAAAAGCAGAGACATTACTTTGCCAACAAAGGTCCATCTAGTCAAGGCTATGGTTTTTCCTGTGGTCATGTATGGATGTGAGAGTTGGACTGTGAAGAAGGCTGAGCGTCGAAGAATTGATGGTTTTGAACTGTGGTGTTGGGAGAAGACTCTTGAGAGTCCCTTGGACTGCAAGGAGATCCAACCAGTCCATTCTGAAGGAGATCAGTCCTGGGATTTCTTTGGAAGGAATGATGCTAAAGCTGAAACTCCAGTACTTTGGCCACCTCATGCGAAGAGTTGACTCATTGGAAAAGACTCTGATGCTGGGAGGGATTGTGGACAGGAGGAGAAGGGGACGACAGAGGATGAGATGGCTGGATGGCACCATGACTCGATGGACATGAGTCTGAGTGAACTCCGGGAGTTGGTGATGGACAGGGAGGCCTGGCATGCTGCGATTCACGGGGTCGCAAAGAGTCGGACATGACTGAGCGACTGATCTGATCTGATCTGATTTACCATTTCCTATTGTCTATGTTTCTTCTTTTGATTTGAGTTACCATCTTTGTCAGTAGTCTCCCAGATCATCCCCACTCCCAGTTCAGTGATTTGTTTTGAAGACTCACAGTACATAGCATAAAGTCATACTCATAACTGTCATTTATTACAACAAAAGTATACAAAGCAAATTTGCCAAAGGGAGAAGATTTAGTGAGCAAAATCTGGAGGAACTAGCTGTAAGCTTCCATTAGTCCTCTTTCAGTGTAGTTATGTAGGTTGTGCTTATTTTCTCCAGTGTCATTTTGTGATACTATTTGTGCAGTGTTAAACACCAAGGAAGTTCATTATAGACCTAGTTCCCAAGGTTTTTATTAGGAGCTTTTTGCCCAGTGCACACCAAATTTCATATTCTCTGAAAGAAAACAGGTTTGTGTAAATAGCAGGCACAGTCAGCCACTCTGATCAGTTAAGGAATGGTGGGAACCCTCCCAAAATCCAGGTTCCCATATGCCAACTCAGGACCAACATTGTGTGTTAGCTTTTTTTTTTTTCCTCCCCCAGGTACAGCAGTCTTAGACATATTAGGTTAACTATTTTTTGCATACTATTTGATGACATTTTTTTTTTCTGAGGGATTTCTTTTAGTATTTCTTATAAGGTGGCAGGCTTGCTAAGAACAATTTTTATCTTTTTTTTTTTATCTGGGATGACTTTCCTTTGCCTCCAGCTTCAAAGGCTAATTTTGCTGGATATAGTATTCATAGCTGACAGTTTTTCTGTTTTCAGCATTTAAATATGTACTTTAAATGCCATCTGGTCTCCCATTACATCTGACAAGAACTCAGCCATTAATTGTATTTTTGTTCTTTTGTGTGTGGTTACCTGTTATACACATGCTCTTTTAACATCATCTTGTTGACTGTAAGTAGTTTATGATGTATATATACAAGTGTTTATCCCACTGGGGTTCTGTCAATCATTCCAAATCTGGGGTTTACTGTTTATCACCAGACTTGGGACATTAACAGTCATTATTTATTTTTTATCCCTTGTGTCATCTCATGGAACTTCCCACTATACATATATTGGTGTACTTGATGTCTTACAGATCTCAGAGGCTTTCTTCAGTTCAGTGTTTATTTTTTATTTTTTAGATTGCTTAGTTTTATTGAACTGTTTTCATGTTTTTTGATTGTTCTGCCATCTCAAATCTGCTGCTGAGTCTATATAATGAAGTTTTCATTTCAGTTAATGTACTTTTAACCTGAAATTTCTAGAGTGGGTTCTGTTTTATTAATTTTACTCTTTTGAGATTCCCAACTTGTTTGGGTATCATCATATTTTCTTTTTATTATTTAAACATACTTTGCTTTATTCCTTTAATATATTATCATGACTGGTTTATTTGCCTGGTGTTCTGGGTCCACTCACAGTAGTTTCTTTTTCCTTTTGTCTGACTCACTGATTGTATATCTTCTGATTTTTTGTTGATAATTGGCCATTTTGGTTAATTTATTATAATAATTCTAAAGTCTCTCTCTTTTTTTTTCCCGAGAGTCATTGTGGCCGATTTTTTGTGTTAGTATTGTGTTTTATTAAGTTAATTGGATGGATTTAATCTGCAAAATTTATGTTCCCTGCAACTGCAGCAACTGACTTAACATTCCTGGTTATTTTTCTTAGTTTCATTTTTACCATGGCTTTCTAGGAGCTGCCTCCATGTCTGCATAGTGAGTGTTTAGATGTTCAAACATCTTGAGCCAGTAAAGCTGAGTTGATTATTGGTTGATATATGAGTTAGGGAATGTAGGCAAAGTTTAGGACGATTTTATGTCTGGCTCAGCTTGTACTTCCTGTCTGGCCCTTTGGAAACTTCTTTGCAAACAGCCTCTTAGTGAGTCTGTGTTGTGTGGGGAGCTTATTAGCGGATTGGTACTCTCTTTATCTGTGCCTGTACACAGCCTTGCTGACAGACAGGGATGAGTGGGGAGCTTGGTTGCTTAAGAGTTTTTCCTCTTGCTAAGTTCTGCCTCCCATTGAGCCAAGGATCTGTGGCAATCTTATCAGTTCCCTCTTTGACTCCCTGGTTTCCAGGATTTTCCTGTTAAATTTCTGGCTGGTTGTGGGATGTGCTACTTGCCCAAAGCAAGTCTGCAAACTCTAGCTTAGCAGCACTGTCAGCCTTTTCTGTTTATTTTCTAAGAACTTGCCACTTTTATCAACAATGCTAAAGGGTATATTGCACTCTGCTGCATATCAGGGCAGCCTACCTTTAGCAACGAAACTGCTGGTTTTTCACTGGCAGCCCCACCTTGGTGGCACTACTACCTACCAAGCTTCCTTGAGGGGATAGGAATAGTCCTGGCAAAAACATCATTTATTGCCACTGTTCTTACCTGAGATGCAGCAGTTTTTCATGCATAAAGTGTTCTTAATTTGTGTATGCCATCAATTACTTTGCAAATATAGTTAAGTTGACCCTTGAATAATAGGGGTTAGGGGCCCTGACCTTCTCTGTAGTTGTAAATCTGCATATAACTTTATTGGTTAATGATTGACAATCCAAATTAATTTTTTAAATGTTTCTATTCAAGAATACTTGTGAATTGAAATAATATCGCACAGGATAAAGAACAGTAACAAGGTAGGAGAGAAACACCCTGATTTTAAGAACTTGAAAGTGGGAATCAGGGATTTCTGAAATGTTACTCACTGTGTATAGAAAAGAAAGAAAGTAGTCAGATTATTGGCTATTTTCTTCCTGTACAGGAATGTGAGCATCTCAGTTGGATGCCAGGAGCATTGATGTTGAGATTGGGTCATCAGTCACAGTACTGCCCTTAAGGAAAGTTGCACTTTGAAATTTGAGGAATGTTCGAAGCGTGAAGTTCATTACTCATCACTAGTGACATGATCGGAGAAGGCAATGGCACCCCACTCCAGTACTATTGCCTGGAGACTCCCATGGACGGAGGAGCCTGGTGGGCTGCAGTCCATGGGGTCGCTGAGGGTCGGACACTACTGAGCGACTTCACTTTCACTTTTCACTTTCATGCATTGGAGAAGGAAATGGCAACCCACTCCAGTGTTCTTGCCTGGAGAATCCCAGAGATGAGGGAGCCTGGTGGGCTGCTGTCTATGGGGTCACGCGGAGTCGGACATGACTAAAGTGACTTAGCAGCAGCAGCAGTGACATGATATCAGTAGAAGAAGCAGCATGTTACTGATAAAAGTGCCCTGTGTCTACCCTAATGGAATGTCAGTAGTTAACCAGAAAAACCTTTTTTTTGAAAATCATCTAAAACACATTCGTAATTTTCTCTGGTTTTGTAAATAGCATTAAATATACTTAAATGGTGGCCTATTTACTTACTTTTGGACTTCTTTTGATGCGCAGTGAAGTGTTGATCTTAAGTGGATTTTGATAGGTGTATATACTGATATAATGATTATTCCAGTCAGGATTCAGAATATTTTTATCATTCCAGAAAGTTCCTGTGCCCACTTCTAGTCAGTCTGGTTCTTTTCCCCTTTCAGGTATCTGGTGGTCCAAGCCCTGTATTGCCAGAAAGTTGGACTGATCTTGTCTTTGTTGACTGCACGAGGGCGTGTGAGGTCGCTTTAGTCATGTCTGATTCTGTGACCCTTATGGACTGTAACCTACTGGGTTCCTCTGTCTCCAGGATTCTCCAGGCAAGAATACTGGAGTGAGTTGCCATGCCCTCCTCCAGGTGTCTTTTTTGATTAAGCTAGGCTGTTATTGGTGTCTTAAGTAGGCGTTTCAAATAAACTATTTCAAGGAAGCAGTTGGGAGTTTTGTTCTGTAGTATGTTTAATAATGTAATCTTGAGATGTTAAAATAATGAAACAGCAACAGATAACCTGGTGGGCTGCAGTCCATGGGGTCGCAAAGAGTTGGCCACAACTGAGCAACTAACATACACACAGTGCTTATTGAGTACTAAACATTCTGCCAAGTGGCGTATTATTTATTCAATTTCTGCAGAACCTACCAATGAGGTAGGTTCTATTGTTGGATTTATTGTAAAGATAGAGAAACTGAAGCATAGGACAAATAGTTTGTTTAAGCTCACAAAGCTATTAAATGACAGAGCAGATATTTGAACCTTGTGTTCAGACTTCAGAGCCTATATTCTAAACCACTATACTATGTTCCTGGTTAGTATATGTGGGCTGAGTAGACCTTTTTGAGCTGATTAAGTAATCTAATCACCATTTATGGTGAGTTTTCATATAGGACCCCAAAAATCAATTTAAGACAGATACTGGAATATTACTTCTTGAAAGTTGGAGTTCGCAGTTAAAAAAATAGACAATGGGTTTGGATAGATGTTTCATCAAAATGATGTAATATAGCCAATAAGCACATGAAAAGAGGCTCAAAATGATGTATTCATTAGGGAAATGGTAAATAAACTACAAGATACTACCATACTCAACTAGAATGGATACTATTAAAAAGATAGCAAGTGTTGGCAAGGAGGTGGAAAAATTAGAACTCTCATGGGCTGCTGGTGTGAATGTGAAATAGTGCAGTCACTGTGGAAAACAGTTTGACAGTTCCTCAAAAAGTTAACACAGTTATCATATGACTAGCAATTCCATTCGTATGTATATAGCCAAAATGATTGGTAACAGGTGTGCAATCAGGAATTTGTGGATGAGCATTGATAGTAGTGCTTTTCACAGTAGCTAAAAGGTGGAAACAGACCACATATCCATCAATAGATGAATGAATAAACACAATATGGTATATAGATACAAGGGAATATTATTCAGTCATATAATAATAATGTATTGATACATGCTACAACATGGAGGAACTTTAAAAGATTATGCTAAATGAAAGAGACCAGATATGAAAGGCCACAAATCATATGATTCTGTTTATATGAAATCTCCAGAATAGTCACATCCATAGGTCAGAAAGTAGATTATTGGTTGCTAGGAGCTGGGGGGTAGGGAGGGATTGAAGAATGACTACTAGTAGATACAGAGTGTCTTATTGAAGTGATTGAAAATACTCTGGAATTATATGGATGATTGCACAACTCTGAATATACAGAAACCTGGTAAATTAGACACTATAAAAAGTAAAAAAATAGACTTTAAAAGTTGATAATATTTAGTTTATCAGACATAATATACATTTATAACTATTTGAAAAGTAGAATTTCCTGAAGGCTGGTATAAGGAGCTCTTTATACTGTGAAAGATGAGTTGTTTAATCAAATAGACTTAGGAAATATACATACTGTATCTATTGAAGATTGATAGTGTACATCAGCCCAATAAAGATTTGCTAAAGCTCTATGGTAAAAACACATGTTCAACTTCAACACAGGATTTTTGCAGCTGAATGGATCTCTAGTCCTTTAAATAATCACTAGTTTCTACAGAACCTACTTAGGTATATACAGCATGGAAACTGCTGGTCACGTTATTAAAATTCTTAGTTTATTAAGAATTAAATAAAATAAATTCCTTAAACTGGCCACATTTCAAGTGCTCAGTAGTCATGTGTTACTAGTATGTATTATATTGGACAGTGCATTTCTCGTCTTGCTGAAAGCTTGATGGGAAAGTGTTAGTATGGGTAATACAATAAGACATACAGTCATAGGATGTTTTAATTTACTCTTAGTATTCTACTTTTCAGTTATTATGGAGCATTACAAAGGGAGACTATGATAGATTGAATCATGTCTCCCACCAAAAAATAAGTTGATGTCCTAACCTCCAGTACCAGAAAAAGAATTTTTTTTTTAGTAGAGTCAACAGTTAATTGAGGGGGCCTTTAAACGTGTTGATTTCTGCTATCTACAGAGTCAGAGTGGTACTTATTAACATTTAAAACATTTATTACTTACATTTATGCAAAATGAAGAGAAGAAGAGAGGTGAGACTGAAGACTGCTGCTTGTCTGCTTTACATAAAAACTTGGTAGTTTCATAAGCCCATGTTATTGTACATTATTCTTTTGTTTCAGTGTGGATCCAAAAAGAGTAAAAAAAAAAAAAACATCAGGTTTAGTGTGCTTTCTGACTTCCAAATTACAGAATTATTCATTTTGAGAATCGAAAAATTTATGAAATATTTAAACATTGAAATAGAAATTAAAAATTAGCAAATACTAAAACATAGCTATGATTTTAATTTAGTGATTAAATGTCACTCTGATTGACTCTTTTACCTTTATTAATCCAATAGGCAAATTATTGTCATTGCTGATTATAACAATAGAAACATTTTTGTTTTCAAAGCCCTCTTATTGAATTGGTTAATGCCTTCTTGGTAATCAATATTAAATAATTTTTCAGATAGGTCAAAGATCCATAAATCATCAAAAATGTAGAATTTATGCTAACTTGTATCTTACATGTATTCATTTTAATTGCGAAACAAATTACAATCAATTTTTGTTGTTTTTGTCTTCTTTCTGTCCCTCTTACCTTTTGCCATAGTTCATGTTTCTCTTTAGGCTTTTGCAATCGATTCTGAGTAGGCCTAAGTATTTTTTCCCTTTAGTTCTTCAAAAGACCAACTTGTTTTTAACTTTCAAACAACTTTTTTTAGTGTATAATTGACATATGTATAAATTGTACATATTTGTAGTTTAAATTTGATTTTTTGACACATATATACCCATATAACTACCACTGTAATCCTGATAATGAACACATCTTTTATCACTATATGTTTCCTCCTGTCTCTTTATAGTTGCTTCCCACTGCTTTTCATCTCTTGACAATGATTCATCTGCTTACTTCTCTCACTGTAGATTAGTTTGCATTTTCTAAAATTTTGTATAAATGAAATCATACATATGTACTTGTTTTTTGGTTGTTGTGTGTCTTTCACTTAGCATCATTGTAAAGGGGAAATTAACATGTGTACAGTAAGTATAAATCTCATTGAAATTTTCCCCAATTTTTTTTTTTTTACAGATGATTTGTTTCTGTTCTAGACTTGTATTTCACATTGCATGTAGTTGTTATTTCCCCTTAGTCTTCCATTCAGTACAGTTGTTCAGTTTTCCTTGTCTTTTATGATCCTTTGGAAGAATATTGTTCAGTTTATTTATAGCATCAGTCAGCTTGTTTATTCTTTTTTTTTTCCTTCATGAATGGAATGTGCTTATGTATTTTTGGCAGAAATATCATAAAAATGTCCTTCTCAGTATTATATCAGAGTTCATGATGTTCATATGTCTTTGTATTGTTGACCTTTACCTTGATCACTTCTTGTCTGCCAGTTTTCTCTACTGTAAAGTTATTGTAACTTGGAGAAGATATTGTGCATATCCTGTTTTTCCTGCAACTTTTGCTTGCTGATTTTAGTGTCCATTGTTAGATCTTGGCTGCAGCTATTATGCTGTTATGTGGTGTTTATCTAATTCTTTGCATCCCTGTTTCCTTTTACATTTATTAATTGGAACTCTAATGTAAGAAAGCTGTCCTTTTGCTTTCATTTATTCAGTAACTTATATCAGTATATTTTTGTATATATATGTTAAAATACAACACTAATTTTATTTAAATTTTTGACTATTTAAAAAATTGAATTTTGTTTTTACTCTTAAGAATTTTTCATTTGTTTTGGATACAAGTCACTGATGCAGATATGATTTCCTTGTTGTTGTTTTTTTTTAATTTGTTTGTAGCATGTCTTTATTCTTTTTAGTAGTGTTTTCTAAAGTGTTTTAAAGTGTTTTTTAATTTTTATAAGGATCACTTTGTCAGTTTTAATAATATTTATTTTGTGAGTCATGATTTTTATATCTTATCTAAGAAATCTTTTCCTAATCCAAGACCACAGAAGATTTTCTCCTGTATCCTGAACTTTGATGGATCAGGTCTTACATATAGGTCTATAATAGGTGAATTAATTATATTAATTAATGTATATGTATTAATATATCTTTCCAGTTCAGTTCAGTTGCTCAGTAGTATCTGACTCTTTGTGACCCCCATGAACCGCAGCACGCCAGGCCTCCCTGTCTATCACCAACTCCCGGAGTTTACCCAAACTCATGTCCATTGAGTCGGTGATGCCATCCAACCATCTCATCCTCTGTCCTACCCTTCCCCTCCTGCCCTCAATCTTTCCCAGCATCAGGGTCTTTTCAAATGAGTCAGCTCTTCACATCAGGTGGCCAAAGTAGTGGAGTTTCAGCTTCAACATCAGTCCTTCCAATGAACACTCAGGACTGATCTCCTTTAGGATGGACTGGTTGGATCTCTTTGCAGTCCAAGGGACTCTCAAGAGTCTTCTCCAACACCACAGTTCAAAAGCATCAATTCTTCGGCACTCAGCTTTCATTATAGTCCAACTCTTACATTCATACATGACTACTGGAAAAACCATAGTCTTGACTAGACAGACTTTTGTTGACAAAGTAATGTTTCTGCTTTTTAATATGCTGTCTAGGTTGGTCATAACTTTCCTTTCAAGGAGTAAGCGTCTTTTAATTTCATGGCTGCAATCACCATCTGTAGTGATTTTGGAGCCCCAAAAAATAAAGTCAGCCACCGTTTGCACTGTTTCCCCATCTGTTTGCCATGAAGTGATGGGACCGGATGCCATGACCTTTGTTTTCTGAATGTTGAGCTTTAAGCCAACTTTTTCACTCTCCACTTTCACTTTCATCAAGAGACTCTTTAGTTCTTCTTCATTTTCTGCCATAAGGGTGGTGTCATCTACATATCTGAGGTTATTGATATTTCTCCCAGCAATCTTGATTCCAGCTTGTGCTTCTTCCAGCCCAGTGTTTCTCTTGATGTACTCTGCATAGAAGTTAAATAAGCAGGGTGACAATATACAGCCTTGACGTACTCCTTTTTCTATTTGGAACCCGTGTGTTGTTCCATGTCCTGTTCTAACTGTTGTTTCCTGACTGCATAGAGGTTTCTCAAGAGGCAGGTCAGGTGATCTGGTTTAGGTATAGTTATTTTAATATTTTTGTCTTTTAACTTTTATAGTAGGATTAAAAGAAATTTACCTATCACCATTACAGTATTCTGTATTTGTATATTTATAGTAGTGAAAACTGTGGTGTTGGAGAAGACTCTTGAGAGTCCCTTGGACTGCAAGGAGATCCAACCAGTCCATCCTAAAGGAGACCAGTCCTGGGTGTTCATTGGAAGGACTGATGCTGAGGCTGAAACTCCAGTACTTTGGCCACCTCATGCGAAGAGTTGACTCATTGGAAAAGACCCTGATGCCGGGAGGGATTGGGGGCAAGAGGAGAAGGGGACGACAGAGGATGAGATGGCTGGGTGGCATCACTGACTCGATGCCCATGAGTTTGGGTGAACTCCAGAAGTTGGTGATGGACCAGGAGGCCTGGCATGCTGAGATTCATGGGGTTGCAAAGAGTCCGACATGACTGAGCGACTGAACGGAACTTACTGAAGTGTTAGTCACTTAGTCATGTCTGATTCTTTATGATCCCACGAACTGTAGTCTGCTAGGCTCTTCTGTCCATGAAATTCTTCAAGCAAGAATATTGGAGTGGGTAGCCTAAGTCCCCTACATACAAATGAGTTGTGTTCTGAAAGCAAGTTCATAAGTCCAGTTTGTCCTAAGTCCACCAAAGTTAGCCTAGGTACCCAGCTAACACAATCGGCTGTGTGATACTGTACTATAATAGGTTTTTTTTTTTTAATTAAAAAAATTAATTGAAGGATAATTATTTTACAATGCTATGTTAGTTTTTGCTGAACAACAATGTGAATCAACTATAAGTATACATATATTCCATTCCACCCCTTTAGGTCATCACAGAGCAGTGAGCTGGGCTCACTGTGTTATACAGAGCTTCCCACTAGCTATACATTCTACACATGGTGGTGTGTGTCAGTCAGTGCTGCTCTGTCAATTTATCCCACCCTCTCCTTCCTGCATTCTCTACTTCTGCCCTGCAAATAGGTTCATCGGTACTCTTTTTCTAGAGTCCATAGATATGTGTTAATAGATGATATTTGTTTTTCTCTTTCTGCCTGACTTCATTATATGTTTATAGTACTTTTCACACAAGGGATATGTAAAAAACAAAAAATAAAGTATTTTTAATCTTACAGTACAGTACCTTGAAAAGTATAGCAGTACAGTACAACAGCTGGCATACAGAGGCTGGTGTTGCATGAACAGGCAAGAAGAGTTACTGATGGGAGGAGGGAGAGAAGGTGGGAGATGAGAGACAGAGGGCAAGCTACAGTTTGCCTCATATTGATGGAAGTTTGCAACTTGAATGTTCATATGTACTTACTGTACCTGTGCCAGCCAATTTTATACTTTCTTATGCTGTTATGTTGCTGTTTAGTGAGTCTTCATTTCAACCTGAAGAGTTGGTGAGTAGGTCTAGTGGTGATGAACTCCCTGAACTTTTGTTTATTTGGGAAATATTTTAGTTTTCCTTCCTTTTTGAAAGACAGCTTGCCATTATAGTATTCTTGGTTGACAGCTTTTATCTTTTAGCACTTTGAATATATCCTCCTTCTGACCTGCAAAGTTTTTGCTGAGAAAGTCACGTGATTCCCTTGTACATGAGAAGTTGCCTTTTTCTTGTGCTTTCAAAATTCCATCTTTGGTTTGACTTTTGACAGTTTAATCTTAATTTGTCTCATTGGAGATTTCTTTGAGTTCCTTTTCTTTGGGGTATTTTGGACTTCTTGGATCTGGGAATCCATTTCCTTCCTCAGATTTGGGAAGCTTTCAGCCATTATTTCTTTGAATAAAGTTTCTGGTCATTTTTTCTTCTGTACATAAATTGGTCTGCTTGTTGGTGTCTGGCAAGTTCCTTAGATTTTTTTTTTTAACTTTTTTTTCTTATGCTTTTGTGTTTTTGTTTTTAATTTTCATGGTTGTGCCACACAGCATGTGGGATATTAGTTCCCCAACCAGGGATCAAACCTATGCCCCTTGCATTGGAAGTGCAGTCTTAACTACTGGACTGCCAGAGAATTCCCATTGCTTTTGTAACTAAGTGATTCCTGATCACTTTTCTTAGACCTTTCTGCTTGATAGTTTCCTGTTGAACCCCTCTAGTGAAATTTTATTTCAGTTATTATATATTTTAGCTCTATGATTTTTGCTTGGCAGGCATATATGTGTGTGTGGGTGTATATACACATATGTGGGTGTGTATATATTTAATAATTAGTATTTTATGTTGGAATTCTCACTTTGTTCATGCACTGTTTTCCTCACTTAAGTGAATACATGTGTGATGGTTATTTTGAATCTGTCCAGTAAATGATAAATCTCTAGTTCACTATGGTCTCTTTCTAGAGATTTATCCTGTGTCCTTTGGAACATAGTTGCCTGTTTCTTCATCTTCCTTGACTCTCTTTGTTGGTATCTGTGCATTAGACAAAGCAAGCAACTCTCCAGTCTTAATGGATTGGCCTCATATAGTAGAAGATCCCTACCAGTCAGCTCAGCCAGAGATTCCGATGGCATCTCAAAACTTTATGCTAGTCCCACATGCTTACTTTGTTCTTTGCAGCCCCCTAGTATCTGGGTTTGGAGAAGGCAGTGGCACCCACTCCACTACTCTTGCCTGGAAAATCCCATGGACGGAGGAGCCTGGTGGGCTGCAGTCCATGGGGTCTCAAAGAGTTGGACACTACTGCGCGACTTCACTTTCACTTTTCACTTTCATGCATTGGAGAAGGAAATGGCAACCCACTCCAGTGTTCTTGCCTGGAGAATCCCAGGGATAGGGGAGCCTGGTGGGCTGCCGTCTATGGGGTCGCACAGAGTCGGACACGACTGAAGTGACTTAGCAGCAGCAGCAGCAGCAGCAGCAGCAGCAGTATCTGGGTTATGCTGGATCCCCTCAGAGCATCAAAACTAGTAATACTGAAGCCATTTTTCAGGCCTCCTCTAAAAAAGTTGGATCATTTGATGCTTCATCTAACTGTTTCCCTCCCTAGGGAGAAGCTAAGAGCTGGGCTTTTTAATCCAGTTGCTCTGTGCTGAGCTGGAGGAGGAGCAACGCTAGCCCAAACCTTGGTCTCTATTCTCATAAACTCCTTTGTGGATAAATTATGTCAGTATCATCACTGCTCAGTGGAATGCAAGAGAGACCCCCACCCCGACCCCACCCCTACCCTGCACTCTGGGCAGCCCCCAGAAAAGTTAAGGCATTGAAGTTGTGGACTAATTCTGTAGCTCCACAGGGAGAAACTATGGTTGTGGCGGGGCAGTGGTTATCCACTTACTGTATGCTTAGTGAAAGAGTAGAGTGAAAAAGCTGACTTAAAACCCAACATTCAGAAAATGAAGATCATAGCATTGGGTCCCATCACTTCATGGCAAATAGATGGGGAAACAATGGAAACAGTGACAGACTTTATTTTTCTGGGCTCCAGAATCACTGCAGATGGTGACTGCAGCCATGAAATTAAGAGATGCTTGCTCCTTGGAAGAAAAACTATGACAAACCTAGACAGCATATTAAAAAGCAGAAACATTGCTTTACCAACAAAGGTCCATCTAGTCAAAGCTTTGGTTTTTCCTGTAGTCATGTTGTGAGAGTTGGACCATAAAGAAAGCTGAGCACTGAAGAATTGATGCTTTTGAACTGTGATGTTGGAGAAGACTCCTGAGAGTCCCTTGGACAGCAAGGAGATCAAACCAGTCAACTGGAGGACTGAAGCTGAAGCTCCAATACTCTGGCCACCTGATATGAAGAACTGACTCATTGGAAAAGACCCTGATGCTGGGAAAGATTGAAGGCAGGAGGAGAAGGGGATAACAGAGGATGAGATGGTTGGATGGCATAACCAACTCAATGAACGTGAGTTTGAGCAAGCTCTGGGAGTTGATGGATAGGGAAGCCTGCGTGCTACAGCCCATGGAGTTGCAAAGAGTTGGGCACGACTGAGCAACTGAACTGACTGACTGTACTTAGCCAGGGGGAGCAGCTATGGCAACTGCCTACCCAAACCTCTTGTTTCTGTGTTCGCTAGCCCCCAGACAGCTAGACATTTCCAGGTCCTGTCAGCACGCTGAGACAGATAAGACAGAACCCATTAGTTTGAGTAGACCCCATAAAGTTGGGGTTTTGGACATGTGGACCAATTCTTTCTTTGTCCAGGGGGAAGCTGAGAGCTAGAATTTTCTTCTCTGCTAATCTTGTACTGAGCTGTAGAGAATAGCGATGGTGACTACTATTCCAAGCCACGGTCTCTGTCCTCCCCCAGGTAGCTTGATTATGCCAGTTCTGACAGTATCTTATGCAAGACCAACAAGATAGAAGCCTTTCCTCTGAGGAGCCCCCGTGGAAAGGTTGGCGCATTGGACACACAGACCACTCCTTTTCCTTTGTAGGGATTAGCTGTGGGCTGGAGGGTTTCATCCTGATTGTACGGCACTGTGTTAGTGGTAGGAATTCTGGTGAGAAGGTGTCCTGAATTTCTCTACCAGTTTTTAATGAGTCTTCTCACTTGTTCATCCAGCATTCAGGTGCTTTTCAATTGGTTTCTGTATTCCTCACAAAAGGGGATTTGTCCTGAATTGTTAGGGGTTGAGAGAACCCAGAAGTACTTATTCTGACATTTTGCTAATGTCATTTCCCACCAAGGTATTTGCTTTTAACTTTTAATTGATATTTGAAGTACAAACACTAATGACTAGCCGTTTTAATGTGTTCAGAGTTTTGTCAGTGTCTTAGAAACTTCTGTATTTCACTTTTAGAGATTGAAAAAAGCTTCTGAGGGGATAACTTAGGTAGCTTTGGAAAATGGTGTTGTAACTGGTTATTCTCAAGCTAAATTAAAAGAAGTTATCCATAACAACTGTATTCTATTTGGTAAAATTGTTTTTTATGAGAATATATTTAGCAGTTCCAAAATACTATACACATATGTAGAACAGAGAACTAAATTAATTGTATGAAATGATAGCCAAGCACTCACTGTCAGAAGAAAGTTCCAAGTAAGGGTGAAGTCTAGAATGAAGCACATTGTGCTTGATTATCATCACATATGTTTCTGTTTATAAACATTTGAGTATATTAAAATAAATATTTATAGATATGTGTGTATATGTGGGTTAGTATAGGTTCATATATTTCCTACTGTATTTTCTGAGGAAACCTAAAGGTAATGACATCCCACTAGCAGTAAGCATCTTGTTTTCAGGTCTTGTTTTCTAAATATTGTTTCTAATTAAAAGAGTCAGGAATTTCTGAAAAAGTTGCTGATTCTAGAGCAAAGGCAGACAAAGTACCAGATGACCTTGTGGAGCTTTTTTTTAGTGCCAGAAATTGGATGTCCAGTTGTTCCAGCATCATTTGTTGAGAAGACCTTCTCTTCTCCATTCTGTTGCCTTTGCTCCTTTGTCAGAGGTTAGTTGACTGTATTTGTGTGTGTCTGTTTCTGGGCTCTCTATTCTGTTGCATTGATCTGTTTTCTACTCTTTTGCCAATACCACATGGTCTTCATTTCTTTGTCTTTGTAGTAAGTCTTGAAGTTTGGTGTCAGTCTTTCAGTTTAGTTTGTTTCTTTTAATATTGAATTGAGTGTTCTGGATCTTTTGCCTCTCCGTGTAAACTTTAGAACCAGTTGGTCAGTATCTATAAAATAACTTGCTGTGATTTTGATTGGGATTGTGTTGAATCTGTAGATCAAGTTGGGAAGAAATGAAGATTTTTCGTTTGTTCATTGAAACTTTGTAGATTTCCTCATATAGGTCTTACACATACTTTGAATTTGTACCTAAGTATTTTATGTTGAAACTTCTACTTATCTGTCACTAGTATATAGAAAATCAATTGATTTTTATTTATTAACACTTTATCCTGCAACCCTGCTGTAATCACTTCTTATTTTCACAAGTTTTTTGTTCATTCTTTCTGATTTTCTGTATGCTTGGCCATATCATCTAAGAACAAGTTGAATTTTTCTTCTTAATCTGTGTATCTTTTATTTCCTTTTCTTATGTTATTGCATTAGCTCAGTATGAGTTTGAAAAGGAAGGGGGTACCTACCTGATCTAATCAGTAAAACTGGTTTTTTCCAGTCAGTATGCTGTTAGCTATAGGCTTTTATAGATCTTCTTTGTCAGGTTGAAGAAGTTCCCCTCTGTTCCTAGTTTGCTGAGAATTTTTGTCCTGAATGGTGTTGAATTTTGTCAAATACTTTTTCTACATCTGTTGATTCCTTTAACCTGTTGATATGATGGTTGATTATATTAGTTTTCACATGTACCAATCTTGAAGCCCTGTAGTAAATCCCACTTGATTATGGTATATAATTCTCTTTTACGTTGTTGGATTTGATTTGCTACTATTGTGTTCAGAATTTTTGCATCTGTGTGCATGACAGATACTGGTTTGTCATTTTCTTATTTTTGTCTTTCTGGTTTTAGTATTGGGTGATGCTGGCCTCAAGGAAGGAGTTAGTATTCTCTGCTTTTATCTTCTGAAAGAGATTGTAGAAATTTTGTATAATTTTTTTCTTAAGTGTTTTATAGAATCTACCAGTGAACCCATCTGGGCTGATCCTTTCTGTCTTTGAACCTTATTAATTATCAGGTTAATTTCTTTAATAGATATAGGCTTATTTAGATTGTTTTTATTGATGGTTCTTTTTATCTGATTTGCTTGACTGTTTAAACTTAGGAATTAATATTGTTGTTGTTCAGTTGCTAAGTTGTGTCTTAACCCTTTGCAGCCCCATGGACTGCAGCACTCCAGGCTTCCCTGTCCTTTACTATTTCCCAGAGTTTGCTCAGATTCTTGTCCATTGAGTTGGTGATGCCATCCAGCCATCTCATCCTCTGCCACCCTCTTCTTCCCCTGCCCTCAATCTTTCCCACCATGAGGGTCTTTTCCAGTGAGTCGACTCAGGTGGCCAAAGTTTTGAAGCTTCAGCATCAGTCCTTCTAATGTATGTTAAGGGTTGATTTCCTTTAGGATTGACTGGTTTCCTTTAGGATTAACTTGCAGTGCAAGTGACTCTCAAGGGTCTTTTCCAGCACCACAGTTCAAAAGCATCAATTCTTCAGCCCTCAGCCTTCTTTATGGTCCAACTCTCCCATCCGTACATGACTACTGGAAAAAACATAGCTCTGACTATATGGACCTTTGTTGGCACAGTGATGTCTCTGCTTTTTAATACACTATCTAGTTTTGTCATAGCTTTTTCCTTCCAAGGAGGAAGCATCTTTTAATTTTGTGGCTGACCCCATCTGCAGTGGTTTTGGAGCCCAGGAAAATAAAATCTGTCAGTGCTTCTGCTTTTTCCCCTTCTGTTTGCCATGAAGTGATGGGACTGCATGCCATGATCTTCATTTTTTAATGTTGAGTTAGAAAAGGTTATGTTATCTTTTATTATACTTCTTAAATTATTAAAATACTGTCAGTACTTCATGATGTTATCTTAGATTTACTTATTATGACACATGAATAAAGTACAGCTTTTTTCTTCCAGCCCAGTGTATTAATTGTAACCTACAAGGAACCTGCAAAATCATCTTCTCAGTTTGGGTCCTACAAGCAAGCTGAATGGAGGCCAGATAGTACCATGATAGCTGTGTCAGTAAGTAGATTTTTTTTTTCTTATGAAATCATTACATTGCATCTAAATTGGATTTTCTTCAGTGAGATATTTTTACTCTTTCACACCCTTTAGTATTTACTGTCTGTGATAGCAGTTGTTCTATTTAGGTTACTCCTCCTACTATATCTTCTTTCTTGATTCTTCTACTTCTTCCCATCCCTAAATGGTGCCTACTTTGTTTTCTTTTTATTCCTCTCATTTTCCTTAAAGTCTAATCCAGATTTTTTAAGCTTTCGTCTATATTCACATGGTATTCTCAAATTTATACTATGAATCCTTCCCTTTATTCCCAAGGATGTTTCACAAAAATGATAAATTTTGTGTTTATGTCATACAACATTCTCATATCCATTTGAATTCATTTCTGTATCTCTTCTCTGGTCCATTAATGTGCTTAGATCTGGTTGATCTTACCTTTTAAAATTCTATTTTTTCATTGTCATCATCACCTAATTTGTGAAGTAGCATCGTTAACATTTATTGAGCACCTTCTATGAAAGTGTTGTTATAATTAGATTATGTGCATCATCTCTTTTAATCTTTAAATGAACACTTCAAAGTAAATACAATTGCCGTTTCTAGTAGATTAGTGTATTGAGGGTTTGAGAAATTAAGTTTTATCCAGTTACACAGATAGTATATATTAGAGAGAAGGGCTTTAAAATGAGGTACTTAGATTCCATTTACTGTCCTTTCAACTACTGCACTAATTTATCTCTCTGCTTTCAATCCTTTTCCAGTTCATGCTGTTTAATACTGACTGGGTTAATCATCCAAAAATGCCTCCATAAAATAAAAAATATTGAGTAGTTACTCACTTCCTATAGAAAGGTTTAGCAGATTACCAACTATGTATCATATCTACTCTGCTTCCTGTTGGTATGTGGACTATAAGAATAGTTTTGCATATTTAAATGATTGAAAACAATCAAAGAGGAAAAATATTTTTGACAGTTGAAAATTATTTAAAATTTAAATTTTACTATCCATAAATAACATTTCCTTGAAAATACCTATTTATTTACATGTTGTTTATGGCTGCTTTCAAGTGACAGCATCTGAGTTGAATACTCCCAACAGTGACCATATATGGTGCTTCATCTCTTCACTCTTCTGCTCAGTGTACTATAAATTATAATGAAACATTTATAAATTTTGTGTTTCAAGTACCATGCATATTGCTATACTGTGACATTTCATATTATTTTTATTACTAGTGCATAAGGAATGAAATCGTGTAGGAATGAAATCGTGTCGGAATGAAAGAAGTGAAAAATAAATTTTGAATGTCATGCTTTTAAAGCACATGGGAGTGTGCATTATTTTACTATTGAATCAGATGGCAACATATTGTTTATTTTAGAATGACTATAGTGATGTGAAAAGAATACAATGTAAGTTGACATTACCCAGCTAAGTACTCATCATAGTATTCTCAACTCACTGAAATTAGTAGTCAGGAAAAGTTAGAAAATTTAAAATGGACTCTTATCACATCAGAACTTTTTTCACAAACATAAACAATTAAAATGAAAGTGCAATCAAAGTACATTTCCTTGGTTCTTACGATGAACTGACAGATGTTAATTCTTCTCAGTTGTTATTTGAATAGTTAAGGCAGAGTGTGAAATGATTATGAATTATTCCCCATGAATAGCATGTGTGAAACAATAGGTAAAAATTTTTCAAAAAGGTTGAGAAAGCACTAATTCGGTATAACCTGAAGTAGAATCTGCTAACGTGTTTTAATTGATGGTGGTAAAAACATGGAGCAGAAAAAGGCTTAGTTGGCAAATTTACAAAACTAATCCTTGTGTAAACATTGTAAAACAGATGGTTATATTTTAAGTTTTTGTTAGAAATAGAAGCTGAATATTCTGACTTACCCAAGCCCAAAGCCTTTCAATGACTTAGCAGTCAGAAATTTATATGTGGTTAAGCCATTTTGATGACAACTAATGCAGATGACGCCACCCTTACGGCAGAAAGTGAAGAGGAACTCAAAAGCCTCTTGATGAAAGTGAAAGAGGAGAGTGAAAAAGTTGGCTTAAAGCTCAACATTCAGAAAACGAAGATCATAGCATCTGGTCCCATCACTTCATGGCAAATTGATGGAGAAACAGTGGAAATAGTGAAAGACTTTATTTTCTTGGGCTCCAAAATCACTGCAGATGGTGACTGCAGCCATGAAATTCAAAGACGCTTACTCCTTGGAAGGAAAGTTATGACCAACCTAGATAGTATATTCAAAAGCAGAGACATTACTTTGCCAACAAAGGTCCATCTAGTCAAGGCTATGGCTTTTCCTGTGGTCATGTATGGATGTGAGAGTTGGACTGTGAAGAAGGCTGAGTGCCGAAGAATTGATGCTTTTGAACTGTGGTGTTGGAGAAGACTCTTGAGAGTCCCTTGGACTGCAAGGAGATCCAACCAGTCCATCCCAAAGGAGATCAGTCCAGGGTGTTCATTGGAAGGACTGATGCTGAAGCTGAAACTCCAATACTTTGGCCACCTCATGCGAAGAGTTGACTCATTGGAAAAGACCCTGATGCTGGGAGGGATTGGGGGCAGGAGGAGAAGGGGATGAGAGAGGACGAAATTGCTGGATGGCATCACCGACTCGATGGACATGAGTTTGGGTAAACTCTGGGAGTTGGTGATGGACAGGGAGGCCTGGCGTGCTGTGATTCATGGGGTCGCAAAGAGTCCTACACAACTGAGCAACTGAACTGATTGTTTGAATTACAAGTAATGTCAGGCTGCTTTTTATACTTCCATTGCTGTCAAAAGTTAACAAGAAGTGAGATGTCTAAGACAGTTTAGCAATGGATATTTTTTCTGAACTCAAAACCATGGTTCTGATAATATTTTTTTGAACTTTGATGCCGTTGTGGAAGAAATTTCCATATTTCAGAACCCATTAATTGTACAAATGAGGAGTGCTTCCACCTGACCTTCAGTTGGAAGTGATTACAATGTAATGACATGTTAACATGCAAACATAAAAGAAATCTAGTAGACTTTATAATTGCCTATCAAGTAATGAATGTATTCAATTAAAATCATGCTCATGGATTGATATCAGTATTTGGCAGTATGGGTTTGAAAAGACATTTTCACATGAAATTTGTAAAATTACAGATTAGCATTGAGGAAACTTTGAGGAATCAATTTTGATCATCAGATCAGGTCAGATCAGTCGCTCAGTCATGTCCGACTCTTTGCAACCCCATGAATCGCAGCACACCAGGCCTCCCTGTCCATCACCAACTCCCGGAGTTCACTCAGACTCATGTCCATCGAGTCGGTGATGCCATCCAGCCATCTCATCCTCTGTCGTCCCCTTCTCCTCTTGCCCCCAATCCTCCCAGCATCAGAGTCTTTTCCAATGAGTCAACTCTTCACATGAGGTGGCCAAAGTACTGGAGTTTCAGCTTTAGCATCATTCTTTCCAAAGAAATTCCAGGGCTGATCTCCTTCAGAATGGACTGGTTGGATCTCCTTGCAGTCCAAGGGACTCTCAAGAGTCTTCTCCAACACCACAGTTCAAAAGCATCAATTCTTCGGCACTCAGCCTTCTTCACAGTCCAACTCTCACATCCATACATGACCACAGGAAAAACCATAGCCTTGACTAGACGAACCTCTGTTGACAAAGTAATGTCTCTGCTTTTCAATATGCTATCTAGGTTGGTCATAACTTTCCTTCCAAAGAGTAAGCGCCTTTTAATTTCATGGCTGCAGTCACCATCTGCAGTGATTTTGGAGCCCAGAAAAATAAAGTCTGACACTGTTTCCACTGTTTCCCCATCTATTTCCCATGAAGTGATGGGACCGGATGCCGTGATCTTTGTTTTCTGAATGTTGAGCTTTAAGCCAACTTTTTCACTCTCCACTTCACTTTCATCAAGAGGCTTTTGAGTTCCTCTTCACTTTTTGCCATAAGGGTGGTGTCATCTGCATATCTGAGGTTATTGATATTTCTCCCGTCAATCTTGATTCCAGCTTGTGTTTCTTCCAGTCCAGTGTTTCTCATGATGTACTCTGCATATAAGTTAAATAAACAGGGTGACAATATACAGCCTTGACGAACTCCTTTTCCTATTTGGAACCAGTCTGTTGTTCCATGTCCAGTTCTGACTGTTGCTTCCTGACCTGCATACAGATTTCTCAAGAGGTAGATCAGGTGGTCTGCTATTCCCATCTCTTTCAGAATTTTCCAGTTTATTGTGATCCATGCAGACAAAAGCTTTGGCATAGTCAATAAAGCAGAAATAGATGTTTTTCTGGAACTCTCTTGCTTTTTCCATGATCCAGTGGATGTTGGCAATTTGATCTCTGGTTCCTCTGCCTTTTCTAAAACCAGCTTGAACATCAGGAAGTTCACGGTTCACATATTGCTGAAGCCTGGCTTGGAGAATTTTGAGCATTACTAGCGTGTGAGATGAGTGCAATTGTGCAGTAGTTTGAGCATTCTTTGGCATTGCCTTTTGATCATAGGGAATACTAACTTTAGTTTTAATTGAAATATAGTTAATTTACAGTGTTGTGTTAGTTTCTGTTGTACAGCAAAGTGATTCAGTTATATATATATATTTACATCCTTTTCCTTTGTGGTTTGTTACAGGATATTAAATATAGTTCCCTGTGCTGTATAGTAGGACCTTGGTTATTTATTACATATTTAGTTGTCTGTATCTGCTAATCCCAAATTCCTGATTTATCCTTCCTACCCCTCCTTCCCCCTTTAGTAACCATAAATTTGTTTTCTATGTCTGTGAGTCTGTTTCTGTTTTGTGAAAAAGTTCATTTGCATCATATTTTAGATTCCATATGTAAGTGGTATCATATAATATTTGTCTTTGTGTATCTGACTTACTTTCCTTATGATAATCTCTGAGTCCATCCATGTTGCTGCAAATGGGCATTATTTCATTCTTTCTACTGCTGAGTAATAATTCCTCTGTATGTACAACATCTTTTATTCATTCATCTGTCGATGGACACTTAGGTTGCTTTCCTGTCTTTGTTGTTGTTCAGTTGCTAAGTCGAGTCTGACTCTGCAACCCCATGGACTGCAGCATGCCACACTATCTCCCAGAGTTTGCTCAGACTCGTGTCCATTGAGTCGATGATGCCATCTAACCATCTCAGTCTCTATTGCCCTCTTCTCTTGTACTCAGTCTTTTCCAGCATCAGGGTCTTTTCCAGTCAGTAAGCTCTTCAAATCAGGTGGCCAGGGTATTGGAGCTTTAGCTTCAGCATCTGTCCTTCCCAGTGAATATTCAGGGTTGATTTCCTTTAGGATTGACTAGTTTCATCTCCCTTCTGTTCAAGGGACTCTCAAGAGTCTTCTTCAGCACCCCAGTTTGAAAGCATTAATTCTTTGGCACTCAGCTTTCTTTATGGTCCAACTCTCCCATTTGTACATGACTACTGGAAAAACCATAGCTTTGACTATACAGACCTTTGTCACCAATGTAATGTTTCTACCTTTTGTTATCCTGTCTAGATTTGTCATAGCTTTCCTTCCAAGGAGCAAGCCCTGTCAGGATTTACTTCTGGGAGCAGTCACAGCATGCTTTTTGGTAACTGTGTTGTATTCCCACATGGCTCAGCAGGTAAAGTGTCTGCCTGCAATGCAGGAGATGCAGGAAATGCAGGTTTTGGTCCCTGGGTTGGGAAGATCCTCTGGAGAAGGAAATGGCTACCCACTCCAGTATTCTTGCCTAGGAAATTGCATGGACAGAGGAGCCTGGCAGGCTATAGTCCATCAGGGGGCAAGAGAGTCAGACACCATTTAAAGAATAAGAACAACAGCAACTGAGAAAAGAAGAAAGTTAGGAATGTGGTTTCAGTCTTTCCGACTTAGCAGAAGCTAACTTAAAGTAAACCATTTTATCCCATTGTTCAACTTTCATTTGCCTCTGCCTGCAAGAGAGGTTATATTTTATCTTCATTTTTTATATTATAATGTACAATAATTTCGGACAAGGCAATGGCAACCCACTCCAGTCCTCTTGCCTGGAAAATCCCATGGATGGAGGGGCCTGGTAGGCTGCAGTCCATGGGGTCGCTAGGAGTCGGATACGACTGAGCGACTTCACTTTCACTTTTCACTTTCATGCATTGGAGAAGGAAATGGCAACCCACTCCAGTGTTCTTGCCTGGAGAATCCCAGGGACAGGGGAGCCTGGTGGGCTGCTGTCTATGGGGTTGCACAGAGTCGAATACGACTGAAGCGACTTAGCAGCAGCAGCAGTACAATAATGTAGAATAATACAGATGGAGAACTATTAGTTTTTTGATAATAGTTTAGTAAGGTCACTGGTATTTTTGTATTATCTGTTTAGTGAGGCAATCACTTGAAGTAGGAATTATTCTTGCCTTGAAAATTCCATGGACAGTGGAGCCTGGCCTGGACTGCATGGGGTCACAAGGAGTTGAACACGACTGATCACACACAGTACAAAGCAATCATTCTTCTTTGCAGTCATTTGTACTAAAAGAAAATCTATCATGGGACACATAAAAATAATCTTAAAAATTGTATATTACCATGCCATGTGTATTAGATAAGTGAACTTTCTAGATAATTAGAAGTTTAATTGGATTCTAGAGTTTTGTAGTTTTGATGGTTCTTTGTCTCAAATGTATTTTACATTTTCTTAGACTCATACATGAATCCATTGATTGTGAATTAACTACTTAAAAATTGAGTTATTATGATGGTTAACTTTTTTGGTGTCTGCTGTGTGCTAGGCACTATTTAAGTGCCTATGTGTATTAAAATTATTTTTCATAACAACCCTCTGATGATAGGTAATTTTGTTACTTCCATCATAGAGTTGAGTTGACTGTGGTAGATAGGTTAAAGCACCCGCCCCAGATTACATACCGGAGAAGGCAATGGCACCCCACTCCAGTACTCATGCCTGGAAAATCCCATGGACGGAGGAGCCTAGTAGGCTGCAGTCCATGGGGTCGCTGAGAGTCGGATACGGCTGAGCGACTTCACTTTCACTTTTCACTTTCCTGCATTGGAGAAGGAAATGGCAACCCACTCCAGTGTTCTTGCCTGGAGAATCCCAGAGACAGGGGAGCCTGGTGGGCTGCCGTCCATGGGATCGCACAGAGTCGGACACGACTTAAGCGATTTAGCAACAGCCCCAGATTACATAGATACTGTGTACCTCAGATCAGACTACTGATAATGAAATTCTAACCCATGAAGCCTGGTTCTAGAATTTGAAAGTCTTAATAATTTTGCTTTACTGCCTTTCACTGTTAGCATGGTTGTTTAATCCTACTAGTTATTATGGAATAAAGCTTAATCTAGGAGATATTTTGCAATTTGCTTTTACAAAAACATCAATAGACTGTGTGAGAAGCATATACAGTTGTATGACCTGTAGAGCAATACAGCATCATTCTCTGTCTGCACTTTTAAGTCAAAACCAAAGCAATTTTTACGGCCTTCCCCCCAATTGCCAAGAATAGTCATTGTGTGCTCTGGCATGAAAATTCTATTACTGTATCATCCACAGAGCCACAGTTACCTCCTTATCAAATTGTGCTTTGATATTTTAAGTGTGAGAAAGAAAATCCTTTACCATTTGAAGAATTGGCCCATAGTGTTTGGGAGTGTTTTCTCTGAATATCAAAAGTAGAATATCATTTTAGTAGATATGATACTAGGCCATAAATATCCCTACAGTTTTCCTCAGTTTCAGACAATTAATATATATATATATGTGCACTGCTGCTTAGTCACTTCAGTCATGTCCGACTCTGTGTGAACCCCATAGATGGTAGCCCACCAGGCTCCGCCGTCCCTGGGATTCTCCAGGCAAGAACATTGGGGTGGGTTGCCATTTCCTTCTCCAATGCATGAAAGTGAAAAGGGAAAGTGAAGTCGCTCAGTTGTGTCTGGCTCTTCTCGACCCTGTGGACTGCAGCCTACCAGGCTCCTCCATCCGTAGGATTTCTAGGCAAGAGTACTGGAGTGGGGTGCCATCACTTTCTCTGATATATGTGCACAAGGAACATTAAAATGAATTTTAAGTGCTGTCTCATTCCTAGCACTCTATGTGGCAAGTAGCACCAATGTATTAGGCATATGCATAAATATTTTTATTGAGGCTTTGCTTATAATAGGAAAAAACCTGGAGTCTCTTGATTCTGCATTCTCTTCCAATCACCAGTATTTTGCTAAATCCTGACTCTAATTTATTGGCATCCTCTTTATTCTCATTGTCATTACCTTAGCACAGGCCTTTAGTATATTTTGTAGAATGGCTAGAACTCAAAACTTTTAGCTATTTTTTTTTTTGTCTACTTGAAATGTGCCTAAATTATACATAGCTGTTTCTAAATCACAGCCCTTATTCTTACTTTTAAACCTTTTGGTGGCTTCTCCTTGTATTCAAAATGTGTTCTAAACTTCTTAGTCTAATATTCAGGGCATCTTGTGATCTGGCCTCAACATGCCATTCCAACTCTGTTTCTCCTTGCTACCCTTGATATTCTCTTTCACACTTAGCTAGGTGGAAGTGTACATTGTTCTGCCACAACATGAGAGTTACTGTAACATGTATTAGAATATAACTTTTTTTTTGAATAAGGGAAAAACATCAGTTTAACTTAGAATTCCTGTTGTTTCGTTGTCGGGTTTTTTCCCCCCTCTTGCTAACATGGTAATGTATTGAGTCGCCAAGTAACAGCCGAAAGCAAAGAGAGTGGACTACGACAAGTTGTAGAGGAATATAGTGTTCTACATAGTACTCATTCATCTCTCTCTCTTTTTCATCTTGGTTTGACCAAACACTGTTTTGGAAATGATTGCTCTTCTCCTGAATGTCTTTGAATTTTGCTCTTATTTCTATAACTTGGTGTCCTTTAATTGTACTATTTATATTCCCTTAAATTTTATATGTCCTTAAGTTACACTGTTTTTGTTAGAGTTGTTATTTTTCACATTTAATATCTAACTTCAAAATGGTGGCTCAGAACAACCATTTGTTTGCTCTCCTGTGATTTGCTATGGGTTTGGTCAAGCGGTTCTCCTGATCTCAGTACCTGTAGTACTGATGTGACTGCAGACATCTGACAGCTCTGTTGATGCTGGATGGTCTTTTAGTTACATGTCTGGTAGTTGACTGTTGCTGTCCACTTTGGTTTTCTTTGTAACTTCTTATTTTCCAGTAGGCTAGATAAGGTTTGTTTGTTTGTTTGTTTTTCACTGTGATGGTAGAAGCTTTTCAAGAGAGCAAAAGTTTCCAAGTCCAGCCATCATTTCCATTCCATTTTTCTAAATAGCTTTATTGAAGTACAGTTGATATACAATAAACTGCACATACTTGAAATGTACAATTAGATTAATTTTGAAACTGTAACTACAATCAAGTTAGTGAACAGATGAGCAGCTGCAGAGGTTTCCTTCTACCCTTTTGTAATTCTTCCCTCCTGCCATGATGTACCTTCCTCTAAAACCAATTGATTTGCTTTCTGTCAGTAGATGAGTAGAGTTTTAAATAGATGGAATCATCCAATGTATGCTTTTTTTCTAATTTACTTTACTGACATAATTTGAGTACAGTTATTTTGAGATTCAAGCATGTTGTCATGAATCAGTAGTTCATGCTGAGTAGCGTTCCATCTTATGGATATAACACAATTGGCTTATCCATTTATCTGTTGATGGGCATTTGAGTTGTTTACAGTTTTGGTCTATTTCAAGTAAAGCATTATGGACGTTCAAGTACAAATCTTGATGTGGATATATATCTCCTTTTTTCTTGGGTAAATAACTATGAATGGAACAGCTAGATCAAAAGGTAGGTACCTTATGTTTAACTTTTTAAGGAAATGCTAGACTTTTTACAGAGTAATTGTATCAGTGTACATCCTTGCCAGCAATGTACAGGAGTTTTCATTCCTCTTTGCCAGTTTATGGTATGCCTTTTTAAATTTAGTTATTCTGATGGGTGGTGGTATCTGATTATAGTTATAATTTACATTTCTATAATGACTAATGATGTTGAACATCTTTTCATTTGTTTATTTGCCATTTACCCATTTTATTTATTTATTATTTGCTTTCTTTTTGACTTTTTAGACTTCTTAGTATATTTTGGATAAAAGTCCTTTATTACACATATGCTTTACAAAGAATTTCTCCTAGTATGTTACTTGTCTTTTCATTCTGTTAACAGTGGTTTTCCAATGAAGTACTTAATTTTGATGAAGTCCAGTTCATTCTTCTTTTTTTTTTTTAATGTGTCATATCTTCTTCCTGTGCTTTCTTTTAGAAATCTTACTGATTTAGGTTTTATATTTAGGTCTGTGCTGTATGTTGAATTAACTTTTGTATATGGTGCAGGGTATGGTTCCAAGTTAATTGTTGCCTGTTGATTCTCAGTTGTTCAACACAGTCTGTTGAAAAGGTTATCCTTTCTACACTGCATTTCTTTTGCATCTTTGTCATAAATCAGTTGTCTTTGTGTGGGGGGGGTTTTGGTCTGCATTCTCTTCAGTTCCATGAAGTGTTTGTCTGTCTTTATGTTAATACAGTATTACTTTGATTACTCTAGCTCTGTAATTATTTTTGAAATCATATAGTGTTACTTTTTCAACTTTCTTTTCAAAGTTGCTTTCACTGTTGTACGAGCTTTTGTTTCCATATGAATTATAGAATGACCTAGTTGGTTTCTATGAATATGACTGCTGGACTTCTGATTGGAATTGTGTTGGATCTGTGGATCCATTTGAGGAGAGTTGTCATCTTTGCAGTATTGAATCTTCTGACCTATAAACAAGTTATATCTCTTATTTAGATATTTTTAACTTCATCAGTGTTTTATTATTAGTGTACAAGTATTTCACATCTTTGGCCAGATTTATCTCAAAGTATTTTATATTTTTTTATTTTTTTGAAAACTTAATTTTCTAATTGTTCATATCTAATATATAGAAATGCAGTTGATTTTTCTGTTGATCTTGTATCTTACAACCATGCTAAACTCACTTATTCTACTACTTTTTTTGTAGATCTCATCATATTTTCTCAAAAGACTATGATATCAATCTGGATACTTTTTATTCCTTTTTCTTTATTGATTTTATTGGTAAGACTGTCCAGTACAATTTTGAATAGGAAAGTATTTATCTTTTGGTATTAAGAATCATAGGTATTTTTAAAATTCTCTTTATTACGTGGTAAAAGTTAACCCTCTCGTTAATTTGCTGATAGTTTTTAATTAGAAGTGTTATATTGGATTTTGTTTGATGCCTTTTTTGTATTTATTGAGACGATCATAAAATTTTCCTTTTTTAGTTTGTTAATATTGTAAATTACATTTATTGATTTTTGAATGTTAAACCAACCTTGTATTCCTGAATAAACATGATCTGTTATTCGGACAATACATTGTTAGATTTAATTTGCTAAAACTTTGTTTAGAAATTTTACATAGGTGTTAATAAAGGATATTGGTTTGTAGTTTCTTTTCCTCAAAATGTCTTTATCATTTTTTGGTGTGAAGGTAATGCTGGCCTCATAAAATGAGATCAAAATTTTCCATCCTTTTTGGTTTTTTAGATGACTTTGTGTTGAATCGATATTGTCTCTTTTCTAAATATTTGGTAGAATTCACCAATGATAGCATCTGGGCCTAGAGTTTTGTTTTGTGGAAAGGATTTAATTTCTTTAGTAGATACAAGCAAGTTTGACAGTTTATGTCTTTCACGGAATCTATCCGTTTCATCCAAGTTGTAAATTTACTGTCATAAAGGTATTCACAGTACTCACTTGTTATTTTTAAATGTGTGTAAACTATGTAGTGATGTCACCTCTCTCATTTCTGATAGTGGTTATCCTGTTTCTTTTTTTCCTGGACACTATGACTAGACGTATAGAAGATCTTAATGATCTTTTTTAAAAACAAAACAAAACCCAGATTTTAGTTTCATTGATTTTCTTTTCTGTTTCACTGATTTCCATGCTGATCTCTATTATTTTCTTTATTTTAAAAACTTGTTTACTTTTGGTTTCATTTGCTCATCTGTTTCTAGTTTAAAGTAGAACCCAGGGTCGCTGATTTGGCCTTATTCTTTTTTTCTAATACAGGCATTTGAAGCTATAAAGTTTCCCTTAAGCACTGCTGTAATAATACCCCACTAATTCCTGTGTTTTTCTAAATTTATGTCTTGATTTCTTCTTTTGTGAATTACTTAGAAGCATATATATATTTGAGAGTTCTCCAGAAAGCTTCTGTCATCAGTTTCTAGTTTAATTCTGTTGGGGTCAAGAAACATATATTATATACATTTTATTTTTAATATTCTTATTTTAAAAGTCAGTTATCTTTTAAAGAAGTTTAAGTGAAACAAATGAAATTTGTATTAAATTTAATGCAGCTTTTTTTTTCCCCCTCTTACCCCTCTCCTTTGGGAACTCTGTCTATGTGTATGTTGGGCTGTAATTTACTGATACTTTATGAGTTTTAGTCTTTTTGCATGTGTTTCATTAAGGGTAATCTTTATTGCTATGCTTTTATGACCAGTAAACTTTTTAATGTCTAATCTGCCATTAATTCCTTTTAGTGTATTTTTATCTCAGATAGTTTAGTTTTTTTATCCCTAGAGTTTGGTTTGGGTTTTCTATGTTCCCTAGCCTTTGAACATATTGAACACAGTTATAACTGTTCTCAGTGTCCTTTTTCGCTAATTCTAACATCAGATTGAATTCTGGATCATTTTTGATTGGTTGAGTTTTCTTCTTACTGTGTGTCTTGTGTTCTTCTGCCTGTCTACATATGTAGTAATCTTTCATTGGATGCCAGACATTATGGTTTTACTTTGTTGTTTGCTGGATTTTTTTGTGGTCCTATAAATCTTTAGCTTTATCCTGGGAAGTGCTTATGTTACTTGGAGGCAGTTTGGTGTGTTCATATTTTGTTTTGTGGGTTTGTATTGCAAGTGTTGGAATAATACTCAATCTAGAGCTAATTATTCCCTACTACTAAGACAACACCTTTCTAAGGTTTACCACAGCCATACCTGAAAACACTGTTATGAGCAACTAATCAAAGCTGTGTGCATTATGAGTTTTCTCAGTCTTGCTGATGGGACAGGGACTGTTTTCAGGACTGTTTGAACACCACGCACTGTTCGCTTTTCTAATCCTTTTGGTTTTCTTCTACATTGGTAGTGTCTTCACATGCATATGCTTATTGGTGCTCTTTGATTCTTTCTCCATAGAACTCTCTTGTCTCTGGTAGTACTCTGTCATACAAATTGTAAATGCCTGTTCTTCCTGAACTTTCAGCATCATCTTCTCAACACCGGGAGTCTCCTAGGCTTTGTCTCCATTTCCCTTATCAGTGCTGTGACCTGAGAACTCTCAACAGAGTAAGCTGAAACAGTAGAACTCAGCTCAGTTTCCCATCTCTCAGGGATCACTGGCCTTCACTGCTGATATCAGTGTTTTGAAACCATTGTTTCATATATTTTGCTTGGTTCTGGGTTGTTTATTTCAGATGGGAGCATAAACTATCTTCAACTTAATTCATCTTGGTTAGAACCAGAAGTCTTCAAGTGCTCTGGTATAAAACAGTGTTATAGAACTAGGAATAATAATGTGACGACTATTTGTATCAAAAGATATTCATCACCTGTGTTTGAGAGAATGTGCTATTTACAACTTTTTGTTATTTTTCATTTAAATATATACATATGTATGTGCAAAGTCTGAAAGTATTCAAAATGTTAAATCACTTTTTTAGAGGAATGATGTAGAGTAATTTTATATACTTCACATGTATAATAAAGAAATATAGCTAAAAACAGAAAACACCATTTATGAATCAGTGTAAAGAATTTTAAAATGTTCTTCTGTCAGCCATATTTGAAACCTAATATGACCATGTGTTGGGATAAAAGATCTAAATCATCAAATCCATATCTCTTAAATTATTATAGAAATCCTTATGATTCCATGATTCAAGTCATTGGAGCCAGATGCATAAATCCATTCTGTCCCTTATGGTAAAAATGGTATATGCAAAGGAAGAAATGCCCTGTGACTTGAAATTCTAAAGTATCTGGTGAATTCATGTGCAGTAAAAGCATTTGGTTGGTAGAAGAAAGTATTGGTAAAGAAGCTGCCTACAGGTTAAGCATTAGTTATATGTAACTGTTGATTTGTCTAATTACGCAGTTGAAAGTGAAAGTAAAGTCGTGTCTGACTCTTTGCTACCCCGTGGAGTGTAGCCTACCAGGCTCCTCTGTCCATGGGATTCTCCAGACAAGAGTACTGGAGTGGGTTGCCATTTCCTTCTCCAGGGGATCTTCCCAACCCAGTGATTGAACCTGAGTCTCCCACATTGGAGGCAGACGCTTTAACCTCAGCCACAGGATAATTGCTTTACAGTGTTGTACTTGTTCACAGTTAGATTTAAATTCTTCCTCTTTACAGAAAGTTACTATTTCTGGTATATATATCATTCATCAATCATAAAATAATTTTAAAACACATTTAATTTGAAGTGCCTAGTGAAACGTCCCAAATGCCCAAACACAGCAGAATAAAAACAGGCAGTTAATAACAATGATAACCATATCACCTACCACCACCAGAGAATTCAGTCTGTTCTTTTTAAAATGTGGAATTAAGTGAGGTAATTTGCGTGATTTTTTAAATGTCTATTACTAGATTTGCAATTTTAAAAAATGAAGCCTAATATTTATGCCTCTGTTTATTGCCTTGTTGGTATCTTTTATGTTATTGTTTGTAGTTCTTTCTTCTAAGTGGCATTAAGTGAGACGTGTGTTTTTTCTATCCTCCATTTAAGTAATGATTTCCTTCTTTCATTGCCTTAATACCCTTTATCCTTATGATCTTATGGCCCTAATGCATGGATATACAAAAGACATGAACATAAAGAATGTCATATAAATTGCCTGCAGGTCATTGGACCTCTGTATAGTCCAGTTCAGTAGCTCAGTCGTATGCAACTCTTTGTGACCCCATGGAATGCAGCACGCCAGGCCTCCCTGTCCATCACCAACTACTAGAGTTTACTCAAACTCATGAGTCAGTGATGCCATCCTACCATCTCATCCTCTGTTGTCCCCTTCACCTCCTGTCTTCAGTCTTTCCCAGCATCAGGGTCTTTTGAAGTGAGTCAGTTATTCGTATCAGGTGGCCAAAATATTGTAGTTTCAGCTTCAGCATCAGTCCTTCCAGTGAATATTCAGGACCAGTTTCCTTTAAGATGGACTGGTTGAATCTCTTTGCAGTCCAAAGGACTCTCAAGAGTCTTCTCCAACACCACAGTTCAAAGGCATCAGTTCTTTGGAGCTCAGCTTTCTTTATGGTCAACTCACATCCATTCATAACTACTGGAAAAACCATATCTTTGACTAGATGGACCTTTGTTGGCAAAGTAATGTCTCTGCTTTTTAATATATTGTCCAGGTTGATGATAACTTTTCTTCCAAGGAGCAAGCATCTTTTAATTTCATGGCTGTAGTCACCATTTGCAGTGATTTTGGAGCCCCCCAAAATAAAGTCTGTCACTGTTTCCATTGTTTCCTCATCTATTTTCCATGAAGTGATGGGACCAGATACCATGATCTTAGTGTTTTGAATGTTGAGCTTTAAGCCACCTTTTTCACTCTCCTCTTTCACTTTCATCAAGAGACTCAGTTCTTCTTCACTTTCTGCCATAAGAGTGGTGTCATCCGCTTCTGAATAACCAACAAATCACAGAAGAAATCCAGAAAGAAATCAAAATATCCATAGAAACAAATGAAAATAAAAACACAATAACCAAAAACCTATGGGATTCAGTAAAAGCAGTGCTAAGGGGAGGGTTCATAGGAATACAAGCTTACCTCAAGAAACAAGGGAAAAATCAATAACCTTACTCTACATCTAAAGCTACTAGAAAAAGAAGAAATGAAGAACTCCAGGTTAGTAGAAGGAAAGAAGTCATAAAAATTAGGGCGGAAATAAATGAAAAAGAAACAAAGAAGACTATAGCAAAAATCAACAAAGCTAAACAGACAAGCCATTAGCCAGACTTATCAAGAAAAAAGGGGAGAAGAATCAAATCAACAAAATTAGAAATGAAAATGGAGAGATCACAACAGACAACACAGAAATACAAAGGATCATAAGAGACTACTAATCAGCAACTATATGCTGATAAAATGGACTTGGAAGAAATGGACAAATTCTTAGAAAACTATAACTTTCCAAAACTAAACCAGGAAGAAATAGAAAATCTTAACAGACCCATCACAAGCATGGAAATTGAAACTGAGATCAAAAATCTTCCAACAAACAAAAGCCCAGGACCAGACAGTGTCACAGCTGAATTCTACCAAAAATTTAGAGAAGAGCTAACACCTATCCTACTCAAACACTTCCAGAAAGTTGCAGAGGAAGGTAAACTTCCAAACTCATTCTGTGAGGCTGCCGTCACCCTAATATCAAAACTAGACAAAGATGCCACAAAAAAAACTACAGGCCAATATCACTGATGAACATAGATGCAAAAATCCTTAACAAAATCCTAGCAAACAGAATCCAACCACAGATTGAAGAAATCATACATCATGACCAAGTGGGCTTTATCCCAGGGATGCAAGGATTCTTCAGTAGTTGCAAATCAATGTGATACATCACATTAACAAATTGAAAGATAAAAACCATATGATTATCTCAATAGATACAGAGAAAGCCTTTGACAAAATGCAACATCCATTTATGATAAAAACCCTCCAGAAAGCAGGCATAGAAGGAACATACCTCAACATAATAAAAGCCATATATGACAAACCCACAGCAAACATTATCCTCAATGGTGAAAAATTGAAAGCATTTCCCCTAAAGTCAGGAACAAGACAAGGGTGCCCACTCTCACCACTACTATTCAACATAGTTTTGGAAGTTTTAGCCACAGTAATCAGAGAAGAAAAATAAATAAAAGGAACCCAGAATGGAAAAGAAGAAGTAAAACTCTCACTGTTTGCAGATGACATGATCCTCTACTTAGAAAACCCTAAAGATGCCACCAGAAAATTACTAGAGCTATCAATGAATACAGTAAAGTTGTAGGATATAAAATTAACACACAGAAATCCCTTGCATTCCTATACACTAACAATGAGAAAACAGAAAGAGAAATTAAGAAAACAATTCCATTCACCATTGCAACAAAAAGAATAAAATACTTAGGAATAAATCTACGTAAAGAAACAAAAGACCTTTATATAGAAAACTATAAAACACTGATGAAAGAAATCAAAGATGACACAAATAGATGAGAAATATACCGTGTTCCTGGTTTGGAAGAATCAATATAGTGAAAATGAGTATAATACCCAAAGCAATCTGTAGATTCAATGCAAACCCATTCAAGCCATCAGTGGTATTTTTCAGGGACCTAGAACAAATAATTTCACAGTTTGTATGGAAATACCAAAACCTCGAATAGGCAAAGCAATCTTGAGAAAGAAGAATGGAACTGGAGGAATCAACCTGCCTGACTTCAGACTATACTACAAAGCTACAGTCATCAAGACAGTATGGTACTGGCACAAAGACAGAAATATAGATCAGTGGAACAAAATAGAAAGCCCAGAGATAAATCCACATATCTATGGAGACCTTATCTGTGACAAAGGAGGCAAGAATATACAATGGAGAAAAGACAATCTCTTTAACAAGTGGTGCTGGGAAAACTGGTCAGCCACTTGTAAAAGAATGAAACTAGAACACTTTCTAACACCATACACAGAAATGAACTTGAAATGGATTAAAGATCTAAATGTGAAACCAGAAACTACAAAACTCCTAGAGGAAAACATAGGCAAGACACTCTCTGACGTAAATCACAGCAGGATCCTCTATGACCCACCTCCCAGAGTAATGGAAATAAAAGCAAAAATAATCTAACTAATTAAACTTAAACTAAATTTAAGTTAAATTTAATTAAACTTAAAAGCTTTTTCACAACAAAGGAAACCATAAGCAGGGTGAAAAGACAGCTTTCAGAATGGGAGAAATTAATAGCAAATGAAGCAACTGACAAAGAATCTCAAAAATATGCAAGCAGCTCCTGCAGCTCAATTCCAGAAAAATAAATGACCCAATCAAAAAATGGGCCAAAGAACTCTACAGACATTCTCCAAAGAAGACATAAAGATGGCTAACAAACGCATGAAAAGATGCTCAACATCACTCATTATCAGAGAAATGCAAATCAAAACCACAATGAGGTACCATCTCACACCGGTCATAATGGCTGCTATCAAAGTCTCCAAACAATAAATGCCGGAGAGGTGGGGAGAAAAGGGAACCCTCTCACTGTTTGTGGGAATGCAAATTAGTACAGCCATTATGGATAACAGTGCGGAGATTCCTTTAAAAACTGGAAATAGAACTGCTGTACGACCCAGCAATCCCACTGCTGGGCATACACACCAAGGACACCAGCATAGAAAGAAACACGTGTACCCCAATGTTCATCACAGCACTGTTTACAATACCCAGAACATGGAAGCAACCTAGATGTCATCAGCAGATGAATGGATAAGAAAGCTGTGGTGCATATACACAATGGAATATTACTCAGCCATTAAAAAGAATACATTTGAATCATTCTAATGAGGTGGATGAAACTGGAGCCTATTATACAGAATGAAGTAAGTCAGAAAGAAAAATACCAATACAGTATATTGATGCATATATATGGAGTTTAGAAAGATGGTAACGATGACCCTATATGCGAGACAGCAAAAGAGACACAGATGTAAAGAACAGATTTTTGGACTCTGTGGGAGGAGGCGAGGGTGGGATGATTTGAGAGAATAGCATTGAAACATGTATATTATCATATGTGAAATAGATTGCCAGTCCAGGTTCGATGCATGAGACAGGGTGCTCAGGGCTGGTGCACTGGAATGACCCAGAGGGATGGGGAGGAACGTGGGAGCGGGGTTCAGAATGGGGAACACATGTACACCGTGGCTGATTTCATGTCAATGTATGGCAAAAACCACTACAATATTATAAAGAAATTAGCCTCCAATTAAAATTTAAAAATTGATTTTAAAAAATTAGAAAAAGTTGTGTCATCTGTGTATCTGGGGTTATTGATATTTCTCCCAGCAGTCTTGATTCCAGCTTGTGCTTCATCCAGCCCAGCGTTTCTCATGATGTACTCTACATATAAGTTAAATAAGCAGGGTGACAATATACAGCCTTGACGTATTCCTTTCCCAATGTGGAACCAGTCTGTTGTTCCATGTCCAGTTCTAACTGTTGCTTCCTGGACCTCTGTAGTTAAAGCCATATAATCCAGTAATATGCCTTGGAGAAAGAAAAAAATATTTTAAGATTAGGAATGATAACAGGAAAGAGAACTTTGAAGTTCTTTATTTTGTCTTTTCATTAACTTTTTGGAAAAGCTGGTCTTAGAGTGTGTACTTACATTTATTATATATACTAGAAGAAGGTTTTGAAATTGTTGATTGAGCAATATACTTATTGAGTTATATACTTAAATTTGCAGTATTTGGGGATAGGAAGAGAAGGACCGTCCTAACTACGGTCTCACTACATAATAATAACAGTTTTGGTATAGATACACAAAGATGCTCTTTTTTAAGAACGATTGTTTACCACCAAAACTTTTGTTGTTCAAAGGCAGGCATGTTTATGAAATTATCACTGATGAATATCATTAATATCTGGAAATGTATAACATTTAATATACATGCAAAACCAATTTTACCTTGTAGAGATGATTGATACAGAATACCAAAATAGTAAATCAAGCCATATTTGTAACTTCATCTAGTATACTGTCTATGTAAGGTTTCTAAATGCTGGGGCAAAGTGATGCTATAGTTTCCCTGGCATTATAGTCTTCTAAGCGGTTGTTAAAACTCTCAGTATATTATTAGCATTTGATATTCTGAAATGTTAAACTTTTGACTTTGAGTGACTGATATTCCAGACAAAGTATGTATGTTATTTTTCTAGCCCATGTAGTAGTAGAGTTTACACGTTTTAAACAGTCAGTAAATCTATATAGGGGTCGTGATGTCTGTGAAACTTTCAGTATGGTTTTTATTTGCATCCATTTTCTTTTTGATCACATAGTTTTCACATTAGAATAATATAAAATTGCACATGAGGAATTAGAATGACTATCTTATCTGGAGGATTTTAGCCTTTTTTATTTGGTATCCCAATATGTTGAACTAGAGTTTTGGAAAACATTATGAAATATTAAAGTTTTTAGCTTAAAAACAGATCACCTGGCTTTGCTGAAGAAATTTAGTGTTTCCTCTTGCATTCCTTTATATGAAAAACAGAAAACCTGTACTGGAAAGAAATTTGAAACCTTGAATAATTTTAAAAAATTTTTATTTTTTTTTTTTATTTCTATTTTTGGTAAAGCTGTCCTGCCACTAAAATGCCAGGAATTCACTATGAATATAAAGTAGTTTGAGTAAAACATTGCCATTTGATTCTGTTATGTCTGAAAGTACTTGTTTAGAAAAAGCTATAGTTTTTTTTAATATATTTATATAAATGTAAAATGGTTGGTTGAGCTTCACAAGTAGATATCTGCCATGATCACATGACACTTTGTTTTAGTACAATTTATAATTTTTTAATTGAAGTGTAGTTGATTTGCAATGCTGTGTTAATTGCTCTGCAGCATAGTGATTCAGTTATACATACATATACACACACATGGTCTTTTTAATATTCTTTTCCATTATAGTTTATCACAAGACATTGAATATTGAATGTAGATCCCTGTGCAATAGGACCTTGTTATTTGTCCATTCCTTATATAACAATTTGTATCTGCCTCATCCTAAACTCCCAGTCTGTCCATCCCCAACCCTGGAAACCATGTCTGTTTTCTGTGTCTGTTAGTCTGTTTCTGTCCTGTAAATAAGTTTCATTTGTGTCATATTTTAGGTTCCATATATAAGTGATACTGTATTTTTCTTTCTGACCTACTTAATACAGTTTGAAGCATTTTGTTAACTTAGAAAAATTAGTTGATGTTCAAACTTTTGAAATTGAAGGTTCTCTGTTTTTCTTCTTTCTCAAGAGTATATTTTGTAGTAAATCAGGCTAATTTATTGATTTTGAAATGTATAAAGTATGTTGAATTTCATCATACTATTACCATTTGGTGATGTCATTGCTTTAAAAACTCAGAAAAATTTTACCATATTATTCCAGAGTTCAGAACAGTCTGTATATTTTGCAAAATAACCATCTATTACCTGAATAATAGTTATTTTAGAATACTAATGTCTACAGCATATTATAAATTATTAATTTCAATTACCTATGGAATATTTTGAAACCTATGAATTTCTTTCATGAGTTACTTTATGAACAAGATAGATTATACTGAAACAAAGTGATTCATTTTCTTGCATAATTTAGCTGTAGGTCTTCAAAAGAGTATTCTTAAAATATTTTCAAAGAAAGAAATACTTTGAAATAAATACTTTAAATAAAATTAAAATTAAGGTTACAATCATAGCTTTACCCTTTAATTCATGGTAATTAAAATTTATCTTTCAGACGGCAAATGGCTACATCTTGTTTTTTCACATAACATCTACAAGAGGGGACAAGTACCTTTATGAACCAGTGTATCCCAAGTAAGTTCATTATCTTTTATTTTTTAAATATTTGTGTACTTTGTAGTCACAAAATGTTGCACTTTAGGGTTGTCTGAAGTGCTGGGCCAGCATTTCCAAAAACACTGTTTCAGAAATTACTAGGTCTTCAAACTGCTGTCACTTGAATAAAAAAATTCTATAGTAAGTCTGGAAATGTTGGATTAATATATTCCATAATGTTTTATGGGAAAACCCAAACGAACTTTTTGGCCAACCCAATACTATCTCCCTTATTGGACATTCAGAATTACTGTTAATATACTCTAGTTTTAGCATTCTTTAGTCTCTATTGGGGATGTATGAGCTAACAGATTATGAAGAGAAGAGGTAAAATGTCAGTAAGCTATAGGTACTTTGTTCTGTATGTTTTAGTATATGCATAGACTAAGTACGTGCCCCGAAAGAATTGAGGGAACTTGAACTTTTGATCTTTAATCTATGTTGTTCAGTATGTTTTATATTGTTTTTGTTGTTGTTTGCCTTTTGAAATAAGAACATTTTATCAAAAGAACTTTAGAAATAAAATAACCTAATTTTCATGTATGATACCTTTTTAAAAAAACAAGCCATTAAAACTGGATGAAAATATAAATGAATTATTTATCATATTTCTAGACGGTGGAAGACAGATATTATTGGTTATATAAGAAGTGAAAGAGAAAATAGATTTCATTATATGTAAGTTTAAATTTCTGAAAATTAACAGTGGTAAAACTGACAAACATTAAAAGTAGCACTGGGGGAAAGTTATGCAGTCGATAGGACCAAGGCTTACTATTTTTTATATGAAGGAGTCATATAAATTGCTAAAAAACACAAAGATTTCAAAAATAAATAGGTAAGAGCAATCTTATAAGAGGAGATGTAATCCATTTTAATTCTCAATTTAGACACAGTCCTGTAAATAAAAAGCAATAAACAGGGTCACCTTATAGGTGATGATGATGATTATTATTCTCTTCTAGATGGGCAGGGGAGGTAAATGACATCTCTGGAAACAGTGAAAGATACAGTTTACTTCATTTTACCAACATGATTTACATATATTTCCAGTGTTTTGAAATAGTATTTTGAGATTCATTTTTTGTTTTCCAGAGGTTTTTAAAAGTTTCTTACCTTGTAATACTAAGTAGTATCCCAACAATGCATGAATTTTGCTGTTTAACTGCATATGTTAAGCTAGAGAAGTAAAGAGCATTATTATTATTATTTTTTGACTTGGATGATCTTCATTGTATTGAAGATATTTTAGTATGTGAGCCTCAATAAAGTATGTATTGCCTTAGAGCAGCATGAATAGTAATGAAAGGGGATATAGCCTTTGATATCAGATAGACTTGGAATTAAATGTCAGTTCTGCTGTTTTTCAGCTGTATGACTTCTATCAAGTTAATCCCTCTAAAACCTCAGTTTCCTCATCTGTAGAATGAAATAGTAGTTGTAATTATTTTAAGGATTAAATGAGATCATGCATATTAAATGTTTAGATAAGCACCTAATAGATGGAAAAAGTAATATGGACAACTGCTATTATTTGTACGCTTTTCCTGTGTTGGTTGCTCAGTCGTGTCTGACTCTTTGTGATCCCATAGACTGTAGCCTGGCAGGCTCCTCTGTCCATGGGATTTCGCAGGCAAGAATACTGTATGTTGTACATTTTTTGCTTTTGAGTTGATAGTATACTTTTTTTAGAGTCTAACTTCTAGTAACTGCTTTAGAAAATGAAATAAAATCTCTTATATAGGAACAGTTTTGCAGAGCAAATTAGTCAGTCTATTATATATTAGGCTGGCCAAAATATGTGACGTAAAGCCCAAACAAACTTTTTGGCCAATCCAATATTTGTGTGCTAGACTACTTTCTAGTTGGATTTTTTAGTCTAGTAAGTTTCTTAGTTTTCCTAGTAGAACCTGTTTATAAAATGGGAATAAAAATATTTTCTTCTTCAGTTCTTTGCAGGATTGTATGGCTTAGGTTTTTAAAATTTGACTTGAGAGTTTAAAAAAAATACTTAGTTTTTATAGGATGTAAGATAAGCTCAGGGAGGTATTGCACAACATAGGGAATACAGCCAATATTTTGTAATAACTATAAATGGAAAGTAACCTTTAAAAATTGTATAAAATTTTTAAATGAAAAAATTTAGTTTTAATGAGTGTATTATCATCTGTGCCATTGTAAACACTTATGCAGTTCAAGACACTGTTTTAAGCACTTTTCAAACTCATTTAATCCCTGTCGCAACCTGATGAGGTAGTTATGGACAGTTACTTGCAGCAGAGAGGCCAAGTAACCCATCGAGAGTCACACACTAGTAAATGACACACTCAGGATCAGACCTAAATGTTGTAACTTCAGAATCTGTGTATTTAATCACCAGTACTACACTGCCTCAACCCTCTTTCCATCTAGTCTTCTGTTACTCTTGGATTTATTTGGTGAGTCAGGAATTTAATTAAAAAAAAAAAAAATGAATGAAAGATCTGGAGTGGTTTATAGTAGCCTTAAAGATTAGAGGCAGTATAGTTGAGGCCAGTAGTCAGTCGTCTTCTCAATTAGAAATACTATTGTCTCTTGCTTCTCTTTTCTGAATCTTAGGAGTTTATCATATGAGTTTTTCTAGAGTATCTCAGCATCGTCAAATTATGTGACAGCATCTTAGCTCTCAGACTGCCTATCTTTTCTCATATACTCCATCTTTGTTGTTGTTTAGTCACTAAGTCATGTCTCACTCTTTTATGACCCTGTGGACTACAACCTCCCAGATTCCTCTGTCCATGGGATTTCCCAGGCAAGAATACAGGAGTGGGTTGCTATCTCCTTCTCCAGGGAACTTCCTGACCCAGGGATCGAACTATGTCTCATGCATTGCAGGCAGATTCTTTACCACGGAACTACCAGGGGAGCCATGCTCTATCTTAGAACAGGTTGTTGTTCAGTCTCTCAGTCATGTTTGACTCTCTGACCCTATGGACTGCAGCATGCCAGGCTTCCCAGAGTTTGCCAAAACTCATGTCCATTGAGTTGGTGATGCTATCCAGCCATCTCATCCTCTGTTGTCCCCTTCTCCTTCTGCCTTCAGTCTTTCCCGGCATCAGGGTCTTTTCTAATGAATTGGCTCTTCATATCAGGTAGCCAAAGAATTGGAGCTTCAGCTTCAGTCCTTCCAGTGAATATTCAGGATTCATTTCCTTTAGGATTCACTGGTTTGATCTCCATGCAGAGATCACGGATTTAGAGGGCATGGGCTTAGAGGGCATTGTGCTAAGTGAAATAAACCAGACAGAGAAAGAAAAAGAAAGACAGATACTGTATATCACTTCTATGTGGAATCTTAAAAATATAACAAACTAATGAACATAACAAAAAAGAAATAGACTCACAGATACAGAGAACAAACGACTGGTTACCTGTGAGGAGAGGGGCAGTATAGGCATGAGAGAGTAGCAGATAGAAACCATTGAGTGTAAGATAGACTACAAGAATATGTTGAACAGCACAGGAAATTTATCCAATATTTTGTGACAACTATAAAGGGAGTGTTATCTTTAAAAAATTACATTAAATGCACAAATAGAGACATATAAACAGTAATAAGTGAAATTGTGAACCTAGTCTGCTTTTTCAGATTCCAGTCTCGTTTTACTCTCCAATTAGCTTTATATTTCAGTAAATAAATACCTAGGAGTTGAATTGCTGGGGCATATCACATGTCTAGTGATTTAAGATTGGAGAATGGACGTTGTATTACGTATTGAGTGTCTGATTTTTATTCTTTTGCTTTAAAGAATGTTGAGGTTTGTCTTGGAGAGCAGTTAAGTTGGAGATTTTCTTGATCCTTTTGGAGCTTATTTATGTATTTTTAGGGTGGATTCAACCTTTAGGCTATATTAGCACTTCTGAGCTCTATTCTAATGTCCTGGGTCTTTAAACAGGTCTCTTTGATCTGGTCAGAGCTAGGATTTCCCCAAGCCCTCTATGAGCTATACAGTTTGAAACTCTGGAAGTTTTTCTTTGGCTGACCTTGTGGAGTTTCCCTATATACAGTCGTAGCTTAGTATTTAGCAACATTTAAGGGGAACCTATATTGGTTTCCAGAGCTCTTTTTCTGTATCTCCTGCCTCTCTTGTACTCTGTTCCACAAATAGCTGCTTCTGCTTCCCTAAACTTTAATCTTCTTCTGCTCAACTTAACAAGACTGCTGTATTATGCTTGTGTTCTCCTAACTTACATGGTAATCTCAAAAGTGACTTCTACCAGGAAGCTTTGTTTGCCTCCCTTCACTCAGGAGTACAGTCCTGTGCTGCCTGTTATGCAGTGTCTGAAAACTGTTTCTTACATTTTATCCATTTTTTTTTTGTTTTCAGTTGTATCTGGAGGGCTAATTTGGCACCAGTTTTCTGTTATTCTAGTAATAAAGTGACTAACCATCTATGTCCCTGTCCGTCAACTTGAACAGTTTCTGGTCTTTTTTCATTGGGTATGTTTTAGCACATTTAAGATATCATCATTTTATTTCATCCCAAAATGTTTTCATTATTGACATTCTGGCAAACAATTAGATTGACTCAGAATGATGCTATATGAGGTATGGAGTTTGAGGAAAGAAAACATCCTGAGCCTTACCAGAACTCTGGTTGGAGAATCAAAGCCTTTTAGTCCAGAATTCACTTAGGACTGCCAGAACTTGCTGGATCAAGTCTAACACATTCCAGACATTTTAAAACTTGATAATCTGAGTTGTAAGAGAATAGATCTTAAAAGTTCTCATCACAAGGGAAAAAAAATGTAATTATTTTAAAATATATATGTAAATATATATACATGTATATATGTATATGTATGTATATGTATATATACATTTTCATTTTCATTATCATCTTCAAACACTTATTGTGTGCTATGGTATCATTTGTAAGACATTAGCTGTCCTGATGATGAAAGGTATAAGATGCTAAGGAAGAAATAAGTATATATATTTACACATATATATGTATATATATTATATATATATAATACATATATATTTTAAAATATATATGTAAATCATTTTGTTGTGCACCTTAAACTCATACAGGGTTCTATGTCAGTTACACCTCAGTAAACTGGGGAAAAAGAAAAGATGTAAAAATCTGAAGTTAGATTCATTTTCATTATCATCATCAAACACTTATTGTGTGCTATGGTATCATTTGTAAGACATTAGCTGTCCTGATGATGAAAGGTATAAGATGCTAAGGAAGAAGTAAGTATTTAACAGCAGTATAAAAATGAGAAATGCCCAGTGAACATCCCTGAAAGTGGTAATATTAATAGCATTTCAGGCAAAGATGCTTGAATTGTCAGGGAAAGTTTTGTAGATAGGGACATTTGAGCTATACTTAGAAGGAAAGATAGGCCTTGGGTAAGTTACGTTGCTAGGAAAACACTGTACTTTTGAAATTCCTGTCCCATGTCCCTGTGTTACTGTGCCCTCCATACCCCTCCTTGCCCCTCTACCACAAGATTTATCAGGTCATCTGCCATGTTGTTTTCTTTGAAGTGAAGTAAAGTGAAGTCGCTTAGTCATGTCCAATTCTTTGTGATCCCATTGACTGTAGCCTACCATGCTTCTCTGTCCATGGGATTTTCCAGGCAAGAGTACTGGAGTGGGTTGCCATTTCCTTCTCCAGAAGATCTTCCCAACTGGTTGAACCTGGGTCTCCCGCATTGTTTACCACCTGAGCCACCTCGTTGTTTTCTTTAGCTGGCATTTAAAGTATTTGAGATTTCTTGCACAAGTAGACTTTGTTGAAATAAATGCCTGTTGAGTTTAATTGTGTGTGTGCACGTGTGTGTGTGTGCACGCGCATGTGCTCAGCTTGTCTGACTCTTTGCAACCCCATGGGTCTGTAGCCCGCCAGGCTTCTGTGTCCATGGAATTTCTCAAGCAAGAATACTGGAATGGGTTGCCATTTCTTTCTCTAGGGAATCTGCCAGACGCTTGTCTCTGATATTGGCAGGTGGAATTTTTACCACTGTGCCACCGGGGAAGCCCTTACTTAATTGTATAGTGAAACTTTGCTTTTAATTCATGAAAAATACATCAGTAAAACAAAACTCTAAAAATGGCTTAATTTCATTTTTCATTCTTATGATATTGGACTTAGTATTATTACTTCTAATAAATACATAGCAGTTTAGAGATCTGGAGAAGAGAATAGAATTTGAAATTGGAGACACCTGGGTTTCAATCTGTGTCCTACTTTTTGCAGGCATTGACTTGGAAAAGCTGCTTGTTCGGTTATTTTCTATGCTTTTATGCATCTGTAAGATAAGAATAGTGAGTTAGTAGGTCTTTAGTAAGTTGCAGTTGTTATTGTCTGGGTTGCCTTTTGAATTATTAAACATAATCTACTTCCACTGGACATTTGACAATGTGTGTGTTCGGAAAAGAAGAAAATTCAAGTTCACTGGGAGATGGTGATGACAGGGAGGCCTGGCGTGCTGCGATTCATGGGGTCGCGAAGAGTCGGACACGACTGAGTAACTGAACTGAAATATATGAATTCTCTTATAATCCATTTATTTATCTGTGGTCAGTAGTAATGCCCCTTCTTTCATTTCTAATTTTAGTAAGTTGAATCTTTTTTCCTTAGGTTTTTCAGTTTTATTGATGTTTTCAGAGAACTACCTGTGCTTTATTTGATTTTCTCTATTATTTTCCAGTTCTCTGGGGTTTTTTTGTTGTTGTTGTTCATATCCATTCCAGTCTTCATTATATCCTTCCTTCTGCTAGTTTTGTTGTTGTTCAGTCGGTAAGTCACATCCAACTCTTTTAAGTTTGCTCCTTCTGTTGTTCCTTTTAGGAGATGTGAAGTTAGGTTATAGATTTGAGATTTTTCTTCTAAGTGTAAACATCTTGGCTGTATATTTTCCTCTGATGACTGCATTTACTGCCCTCTATGACGTTGTTTTCATTAGTCTCAAAGGATTTTTAATTTTCCTTTTGGTCTTTAACCTGTTGGCGGTCTCTGAGACTTAATTTCTACATTTTTGGATATTTCATAATTTCCCTTCTGTTATTGCTATGTAGTTTCATTCCATGGTGATCAGATATTGATTTCAGTCTTTTTAAATGTATTGAGGCATTTTGGTGACCTAATGTGTTCTATTCATGTATGTTTGTGAAAGAATGTATATTCTGCTGTTACCTGGTAGTCTGGTATGTGTCTTAGCTCTGAGTGGTTTATAATGTTCAGATTTTCTATTTCCTTACTAATCTTCTGTCTAATTGTACTGTGCATTATTGAAAGTGGGGTATTGAAATGTCCATTTGTTACTTTTGAATTATTTCTCCCTTCCGTTGCTTCAGTATTTGCTTCATAAGTTTTCAGACTCTTGTTATTAAAAGTTTTATCTGTTTATAATAGTTATATCTTCTTGCTGGATTGACTCTTTCATCAATATGCAATGTCCTTTATCTCTTGTAACAATTTTTTGTTTGAAGTATTTTGTCAGGTATTACTACAACCACCTAGCTTTGTCTTATTTGCTATTTGCATGAAATATTTTTTCATCCTTTCATATTCAACTTATTTCTTTTGCTCTAAAATGAGTTTCTTATAGAAAACTTAGAGGTGGGATCATATATTTTTTTATTTTTTATTTTATTTTTATTTTTTATTTATTTATTTTTATATTCAGTCAATGTGTCTTTTAATTGGAGAGTTTAATCTGTTTACAGATAAGGTAATTGATGATAAAGGAATTCTGCTATTTTGCTATTTGTTTTCCATGTGTCATATCTTTTTTGATATGAATCTCCATCCATAGTTCTTCAGGCACTCCATCTATCAGATCTAATGCCTTGAATCTATTTGCCACTTCTACTGTATAATCAATCATAAGGGATTTGGTTTAGGTTATACCTGAATGGCCTAGTGGTTTTCCCTACTTTCTTCAAGTTAAGTCTGAATTTGTCAATAAGGTGTTCATGAATGAGCATGCAGGCTTAGTTCCTCTGCAGCATGTGGGATCTTAGTTCCCCAGCCAGCAGTTGAGCTCACATCCCCTGCACTGCACAATGGATTCTTTACCGCTGGACCACTAGGGAAGTCCTGAGGATCCCTTGCATATGACAAGTCACTTCCCTTGTTGCTTTCAAGATTCTGTCTTTCAGTACTTTACAGATTATGTATCTTGGTGTGAATCTTTTTAAATTTATCCTTCTTGGGAGTTTGCTATGTTCCTTGGATAGTAGATTTCATGTCTTCATCATATCTGGAACATTTTTATCCATTATTTCCTCAGTTATTCTTCCTGTGTCCTTTCTCTTGCCTTTCCTTTGGTACTCCCATTATATGTGTGATGGTATGCATGGTGGCGCCCCATGGTCTCTTAAGCTACATTCATTTTTCTTCATTCTTTCTTTCTGCTCTTCAGACTGCATACTGAATAAAATCACCTATGAATGATAATCACAAGCTACTGTTGGGTTTTACTGGACCACAGTCTAATAACTCTTACAGTTATTTGACATAGTATATAGATGACCCTTGAACAACATGGGTTTGAACTGTACAGGTTCACTTATGAGTGGATTGTTTTCAATAAAGATATAGTACAACATGACACATGGTTAGTGGAATCTGTGAATGCAGAACCACAGATAAAGAGGACTAACTGTGGGACTTAAGTATCAGTAGATTTTGATATGCATGGTGGGTCCTGAAATCAGTCCTCTCCAGACACCAAGGGACAGCTGTATTATATGTCATAAGCTAAGCTTATGACAGCTAAGTCCCTGAGATAGAGGATTAAAGCAGAGCATCATGTGCTAAGTGTTGGCTCTTAAATACTCTGCCCAGAAGTAACACAAATCACTTCCCCTTGTGTTTTGTAGGCCAAAACAAGTCACATGGCCGTACCTCATTTTAAGTGGTCAGTCAGTCAGTTCAGTCGCTCAGTTGTGTCTGACTCTTTGTGACCCCATGAATCACAGCACACCAGGCCTCCCTGTCCATCACCATCTCCCGGAGTTCACCCAGACTCAGGTTCATCGAGTCAGTGAGGCCATCCGGCCATCTCATCCTCTGTCGTCCCCTTCTCCTCCTGCCCCCAATCCCTCCCAGCATCAGAGTCTTTTCCAATGAGTCAACTCTTCGCATGAGGTGGCCAAAGTATTGGAGTTTCAGCTTTAGCATCATTCCTTCCAAAGAAATCCCAGGGCTGATCTCCTTCAGAATGGACTGGTTGGATCTCCTTGCAGTCTAAGGGACTCTCAAGAGTCTTCTCCAACACCACAGTTCAAAAGCATTAATTCTTCGGCGCTCAGCCTTCTTCATAGTCCAACTCTCACATCCATACATGACCACAGGAAAAACCATAGCCTTGACTAGACGGAACTTTGTTGGCAAAGTAATGTCTCTGCTTTTGAATATGCTATCTAGATTGGTCATAACTTTCCTTCTTCCTTCCTTCCTTACTCCTTCCAAGGAGTAAGCATCTTTTAATTTCATGGCTGCAGTCACCATCTGTAGTGATTTTGGAGCCCAGAAAAATAAAGTCTGACACTGTTTCCACTGTTTCCCCATCTATTTGCCATGAAGTGATGGGCCCGGATGCCATGATCTTCGTTTTCTGAATGTTGAGCTTTAAGCCAACTTTTTCACTCTCCTCTTTCACTTTCATCAAGAGGCTTTTGAGTTCCTCTTCACTTTTTGCCATAAGGGTGGTGTCATCTGCATATCTGAGGTTATTGATATTTCTCCCGGCAGTCTTGATTCCAGCTCATATTTCTTCCAGTCCAGCGTTTCTCATGATGTACTCTGCATATAAATTAAATAAGCAGGGTGACAATATGCAGCCTTGACGTACTCCTTTTCCTATTTGGAACCAGTCTGTTGTTCCATGTCTAGTTCTAACTGTTGCTTCCTGACCTGCATACAAATTTCTCAAGAGGTAGATCAGGTGGTCTGGTATTCCCATCTCTTTCAGAATTTCCCACAATTTATTGTGATCCACACAGTCAAAGGCTTTGGCATAGTCAATAAAGCAGAAATAGATGTTTTTCTGGAACTCTCTTGCTTTTTCCATGATCCAGCGGATGTTGGCAGTTTGATCTTTGGTTCCTCTGCCTTTTCTAAAAGCAGCTTGAACATCAGTAAGTTCACAGTTCACATATTGCTGAAGCCTGGCTTGGAGAATTTTGAGCATTACTTTACTAGCGTGTGAGATGAGTACAATTGTGTTGTAGTTTGAGCATTCTTTGGCATTGCCTTTCCTTGGGATTGGAATGAAAACTGACCTTTTCCAGTCCTGTGGCCACTGCTGAGTTTTCCAAGTTTGCTGGCATCTTGAGTGCAGCACTTTAACAGCATCATCTTAAGTGGTCAGGAAAGCACAATTTTATGTGCCCAAGAATGAGAAATACATTATTTTTCAGTAGCTTAAATGACAACCAGGTATGCATACAGTGTGGTTGTGTCTGTCTCTAAGAAGCCTCTGTTACTGAGTGAGAGTTGTAATTCTCAGTATGCTTTTATTATCTCCTTTCAGAAAAGGTTATGATAAAGTTGTCTGCCAGCAGATGACTTTGCGTACTCTTGCTAATAGTCTCCTAAGTAATCTACAGACTGTTCCTCCCCACTCTATCCCTAATCCCTTCTTTGGCATTCATTGTAATATTTCTTTGTGTACACAAAGGTTATTATTAACCTCTTTAATTCTACTAGTTTTCAGTTTCTTACCACCTGGAATTGAAACCACTGGCTCACATGTCAACTCTTGCGCTTACTAGTTGTGTGACTGTAAACAGAATTCTTAATAATAAACTGAAGCTTCAGTTTCTTTTCTGGAAAAATAGAGATGATAATGCCTGATTCAAAGGATGGTAGTCAGTCGATTGAGATAATGTCTGCAGAATTTATTGTGTACTCATATTTAGTGAATGCTCAATTTACTGCTTTTTTTTTCCTTCTGGCATTCAGTGCTCTTCATAGTTAGACTTTAATTTACCCTTCCCACCTCATCTTCCATGGATGATTGAAAGTTGCTCAGTTATGTCTGATCATTTATGCCCTCCAGACTCCTCTGTCCATGGAATTCTCCAGGCAAGAATACTGGAGTGGGTAGCCATTCCCTTCTCCAGGGGATCATCCCAACCCAGGGATCGAACCCAGGTCTCCCACATTGCAGGCAGATTCTTTACCATCTGAGCCACCAGAGAAACCTGCCCTTTCAAAAATCTGATGCAGTACTCAAATTATTGTTGAATTATAAGTAAGAGTATTTTTGATCAGAAAGTTAATTTTTTTTGTTATTGTGATTTTAACAGTTGACTGCATTTTAGTACGTTTAGAGGAAGCAATGGAAACTATACTGTGAAATATATTTCTTAGTTTTGCAGTGAAAGTCACTGAGAAGTCAGAATTTACTTGAATTTGCTATAAAATGGTTAATACTTTAGCTTTACTGAATGATAGTATTTATATAAAGGAAAATAGTTTGCAGTTTAAAGATGGGTGATGAGGTTTCCACTTTTTTTGGTTGCGCTGGATCTTTGTTGCTATGTGCTGGCTTTCTCTAGTCGTGGCAAGCAGTGGCTCCTCTCTGCTGTGGTGCACAGGCTCTAGGCGCCCAGGCTTCAGTAGTTGTAGCACATGAACTCAGTAGTTGTGGTGCTCCTGCTCAGTTGCTCCTCAGTATGTAGAATCGTCCCAGACCAGGGATCAAACCTGTGTACCCTGCATTAGCAGGCGGATTCCCATCCATTGGACCACCAGGGAAGACCTCTGCTTTTTTCTTGAAAATCAGCAATTAGAACGAAAAGTTGAAATTCTGTTTTCACCTTTAATGACAGCTGGAAATATCTAACCAATAACCAAAAATTTGGATAAGAATAAATGACTCAAGAAGAATATCAAACCTGAGAGCCTGTGGTTGCATATTTGATATTGATGAACAACAACTTGTTTGATCAGAACTCTAGAATGGCTCAGGTACTAATATCACAGAATATAGAGGGCCATAAATGGGGATTGTTTGAAAAATCTGAACAGGGAATGGAATTTCTATGTTCTTACCTCACAGGAGGCAGGAAATACACTGTCTGTTTAAACCAGAGGGATTCCAGGCATAGAATAGGGCAAGGATGAGATGCTAAACTAAAGATGGTGATTAAGTGAAAGTTGTGCTGAATGATAGCATGTCAAGCTTTCTTCCCTTGCTCTGCTCCAGACATCTGGCTTCTGTACTTAAATATCCCAGATAGGATTGAGGGATTCTTCCTGGAGAAATTAAATCACTCCAGATGAATGACCCAACAGGCTATCATATTGGAAGACTTCTGGCCAGTATACTGAGGGCCACCAGTTGACAACCCAACTTAACACAGAGCTTATAATTTGTTTTTTCTTACTAACCTGTTAAACATGAAGAAATATTGTTAGCTAAGGATTGTTAGCCATCTTAAGAGAGTTTCCAATGTAAAATAGACACACACACAGAAAAAAGGAAACTCACAGGAAATAGATGAGACTTCCCTGGTGGTCCAGAGGTTGAGAATCTACTTTCCAGTGCAGGGAATGCGGATTCGATCCCTGGCTCAAGAAGATCCCACGAGCCATGAGGCAGCTAAGTCCGTGTGCTGCGACTAGAGAGCCGGCTCACTGCAGCTGCTGAGCCTGCACCCTCTAGAACCCTTGTGCCACAGCTAGAGAAAGCCTGCACATTGCAGTGAAGACCTAGTGCAGCCAAATAAATAAATAAACCTTTTTTAAAAATGCAAATGATGGAAAGGAAATAGTGCAGGGAAAAAAAACACTTTGGGGAGATAATAATAAACAACCTTAAACAGATAGTGCCTAATTTTAAAAAAATGATTCTATAAGAAAAAAGGGGAAATCGGTGAGAAAGTTCCTGGAATTGAGAAGTATGATAGCAGAAATTTAAAATTCAGTAAAAGCATTGGAAGAAACATTTGTGGGACCCTCCTAGGATGTAGAACAGTAGCAGAAGAAATGCCTTTTCAGACAACTTTATCATAGTCTTTTTTGGAGGGACAAGCATTCATTCAAGTGTCATAATAAAATAGAGACATTTCAGACTTGAGAGTTCTAAGTTTACTTCTCATGCACCTTTCCAGGAAGCCCCAAGAATATGTGAACCAAGGAAGATACGGGATCTATAAAATAAAGGATTCAACATAGGAAGGAAGCAAAGAAATCATAAGGATGATGACAAAGTAAATATCATATTCAATAGCTATGCACTAGACTTAGGCAGTAGGCCATTGGGCATAAAGAAGGGTGACTCCAGAAGCAGGGGCAGGGGGAATGGAAATGATAAGTTCTATAACAGGTTTGCCCAAATAGAAGATTTTATTGAGAGTTGTTTTGTCAGAGCTGTTAAGGAATATGAGACAATTAGGTATAAGTTTAAAGGAAATCAAGCAAATGGAGGCATGTGGTAAAGTTAACTTCAAGAAAATTATCAAGTTATATAAGGAAAGAAATGTAATTACTGAACACTACTTGACCCAGAAGTGAAACATATTTATATAATCATCATAATGAAAACATTTGGTGTAATTATATTGGGAGGATGGGGAGAAAATGGTAACTGAGAATAGAAAGTCAATAATGTCTAAAATTAATGATGCTAAAGCAGTGTAAACACATGGTTTAAAAATATGCAAGTAGATAAAAAAAGATAACAGCTCAAAGAATTCAAGCTGGCTGCTTTGTCACTGAAAAAAGACTACTTCTGTAGTTTTCTTGGTTGTAGGCCTTCTAGCATTGTTTGACTTTTTATCAGTATATGTATGTATTACTTTGAAAAATAACTTTAAAACTAGATGTACATGGAGAATGTCTCAGGAAATTCATCACAGTGTTTTGTGTGATTGGTCAGATGTGACTCCTATAAATTATTGATAATAACTCATAGTGGCCTTCTAAGGGCTATCATATCACTCAGGCATACTAATTGAATATGAACATGTTTGGTTAAACATTAGCCCGTTTAGCCATTCAGACATGTAGAAAGAATCAGATATTCCAGCACATGGCAGTAGCTGGATGATGATAAAGCCCCATTAGGCTTCAGTATGGGAAATAACCTAAAACTAAAAAAGTATCTGAATAATTTTCTTACTCAAAGCTAGGACTCTTAAAAGCTGTTTAACTTGTTAGACTCTTTGCACATAATTTTAGTAATATTGACAAATTGGTTTATAGGATTATAGCTAACAAGATGGAAAGATGATGGAGGCAGACTAATTGTTGCCTTAAGTTAATCATAACTGATAGTAAGAGAATAGACAGATAGCTGTTAAATCCTAGCACAGGCATTGAGAAAGAATGGCCAAATGCCATATGGTTATAAAGATCCTAAAACATCTTTATAGTCCTTTTGAGGGTGTGTGTGTGACAGCTCAATTATGTTGGCATTGACCTAGCTGCTCTAGTGCAGCCGTTTAGTGCCAAGGAGTTTTCAAATTTAGCCATTCTGCCATTTATTACCGCTTACTTAAAACATCTCCTAATTGTATCCCTGAATCTGACCTTCTGTCTGATATACACCTAAAGGATAGAAAGCAAGAGTGAGGTGTGGACTAAGGTAAGACGAGGTGACGATTTGGATCACTTCGGATATGCACTATACGATAGAATGGTATATAAGTTCCATAGTTGTCCAACTCAGAAAAAGGCAATCAGTCATTTTAAATAAACTCTCTCTTGGTTCCTTTGAGAATTCACTTTTATCTTGACTGTCGTGTGTGTGTGTGTGTGTGTGTGTGTGTTTTAGATTCTTTGCTTTTCTCCCTCTACTACCAACCCTCCCCCGCCCCCAACACAGGTTACATTGGTCAAACACATTAATTTCTAATTGATATTGTCTGCTAAAATGGAATTTAAATATGTTTTTTACTTGAGAACCTAAAGGATGAACACTTAATTTGTACATATGATTGAATTAAATATCTTTCTCTTTAATCCTGTGTATTCTTTTTTTTAGAGGAAGCCCACAAATGAAAGGGACACCCCATTTTAAGGAGGAACAGTGTGCTCCAGCATTAAATTTAGAGATGAAGAAAATACTGGATTTGCAAGCACCCATCATGAGGTACAGTACTTTGGTTAAACTTAGCATTTCGTGATGACAGTATACAGGGTGGGGTTTGTTAATCACATGAGCAATAAGAAAGTTGATTTTACTTCTTGTCATCGAGGATCATTTCTTTTTAGTCCTAGAAATTCTTGATTAGTCTTATAAAAAATGTAAAACCTTACAAAATAGTACATTATTATATTTAAATTATAGTAATAAAGCCCACAGTTTGGATACATCAATTATAATTCTGTTTAGAAATTTTTATTTTTTTATAAGATCTAGAATTGTTCAAATGATATAGTTCAGTTCAGTTGCTGAGTCGTGTCTGATTCTTTGTGATCCCATGGATTGCAGCACGCCAGGCTTCCCTGTCCCATCAACTCCTGGAGCTTGCTCAAACTCACATCCATGGAGTCAATGATGCCATCCAACCATCTCATCCTCTGTCGTCCCCTTCTCCTCCTGCCTTCAATCTTTGCCAGCATCAGGGTCTTTTCCAAGGACCATGGTTAGAAAAGGGTTGAACCAGGGTCTTTTCTGGTTCTTCACATCAGATAGCCAAGGTATTGGAGCTTCAGCTTCAGCATCAGTCCTTCCAATGAGTATTCAGGACTGATTTCATTTAGGATTGACTGGTTTGATCTCCTTGCAGTCCAAGGGGTTCTCAAGAGTCTTCTCCAACACCACAGTTCAAAAGCATCAATTCTTCAGCACTCAGCTTTCCTTATAGTACAACTCTCACATCATACATGACTACTGGAAAAACTATAGCCTTGATTAGATGGACCTTTGTTGGCAAAGTAGTGTCTCTGCTTGTTAATATGCTGACTAAGTTTGTCATAGCTTTTATTCAGGGAGCAAGTGTCTTTTAATTTCATGGCTATAGTTACCATCTGCAGTGAATTTGGAGCCCCCCAACATTAAGTCTGTCACTGTTTCCATTGTTTCCCCATCTATTTGCCATGAAGTGATGCCATGATCTTAGTTTTCTGAATGTTGAGTTTTAAGCCAACTTTTTCACTCTTTCAGTTTCATCAACAGGCTCTTTAGCTCTTCTTCACTTTCTGCCATAAGGGTGGTGTCATCTGTGTATCTGAGGTTATTGATACTTCTCCAGCAATCTTGATTCCAGCTTGTGCTTCACCCAGCCTGGCATTTCACATGATGTACTCTGCATATAAGTTAAATAAGCAGAGTGACAATATACAGCCTTGATGTACTCGTTTCCCAATTTGGAACCAGTCTGTTGTTCCATGTCCAGTTCTAACTGTTGCTTCTTGACCTGCATACAGATTTCTCAGGGTGCAGGTAAGGTGGTCTGGTATTCCCATCTCTTTAAGAATTTTCCACAGTTTGCTGTGATCAACACAGGCAAAGGCTTTAGCGTAGTCAATAAAGCAGATGTTTTTCTGGAACTCTCTGGCTTTCTCAGTGATCCAACGGATGTTGACAATTTGATCTCTGGTTCCTCTGCCTTTTCTGAATCCAGCTTGAACATCTGGAAGTTCACCGTTCACGTACTGTTGAAGCCTGGCTTGGAGAATTTTGAGTGTTACTTTGCTAGCGTGTGAGATCAGTGCACTTGTGCAGTAGTTTGAGCATTCTTTGGCATTGCCTTTCTTTGGGATTGGAATGAAAACTGACCTTTTCCAGTCCTGTGGCCACTGCTGAGTTTTCCAAATTTGCTGGCATATTGAGTACAGGACTTTCACAGCATCATCTTTTAGCACTTGAAATAGCTCAACTGGAATTCTATCACCTCCACTAGCTTTGTTCGTAGTGATGCTTTCTAAGGCCCACTTGACTTCACATTCCAGGATGTCTGGCTCTAGGTGAGTGACCACACCATCATGATTATCTGGCTCATGAAGATCTTCTTTGTATAGGTCTTGTGTGTATTCTAGCCACCTCTTCTTGATACCTTCTGCTACTGTTAGTTCCATACCATTTCTGTCCTTTATTGAGCCCATCGTTGCATGAAATGTTCCCTTGATATCTCTAATTTTCTTGAAGAGATCTCTAGTCTTTCCCATTCTATTGTTTTCCTCTATTTCTTTGCATTGATTGCTGAGGAAGGCTTTCTTATCTCTCCTTGCTGTTCTTTGGAACTCTGCATTCAAATGGGTGGAATTTGAATTCAAATCTTTTCATTTCTCCTTTGCCTTTCACTTCTGTTCTTTTTTCAGCTATTTGTACGGCATCCTCAGACAACCATTTTGCCTTTTTGCATTTCTTTTTCATGGGGATGGTTTTGATCACTGCCTCCTATATAATGTCACAAACCTTTGTCCATAGCTTTTCAGGCACTCTATCAGATCTAATCCCTTGAATCTGTTTGTCACTCCCACTGATAATCATAAGGGATTTGATTTAGGTCATACCTGAATGGTCTAGTGGTGGTGTTACTTTCTTCAATTTAAGTCTGAATTGGAAATAAGGAATTCATGATCTGAGCCACAGTCAGCTCCTGGTCTTGTTTTTGCTGACTGTATAGAGCTTCTCCATCTTTGACTGCAAAGAATATAATCAGTCTGATTTCAGTTTTGAGCATCTGGTGATGTCCATGTGTAGAGTTGTCTCTTGTGTTGTTGAAGAGAGTGTTTGCTGTGACCAGTGCATTCTCTTGGCAAAACTGTGTTAGGTTTTACCCTGCTTCATTCTGTACTCCAAGGCCAAATTTGCCTGTTATTCCAGGTGTCTCTTGATTTCCTACTTTTGCATTCCAGTCCTCTATAATGAAAAGAACATCTTTTTGGGTGTTAGTTCTAGATGTCTTATAGGTCTTGATAGAACCATTGAACTTCACCTTCTTCAGCATTACTGCTTGGGGCATAGACTTGGATTACTGTAATATTAAATGGTTTGCCTTGGAAACGAATAGAGATCATTTTGTCGTTTTTGAGATTGCACCCAAGAACTGCATTTCTGACTTTTGTTGACTATGAGTGCTACTCTGTTTTCTTCGTTTCAAATGGTATAACATAGTGTTATTACTTAAAAAGATACTTCTGCTTTTGTACAAACGTTGAGGGCACTCTTTGTTGAAAAAACTCCCAAATATGTTGTTGGATTAAAAAAAAAAAGAAAAATATGCTGTATGTAATAATGCTAGCATTACTGTTCCTGTTTTTAACGAGCGCTGGTGGTGGTAGATTAGGTGTTGTTCTGGAAGAATACCTAAGAAACTGGGCATGAGAACTGAGTGGCGCAGGGGGACAGGTTTTGGAAGAAGTATTTATATGAATGCAATATGTGAATATATTAAGCTATTGTATATGAGTGCAGTACCTATGTTTTTTAAATCCTTCCGATTCACAGTTGTAATGAACGGCTTCTTTTATTGTTTCTCTTATTAGAATACAGTACAGATAGTGGAACATACTAAATAGTATTGTGTGCAAGTGGCTGACTGTTGTCTTGCCTTGTTTAATCTATCCTTTTTCACTCCAATTCTCAGAGAAAAAGAATGCCTTTTTGGTGTTTCTATTCACTTTCAAATGTGATGAGGGCTACAAAAGATTGCGTTAAGGTTACTCTCAATCTTGGATTTTATTTCAGCATAGAGATTCTGTTTAAGAATGTAACTTGTGTGAGGAATTTTGAATGTCTAGGAACCGAGCTATGTGGGACTGTACAAGCATGGCTTTCTGCCTCCACCTGGTGGGGGGAAAAATATACAGTTCATGGAAATAGGATAGGAAAAAAACCTTTAAAAAAAAGAATTCCTGCTATCTTGTACAAGTGTAACTTGTGCTCGTTTTTAACCTACTTATTTAGATGATTGGAAATCTCTAAGGTTTCTCTCAAAACGTCAGTAAAATGATTGTATTTCAGATGAGTGTTACTATTAGCACCTGTAACATGGACCTCCTGGAAATTTAGTTGGAGAATTCCTATATAATTTTCAATTGAGTGAGGAGGTATGAAAATTGGGCTTTTAGCCTTCTGTTTTCTCTCTGAAAACTGCTGAAAATAAGTCAAATAAAGACAGGGACAGACCGCTGCTTATAGGCATAAGATGGCAAGAGTACTGCCATCTTTAATTTTTTATTGAAGAAGGAATAGGATTAAATGTTAAACATCTTTTTCTTGTTATTGATTAAGGATAGAGTATGTTTAGAAAATAAAAAGTACTACGCTGCGATACTTACAATGGATAACCAGCAAGGACCTACTGTATAGCACATGGAACTCTGCTCAGTGTTATGTGGCAGCCTGGATGGGAGTGGGGCTGGCAGGAGAATGGGTACATGTGTATGTATGGCTGAGGCTCTTCTCTGTTCATCTAAAACTGTCACAACATTGTTAGCTGGCTATATCCCAGTACAAAAAAATTTTTTTAATTAAAAAAAAAAAGTACTAATATGATTTTTAATTAAAACTCTTACTGTGTTTCTAACTAATAATAAATGCTAATAAATTTTACAGTTTATTCTCTATCTTCCTTTTTCCCAGGCACATAGAAAGCCCCATGTAGTATATATAGTATTTAATATTAATTAGGTAACAAACATATTTATATATTTGAGAATTGGTAATTATTAATTATATATTTCCTATTAAGAATATTTGACTAATTAGATTCCAAAATCCTGTTATTCTCCTTCTAAAATCCTATTATTCTGCTTCTAAGATCCTTAATTGAATAACAACAGCAATAACAGACACCCCTGGGATATCACATAGCTGTTAGTAAAGCCCATAGAAGTTAGTGATTGGAGAGCCTCTCTCTAAAGGCATAACTTAGAGTATATTTATATGTATTCTGTGTTTACTTATACCCAGGGTGATTTTTAAAAATCAGTGTGACATACAAAGACATACATGAAAGAAAAGTGAAAGTAAAAGTCGCTCAGTCGTGTCCAACTCTTTGCGACCCCATGGACTATATAGTCCTTGAAATTCTCCAGGGCCAAATACTAGAGTGGGTAAACAGTCCCTTCTCCAAGGGATCTTCCCAAGGATACTGATTATTTGTGTAGGATCTTGACATCCCCCAGATGCCCAGAATCAATCCTTTAGGTCTTTGTGAGAACAGGAATCAGTGGTGAGGGAAAACACTTGGGTGACTTGGAACAAGACCTGTTTACTAAACTATGGAAATATTCAGTACTTTAACATCTGAAGTCAGCCTTTAACTGAAAGTTTGTTTACTTTCAATTAAACAAGAAGGGTCTATCTTTTTATATAGATTGTTTATCATATTTGTCTCAGTTATTGTAAAGTCATTGTTAATTCCAGCATCAGGATTTTTTATGAGTCAGTTTACATTGATGGATTTTTCTCATAACTCTGGATCCTGTTTTCTTGTTTATTCAGATGCCTGGTCATTTTTTGTCACAGCATGGTGAACGATGGTAGAGATTCTGAATTCTGTTAACTTTGTCAAAGGAGTGTTGAGTTTTGTCTGTCAGGCAGTTAAATTACTGGAGGTTAACCTTGATCTTGTTCCTAACCATCATATGCAGTGATTTTTCTAGGGACATATGAGAAAGGAAGAGAAAGAATGCAATTTGAAATAAACCTAGGCTGACTCCTACTGAATGAAGATCACTGGTAAACCAGTGACTGAAAGTGAAAGTTGCTCAGTTGTGTCCAACTGTTTGCGACCCCATGGACTATACAGTCCATGGAATTCTCCAGGCCAGAATACTGGAGTGGGTAGCCTTCTCCAGGGGATCTTCCCAACCAGGGGTCAAACCCAGGTATCTCACACTGCAGATGGATTTTTTACCAGCTGAGCCACCAGGGAAGCCCAAGAATACTGGAGTGGGTAGCCTATCCCGTCTCCAGCTTATCTTCCCGACCTGCATTGCAGGCAGATTCTTTACCACTGAGCTACCAGGGAAGTCCAGTGACTGCTCCACTAAATTACTTCTTTTGACATGCAGTTGTTATTGTTCAGTCACTAAGTCATGTCTGACTCTTTGTGATCCCGTGAGCTGTAGCCCAGCAGGCTTCCTTGTTTGTCACATTTCCCAAAGTTTGCTCAAATTCATGTCCATAGAGTCAGTGACGCTAACCATCTCATTCTTTGCCACCTGCTTCTCCTTTTGCCATCAGTCTTTCCCAGCATCAGGGTCTTTTCCAGTGAGTCAGCTCTTCACTTCATGTGCTTGAAGTATTGGAGCTTCAGCATCAGCCTTTCCAATGAATATTCAGGGTTCATTTCCTTTAAGATTGACTGGTTTGATCTTGCAGTAGCAGGTCTAAAACATAAAGTTTTTATATTCTAGCCACCACATGCTACACATAAAAATATAAATTTGAAATAAAAGAATATATAATATTTTAAAAGATGAACTTTCATGTATACCTGTGGTGGATTCATTTCGATATTTGGCAAAACCAATACAATATTGTAAAGTTTAAAAATAAAATAAAATTTAAAAAAAAAAAAAAATAAAAATAAAATAAAAGATGAATTTTCTTTAAACTGGAAGTTGTAATTGATTACAAATGCTCTGAAGTTCCAGAGATGGAGCTCAATAAGGGGATAATCTTTTAAAATATTTTTATAGTTGGGAAGAAAATACAGTAAATTGTTAATTATCTGAAATACATAGTAGAATAAGTCATTGGACTCCAAAGAAATGAAGGTTAAAGAAAACACTGAAAAACATTCTTTTCACCATTATGAATTAAAATATTTCTGAAGTAAACTTTTAACCTCTTAAGTGTGAAAGCTAATTTAATAGTATATAATAGAGTGTATGTTAGACATACATTTTTCATTCTTTCTTATACTCAATTTTTTTTATAGCATTTGATACTCTTGAGACCTTCCCTGGTAGCTCAGATGGTAAAGAGTCCGCTTGCAATGCAGGAGGCCTGGGTCCGATCCCTGGGTCAGGAATATTCCCTGGAGAAGGAAATGGCAACCCACTCCAGTATTCTTGCCTGGGAAATCCTATGGACAGAGGACCCTGGCAGGCTATATAGTTCATGGGGTCGCAAAGAGTCAAACACAATTGAGCGACTGACATTTTGACTTTCACGATTCCCTTGGCTTTCTTGATGCCAAGTTTCCATTGGTTCTCTTTCTTTCTTTCTGCCAGTATCTTTGTAGCTTCATTTTTGGATTATTCCTCACTCTTGACCTTCCTCCCATAAACATTTGGTACCAGATGTAAATAACACTGCCCTCCAGGCTTAGCATTATAGGAGTAAGCAAATTAGGTGTTTATTGCCATGGAAACTGTAATTGTTAAAGCTCTTTGCAAGTATTAATAAATGCTGAGCTCATACTACATAATTTATTCTCAGTACTTAGTTACCTGAGAGGTCTTCTGGAGGGAGAAACTATATTTCTTCACCTTTGAATCTTCGACAAGCATAGCGCCTGTCACAGAGCCCAGACCATTTAACAGGAGATTCTGTGATACCTTAGAAATACTGTGGTCTGGAACTGTGTTTTCCATGACAGTAGCCACTAGTCAAATGAAGTGACTTAAATGTTAATTGTAGATAAAATAAAACTTAAAATTTAGTGTTTTTGTTACACTCATTCGGTATTTCAAATGTGCGGTCACCACACATGGCTAATGGCTACTGTGTTCAGTAGTACGGATTACGGAATATCTCCATCACTGGTGAAAGTTCTCTTGGACAGGGGTAGAGAATGGGAACCACTACGATCCCTAGCTCTAGACTGTCATTCTATCATTAGTTCATTTTTATGGTTTCTCTGCCTCTTTCCTTTCTTCTCAGCTTCACTTATCCTTCCATCTTCTAATCTGTCATTTCAGTGTGTCTGGTTTTTAAACTCAGTCTGTCAGGTTTGTAATAATAGCAACTATGGTCTTTTTTTTTCCCCCCAGAATTTCTGATCTAGATTGAATTATACATGGATAAACTACTGTATAGTGAAATTGTTGATAAATGGCAGTTTTATAAGTGGTTTCATGGTCTTTGCTTGAATATTCTCCAGAGCAGTTATATTCATTGCTTTCCCAGTATGCTTTTCTTAAAAGATAACTGATAAATTGCTTATTGCTTCCCTACAGTTTGCAGTCTGTGCTGGAAGATCTCCTGGTTGCTACTTCTGATGGACTTCTTCATCTTATTCACTGGGAAGGAATGACAAATGGGAGGAAAGCTATTAATCTTTGTACAGTACCCTTTTCAGTAGACCTGCAGTCATCTAGAGGTAGTAATACTTTTTACATGAGATAGAACCAGGTGTTTAATATTTTATATAATATAGACAGATATTTTCTATGGATGAACATTGATTTTTCTACTGTGAAATTAATTATGCAAGGGAAGAAAAGGAGAGTGAGTTGAGTGAGTGTGCGTGTGTGTGTAGGAAGGAGTAGTTTGTTCAGTGCTGTTAGGTCTTCAGATTTCGACCTTTTAACTGTTCTTACATGGTTTGCAAGCAAAAGTGTAAGAGAATTAATTTACTATATTTATATTCATATTTCAAATACTTATTTTTTCATCAGCAGGTTCATTCCTGGGTTTTGCAGATGTGCACATTAGAGACATGGAATACTGTGCCACACTTGATGGATTTGCTGTTGTGTTTAATGATGGTAAAGTTGGATTTATTACACCAGTGTCAAGTAGATTTACTGCAGAGGTAGGATTTACTTTCAATGTTTTTCAGTTTTGCGTTTATTAATTTTAATCTTCATTAAATCCCCCTCCAGTTTTCCTTATTTAAGATTTTAGGAGTGGTTAATTTTTTTTTTATCAAAGCTATACATACAACTAACATAAACAAAGAAGTCTTAACTATACATAAACAAGGAAGTCTTTTGACATGTTAATGAAAAGTGATCGTTCCTTTCCTCTCTTCATGCCCAGTGTTCATTCTCAGAGGCAACTACTTTTTACTCCTTTATTGGTTATTTTGCTGTTTATCTCCACTACTCTGAGTATTTCCTGTAGTTTTTAGTTTTTAGGCTGTGTTTATTGACTTGCCGTTGTGGAAAATGACTGTTTACTTCCCTCTTCCCTGGTCCCACAACATCTGTAAATTCTTCCCATCATTCCAATATAGATAATGTGATTTTGATTGTATTAGTATTTGTTTCGTCATCTTGAAGAAATTTCTCTTGGATTCTTCTGGATGGATTGCTTGCTATGCATACCTTTAACACAGCTGCATGTGGGGGCTGTCCATCATCATCATCCTAAGGATTCCCTATATTCCTTTACTCTTAGATCCTTTCAGAGTTAATGGTAAATATTTGATTAGTTAGTGTATGAATTTGGTTGTGACAAAGACCCAAAATAAAAATTTAGATTCCCCGAAGGCTGTGTGGGATTTGGTGGGTTTGGTTGACTGTGCTCTTCATAACGTGAGCTAACTGGGTTATTTTTTTCCTCCCCACGCCTTATCCAGTCTTCTCCAAAGACGATGTACCTGGCTGGCCCAGTATTTTGGGATTTTGAGTTATGAAAGAGTTAGACTAGAGATTCCAAATTCAGGAATTAAACTCCCACGCATCCCTATTTTCAGTGTTGTTTAGAGACCACTGAGATTTTTGTCTTGTTTTTCTCTAAAGAAAATTTTCAGTTTTCTCTTGGAGTGGAGGTAGAATATTCCTTAGCTGCTCAGAGTGGGAGGTAACCTAAGCAGACCCAGGCATTGAATAAACAGTCTTTGAACCAGTCCTGCTGCTTTTAGTTCAGCTTTTAAGAGATATTTTAATTCCCCAAGCCCTTTGTGTAACCTATAATGCAAATTTGACTGTTTTTCAAAGTGTTCCTTACTGCTAGTGAAGGACTCTACTCATACGCTTGCTTCCCAGCTTACAAAATTTTCTGATACTACCTCCTCTCCCATTCTGTCCTTGCCAACTTACACATTTGGGGTTTTAAGAGTCAGAGAAACTAAATATTCATGTTCAGCCTACTCTCTCTAACTGGAAAGAATTTTAAGTTTTTAAAGTGTATTTTTCTATATGGTATCAGCTTTCTCGCCTAATTTATTTCACTCAGCATATTGCAAAAGGCAAGATTTCATACTTCCTTATGGCTAAACACAGTTGACCCTTGAACAACATAGATTTGAACTGCACAGGTCCACTGACACCTGGATTTTTTTCAATAAATACACACTGTGGTACTCTATAATCTGCAGTTGCTTGAATCTACAGATACAGACCCATGGATATGGAGGGCCAGCTGTAAAGTTGTGTGTGTATTTTCTACTGTGGGGGATAGGTACCCCTAACCCTCATGTTGTTTGATTCAACTGTATTCCGTTTTGTGTGTGTGTATGTACATATACCAAATTTTCTCTATCCATTCATCCATCAGTGAACACTTAAGTGTTTCCATATTTTGGCTTTTATAAACAATGTTGCATTGAACATGGATGTATAGTAGCTGTACAAATTTACATTGCCATCAGGAATGCATAAGGGTTCCTTTTTCTCCCATTGTCCCAGCACTTAATTATTTCTTGTCTTTTTGATAACAGCCATTCTGACAGGTGTTAGGTAACATCTCATTGTGATTTTGATGTGCGTTTCTCTTATATTAGTGGTGTTGAGCATCTTTTCAGGTACTTTTTGGGTATCCTTACGGTCCCACCACTTCATGGGAAATAGATGGAGAAACAGTGGAAACAGTGTCAGACTTTATTTTTTGGGGCTCCAAAATCACTGCAAATGGTGATTACAGCCATGAAAGTAAAAGACACTTACTCCTTGGAAGGAAAGTTATGACTAACCTAGATAGCATATTGAAAAGCAGAGACATTACTTTGCCAACAAAGGTCCATCTAGTCAAGGCTATGGTTTTTCCAGTAGTCATGTGTGGATGTGAGAGTTGGACTGTGAAGAAAGCTGAGCGCTGAAGAATTGATGCTTTTGAACTGTGGTGTTGGAGAAGACTCTTGAGAGTCCCTTGGACTGCAAGGAGATCCAACCAGTCCATTCTGAAGGAGATCAGCCCTGGGATTTCTTTGGAAGGAATGATGCTAAAGCTGAAACTCCAGTACTTTGGCCACCTCATGCGAAGAGTTGACTCATTGGAAAAGACTCTGATGCTGGGAGGGATTGTGGACAGGAGGAGAAGGGGACGACAGAGGATGAGATGGCTGGATGGCTTCACCGACTCGATGGACGTGAGTCTGAGTGAACTCCGGGAGTTGGTGATGGACAGGGAGGCCTGGCATGCTGCGATTCATGGGGTCGCAAAGAGTTGGACACGACTGAGCGACTGATCTGATCTGATGTGTTCTTTAGAAAAATGTCTGTTCAGATCATCTGCCCCCTTTTTTAATCAATTTTTTTGTTATTAAATACATGAGTTCTTTATATATTTTGAATATAACCTTTTGTCACATACGTGATCTGCAAATATTTTCTCCCATTCAGTAGACTGCCTTTTCATTTTGTTGACGTATGTTTGGGATTTAAATTTATTTCCTGAAAATAAACATGTTAGAGCTGGAAGGTAATTGACTCATTTCTGAATATCAGCTTTTATTAGTATTTGGTTAAAGAAAATTTTCTAGTAATTTAAGGATTTAAATAATGAAAAGTAGATGGACATTATTAAGGAAGTTATAAGTAGAAAATATAAGTTACATGAAAACATTACATATGTATTATTGGTAATTGGGAAATACTCTAATGGTGTATTTGTATTAGAAATTATTTAAGTGCCTTATAAAAACTCCTGTTTGGCATTCTATAATGGCTGTACAAATTTACAGCCACTATACAGTATACACATCTATATACACATCATATATATACACACACACACACATATACACTATGTATAACTTACAGTATACACTGTAAAACTACGGTAGACACATCTATTAAAATATGTCAGACTATGCCACTCCTCTGCTCAGAACCCTTTAGTAGGACTAGAGTTTCAGGACAAAACCTACTGGGGTCAACTAGAAAAGCTGGAGAAGAAATAATTTTTTTAATGTGCTTAAAGGCTTTGGAGAGCTAACAGAACAGTAAAGAATTCAGAGGCTAGGGGAGGCCAGAGGCCCAGTGAGCTAAAATGAGCAATGCGCAAACAAGACTGTATGCAACAATATGGATGAATCTCACAAAAATATTCAGTGGAAACAGCCAGACACAAAAAAGTATGTGCTGTGATTCTATTTTACATAAAGCAGAAGGAAGTCTTAAAACCTAGGCAGCTCTGAATTAGAGTTTGTATGTGCATGTTTAAGTGTTAATAGTTTAAAGGAAAAGAAGAAAGTGATTACCATGTAAATCTGGATATTGGTTAATTTTGTGGTTGGGGTGAGGGTATATTGATCAGGAGTGACACTATTGGGAGACTTTCGGTACTAGTAATTCCTAGCTGAGTGGTAATTTCACAAGTGTTTCCTTTGTGATATTATTATGATGTACATTTTTGGTTTTGGTATTTTTCTTTAATGTATCATAATTTATAATAGAAAGGGTTAAAAAAATTAAAGACTCTCCAGATGACTCCCTATATATGAAATGGAGAAAAAGTCAAAGGTCTCATCATGGTGGCTTTCAAAGCCCTATAAATCTGGCCTGCTATTTCATCCATTACCTCCTTTACTACTTCTTCCCTTATTCCACTCCACTCCAGCCACACAAGTTTCTTTTATCTTTGAACATGCCAGAAATGCTGCTGTGACAGGGCCTTTCTGTTGCTCTATCTCTTTCAGTACTTTCCTTGAGAGGCACCTTCATCATAGGGAAAATAGTTTAATATTACATCCTTTCCCCATACACTCTCTTCTCCATAATTGTTTTATTATTTTTTTTGTAGCATTTACCAACTTTCTGTGTAATACTGTACAATTTTTTAAACTTGTCAGTCTCTTAACAAATGTAAGGCAGGGATACAGCTGAGGATTTTAGTATGTTTGAATATCTGCAGTATCCTCAGTATCTAGAGCAGCATCTGGTGAATAGTGGGTGCCTGGAAGACTTTTATGGTAGGGATGAATGAATGAATTCCAGTCTAGACAGTAGTCCAAAGAAATAATGCTCATTGCTCTCTTTTGCCATTTTCCATTATCTGAAGTATAGTTTTATTATTAAAGTAAAATAAATAAAACTCCTACAAAGAAGCAAACATTTCATATTTAGATAGTAGATTATATAGTTTATTTAGGAATTTTAAAAAATCTATAGTATTATGTTTTGAACAGCTTAATTATATCGGATCATCTAATGTTTACTGTTGTGAGAATCCAAAAATAAAGTGCTGTATTGTAGTGTGCTAATTTTTGTGCTTACTAAACTAGCAGTCATGGTGACCTTTACCTTAGAATATATGATCTAAGATGCCCTTGATCTGACAAATAAAAACAGACAGTAGAGTTGAATCTGTGTCTGTATTCAAAATTAAGTAGTATATAAAGCTTAATAATAATATCATTTATTCATCGAAGCTTATTTAACTTGTTGAATTCCAGGCATTATATTAAGTGGGTTACATGTATTGAATATATCTACTCCCATTTAAACTTCAAAACACTCTAAGAGGTAATTACAGAAAAGAAAACTGAAGCTTGAAAATGTCACAAAGTCATTTTTACAAGTGAGTGGTAGATCTGAGATGTAATGTTAGGCTGCCATATACCATGCTATTATACTATAAAGCAAAAGAGTAAAAGAGAATAGTAAGCAATTGACAAATCATTAATCACTTCTAAAGAATGTCGTTGTTGTTCAGCCCCGAGTCATGTCCGACTCTTCAAGACCCTAAGGACTACAGCACACCAGGCTTCCTTGTCCCTCACCATCTCCTGGAGTTTGCCAAAGATCATGTCCATTGAATCAGTGATGCCATCCAACCATCTCATCCTCTGTCACCCTCTTCTCCTTCTGCCTTCAGTCTTTGCCAGCATCAGGGTCTTTTCCAGTTGAGTCAGCTGTTTGCATCAAGTAGCCATAGTATTGGAGTTTCAGTTTCAGCACCAGTCCTTCCAAAGAGTATTCAGGGTTGATTTCCTTTAAGATTGACCAGTTTGATCTCCTTGCTTTCCAAGGGACTCCTCAGAGTCTTCTCCAGCACCACAATTCAAAGCATCAATTCTTCAGCACTCTGCCTTCTTTATTGTCCAGCTCTCACATTGGTACATGACTACTGGAAAGACCATAGCCTTGACTATAAGGGACCTTTGTTGGCAAAGTGATGTCTTTGCTTTTTAACATACTGACTAGGTTTGTCATGGCTTTCCTACCAAGAAGCAATCGTCTTCTAATTTCATAGCGGCAATCACCATCTGCAGTGATTTTAGAGCCTAAGAAGAGGAATCTGTCGCTGCTTCCACCTTTTCCCCTTCTGTTTGCTGTGAAGTGATGATACTGGATGCCATGATCTTAAGTTTTTTTTAATATTGAGTTTTAAGCTGGCTTTTTCACTCTACTCCTTCACCTTCATCAAGAGGCTGTTTAGTTCCTCTTTGCTTTCTGCCATTAGAGTGGTGTCATCCACATATCTCAGATTGTTGATATTTCTCCCGACAGTCTTGATTCCAGCTTGTAATTCATCCAGCCTGGCATTTTGCATGATGTGCTCTGTGTATAAGTTAAATAAACAGGGTGACAATAAACAGCTTTGTCATACTCCTTTCTCTATCCTGAGCCATTCAATTATTCCATACAGGGTTCTGTTACTTCTTGACCCCCATACAGGTTTCTCAAGAGACGAGATAGACCAAATAAAATTGACTAATTCCCATTGATTGGGAAAGTTAAACACTATGTGCTAAGTGGGAAGAAGAAGAATAGTGAGTAAGTTAGATGCAGTTTCTACCATCAAGAGGTTTACATTTTAATAGGAAAATTGTCTTCAATTAATTTGAATTTAGAGATCAGATATCCATCTTTTAGTGTTTTATAAATGAATTAGCACTGGACTGAGCTCATCTGGAAATATTTATTAAACCAGTTAATGAAATTGAGATTTTAAGGGAAAAAATCCAGATGGTAGTCCTGATGGGATGTTTTCCTATCCAGATGAAACCATATAAAGAACCATATAAAACCTTATGAAATTATGTTTACTGAAGGGGAATTATGTTAATTGAAGTATATTTGGAGAACACATTTTAAATCTTAACTATTTTTCTTAATTTTAGCAGCTTCATGGAGTTTGGCCACAAGATGTTGTTGATGGAACTTGTGTTGCAGTAAATAACAAGTATCGACTGATGGCATTTGGTTGTGCGAGGTAATAAATGTAGATGCCTGTATTTTAAGACTTATTGCCAAAAATAATTTTTTTTAAAAACATAAGATGTTCTCATTAACACACTTAGGAATTTTGTTGTGCCTTTTATAATTTATGAATCAACCTTAATATAAAATGTAAAAGTATTTTAATTGAAGCAAGCAAATATAAAGGGTTTTGGAGATTAGGTGTTTTAATTTGTGAGCTTTTTTTCAGTGGTAGGAAATTGAGTCACAAGGTTAAATCAGTTAAAATTTAGGTTCTTTATTGTTTTAAATAACATCAGGAGGAGGTTTTGTTTATTTTTGGCTGTGCTGGGTCTTCAGTTGCTGTGCAGGATTTTCTCTAGTTGTGGTGAGTGGGGGCCACTGGACTTCTCATTGCAGATGGCTTCTCTTGTTGTGGAACACAGGCTCTAGGGGGCACAAGTTTCAGTAGTTGTGGCACATGGGCTTGGCTCCTGAGATCTAGAGTTACGGCACATGGGCTTGGTTGCTCCACAGCGTGTAGAAGCCTCCTGGACCAGAGATCAAACCTATGTCTGCTGCAGGTGGATTCTTTACCTCTGAGCCACCAGGGAAGCCCCTGATCCTTTCTTTTTAAGACATCAGTGTTGACTTGCCTTTGAGTTAGTGAGTGTGCCTTAGTTAACAAGCACATTTAAAGCTCATTTGTAAAATCATTTTCTTGACTTGATTCAAATAATGAAGGTTTTCAAAGTAAAATTGAATGCCAGTTCATTTTTAAAATAGCCTTACAGAAGATTCAGATTTTTCTATCTCTTCCTCAGTCATTTTGGCAAGTTATATTTTTCTAGGAATTGGTTTCTTTCATATACACTGTCAAATTTATTGACATATAACTTATAATACCCTTTGTAATTTTCATATTATAAAATAAAAACAAATGGGGAAGTGTGTAATCAAGATAGTCACAGTTTTACAAATAATTATAGTACAAACATCCATCTTTTCACAACTTGGTCAAGAAATAGAACATTGCTAGCCAATATAAATTTTATCACTCCTACTTCCTAATCATGTCTCCCAGTCCCTTCCTAATTCATTTTCTCTTACATAGACACACAATCTTTAATCAAATGCATGGGTAAATTAATGATAAATCCTCAATAAGATCTAAAACTCATTCATATTCAGACTAACCTAATTGCCACCAAATTTCCTTTATATCTCTCTTTTTTTAGTCAGAATCATTCAAAATTCATGAATTATATTTGGTTATCATTTCTCTTTAGTTACCTTTTGCCTATAAAAATTCTTAGTACAAAAGTAATCGTGGTTTCAGATGATGAATTTTAAATCATTATAACTAGGCTCACACACATCTGTATTAATAAAAATAGGAACCATTACAATCAACACATTTTTGCCAGAGAGAAATAAGTTTATTTCTGTGGTGTAAAAATCTGTGCTTCAGAATTTAATAAACACTTGGAAAGCATTTTCTGTGTCCTGCTGGTTGTGAAAGCATTTTCCCTGCAAAAAAGTTGAGCTGCTTGAAGAAGTAGTAGTCGGCTGGGGAGAGGTCAGATGAATATGGTGGATGAGGCAAAACTTTATAGCCCCATTCATTCATCTTTTGAAGCATTGATTGTGTGACATGTGGAAGAACTGGGCACATTCTGTTGACCAGTGCTGGCTACAGGCATTGCAGTTTTCAGTGCATCAGTGCAGTTCATTGATTTGCTGCGCATATTTCTCAGGTGTAGTAGTTTCGCTGGGATTTGGAAAGCTGTAGTGGATCAGACCACCAAACACTGACCATGACTATTTTTTTTTGGTACAAGCTTGGCTTTGGGAAGTGCTTTGGAGCTTCTTCTCAGTTCAACCACTGAGCTTATCATTGCCAGTTGCTATGTAAAATCCACTTTTTGTCGCATGTCACAGTCTGATCTAGAAATAGTTCATTGTTGCATAGAATAAGAGAAGATGATGCTTCTTTTGATTTGTGGTCAGCTTATGAGGCACCCACTTATCGAACTTTTTCATCTTTCCAGAAAGTGCTTCAAATGCCGAATGACTGTAGAACAGTCAATGTTGAATTCTTTGGCAACTTCTTGTTACAGGAGGATCAGCTTTGATGATCCTCTCGGTTGTTGTCAAATTCTGATGGCTGGCCACTGCACTTCTCCTCTTCAGGGCTCTCATCTCGTTTGCAAAACTAATTGAACCACCACTGCCCCGTATGTTCATTAGCAGTTTCCGGGCCAAATGCGTTGTTGATGTTACTAGTTATCTCTGCTGCTTTGTAACCCATTTTGAACTTAAATAAGAAAATCCCTCAAATTTGCTTTTTGTCTAACATCATTTCCCTAGTGTAAAATAAATATAAACAGCAAGTAATAAGTCATTAGCAAAAAAAAAAAAAAAGCGAGAAATGCCCATTAAAATGATGTATAACATAACCACATTTATTTAAGAACATATTCCAGTGTCAAACAGCAAAGTTCAGCAGTGCAAAATTGCAGTTACTTTTGTGCCAACCTATAATGCCTTTGTTATTTTTATGATATTAACTTTTTTTTAAGAGTCTAGGTCAGTTGTTTATAGAATATCCTACATTCTAAAGTGTCTTGTTATGTTTTCTCATAATGGCATTTAATTACTTTCTGTAACACCTGTTTGAACCTTGAAGGTGGTTCTTACTGAACCATTACAGTCAAATTAGTAGGAAGCTCACAGATAGGAACAGTGGTGGGTGTGCACTTCTACATCATCTGCATTCAGGGCTAGCACCCAGGGGTATAGCAAGGCCAGATTAGAATCGAGGATTTCAACCCTTCTTCCAGGATGAAAATGGAATCTTGGCCTTCAGTCTTTTAGTCACCTCGGTTTTCATGAGTTGGGGCAGAATCAGCCCTTCTTACGGCATGATTGTGGGTTGGGATGAAATTTTTGTGATTATAGCTACGTGACATATCCTACTAGTGGCTTCTAGCCCTGATCTCTTAGTACTTACTTTGAACAATTAATCTGTCTGTAGCTGGTGTCCTTAGAGTTCTGTAGAAAGTCACTTTCTTTTAGGATACCAGTTTAAAACCTTATTCTTACCCTTGTATTTAAGGTTTGATTAGATTCTAGTTAGACACTTTTGTCATAGGTGATGTTTTGTACTTCCTGTGACATCATGTAGCAATAGCATCAAGCTGTCTCAATATTGATGAACTAAATTTGATTACTTGTAGTGATAATAGCTACGTATATCTTTATTATAAAAGTTTTTTTGTTTTGAGATTAGTAGGTAGTTTTTTAATAAAAAAAATAATTTTGGGCTTATGAGAAATGGAAAGAAAAATAAAGAATATAGGCACTATAAATACTTAAATTGTCAATCTTTTGTAATTATTAACACCTACTTCTTATATTAGAGATATCTGGATTCCTCACTGACTTATTAGAGCTCAGCAACCCAGAGTTAGCACTTGACAATTTTAGATGCAAAGCAAAAACAATACCTGCTAGCCACTTAGTGCTGTGTCTCTGCAAGGTAGCTAATTGGGCAGGTAGTCCGGATAGATGTTCCAGGCATTTGTCTTCTGACAGGTTGAAATAACAGATCAGATTTTCTCTCCCACCTGAAATAGTCAAGAAAATGGACAAAGAGATGAAACAGCTATTTCAAATTCAAGACATAGGACATCAGGCAACAAAGGACAGTGGTCCCTGAGAGATGAGAATCTAAATAAAAAAATTTTTAAAAAAACAGCTCTTCAACTGTCCCAGTTTTAATTTCTTTGAGAGAGTTTCCAGCACGTGGATGGGGAGACAGAGCCTGGCAGATTCCCTGGACTGAGTGTGTGCAAATGAAAGTCTGGGAGACCAAAGCAGCAGGGGATCACAGACCAGACACCAGAGAGGAGAGAGTGGCACAAAGAGAGAACTTCTTTTGAGTATTAAATTGAAATGTGGAAGATAAAAGACCCAAATCAAATATTACAGAAGAAAAGATTAATATACTTGAAGAACATAGCAAGAGAAAGGATACAAAATGAAACAGAAAAAAAGGAATTTAAAAACAGAGTATCAGGGAGCTATGGGATAGCTTTAAGCAGCCTGTTATTGCAGGTGTTTTATTTAGTCCCATTCTGATCCTTAAGAGTTAGGCCTGGCTGGAAACCGATCAGAGCTGCTGTGAGGAGACCGTCTGACTTCTCCTACCTTGAAGGATTACACATTAGGGTCAGAACATTCTGGCAGTCATATGCTTGGTGTCATCCTGGTATGTGCAGAAGCAGCCTTGGGTTTAAATCATTTTAAAAACAACATTGATGTTAAATTTTGACCTGAGAATAGCCATGTAAGGAGAAATGGTGTTTTTTATGATTATTGTAGTTCAATTTTGAAATGTAGCTTAGATGTAATAGAAAAACTCTCTTGGTTTCTGGCCCTTTGTAACAGTTTGACCCTTCTAAAAAAGTTTTTTAACAGAATCATAACACATATCATAGATATACGAGTATGTATAAAGATAGGCTCGATAAAGGACAGAAATGGTATGGACCTAACAGAAGCAGAAGATAATAAAAAGAGATGGCAAGAATACCCAGAAGAACTGTACAAAAAAGATCTTCATGACCCAGATAATCACAATGGTGTGATCACTAACCTAGAGCCAGATATCCTGGAATGTGAAGTCAAGTGGGCCTTAGAAAGCATCACTACGAACAAAGCTAGTGGAGGTGATGGAATTCCAGTTGAGCTATTCCAAATCCTGAAAGATGAAGCTGTGAAAGTGCTGCACTCAATATGCCAGCAAATTTGGAAAACTCAGCAGTGGCCACAGGACTGGAAAAGGTCCGTTTTCATTCCAGTCCCAAAGAAAGGCAATGCCAAAGAATGCTGAAACTACCGCACAATTGCACTCATCTCACACGCTAGTAAAGTAATGCTCAAAATTCTCCAAGCCAGGCTTCAGCAATATGTAAACCGTGAACTTCCTGATGTTCAAGCTGGTTTTAGAAAAAGCAGAGGAACCAGAGATCAAATTGCCAACATCCGCTGGATCATGGAAAAAGCAAGAGAGTTCCAGAAAAACATTCTGTTTCTGCTTTATTGACTATGCCAAAGCCTTTGATTGTGTGGATCACAATAAACTGTGGGAAATTCTGAAAGAGATGGGAATACCAGACCACCTGATCTGCCTCTTGAGAAATTTGTATTTAGGTCAGGAAGCAACAGTTAGAACTGGACATGGAACAACAGACTGGTTCCAAATAGGAAAAGGAGTTCGTCAAGGCTGTATATTGTCACCCTGCTTATTTAACTTATATGCAGAGTACATCATGAGAAATGCTGGACTGGAAAAACACAAGCTGGAATCAAGATTGCCGGGAGAAATATCAATAACCTCAGATATGCAGATGACACCACCCTTATGGCAGAAAGTGAAGAGGAACTAAAAAGCCTCTTGATGGAGGTGAAAGTGGAGAGTGAAAAAGTTGGCTTAAAGCTCAACATTCAGAAAATGAAGATCATGGCATCCGATCCCATCACTTCATGGGAAGTAGATGGGGAAACAGTGTCAGACTGTATTTTTCTGGGCTCCAAAATCACTGCAGATGGTGACTGCAGCCATGAAATTAAAAGACGCTTACTCCTTGGAAGGAAAGTTATGACCAACCTAGATAGCATATTGAAAAGCAGAGACATTACTTTGCCAACAAAGGTTCGTCTAGTCAAGGAGATGGTTTTTCCTGTGGTCATGTATGGATGTGAGAGTTGGACTGTGAAGAAGGCTGAGCGCCGAAGAATTGATGCTTTTGAAGTGTGGTGTTGGAGAAGACTCTTGAGAGTCCCTTGGACTGCAAGGAGATCCAACCAGTCCATCCTAAAGGAGATCAGTCCTGGGATTTCTTTGGAAGGAATGATGCTGAAGCTGAAACTCCAGTACTTTGGCCACCTCATGCGAAGAGTTGACTCCCTGGAAAAGACTCTGATGCTGGGAGGGATTGGGGGCAGGAGGAGAAGGGGACGACAGAGGATGAGATGGCTGGATGGCATCACTGACTCAATGGACATGAGTATGAGTGAACTCTGGGAATTGGTCACGGACAGGGAGGCCTGGCGTGCTGCGATTCATGGGGTCGCAAAGAGTCAGACACGACTGAGCGACTGATCTGATCTGATAATGTATACATACAAAAAATAATATAAAATGAAAAGTAGCATATTACCAGTATTGAACTGATGAAGCCCCTGCTTCCTCCTCTTCTGTGAAACATTCTTCTTTCTACCAGGGCAGTTACTAATCTGGAACTTGTGTGCACTAGTTCTTTGTGTATTTTTACCACAAATGTATTTCACTACTATGTTTTGGATGTTTTTCACAGTATAGAAATAAAATTATACTATTTATATAGATATATAGATAGATGTGTGGGTAGAGAGAGATGCTGTCCATTTTAAGGTATAGGACAAAAATTCATTTTCAGTTCTGTATGGTATACTATTATATGAATATACCACAGTTTCTCTTCCCTTTGTCGTTGCTGGACATGTGAATGGTTGGCATTTGTTTGCACTTAAAGTCTTATAATGAACATTGTATATGTCACAAAGACAAGGATATTTCTAGGATATATCTATAGGTGAAATCACTAGACTGTAGAATATGCATTTGTTTCAGATTATGAGATGACTGTAAATTATTTACAAAATGGTTGTGTTCTAGTTTATACTCCTATCAGCAGAATATATTTCCATAGTCATGTTTTTTATATTTGTATTTGTCTTTTTACACTGAAAGTCTTTTTGATTTTCACAGTGGTTCTGTACAGGTTTATACAATAGATAACACCACTGGAGCCATGCAGCTGTCTCATAAACTAGAATTAACAGCAAAACAGTATCCTGGTGAGTCCTCTTCTTTTTTTTTTTTCCCCTTTCTTAATTACAGATAATATGTGTAGTGAGTTTTGATTTGAATTAGATGATGGATGCCAAAGGCCAAGTATTATTAAAACATGTAACAACAATTCTCTCTGACTCAAGGATTTCTACTAGAGTCTCCTGGGAGACCTTTTTTATCTTCCATTCAGTTTTCTTTATCCTCACTTAGTTGTAGCCTCTATGTTGCTTGTCTGGGCTTTGCTTTAGACTCTTTCCTAATTTCATTGCCTCTGTTATTTTATGCCTTCATTTCCATTTAGTCATTCAACAAGTAATTATTGAGTACCTACTATAGGCCAGACATTGTTCTAAATGCTGGTACACAGTAGTGAACAAAACAAAAAGTCTCTCTTGGAACTCCCTTTGTGACTCTTAGGTGAATTCTGTCCACTGGAGTAAGTATAAAATCTGTTATTATTGGAAATGTGTTTGACTGAAACTAACAGAAAACCCAACTTACTATCCCTTAAACAAATAGTATTTATTCTCTATAATGGCAAGAAATCCAAAGGTAAGCTTCTACTGGCATTCATTTGGCCTTTTCTTTCATGATCACAGGTTAATTTCTAAGGCCCAACTGTTACTTCTTGAGTCAAGAACAAAGGAGGAAAGAAAGCATATGTATGTTTTCTGATCAGGAAAGCAGAAACTAGATTGAAATGAGTTTTTGCTGAGAGGATATCTGTTTGTTTCTTCCAGTCATCTGGGAAAACTACATTAGTCTTGAAGCCTTTGCATTATATTCTCTGTTTGAGATTTTTTTCATTTTTGAATCCTACAAGTTATACAGATTTTAGATGAGCCTGAGGACTGGCTTGTGGTTGCAGATTCTCAGGGGAGCTTCTTTATTTTCCATTCAATACCATGGGCAAAAACAGGAAAGTGCTTCTTGCTGTTTTTTTCACCTTCTATGTGGTAGAGTTTATTTCTCACTCTCCCTTGAATATGACATTGTATTCTCAGCATTACATGGGTATCTTCTATTCCCCGTCTTGACCAAGCTCTGAGTTTTATCTTCTGTTCCTCGTATGTTGAGAGTCATCATAGGTGAAAGTCAGGTCTCTAGGTTTTGGCAGAAAAATTCAGGGCAACAGCAGTTTGTACACTCACTTACCTCCCAGTGTTTTTTAATATTTTGAAATATTTAAGTATTCTGTTTAACATTTTACTTGTTGCAGTGTGGAGAGTCATTCCAGCTATCAAATTTGCTATATTGCCAGAAATAGAAATTAGTTCCTTAAGTTTTTATCACTCTTATTGCATAGCTTTTAAAGGTTGCTTTTTTTTTCTTATTTCCTAAAGAATTTTTGCTGCAGCTGGCAAGAACAGGGTGTTGTGTATTTTGATTGTGTTTTCTAACCCTTTTATCTGTTTCTTTTTTATCCATACTGTTGATGTGATGTCCAGTGCGATAACCACATATGGTCATTTAAATGAAACTAAAAGAAAATCAAAATGTTTCTTAGTTGCCTCAGTCAGTTTAGTCGCTCAGTCAGTTTAGTCGCTCAGTCGCGTCTGACTCTTTGCGACCCCGTGGACTGCAGCACGCCAGGCTTCCCAGTCCATCACAACTTTCCGGAGATTGCTCAAGTTCATATCCATCGAGTTGGCAGTGCCATCCAGCCATCTCATCTTCCATCTTCCCCTTCTCCTCCTGCCTTCACTCTTTCCCAACATCAGGGTCTTTACCAATAAATCATTTCTTCACATCAGGTGGCCCAAATATTGGAGCTTCAGCATCAGTCCTTCCAATGATATTCAGGACTGATTTCCTTTAGGATTGACTGGTTTGGTCTCCTTGCAGTCCAAGGGACTCTCAAGAAAAACATCAATTCTTCAGCGCTCACGTTTCTTTATGGTCCAACTCTCACATCCATACATGATCACTGGAATAACCATAGCTTTGACTAGACAGACCTTTGTCATCGAAGTAGTGTTTCTGCTTTTTAATATGCTGTCTAGGTTGGTCATAGCTTTTCTTCCAAGGAGCAATCGTCCTTTAATTTCATGGCTGCAGTCACCATCTGCAAAGATTTTGGAGCCCAAGACAATGAAGTCTGTCACTATTTCCAGTTCCCCATCTATTTGCCATGAAGTGATGTGACTGGATACCATGATCTTCATTTTTTGAATGTTGAGTTTTAAGCCAGCTTTTTCACTCTCCTCTTTCACTTTCATCAAGAAGCTCTTTAGTTCCTCTTCATTTTCTGCCATGAGGATGGTGTCATCTGCATATCTGAGGTTATTCTGTTTCTCCCAGCAGTGTTGATTTCAGCTTGTGCCTCATCCAGCCCAGCATCTCACATGATTTTCTTCATATAAGTTAAATAAGTAGGGTGGCAATATGCAGCCTATATGTACTTCTTTCTCAATTTGGAACCAGTCCATTGTTCCATGGCTGGTTCTAACAGTTGCTTCTTGACCTGCATACAGATTTCTCAGGAGGCAGGTAAGGTGGTCTGGTATTCCCATCTCTAAGAATTTTCCACAGTTTGTTGTGATCCATACAGACAAAGGCTTTAGTCAGTAAAGCAGAAGTATATGTTTTTCTGGAACTTTCTTGTATTTCTGTGATCAATGGATATTGGCAGTTTGATTTTTGGTTCCTCTGCCTTTTTGAAATCCAGCTTGAACATCTGGATGTTCTTGGTTCACATACTATTGAAGCCTCACTGGGCGAATTTTGAGCATTACTTGCTAGCCTGTGAGATGAGTGCAATTATACAGTAGTTTGGCATTGCCTTTCTTGGGATTGGAATGAACACTGACCTTTTCCTGTCCTGTGGCCACAGCTGAGTTTTCCAGATATGCTGGCATGTTGAGTGCAGCACTTTAAAAGCATCACTGTTTAGGATTTGAACTAGCTCAATTGGAATTCCATCACCTTCACTAGCTTTGTTCATAGTGATGCTTCCTAAGGCCTACTTGACTTCACATTCCAGGATGTCTGGTTCTAGGTGAGTGATCACATCATCGTGATTATCTGGGTCATGAAGATCTTTTGTGTATTGTTGCCACCTCTTCTTAGTATCTTCTGCTTCTGTTAGGTCAATACCATTTCTGTCCTTTATTGTGCCCATCATTGCATGAAATGTTCCTGTGGTATCTCTAATTTTCTTGAAGAAATCTCTAGTCTTTCCCATTCTATTGTTTTCCTCTTTCTTTGCAGTGATCACTGAGGAAGGCTTTCTTATCTCTCATTGCTATTTTTTTGAACTCTGCATTCAGATGGTTATATCTGTCCTTTTCTCCTTTGCCTTTTGCTTCTCTTCTTTTCACAGCTATCTGTAAGACCTCCTCAGAGAGCCATTTTGCCTTTTTGCATTTCTTTTTCTTGGGGATGGTCTTGATCACTGCCTCCTGTACAATGTTTGAACTTCCATCCATAGTTCTTCAGGCACTCCGTCTGTCAGATCTAATCCCTTGAATCTATTTGTCACTGCCACTGTATAATCGTAAGGGATTTGATTTAGGGATTCATTTAAACCTGAATGACTTAGTGGTTTTTATTACTTTCTTCAATAAGGAGTTCATGATCTGAGCTACAGTCAGCTCCCCATCTTGTTTTTGCTTAGCTTCTCCATCTTTGGCTGCGAAGAATATAATCAGTCTGTTTTTGGTATTGGCCTTCTGGTGATGTCCATGTGTAGAGTTATCTCTTGTGTTGTTGGAAGAAGGTGTGTGCTGTGACCAGCGTGTTCTCTTGACAAAACTCTGTTAGCCTTTGCCCTGCTTCATTCTGTACTCCAAGGTCAAACTTGCCTGTTACTCCAGGTTATCTCTTGACTTCCTACTTTTGCACTCCAGTCTCCTATGATGAAAAGGACATCTTTTATTTTTTTGGTGTTAGTTCTAAAAGCTCTTGTAGGTCATCATAGAACCATTCAGCTTCACCTTCTTTGGGATTAGTGATTTGGGGGCATAGATTTGGATTACTATGAAATCTCAGTTGCCTCTTTACACCTAAATGTTAAATAGCCTGATGCAGCTTAGTGGCTGTCTGTTAGACCAAGCAAATATAGAATATTTACATCATTTCAGGAAGTTCTGTTGATCCCTTCTGTTGATCGTTTGACAACACTGTACTGAATTTTTCAGGTTGTTTCCTTTTCTCAGGTTCTTGGAATGCCATTTCTCCCTTTAGTTATCTGCTAATTCCTGCTCTTGTGGTCTTTGTTATGGGAGAGGGCTGCCCTTTTGGATTATGTAACTTTTGGCTATACAGCTGCTTAAAATGTTGGGAGACTTGTGTTGTCCTGCCTCTTGAACAGACATAAGCGTCTATGTTTCTTCTGGCTTCACTGGCTGATTTTTACAGGTGGCAGCACATCAGGAATCCTTACATGATCATCAGCTTCCATTCTGATTCTCAGACTCATGTTGCCCTGAAACCCCTTTTTTGTCTTTGTATAAGGACCCCCAACTCCCTAGTCACACCTAGGTCCCATTCCAACCTTCTGTCCCTATATTTCCAACTATTTTTGCCTCATCACTTCCCAGTCTTCACACCTGCTGCTGCTAAGTCCCTTCAGTTGTGTCCGACTCTGTGCAACCCCATAGACGGCAGCCCACCAGGCTCCCCCATCCCTGGGATTCTCCAGGCAAGAACACTGGAGTGGGTTGCCATTTCCTTCTCCAATGCAGAAAAGTGAAAAGTGAAAGTCAATATTGAAAGTGAAGTCGCTCAGTCGTACCTGACGCTTAGCGACCCCATGGACTGCAGCCTACCAGGCTCCTCCATCCGTGGGATTTTCCAGGCAAGAGTACTGGAGTGGGGTGCCATTGCCTTCTCTGACTCTTCACACCTAGGCTGCCTTAATTCAAGCACTAACCAGTCTCACTTTTGGTTTTTTTCTTCTGGCTCCTGGAGATCATCCTTTCTGTCTTGCAAATTCAACTGTAACAGCAAGTTTGGGGATTATTTTTTACATTTTTCTCATTATGCAAATTATCACAATCTTAAGTTTACGGTAGGTTACCAGCTAGATAAATTTTTTGTATTCCTGCCACTTGAAAATTAGGTTAACCATCATTACTATTTTATTGTACATCTATGTACCTAGATTTTTTTAACATGTGTACAATGCTTGGAAAATACGTACATATGTGTGTATGTAGATATATATATACAGATATATATGTTTACTTGGGATAATAGGAATACTGTTTATAAGCTAAAACACTAGCAGCTTTTTGTGATAGTAAATACACATCTAAACCTTTTTTTTTTTCCTTGCACATGGAATTGCTTTCGTTTTATAAGCCTTGATTTGAGTTTGTATTTTTTTCTTGGTTTGGATTTAAATTTCTCTCCTAAGTGTATAAAGTATACTAATAAGATATGATGTTGCTTAGACATGTTCCCATTTTTATATACATAAATACCAGTTACTCATATACCTGAATTATGGTGGGAAATGGTAATGTGAGGATTCAAACATAGGCAGAGGGAAAAAGTTTTACTCTGTTAACCAAGCCTGTCTTTTGTAGGCTAATATCTGTATACCACCCCTTTGCAGCAGATATATTTACAACAAAAATTTATTAATACTGCAGATGTAAAGAACTGTAATTGTAAAGAAGGTCATACAGATCTTGTTGAATTCCTGATGGGAAATGCTGGTATGTTTCATTTAACTCTGCAGTAAAGAAACTTGGATTTTACTATGCAATGAAATTTTCCGCTTTAGTAATTATATATAGGGTTAGAAGACATATTATTAGTTAAAAGAAGATGTAAGCATCTATAGTGCCAAAGCTGGAGTTTACCTACTTAATCCTAACATAAGGTTAAACTTCAATTTGCTTTAATTTGACTCCCTTTGATATTACTGAAAAAACATGGAGATCATGGCAAAATATTTTATATTTTGAAACACCTCATACTTTGTAGAGTACTTTGATATTGTATTGAATTATTCAAGGGAAATATTATTCCCATCTTAGAGAAACTGATTTTCCCAAAGCCAAAGAGTTTTTAAGACCACACAGTTGTATCAATAGTTATTTAAGCTAATAGCAGCAAGAAATGGTTCTGGGTTCTTACGAATCACTTGGGTACAGAGTTTGTTCTGCTTAAATCAGGCCCAGGCTGATGATCATACTAATTTTAAATAGCCCTAAATGAACTGAATTCATCTCACTGAAGCAGACATGCCTTTTTGCTTGTTTCAAGTTGAAGATAGAGGCTGTAAAAAGTACTAAGTATGAAGCAGTCATTTATCCTTAACTCTTCTGTGGTTTCTTAACAGACATTTGGAACAAAACAGGAGCTGTTAAGTTGGTCAGGTGGTCTCCTGACAATAGTGTTGTAATAGTGACCTGGGAATATGGAGGCCTTTCTTTATGGAGTGTATTTGGAGCCCAGCTGATTTGTACACTTGGAGGAGATTTTGCGTGAGTCATTAAAGAAATTTTGGACAAAATAACTCCATTTTCTCTGAGACAATACACACACACACATGCATGCACTTTGTCATACAGCTCACAGTTTGCCTTATTTGACACTTACCCCAAAACAGTTTATAAGGTTCAGAATTAATTTATTCAGAATGTATCAATTCCTCGTACATCCATCCTCTTTCAGTTGATTGTTCATTCAATAAAAATGCATTTGTTTATCGAACCCCTGTTGTATATGTGATAAATGTTTGATTCAAGGCTAAATCACACATGAATCTGTTCAAGTAGCTTATTATCTAATAAGAGCTGTAAACTATATATATAAGTAGCTAGTAGGAAGTGAAAAATTACATTATCTCATTGAGTTAGTATAGGTTCTCTGTGGGTTGACAGAAGTGGGTTAATATCTCTGCCCGTTTCATATACTACGCTGAACTTTAGTTCTGACGTAATGAACACACCTGCCCAAACTGCATGACCCTGTCAAGAAATTATTTAGTACCTGAAAGACTGTATCTCAGTGACATACCTAGGTACATTGACCAGGAGTCTCATATTTCACACAGTATTGGGTATTTCTCTTTCAAAGGAAAAAAATCATTTTAAAAAAAATTAAAGCTAAATGTTGTATGCAATTAGAAGATTCTTTTTAATTTTCTGTTCTGTTTCAGCTATAGGTCAGATGGTACCAAAAAAGATCCCCTTAAAATCAACTCTATGGTAAGTTCTTTCTATAAAATATTGATACAATGTGAAAAACTTGTTTTTTTTCTTCCTGTTTTTCCCTCATACTGACCTAATAAAATTAAAAAAGCTCTTCTCCAAAATGAGAAGAAAGTCTAGGGGGGTATTTTATTTATGCAGAATTGGAGCAGTGCTCTGTTGAGAATCTGCAAGAGGGTGTGAGCAACAAAAGTCACCTGAATCTTTTCAAGGTTCCCACTAGGGTAGCTTTTTGCATAATTTTTTTTTTTTTGGTCACTCAGGGGCCAGTCTTACATTGCATATTTTCTTGGTCCCTTTCCTTATTTATTCAAAGGTTTGGTGACGAAGGAGTCCTAAGTTAAATTTAAGTGTAGATATTAACGTCTACACTAAAGCAGAAACTTTAACTGGTTAACGCCCAGATTATTTTATCTTGAACCTCCCTGCTTTTTGCCAGTCCCACCTACATATCCTTAGTGTCAAACCTCAGGGTTGCCAGATCCCAAGGGTGTCCTGTGTGATGCCCTGAGCGGATGAACCAGACCTGCGCCTGGGTTTGTTTTCCCTCAGCTAGTGGCCTAAGGAGCCTGAGATAATCGCCCTCCCATTATTATGTATTATTAGCTATTATTATTACCTGTGCTGTTATCCGGGCTTCCCTGGTGGCTCAGATGGTAAAGAATCCGCCTACAAAGTGGGAGACCTGGGTTCTATCCATAGGTCAGGAAGATCCCTTAGAGGAAGGCATGGCAACCCACTCCAGTATTCTCGCCTGGAGAATTCCATAGACAGAAGAGCCTGGCTGGCTACAGTTCATAGAGTCACAAAAAGTCAGACACAACTAACCACACAGCACAGGAGGACATGCTATTATCTGAGTATGAGAAGTTGCAAGGTAAACGGAGTAATGATGCTGCTGATGCTGATAAGGCTCTGAGAACTCTGGAATAGTTGCACTTGTTCTCAAAAGGAAGTCCCACACCGACTTCTTCCACTCCAAAATCAGTTTATGCCCCAGGCACCTCATCATGTGTATGAGTCTTCACTTAAACCCCAAAAGAAAACTTGGACCTTCTTGGAGAAATATCATACGCCATCCCTTATATGAGAAATCTAAAAAGAAATGATACAAATGAACTTATTTACAAAATAAAAACAGACTTACAGACTTTGAGAAGAAACTTATGGTTGCCAGGAGGGAAGGATGGAGAGAAGGGATAGCTAGGGAGTTGGAGATCAACATGTACACACTGTTATATTTGATATGGATAACCAACAAAGTCCTAAGTCCTACTGTACAGCACTCTGCTCAATGTTATATGGCAGTCTAGATGGAAGGGGAATTTGAGAGAGAATGGATGCATGTATACGTGTGCCTGAGTCCTTTGATGTCCACCTGAAACTATCACAACACTGGTGATAAGCTATGCCTGCATGCTCAGAAAAGAAAAAAAAAGCTCTTCTAGTCTCATGAGACTCTTCTTAAACAGTTCTTGCTTTAATAAAAGCGTTATCTTTAACAGTCTGTTTTTAACAGGCTATCTAATTTTCAGTGTTTGATTTTTATTTTGTTTTGATGTGTCCAATAAGCCCTGTCGTCTCTGTGAACACAGTGACTGTTCAGATCAGGCGTTTGTTTTTCCAAAACAACCTGCATTTCTTATGTGACTCAGCACCCACTTCCCATAGCCTCCTTTCTTTTAATGTGAAGTGTTCATTGGGTCTTTTTCCTGGAGGACATGTACATTATTTGAGCATATTTTAAACTTTTCCGTAGACTTAAAAGAATTGTAGTCCTTGTTGTAATAGTATTTTTACCATCAGTTTTCAACAGCTTCTGTAGAAAGCAGTGAGGTATAACTACCCTTGTCCTTACATAAAAACATTTTCTTACTATAGCCCTCTCCATACCATCTTTGTGAAATTAGTGGCTGTGAGGCTTAGGCTTATCACTACCTTTCTCTCTTGCTCCACAGAGGAAGGCATTTTCTGATCATGGGTTTCTCAAAGAATTTAAACCACCATGGTTGCCTTGAAACCATGGGCTTCCCAACCTTTCATCACCAAGGATCCCATTTGATGGCTCTACACACCTTCATACTTGTAATTTTCAAACACCGTTTCTGTGACTGCCAATCAGTGCTTCTGAATGGTGTGCAACAACTGGTGTTACCAGCCTCACTAAGCTGATATTTTAATCACAAACTAAGAATCTTAGCATTTTAGTTAACTTGTGCAACTGAAACTTCTCATGGGAAAGCAGAACTTCTGAAATTTTGCAACAATTCATGGACCTCTCCTCCCCTCATTAGTATTTTCTTGGCCTTGCAGGTTAGGAATTAATACTCTTCCCATGATTTTTTTTTTAAGTGATTTTAATAATCATGAAATCTAATTATAGAATATTAAAATTGACTGGGCCTGGTTAATTTCTTTGAGCGCTCTCATTTTATAAAGGAAGAAACTTAAACCCTGTGAAACCAAATAGTTTGGCCAAGGTAGTACAACAAAATGGTAGCCAAGCTGCAGTGGAAACCCTAGTCTCATAGTCGCCAGTCCATTGTTCTTTGTTCTGTACAAGATTGTATCTGTTTTGGTGCTTGTTTGTCAAGCTTCAGCTATGTAATGTGGATCTTGTCTTTCTGAGGAAGTTCTTTGTATTTGAGAGGCAGTTAAATTCATAGAGAAGTTGCAGATAGCAGTAGGCATTTCTTAGGATTTCTAGCTAGGATTAGTATGTAGTGTTTTCACTATTCTAGGTGGAGAGCAATGATGGTTTCTACTGGCGATCTAAGATGTAGTAGATGGAGGTATATGATTCTTGTCTGTGGTGTTTGTCATGGTATCTCCAGCCTTCAGAAGTAATTAATAATGCTTATTGTTGGTTATTTAAGAATTTAAATATTTAAAGCCAGGAAAAAATAACAAATTTTCTATTGCTTTGATTTCCCCCCTCTTCTTTTTCTCCCCGACCTCTTTCCCTAAGAGCTGGGGTGCTGAAGGCTATCACCTCTGGGTAATCAGTGGATTTGGTTCTCAAAATACTGAAAATGAGTCTGACTCCAAGAGTATAGTTAAACAGCCTGGTATTCTACTGTTTCAGTTTATCAAGAGTGCACTCACTGTAAACCCTTGTATGGTAAGTTTATTTAATTAAAACTCTGTTTGGTTTTGTTTTTAATGGCTTTGATGTAGAATATCAGACACAGATATGTCCTTATGACACAGATAATATTGCATGTACTCCTAAAATTGGCATATGATCTTCTTTTGTATATTTTCTATGATTATTAGGTTTCTTTTTAATTTATATTAAATAATACCCCCAAATTTTATTTCTGAGCAGGATTAGCTTTTGGAGGGGGTAGGCCGCAGGATCTTAGTTCCCTGACCAGGGGTCAGACCTGCGCCCTCTGCAGTAGATGCACTGAGTTGTAACCACTGGACCACCACGGAAGTCCCATGCTTTTTTTTTTTTTTAAGTAGGATCATAAGCAACTTGAGAAAAAACAGTGTTTACAGATTTACTTGAATAAAATTTAGTGTTAATAACATTTCCCAAAGTGTGTTCCACCAGGCACAATTTGTGAGAAATATAAATAGTAATTACATAGAATAAGAAAATGTTCTGTTGTCTTGTGTGAAATAAAGGAGTTAAAGCTGTAGAAATTTCTTTAGCATAGTAATCTAGTCTTTAATACACTAATGTGCATCGTAAAAGTCCAGGAGTTGGTGTATAAAAAGCAATATTTCCCAAGCTTACTTACCTATGAATTTTTAAGGAAGACCTGCAAGAAAATAAGCCTTAGAATCCTGCTTTGGGAAACACTGCCCCAAATTATAACATAAATTCATGTTTATCAGTCTGAAATAAGATATTAATACGCTATTTATGCATAAGAATAGTATGTGTTACATGATAGAAATGCATATCTTAGTATCTGCCATCAATGGGTTTTTAAATATATGGTGCAACCAGTTTCTAATTAAAATTTACAACACACTGAGAAAGAATGAAAGTACTGTGGATCTCAGACCTTATTACTGTAGTTGAATAATAAGAAAAACAAGGGTAGAGGATTTCTTCCTCTGGTCCCTCATCCAAAATAATAATATAAAAGCACCCCAAGTTTTATGTCAAGATGATATTTGGACTACAATGGGAACATGAGGGGTCGGGATGCTGATCTATCTAATTTACAAAAAATAGTGAGTGAATAATCTGCCTACATTTGAAAACACAGGCCTTTCACAGAAGTAGAAACTTTTTGTCTAAATGTCTTCAGAGCCTGGCACATCCCTTGGTACTAACCAAGCATTCACCAAGCAGTTATTGAATTGTTTGAACCAGGCTGTAGGCTACTCTTCCTCCTCCCCATGATTTAAAAGATCCTCCAGAATCCAGTTATCCCTGTGTCTAATCCACTCCTTGCCATGTGGGCACATCGGTGAGCATGTACACAAAGTGACCAGACATCTTTTCTTATCATCGTTCATGAGATACTTTATATAAAACTACTTTGTAAACTGTAGACATTGAGTAGTTTTATTCAGTTTTCAGATGGAAAATCTCTCATAGCATTGCCATTTTGAAGTAGTTATGAAAGATACTTCTATAGCAGTTGTAACCCTGGGCATGGGCATGTTTTGGAATCTATATGATAAAACAAACTTTAATAAAGATTATTTTACACTGGGAAGAAATCCTTAAAATGTTGCCTGTTAGTCTTAAATGTAACAGGGTGAGCACTTTTTATGTAGTCTTGTCCTCTGTGAGGAAAATCAATGCTGAAATGTATGGTATATTCCCAGCAATAAAACTAAATTGACATTTTACTTACTTTCCCCCACCTTACTTGTTTTTATTTGCTTTCCTTCCCTCTGCTTCCTTTTCCCTCATCTAGAGTAACCAAGAGCAAGTGTTGCTTCAGGGGGAGGATCGATTGTACTTGAACTGTGGAGAGGCCTCACAGAGCCAGAATCCCAGGAGTTCTTCAGCTCACTCTGATCACAGAACCCGTCGGGAAAAGAGCCCATTTGCAGGTGGTGGTTTAGAGTCTCAGAGTTTAAGCACTTTACTTGGTCATCGGCATTGGCATGTAGTACAGGTAAGTCTTCAGATGCTGTTGACTAGTGACTTAGTCCTTGCTAAGATAGCACCTAAAACAGATTTTTAAGTAATTCATTTGCTGAGGAACTTTCTAACCTTTTTTGACTGTCACGTCTCTCTTCTGCTTTTCTGTGCTCTTGTCCTCTTGTCTTCTCCTTTCTTTCCCCCAGTCCATTAGTAAGTGAATAGTTTGAAAAACTAGAAGTTTATGCTTTGCCCTTTTACTGTGCAGGACTGTCAGCCTTCTTTTGGTATAAATTTAGCTCTAGATTTGCAGAGGCAGAAGTGTGGTAATTTCATGAAAAGTGACACTGTCAATTAGTCCCCTGTCCAGATGATCTTGTAGTCCTAATGGGTACACATTGAGGTTAATTGCCTGACTTTGGACCCAAGTTGAAGACTTGTGATTAGTCTAGAACATTATTGTTAATAATTTTATTATTACTTGGTCTTGCTCCAGATTATTTACTCATTCTGATGTAACTTTCAAATTAGTGGTTTCTTTTAGTAATTCTGATAAATTGACATTTAATATAGAAATTACTTCTGAGTTTTGAAAACAAAATTAATTTGGACAAGTTAGTAAACTGAAGTTTCTTGAAAGAAACTTTCATACATATTTGAGTCCTAAGTGTTTTCTTCCCAGTTTTGTCACCAAAATGTCTTAGATACATCAGAGTCTACTCTTGAGTTAGTTTCTTTTAGTCATTGTCTATTTTCACAATTCTTTGTCTTCTACATTCTATACTTTTACCTAGCTTACTTCACCGCCCATGTTATTTTCAGTTGACTTTGAGTGAAGATAATGAGAGATAGAAGAATGGTCTCTGTGTGAAAAATTAAAGGAAGAATATCTCCTACATTGACATGTGGTATACACTAAAAGAAAATGTATTTAACTTACATTCATAAATTCATAAAATCAAACAATGTGCATACCATTTTATAATTAGTAACAGTTATTAAATAAAACTGCATCAGCTACTTCCTTGACTAAAATTTTCCACTGCTCCCTTCTCTCCTATAGCCATTTCTCTGCTATTTTCATTCCCCCATACTTTGAACTATTCATTCTACACTGACCTAGCATGAATGCCAGTTCTGCCTAGCCAGGTCTGTGTTGCCAGAGAGCCAAGTAGAGCAGAGGATCGAAGAAGGTAGGTCTGGAACTCAAAAATCCATCAGGCAATAACAAAAATGGAATTTCCTTCCAGCTCAAAAATTCAGTGATTCTGTGATTCATAGCCATCTATGAAGTATCCTGTGTTAGAAGCATATAACACTGCTTTTACAACTTCAGACAAATAGGTACTAGCAATATTCTTCTGTCATTCTGTTCTTTAGATATCTAAAGTACTCAGAAAGATAAACTTAACTCTAGCTTTACCTAATGGTTTCCATTTCCTTAAAGCTAATAAAAATAATGCTAGAGTTGTTGTATTCCCCCCAAATTAAGTTATAATGGACTCATAGAATTTTTAGAGCTGGAAGGACCTTAGCAATCATGTAGTCCAACTAGATTTTATACATGAGGAAATTGAAGCTCAGGGAAGTTAGGTGACTTGCCCAAGGTCACACAGCAGAATAGTGGCAGACTTGATCCTTACCATGATACAAATTAAGGGAATAATAGAACCTATCTTAAAACCTAGGTACTAAATGTTGAAGCATATGATATACTGCTGACTTAGATCTATTAATAAAACCTAGCATGTGCCTACTTGGCATTGTTTTTACTTTGAGTTGCCCTAAGCTTTGTTTGCTGGTAATCCAGCCACAAGAGTCAATGCAGTGTTTTGGTGGTGTGTGTTTGGTAGTGTGGTTTTACAGTGTCTATATAATGTTAATACTTTACCTTCCAGACATTTTAGCCTTTAGTAAGTATTCCCTGAAGAAACATGGGTGCCTGTTTAATTCCGCCTTCAGCACATACTCTTGTCCAGGAGAGTGCCTGCATCCTCCATCAAAGTGGCTTTGTTTGTGTGATTAGTACTTTGTATGCTTCTTGTACAGCTTAGAGTTCATCAGATGAGCTCAACTAATCCTGCTTGCTCTGTCTGTTCCCCATCTAGACTACTAGGTTTTTTGTTTGTTTGTTTAAGCTTTCTACCTTATACTCATTAGTTTCCTGGTCAGAAGATTCTATGTTAATTATGTTTTCTCCTTTAACAAAAATAACACAGATGCATACTTGTCAGAAGCAGGGTCATGTATCAGGCACTTTGTTAAGTCAACAAAGAGGATTGTAAAGGCTATTTAATTTATAAATGATTTGCTCTCATTCCTACAATGTGAATCAAATGTTCCGGGTATTTGGCACAGATCAGATCTCCTAGGATGATGGTTTTCACAATCTCACCAGATACAGACAGAAGTAAATCTGAGGAGGAGACAGGGTTTTAGCAGAATGACTTTAAAGGGAAAAAGGTAGATGTAGGTTCTACAAGAGATGGAAAAATCCTAAGATGTTAAGAGTAGAGATTCTGTAGCTTAGCACTGGGTTTCCCAGTAGTGTGACATGACTTTTTATGCACTGAGTATGCAGTCCTGACCTGAGTTTCTTCATCATCCATTAGCCACCTCTTTTCTTAGTTTTGCCATTTTCTGTTCTCAGTATTAGGGGTGGAACTCAAAGTTCAGGTAATATGTAGATCTCCTAGGGAAAATAAAAGTTTTTGTTCTTATTTCATAGCATCTTTAAGACATAAAACTGTATAAATAAAGCTTCAATGTAAGTTTTGAAAGCAAACCATTTACCATTTGTGGCATCTCATACACTTTTGGAGGATAGAAGAATAAATTGTTTTCTCTTAGAGATATTCATCAGAATGTGATCAAATGATAAGATTTAACCGTGGTTCCTATGATTGGAAACTCTTCGTGTTGGAATCCATTTTGGCTGTGAGATTTCACTTCCCACTTTACACACTCACACATTTCATAAATACTAAGAAATACCAAGGTTTGGGGGAAGTAGGGGCATTTTTGGTTTTTTGGTTGCTTGTTTTTTTCAGTGTCTTGGGTGCTAGCTCAGTTATACTCCAGGAACATCCTTCTTCAAGTGACTATTTTTATTTTCTTCATTCAAAAAAAGAATTTCACTTATATCCCCCTACAAAACTACTTTCAGATTTTACTTTGCCACCTGATCGTTACCTCAGATTACCATTATTCTGCACTAATTTCACCCATCATAATGAATTTTACTAGTTGGCCTGAATGGTACAGCATATCTGTTAAGATACAAGTTAAGCATTCTTCAAGTATATCTGTCACTTAATTCTCTAAGGTAGGCATCCACACATAAGCAGTTCTGGGGTTAAGAACTTCCTAATGTACTAAAAGCTATTAATTTATTTAGATTTTAGGTTGACTAACTGGATAATAAGTGAAGTCTAACAAAAATAGTTTTATGAATAAATTTTATCAAGATTAATACAGATGTTTTCAGCAGGTTTTCTGGAGGTTTTTTTTTTTTTGCTTGACTTTGGTTTCATCTTCACATTACACAAAGAAGCTTATTGGATTTGATTGCATTTACTTGGCTTTTTCATTTGGCTCTCCTTTTTTAAATATGTAATAATTTTTCTTTGAGTAAAAGGAAAATAAATGAATTGAAGGTTCAGTAGTTATTCCAGGAACAGAAGATTTTTCCTTTGTTCTGTTGTTCTGTTAATTTTCACCCTTCATTCACCATGTGCTCATGAAACTATTTAATCAGCAGACTAAGAGAGAGGTCACAGTCTCAATAAAGCTAGACTTGGCTTAATTTGCATTGATATCTCACAGAGGATTTTTTAAGTTTAAAATTCTCATTAGAGTAATAAAATGATACCATGTACAAAAATGAGACAGACAGCATGGAAAGATACATCTATTGCTGATGTTGCAGATGAAGAGTTCATATCTGTAATATATTAAAAGTCTTGCAGGTGAATAAATAGCCGTGACTTATGCACACTTTTATGTGTACATGGCTGTTTAGAGACAGAATAAAAACTAATCAGTTGTTTCCCCTGAGCAGTGATGTAAGAGAAGAATTTCAGTTTGTACTTTGTGTACTTTTATATTGTTTAAAATTTATAAGCATGCATTGCTTTTTTAATCAGAAAAATATAAAAATAAGAAAGTACTATTTAAAAAAAAAAAACAAACTCTTGCTGAGGCTCTGATTTTATTAGATAAGATTTTAGGGATGGTTCATATCAGCAAAACCAGACTGTTCATCTACACAGTTCTTGGCTACCATTGTAGATGCTTCTCTAAATATCTTTTGTCATTCTGTTATTGATTGAGTGTTTAATATTTAAAACAAACAAACAAAAACAGTATAGAGAAAAAAGAGGAAAGCCTGATGTCTAGAAATACATAATGAAATGGATAAGACAGGCGATATGCAATATTGGCTGCTAGTAATACTCAATTATTTGGGAGCACTTTAAACATTACAGGAAAATTAATCTCATATTATGATGCTAATGCTTTACATTTAAATATAGTAAACATTTCAAAAGTCTTACAAACTGATATATTATTTCCTAGATTTCCAGCACCTATCTAGAGAGCAATTGGCCTATACGGGTGAGTTATTTGTTACTTGGTTGGTGTTAACTTTCATTGAATGGCATGTGCTGCAAGAGGTATTCTGGGGATTGAGCCTTTCAGTGGGTGCATTGATAAAAGTTTCAATACTTGATTCCTTGTACATTGTTAGTGTAAATCTATAATTTTGTTAAATATAATTTAAATATGATTTTTGAATTTAGCATTTTACATTTAATTCACTTCGCAAATGTTTATTAATAGTCTGCCATCCTGACATAATCCTTAGTTCTTTATGTCTAAATAAAAAATTCAAGGAAGAGATCTTAATTTTTTTTAATTCAGTTTTCAGCTATTGATAAGCTTGGCCAGAATATTGCTGTTGTTGGCAAGTTTGGTTTTGCACATTACTCTTTACTCACCAAAAAATGGAAGCTTTTTGGAAACATTACCCAGGTTAGTCTTTGAGATTAAAAACCTATTTGTCAAAGTGTGGGAGAACTACAATATGAATTAAGTATAGAGTAAACCACTGTTTACTTACTAAAAAGTAAAATCAAAACATTACAAAATGACTAAATTATGTCCAAGGGTCAGTTCTGATAAGGTACTTGGTATTTGATAATGGATTTTGTATTGAGATAGTTGTTCAGTCACTAAATTGTGTCCAAGTCTTTGCAACCCCTTGGACTGCAGCATGCCAGGCCTCCCTGTCCCTTACCATCACCTGGAGTTGCCCAAGTTCATGTCTGTTGAGATAGTTAATTTTTAATTCTTGTTAATCAGATGCTAATCCTGTAATTGAGAATTTACTCTTCCATTTCAGGTAGAGTTCATCAGATATGATTGGAATAAATCTCCACAAAATTTGAGGTCATTCCCTGCTTGTCTGTGTACAATATAAACATCTGGGTAGCGTACAAACATGCGTTTGGGTTTTGCAAGAATCAAATAGGAGGAAAAGAAAAGGAAGTTGACATTTACGAGGTGCCTACTGGAGAAGGCAATGGCACCCCACTCAAGTACTCCTGCCTGGAAAATCCCATGGACAGAGGAGCCTGGTGGGCTGCATGCAGTCCATGGGGTTGCTAAGAGTCAGACATGACTGAGCGACTTCACTTTACCTTCTCACTTCCATGCATCGGAGAAGGAAATGGCAACCCACTCCAGTGTTCTTGCCTGGAGAATCCCAGGGACAGGAGAGCCTGGTGGGCTGCCGTCTATGCGGTCACACAGAGTTGGACACGACTGAAGTGACTTAGCAGCAGCAGCAGGTGCCTACTATGTACCAGGCACTTTTCATGTATCTCACTGATCTTAATAACAACCCAGTGAGGGCACTACTATTACCATTTTATATAGGATTCAGAGTCAGGCAGCTGATAAATGATAAAGCCAGAATGTAAACCAAGATGTACTGAATGTGGAATAATGATGCTACATGGTTCCCAGTTACTTTCAATGATGTATTTTCTGCCTTACAGAAATACACATTTTTTTTTTCAAAAATAGGATCTGAATCATTATTAATAAAGGCCCTCAAGTAACACTTAATGTTGTGGGGCGGGAGGAATAGAGAGTAGAGCAGAAATAATTAGAGCTTTCATTGTCTGATTAGGAATATTTTACAAATGTATTACTGTCAGGAATAAATGTAAATGTTTTTTATTTTTTTTAAGGAGCAGAATATGATTGTGACAGGTGGCTTAGCCTGGTGGAATGATTTTATTGTCCTTGCATGTTATAACATAAGTGATCGTCAAGAAGAGGTATGTTTTTGTTCTCTCAGAAGTAATAAATTTTTATATTTTAAAGATATTAAGCATTATTTAAGGACTTTGCAGATGGCTCAGACAGTAAATAATCTGCCTGCCAAAGATCCCCTGGAGAAGAAATTGACAACCCACTCCAATACTCTTACCTGGAAATCGCATGGACAGAGGCAGGCTACAGTCCGTGGGGTCACAAAGAGTTAGACACAACTGAGTGACTAACAATTTTCACTTTCACAGCATTGTTTGATCTGTATAAAAATAACCTACTGAAAATGAATGAGACATTTTCCTTTTAATCAAAAATTCCACATTTTTAGCTAATGGGATTTTCAAGTTACTGTTTTAAAAAAAATTAAAGGAATAATCAGGACTTCTGTGATTGCTTTTTCTAATGATTTTAGCCATTCTCTGTTATAAAATTTGTAACTAATAAAAAATAGTTAAAAGTTGAAAAGTTTATAAGAATGTCTGTCCTTAGAGATATATTGATTGGTTGATTGATATATTTATTTTTTGAGAAACTACATTTCCTGATGTCATGTCTAAATATGCAGGTCTAAAAGGAGTATCTCATAATAGTACATCACAGTTTTGATCACTCATCTTTTAGTTATTTGTAGAATGTGCCTACTTTGTCAAAATAGAAACATCCACTTATTATTAATGCTCAAATTAGTCTTTAGCTCCTCTTACTTAAAAAAAAGTAGATGAAAAAATGGTATGTCTAAAGTATTTAGTCATCCATGGTAGGTATCTTCTTTTTACAGTTGTCTTTATTTCTATTTTCTACAGCTCAGAGTGTATTTGCGAACCTCAAATCTGGACAATGCTTTTGCTCATGTCACCAAAACACAAGCAGAAACATTACTGCTTAGTGTCTTCCGGGACATGGTAATAGTTTTTAGAGCAGACTGTTCAATATGCCTTTATAGTATTGAAAGAAAATCTGATGGGTAAGTGTATAAAATATACAGTCATTTTTTGCTCTTATTTATCATGCTTCCTCTGTAGTTTTATTTCTCAAAACAGTTATTTTAATTTTATATTTGATTTCCTTTGTTTTAAGAGTTTTGTAAAGCAAGGAATTTTAATTAGTGATCTTTGTATGATAGTTATTTTTTAGCTACCAAAGGAAATAAACTATAAAGCTTTACCAATTTTTTTTCAGCTAATCTTACTGGATTCATTTGAAAAAACAAGCTGGTTTGGGATGGGGTAAAATTTTAAATATTAATTTTTTTTTTACACATCTTGATAACAAGTTGTTACTAATTTTCCTAGTGTTCTAGAAACTTGGGGAAATTTATAGTATTTCTATAGCTTTAGGGGTTTAGGAAGCATGACCTTAGCAGACTCTTGCACATTTTCACTGGCCTAGCTGGCTGTAGTCTAGAAAAGGAAAAACAGACAGTTGTCTTGCTGTTTTCTTGCCTATATTCTTCTTGGTGTCTGGCTGACTTGCAGCATTTAGACCACACTTCTTGAGTTTTATTTTGTTCTCAGATGGCTTTTGTTTCTTTTTATAAAAAAAGCTATGAAGTGCGTGTTTGCTGAAGTAGCTTAGTAATTGAGGATATCTTTTATAAAGATAAAAATTAACAGATCACCTTAGATAGAACCCTGGAGAAGGCAATGGCAACCCACTCCAGTACTCTTGCCTGGAAAATCCCATGGATGGAGGAGCCTGGAGGGCTGCCATCCATGGGGTCGCTGAGGGTCGGACACTACTGAGCGACTTCACTTTCACTTTTCACTTTCATGCATTGGAGAAGGAAATGGCAACCCACTCCAGTGTTCTTGCCTGGAGAATCCCAGGGATGGGGGAGCCTGGTGGGCTGCCTTCTATGGGTTTCACAGAGTTGGACACAACTGAAGTGACTTAGCAGTAGCAGTTATATAGAACCCATTTCCTTCGTCAGCCAACTATTTCTCAGCTGACTAAGCTGTTCCTATAAGCTTCTTCCCAATTTCTTTTTTACTTTTTATATATTACTCCCTTCTTTCCCTCCCTTCATCTCCATTTGTGTTCTTGGGTGCCACAGCCTTGTCATTCTGCTGTTTAAAGGATACTTGGAGAGGTGGAAATGGTAGGTAGAAAGTATTTGCTGCTGCTAAGTCGCTTCAGTTGTGTCCGACTCTGTGCAACCCCATAGACGATAGCCCACCAGGCTCCCCCATCCCTGGGATTCTCCAGGCAAGAACACTGGAGTGGGTTGCCATTTCCTTCTCCAATGCATGAAAGTAAGAAGTGAAAGTGAAGTCGCTCAGTCGTGTCTGACTCTTAGCGACCCCATGGACTGCAGCCCACCAGGCTCCTCCATCCATGGGATTTTCCAGGCAGGAGTACTGGAGTGGGGTGCCATTGCCTTCTGGGGCCCCTATAAACATAAACTCTCAAACTATTTGTAGTGGAAATGGGGGAAAAAAAAACTCATTAGAATTGTTGAGATGTATGGTTTCTTTCTCTCTTACAGTCCAAATGCTGCTGGTATTCAGGTTCTTCAGGAAGTGTCCATGTCACGCTACATTCCTCACCCTTTCCTAGTGGTATCTGTCACTCTGACATCAGTGAGTACAGAGAATGGAATCACCTTGAAAATGCCACAGCAGGTACCATTCTGTTATCAGAGCTCTTTAGAGTTTTCGGGTCTTTGTGTTTTAATTTGGTATTAGGAACTATTCGTTTGTTCAGAAAATACATACTAAATATATAGAATTTGCCTTGTGTGAAGATGCTGGGTTACAGTGCCAACTAAACAAACATGGTTTTTGCTAATACTGGAAAGAAAGAATTACATAGATAATTAATATAAATGTAATGTGTATACCAAAAAGTAATACAGGTTACTGTGTATACCAAAAAGTGATACAGTGTTAAAACATTATACTGTGTATAAAAGTTATACTGTGTAACAAAAGCCTTAGAGTAGTCTAAGCAATCACAGATGGTTTCTCTATCATTTAAATTGAAACCTGAAGAATAAGTGGTGGTTATCTAAGTAAAAAGGAATTTCAGTCAGAGGGAACAGTTCAAAGGCCTGTAGATAAGAGAGAACACGACACATTCAGGGAATTAGAAGAAATTTCACAGTGACTGGAACAGAGTATGACAGTCTTATTGATACTAAGGACTTTGTCTTAAAGTCTAAAGTGTTTTAAGCTAGATATTATTAGATCTAAGCTTTGTAATACTAGAGAAAACATTACAAAGGAAGAAAATGAACCAGAGTTGGACAAAACTAGATGAAGGGAGAGCAGCTAAGAGTCCATTGCAGTGATCTAGGTGAATGGTGTCTGTGGCCCAAACTTGGGTAGTGAAAAGAAGATAGAAAGAAGTAGAAGGAATATGACATATAGAGGACTCCATGATTAGTTAATTATGAGCAAAGAGAAGGGATACTCCCATAGCTTCTGGTTAAAGTAACTGTGTAGGTAGCGTTGCCACCAGGATCCAGGTTGCATAACTTATGTTTCCAAACTTCATGTCAATGTGGAACCCATCTTCAAAGAAAAGTTCTGTGTGGATTTACTTGTCATCCCTGTCTGTATAGTCTTTTAAAACTTCCTATGGCATCACTGACTCGATGGACGTGAGTCTGAGTGAACTCCGGGAGTTGGTGATGGACAGGGAGGCCTGGCATGCTGTGATTCATGGAGTCGCGAAGAGTCGGACACGACTGAGCGACTGGACTGAACTTAACTGATTAAGGCACTTCCACTGAGTGCCTTTAAAATACAGGTTCCATTTTCTCTGCAAACTCGTATTTCATGTAACCAGATAGTCCTAGTTAATAAAAAAGGAATGTTTTACAGAAGAACTCTAGCTAAAAGATATGGAAGGAATTTGAGAATTAAGAATCAGTTTTTCAGCCTTTGAAAAAATGAGTGGATTCAGTGACACCAGTTGAAACCAATGAAAGGTTGATGGGAACTTCACAATGAAGGTATCGAGTTGTCATGCCTAAGCCTTACTAGTCAATCTTAGCATCACTAAAAGTAGGAGGACCATGCATGCTTCCTGGGGTGATTCAGCCTGAGGATCACATGAAGAATTACTGCCAAAAGCATTGAGCCTGAACTGAACCAAGCTTCTCGAGTCATTTTCTGTTCATCAGAAATACAGGGATAGAGGTTTAGTTTAATAACATTCTGTAGGAAAACTGCAGGTCATTAATGTGGAGGAAAAAAGAAAAGACTCTTTTAAATAAGACTTTAGAGCTATAACAACAAAATGCAATTCATAAGGTCATTTGTATCTTGATTCAAATAGGCTACAAAAAGACTGTTAAAACAGTTAGCGATATTGACTGAGAGATGACACTGAGAAATAGTTCTAAATTTTAATTTAATTTAGATGTGATGTTGGTGTTGTAATTATATAATCAAATGTCCCTATATTTGCAAGATGCCTATTTAAATGTATAGGAGTAAAATGGCATGATATCTTCCTTTAAAATACTTTGGCAAAATAAGTATTAATAAAAAGAGAAAAGGGATAGGTGAAACAAACCTTGGTAATTGTCAATGTGAATAATAAGAATAAGATGGGGGGTGTACATTTTATGTACTTTTCATCATGTTTGAAGTCATATTAAAGAAAAAAGCTTCTTGAATATTCTAGATAGAGTAGGCAGTCAGAAGATGAATAACACTGGGTGCCCCATTTTAATTAAGAGGCCCCTTTACAAAGAGGAGATACTTAACTTTGTAAAGAGCAGAATAAGAAGTTGAAAGGTAAGAGGAAATAGATTACATCTTGCACAGAGAGAAGGCCAAGGTTTAAAAAGCAAAGGAAGTCTTGGTTTAACAACAAAAAATCCAGCAATGAGAACTGTTCAACAGTAAGGTGGCCTCCCTCAGGAGACTGGTGAGCTCCTTGTTTCTGATGTTCCAGTGAGAATTACCTACCAGGGATTTTTAGGGTAAGAGATGGTTTGTTGGGTTCCTTCAGATTTAGGACCTTGAGGATACATGTGGTCCCAGCTTTTGTGTATATTCAGTTTCTGAAAAGTTCATCAGAGTTGCTTGAGAGGGCTGTAATGGTCACCTGTTCTTACGTACTGTGATATTATCAGTAAAAAATGTTGACTGCGTGGATAGAGCTGAAGGGAAAAATAGAGAATTTTGTGTGTTTATTTTTTGCTGTGCTGGTTGTTCATTGCTGAGCAGACTTCTCTCTAGTTGCGGCAGGCGGGGACTACTCTAATTGCGGTGCACAGGCTTCTCAGTGCGATGGCTTCTCTTGCTGCAGAGCACTGGCTCTAGGGTGTGTGGGCTTCAGTAGGTGCAGCTCCAAGGTTCTAGAGCACAGGCTCGGTTGCTCTGGGGCATGTGGGATCTTCCCAGACCAGAGATCGAACCCATGTCTCTTGCATTGGCAGGCAAAGTCTTTACCACTGAGTCACCAGGGAAGCCCTTTTTTTTTTTTTAATGAAATAATATAAAATACAGTGGTGAGTGTACTATCTGAAAATGTAAAAGTGGTCATTATGAACATTAACATATTTTAGTAAACTGCAGTGAATGTTCTTCAGGTCTTTGGAAGTGTTTGAGGAGTTTGTCACTGTGGGGGTGTGTGTGTTATTCACTCAGTCATGTCTGACTCTTCATGACCCCGCAGACTGTAGCTCATCAGGCTCCTCTGCCCATGGAATTCTCCAGGCAAGAATGCTGGAGTGGATTGCTATTCCTTTCTCTAGGTAATCTTCCCAACCCAGGGATCAAACCTGGGTCTCCTGCATTGCAGGCAGATTCTTACCATCTGGGCTACCAGGGAAGCCCATTTGTCCCTATGCCAGTCTCCAGTCATACTGTTTGATTCTTGGGATTGCATATTCGGTTTCCTCTCCTCTCTAGTTCTTATAATTCTCACACAGCTTTTCAATTCCATTTTTCCTTCTCCTAACTCCAAGTTATTTGCTGTTTCTCATTATTATGGACAGATGTTCAAATTTTTAGTTTATGTGCTAAATTGGGAACAGAAGACTCCTTTCCAAGTAAAATTCTTGAGCTTTCTGACAGTTGCTTACAGATTTTTGTGGGATAATTTTTCAAATTCCTGCATTTTAAATTAACATGCTTATCACCTACCCGGATGATATAAAGCAAAAATGAGTGACAAAGTCTATGAGTATTCAGCACCCTTTGCCATTTTTTTACATACTATCTCTTGTGTCTTAGAGCAGTACAAATGAGCATTCATGTATCTGATTATTTTTTGCAAGGAGAATACATAGGGTGATGGTGGTTTTCCTGACCGAACCCTAAATGATATTGGAGCTTAAATTCATCCAGCCAGCAGGAGTCAAAGCTAGGACACAATCCATGTCATCTTATTTATCATCCTTTCCTTCCTAAAACTCTTTCCTTCTTTGGTTAGCAGCATCATGCTATGTTTCTCTTCTTGCCTTCAAAAGCTTAGCCAGTGGTCCCTTGCTCTGTTGTTGCCACATACTTTGCTTCAGAAAATTCATCTGTTACCTTCAGTTTACCAGCCTTACCATTATAGTTCAATGATTCTGGTATTCATCTCCAGTTTAGTCATCTCTCACAACATTTTTATCTGGAAGTCTTAAGATTCTTTCTAATTTAATGGGCAGTAAAAGGAAACTCTTCAGATTCCCTTTCCTAAGTTATTATCTCCTTCTAACTTCTGTCCATGAAGACCACAACATCTCTAACACCTCACCTAGATTCAGCACCCTGAGATCATCTTTGACTCAGCTTTGTTTTTTTATCCTTCATGTCTAGAATATAAGTAAGCTTTTGGTTTGTTTTAATCAAAATGTTCTTCCTCTTTACAAGTGAAAATGACTTGATAGCTGAAAATATACTTTAACACTGCTTTAAGCAGTGTTCCTCAAACTTAAAGATGGGAATCCTAGGTTTTCTACTTTGGGGTTTGATTGAAATTTTCCTTAATAAAACGCAGACTATTTACTTCATTCCTGAAGTCACCACACATGATGTCGTCCTCCCCTCAGTCATCCATCCTGAATAACTCAGAATTTTTTTTTTTAATTTTTAATATAAATTTATTTATTTTAATTGGAGGCTAATTACTTTACAATATTGTATTGGTTTTGCCATACATCAACATGAATTTTTAATAACTCTTTTATTCAAGGACCATAAGTAGTGGCTTATTTCCTGATATATTTTTACTTGACTTTCCAGGCCCTCTTTGAAGGTCTGTTACCGTCAGTATTTTTTCTTGTAATATCCCTAATCTAGCCAGATTGTTCTCACTTTCCCAGTAGAACTATTTTATCTTCTTGTGTCATTTCTATTTCATTCTCCAAGTAAAGTACCAAATGTTTTTCTCCCACCCATGTATGTCATCCTCGTCCTTCAAGTCCCACTTCATCCTTAAGCCTTCTCTAGCTATGACCACCAGGTCACTGAAGCAATGTCTCACTTTTATGAACTTCTGGAAGTCTCTTAGTTTTTTCAGGGTAATTCAACTCTACCATCAATTTGAATTCACTTTTTCATTAATTAATTATTAATTGTGTTGTGTTAAGCATGTACTACTGGAGCCAGACAGCTCCTTGACTCCAACAGAGTCTAACAGAATGACTGACCATAATACACACTCAGTATTGTTTGTTTAACCTGTAAGCATTATGCCTTGGCAGGGGAAATGCTGAAAATATACTTGTTAATTCATATGAATCCAATTTATTTTCCTTTCAGGCTCGTGATGCAGAAAGCATTATGCTAAATCTGGCAGGACAGCTCATCATGATGCAGAGGGACAGGTCCGGCCCTCAGATCCGAGAGAAGGACAGCAACCCTAACCAAAGGAAACTTGTGAGTTAAATGCAAGTCACTTAAAATGTAAAGAATGTCTGGGAGAAGGATGAGGGGATAAAAGAATTTAATAGCAGAGTATTAGCTTATGATTTGGAAACTGAGAAAGTATATAAAATTAGTTGTAAGCCTTTGGGTGCAAGACTGTGAAAAGTGGAGGATAAGATCCTAAAATGATAATAAAATGTTCTGTATGCCAGACATTACTGCTTAGGTGTTATTGCTTGGAATAATTCTAATGGAAAAACAGGATAAATTGGTGAAGTTCCTTGGGGGAGGGGGTTTGTTTTGTTTTTAGATTTAAGTACACTTACTTTGAAAGGCAGGGCAGTATTATTAACTTTTTATTATTAATTATAAACAAATTCCTCTAATTTTCCTCAAAATTTATACTATCATTTTGAAAGACTTAAGGAACTAGTACCTAGGAAAACTTCACCTACAAATTTAATGGGAAAAGAACTGATTTCAGTCTCTTCTTCTCCAGTTGCCATTCTGTCCTCCTGTTGTACTAGCCCAGTCTGTTGAAAATGTCTGGACCACGTGCCGCGCAAATAAACAGAAGCGTCACCTGTTGGAGGCCCTCTGGCTGAGCTGTGGAGGTGCCGGGATGAAAGTCTGGCTCCCTCTTTTCCCCAGGGATCACCGCAAGCCCCATTCCTTCTTGTCCCAGCGGATCATGCTGCCTTTCCACATAAATATCTACCCCCTGGCTGTTCTGTTTGAAGATGCGTTAGTCCTTGGTGCTGTCAACGACACTCTGCTCTACGATTCTCTGTATTCTCGGAACAGTGCTAGGGAACAGCTGGAGGTGCTCTTCCCTTTCTGTGTCGTGGAGAGAACCTCTCAGATCTACCTCCATCATATTTTGCGTCAGCTGCTGGTGAGGAACCTCGGGGAGCAAGCTCTGCTCTTAGCCCAGTCCTGTGCCACGCTGCCTTACTTTCCTCACGTGCTGGAGCTCATGCTCCATGAAGTGCTGGAAGAAGAAGCTACCTCACGGGAGCCCATTCCCGACCCTCTGCTTCCCACAGTGGCAAAATTTATCACCGAGTTCCCCCTCTTCCTGCAGACAGTTGTTCACTGTGCCAGGAAGACTGAGTATGCCCTGTGGAACTACCTTTTTGCAGCTGTTGGAAACCCCAAGGACTTGTTTGAGGAATGTTTGATGGCTCAGGATTTAGATACTGCTGCGTCTTACCTTATTATCTTACAGGTAACAATTCTCTTCTTGTAAATGTATAAGAATTAGTGAGCATAAACCTAGAGGAAAAAGAAAGCAAATGTCCTTGGTTGGCACTGTAATCGTGCTTAAAGAACTAGTACAGGGACTTCCCTGGTGGTCCAGTGGTTAAGACTCCATGCTCCCAATGCAGGGGGCCTGGGTTCAATCCCTGGTCTCAGGGATCTAGATCCTGCATGCTGCAGCTAAAGAGTCCACATGCTGCCACTGAGACTCGGTGCAGCCAAATAAGTAAATACTAAAAAGAAAAAAAAGAACTATTAGAGTCAAGTTTTCTGTTCAGTTTTTATCTTTACTTTTGAAGAACTCAATCTACTATATGATGGCAGAAAATTACTGTTAGAAAGTAGCATTGCAGGGTTGGTTTTTTTTTTTTTTTTTTTTATCCTGTTTGCCCATAAATAGGCCTAAAACAAATTAATGAGTTTACAGTATTATTTTGAATAATATTAAAGGAATGTCTTGTATGTATACATATATGTATATACATTGTGCCTAGTCGCTCAGTCGTGTTGGACTCTTTGTGACCCCATGGACTGTAGCCCAAGCTCCTCCGTCCGTGGGAATTCTCCAGGCAGAAATACTGGTGTGGGTTGCCACGCCCTCCTCCAGGGAATCTTCCCAACTCAGGGATCGAACCCAGGTCTCCCGCATTGCAGGTGGATTCTTTACTGTCTGAGCCACCAGGGAAGCCCGTGTATGTATGTACATATAATGTATTATAATACATACAATAATATGCCCATATTACATAAGATTATCAAAATATTATATAATAAGATCAGATCAGATCAGTCGCTCAGTCGTGTCTGACTCTTTGCAACCCCATGAATTGCAGCACGCCAGGCCTCCCTGTCCATCACCAATTCCCGGAGTTCACTCAGACTCATGTCCATCGAGTCACTGATGCCATCCAGCCATCTCATCCTCTGTCGTCCCCTTTTCCTCTTGCCCCCAATCCCTCCCAGCATCAGAGTCTTTTCCAATGAGTCAACTCTTCGCATGAGGTGGCCAGAGTACTGGAGTTTCAGCTTTAGCATCATCCCTTCCAAAGAAATCCCAGGGCTGATCTCCTTCAGAATGGACTGGTTGGATGTCCTTGCAGTCCAAGGGACTCTCAGGAGTCTTCTCCAACACCACAGTTCAAAAGCATCAATTCTTTGGTGCTCAGCCTTCTTCACAGTCCAACTCTCACATCTATACATGACCACAGGAAAAACCATAGCCTTGACTAGACGAACCTTTGTTGGCAAAGTAATGTCTCTGTTTTTCAATATGCTATCTAGGTTGGTCATAACTTTCCTTCCAAAGAGTAAGCGTCTTTTAATTTCATGGCTGCAGTCACCATCTGAGTGATTTTGGAGCCCAGAAAAATAGTCTGACACTGTTTCCACTGTTCCTCATCTATTTCCCATGAAGGGATGGGACCGGATGCCATGATCTTCGTTTTCTGAATGTTGAGCTTTAAGCCAACTTTTTCACTCTCCACTTTCACCTCCATCAAGAGGCTTTTGAGTTCCTCTTCACTTTCTGCCATAAGGGTGGTGTCATCTGCATATCTGAGGTTATTGATATTTCTCCCGGCAATCTTGATTCCAGCTTGTGTTTTTCCAGTCCAGCATTTCTCATGATGTACTCTGCATATAAGTTAAATAAGCAGGGTGACAATATACAGCCTTGACGTACTCCTTTTCCTATTTGGAACCAGTCTGTTGTTCCATGTCCAGTTCTAACTGTTGCTTCCTGACCTGCATACAGATTTCTCAAGAGGCAGATCAGGTGGTCTGGTATTCCCATCTCTTTCAGAATTTCCCACAGTTTATTGTGATCCACACAGTCAAAGGCTTTGGCATAGTCAATAAAGCAGAAATAGATGTGTTTCTGGAACTCTCTTGCTTTTTCCATGATCCAGCGGATGTTGGCAATTTGATCTCTGGTTCCTCTGCCTTTTCTAAAACCAGCTTGAACATCAGGAAGTTCACGGTTCACATATTGCTGAAGCCTGGCTTGGAGAATTTTGAGCATTACTTTACTAGCGTGTGAGATGAGTGCAATTGTGCAGTAGTTTGAGCATTCTTTGGCATTGCCTTTCTTTGGGATTGGAATGAAAACGGACCTTTTCCAGTCCTGTGGCCACTGCTGAGTTTTCCAAATGTGCTGGCATATTGAGTGCAGCACTTTGACAGCATCGTCTTTCAGGATTTGGAATAGCTCAACTGGAATTCCATCACCTCTACTAGCTTTGTTTGTAGTGATGCTTTCTAAGGCCCACTTGACTTCACATTCCAAGATGTCTGGCTCTAGGTCAGTGATCACACCATCGTGATTATCTGGGTCGTGAAGATCTTTTTTGTACCGTTCTTCTGTGTATTCTTGCCATCTTTTCTTAATATCTTCTGCTTCTGTTAGGTCCGTACCATTTCTGTCCTTTATCGAGCCCATCTTTGCATGAAATGTTCCTTTGGTATCTCTGAGTTTCTTGAAGAGATCTCTAGTCTTTCCCATTCTGTTGTTTTCCTCTATTTCTTTGCATTGGTCGCTGAGGCTTTCTTATCTCTTCATGCTATTCTTTGTAACTCTGCATTCAGATGCTTATATCTTTCCTTTTCTCCTTTGCTTTTGGCTTCTCTTCTTTTCACAGCTATTTGTAAGGCCTCCCGAGAGCCATTTTGCTTTTTTGCATTTCTTTTCCATGGGAATGGTCTTGATCACTGTCTCCTGTACACTGTCACGAACCTCATTCCATAGTTCATCAGGCACTCTATCTATCAGATCTAGGCCCTTAAATCTATTTCTCACTTCCACTGTATAATCATAAGGGATTTGATTTAGGTTATACCTGAATGGTGTAGTGGTTTTCCCTACTTTCCTCAATTTCTGTCTGAATTTGGCAATAAAGAGTTCATGGTCTGAGCCACAGTCAGCTCCTGGTCTTGTTTTTGCTGACTGTATAGAGCTTCTCCATCTTTGGCTGCAAAGAATATAATCAGTCTGATTTTGGTGTTGACCTTCTGGTGATGTCCGTGTGTAGAGTCTTCTCTTGCGTTGTTGGAAGAGGGTGTTTGTTATGACCAGTGCATTTTCTTGGCAAAACTCTATTAGTCTTTGCCCTGCTTCATTCCGTATTCCAAGGCCAAATTTGCCTGTTACTCCAGGTATTTCTTGACTTCCTACTTTTGCATTCCAGTCCCCTATAATGAAAAGGACATCTTTTTTGAGTGTTAGTTCTAAAAGGTCCTGTAGGTCTTCATAGAACCGTTCAGCTTCTTCAGTGTTACTGGTTGGGGCATAGACTTGGATTACTGAGATATTGAATGGTTTGCCTTGGAAACGAACAGAGATCATTCTGTCGTCGTTGAGATTGCATCCAAGTACTGCATTTCGGACTCTTTTGTTGACTATGATGGCTACTCCATTTCTTTTGAGGGATTCCTGCCCGCAGTAGTAGGTATAATGGTCATCTGAGTTAAATTCACCCATTTCAGTCCATTTCAGTTCACTGATTCCTAGAATGTTGACATTCATTCTTGCCATCTCTTGTTTGACCACTTCCAATTTGCCTTGATTCATGGACCTGACATTCCAGGTTCCTTTGCAATATTGCTCTTTACAGCATCGGACCTTGCTTCTATCACCAGTCACATCCACAGCTGGGTATTCTTTTTGCTTTGGCTCCGTCCCTTCATTCTTTCTGGAGTTATTTCTCCACTGATCTCCAGTAGCATATTGGGTACGTACTGACCTGGGGAGTTTCTCTTTCAGTATCCTATCATTTTGCCTTTTCATACTGTTCATGGGGTTCTCAAGGCAAGAATACTGAAGTGGTTTGCCATTCCCTTCTCCAGTAGACCACATTCTGTCAGATCTCTCCACCATGACCTGCCCATCTTGGGTTGCCCCACGGGCACGGCTTAGTTTCATTGAGGTAGACAAGGCTGTGGTCCTAGTGTGATTAGATTGACTAGTTTTCTGTGAGTATGGTTTCAGTGTGTTTGCCCTCTGATGCCCCCTCTTGCAACACCTACCGTCTTACTTGGGTTTCTCTTACCTTGGGCGTGGGGTATCTCTTCACGGCTGCTCCAGCAAAGCGCAGCCATTGCTCCTTACCTTGGATGCAGGGTATCTCTTCACCGTCACCCTTCCTGACCTTCAACGTGGACTAGCTCCTCTAGGCCCTCCTGCGCCCGTGCAGCCAGGGCTCCTTGGACCTGGGGTTGGTCCTCCCGGCCACCGCCCCTGGCCTCAGGCGTGGGTTGCTCCTCCCGGCCACCGCCCCTGGCCTCGGGCGTAGGGGCGTGGGGTGGCTCCTCCCGGCCGCCGCCCCTGACCTCCGACAGGGGGTGGGTAACTCCTCTCATCGCCACCCCTGACCTGGACGCGGGGTATCTCCTCTCCGCCGTTCCTGCGCCGTCGCAGTCTGGTACTCTCAGCTGCTGTCCCTGATCTCGGTCGTGGGGTAACTCCTCTTGGCCGCCACCCTTCAGGCGTGGGGTCCTCCCGGCTTCTGCCCCTGACTTCGGACGTGGTGTGGCTCCTCTCAGCCACGCTTACCGCGCCGGTTGCAGTATGTTTATTATATAATAAACATACTAATAAATAATTATTCTGAATATTAGTGGGTTTATCTGAGCCCTCCACAGTAATCTCTCTCCTGGTGCCATGGAATTGCTGAGAGGTAAAAGTTCTTCCAAATTACCATTGTTTTTATTGTTTAAAGAAGCTAACCATAAACCTGGTTTGAGATTCTGCCTGAAGCAGTTTTCCTGTCAGTTTATATGCTTCATGGCAGTTGACTGAGATATCAGAGGAGATACTGTGGCAGAAGGTGGGTGGCCCTAAGATTCTGGCTATTCTTAAAAGGCCTCAGAATCATAAAAACAGAAACACAATAAATGCAGTCTTTTGTTTGTTTGTTTAATTGAGGTCACTGCTTAGATTTCAGTGATCTCCCAAGCAATGGAATTAGAAACTTTTATCAGGATTCCTAAGTTGTGACTGACAGATGATGATTATAGTTGAACTTGCCTGTTAGGCGCCTCTCCATGAAGGCCAGGGTAAGCAGCAAGATTAAATCTGTGAAAGGTCACTGTGGGCGCCCATTGTGCAGCAGTAGTACATACTGTTGCCCAAAGCAAAGTTTTTTATTAAATCACATCCTCAGAAAGCTCTGCCACAGGACATAGACCAGAGCTTTTTTGGAGTCAGAAAGACAAATTTATACTCTTGCTTTTCTGCTGATTTTCAACAAGTTGTTTATTTCTTTGTTTAGAACATATATTTTTATTTTTCTCTTATCTAACAGTCCTGTTTTTGGGAACCTGATTTCTTTCATTTTGGATTTCTGACACTCTTGAGGGCAGGGGATTCTCAATGTGTGGTCTACAGAATTCTGGGGGTTTCTGAGACATATTCAGGAAGACTTCAGAATCAAACTAATTTTCATATTAATATTGAGATACTATTTAACTTTTTATCCTGTGCTTATATTTGTACATGGGCATTACACTCTGCATTACCATGCAATTATAATTTTTAAAAAGTTCTAAATGCATAATTTCAACAAGTTGTTTAACTCAGTTTTCTCATGTGTAAAATGAGAATGATATACCTCTTTTGAGAGTCACTAGGAGAAATGAAAGCGTGTATGTAAAGTTGAAGATATATGGCAGTAATGGGAGTGCAAGAAATCATAAATTGTATTACACCAGGGGAGTATTTGCCTCACTTCTTCTTGTATGGTACTTTTTAATGCTTCTTTTGATTTTACTAGTAAATTATTCCCTACAGTGCTATATCTGCATTACTTCTTTGGGTTTAGGGAAGCGTGGAGATAAAGAATTACTCATGTCTTCTCAAATCATTTGTAGTATAAAAGGAATTCTTGGTTGTTTTTCTAGAACATGGAAGTCCCAGCAGTAAGTAGGCAACATGCCACCCTTCTTTTCAACACAGCCCTGGAACAAGGCAAGTGGGACCTATGTCGACACATGATTCGATTTCTGAAAGCCATTGGCTCTGGAGAATCTGAGACGCCCCCATCCACACCTACAACTCAGGTTAGTTGAAGAACTGCACGGCTTTGCTAGGCCACACACCCATGTGGCATCTGTCTTTGACCATACTGCACCTTGTGTGTAATCACAGGAACCCAGTTCAAGTGGTGGTGGATTTGAGTTCTTCAGGAATCGAAGCATCAGTTTATCCCAGTCAGCTGACAGTGTTCCTGCTAGTAAATTCAGCTTACAGAAAACACTAAGTATGCCATCCGGTCCTTCTGGAAAAAGGTAAAAGAATGAAGAACTGTTCCTGCTTTTAGGGAATTCTATAACACATTGCATTTCAGAGTCTTTGTAAAATTGGATCTTAGGAAAAAACTATTTGATCCGATTGCAATTCCTTTTTACATTCCCAAAAGGCTTCCCTTTTTTCTTTCTTCTAAATTCACTTTATTCTTTGTAGTGTTTTTGCCCTTTGTACTAGAATAGGTCTCAATGTGCCCATTCTAAATGTGACTAACATTAAATTACCTCTGATAATAGAGGACCGGAATAAAAAGGAAGATAGATCTGCAAATAATTCAAAAGCCTTCTTACAGTCAACAGTTTTCCCATTCTTTCCCAGTGTACCTTTTGACATTTGTCATGTACTGGACTCTCTTGTGACCCTTTTGAGTGGAGAAGTCATTAAACAGTTCGTGCCAAAAAGTGTATCCTGGAGTCTGAAACCTGCATTATATGTAGATGGGTTAATATGCAGTAAACTCTGAACTCATGCTGAACATTGTAAAATAGATTTTCCTGTTTTGTGAGGTCCTTGCTTTCCTTCCTCTGTTGTTATGTGGTCTTGGCTCTTGGTTTCTTTCGAGAGAATCCTTTCTTTTATATTCTGTGTGTACTCTTACTACAGCGCCTGACACAGAATGAGAGCTTCCTGAACATTTTTACTGTGATGTTTTACAGCTTTTTCTTATCAGAGCCATTAATACAAACACACACTCAGACACACACACACCCAGACACACACACACACCATAAACAAGTTAAATGCAACCGTGAAAGACTATAAAACAATTGCCAGGCAAACAGTAGCTACTCAGCTATACCCTGAATGTAAGTGGTGTTTAATGTATACTAAGTGCGCACTGCTTGCCAGGCACAATTCAAACATTTCCGTGTATAGGTCTTTCAGTAACAGCTCCATATGGGTAAATATACTGTTATTATCCACATTATACAGGTGAAAAACAAAGGCCCAGAAAAATAAACTTGCTTTATATTCACAAAACTGTGTGGCAGAGCCAAGTTCAGAATGCAGGTAGTCCTGCTCCAATACTGCCCTCTCTGAAGGCACCCCATCACCCCAGTATCAAACCAGTTGTGACACACCAGTTCATAGGAATAAGGGGGAACAGACGATATTTAGTCATTCATTTTTTTAAACCTGTTTTTTTCTTATGTGTCTGTATAACTCACATTAAGAGACTACATTTCACTTTGCTTCCCTTCAGTCTCCTTGATCTGACCTCCTTTCCTCTTTTCATTGGTCTTTTCAAATACAGCGTTTATTTGCTTCCTTTCTTTACTTCATCCAGTCACTATCCTCTTCCTCATTTGGCTTTGTCAGTCTCCTTTTTGTTTTCTATTCTGTACTTTTATTTTACACACATGTGTAAGAGGCTACTTACTGTGTTCCACCTATTGTTCAACAGGTGTGCTATTGCAGGGAGAGGCTCTGATACTTGATCTTCCTCTTTCCTCAAATCTCCTACCTCCTTGTCAGCATTTTCAGTGCTACTTCATAAGAAGTATGTGAAACTTGTTCCGTAGCTTACTTGTGTTCCCACTTACAGATGGAGCAAAGACAGTGACTGTGCTGAGAACATGTATATTGATATGATGCTCTGGAGACACGCTCGGCGTCTCTTGGAAGAAGTTCGGCTAAAGGATCTCGGCTGCTTTGCAGCCCAGTTGGGCTTTGAACTCATTAGTTGGCTGTGCAAGGAGCGTGCCCGTGCTGCCCGAGTAGACAACTTCGTGTTGGCCCTGAAGAGGCTCCACAAAGATTTCCTTTGGCCACTTCCCATCATCCCAGCTTCTTCTGTCAGTTCTCCTTTCAAAAATGGAAAATACCGAACAGGTGATATAGGCTTTGTGTTACTTATACAAAAATTGTATTTGCTCCAAATGTTTAGACGTTTTTCTGTTAGTTGATATTCAAGGAAGTCTTTTCATTCCAAGCTTAGATAAAAGCTGACTTTTTGTAGATCAGTTGGAACATCCACCATTTGACTAAGGATGTAAATAGAAGTAGATCATGTGTCTCTTGGTCTTATGACTTTGAAGTTTAATTTATAAATCCAACCAACTGTTTTCTCAGATTATCAGCAAGTTGAGCATTGACTGAGTATAGAAGCTACCACACTTTTTTTTTTTTTTTTTGTAGGAAGTTTCCTGCAATGCAGGAGACCCTGGTTCAATTCGTGGGTCAGGAAAAGCTCCTGGAGAAGGGAATGGCTACCCACTCCAGTATTGTGGCCTGGAGAATTCCATGAACTGTATAGTACATGGGGTTGCAAAGAGTTGGACACAACTGAGCGACTTGCACTTTCACTTTGGCATTGGTTAGTCACAGATCTCAAAATAAGCTAAATTGTGACTTACCTGACAGGATTCATTCCAGAGAAATGGTAAAAATATGTCTTTGAGAGCTTGGGCCATCTTCTAAATTAGGAGAGGGCAAAGTGAACTGTATTTTGGTAAAAAAAAATTTTTAGGTTTTTTAGTTCAGGTTGTAATCATCATTACTTATGAAAATTCAAACAAAACCCTTTTTATTATGGCATTTGGAAGTTTCATGTTGTCTTAAAACCAAGGAAAATCATTTAAGGATGAATAAGGTTTTGTCTAGAGTTAAATGATGATAGAAGATGACTGCTGGGTGGCATTGTCTAGTCAGTGCATTCTGTTCCAGTCCAACCTCCCTGGTTCATGGTTGGGTGATGTGGTGTAGGGACATTAATTGGCTTTGAATTTTTCGTATTTGGGGTTGGTGGGGGAAGAGAAGCTGAAAGAACTGAATTGGAAATGGCAGTATATGCACCTTTAATTCCCTTTTTTTTGTGTGTGTTTCCAACTTGCAGTGGGAGAGCAGCTGTTAAAGTCACAGTCCACTGACCCATTTTTAAACCTCGAAATAGATGCTGGCGTCTCTAATGTCCAACGAAGTCAGAGCTGGCTCGGCAACATTGGTCCTGCTCATCAAGAAATAGACACAGCCTCATCTCACGGGCCACAGATGCAAGATGCCTTCCTGTCACCTTTATCTAATAAAGGTAGATATCATTTTAAATCCTAGCTCCTCATTAGTTTCTTTGGAGGAAAGTTTATATGCCGTATGTAGCATTTCAGAGAGAGCTTCACTCATTTCGAGATGTGTCCTTGAGAATTAGCATTAGTATCTGCTGGACAGGTGAAGAGTTACTAGCACAAGGCCAAAATAACTTTGGTTATACTTTGCCATGTTTATTTTACATAAATGAAACAGGTAAAACCTCACTACAGCTAAACACTAGTAAATGAACCTTTGTAATCAATTTTGATGATACAGAAACACGAACTTTGAACCTCAAGTAAGCAAAACTTTATCCATGTGTAAAGAATTCCATTCTTCTCATAGGTGGACCTGTATTGTAAAAAATTGTTACCAGTTATCTTGTTTTTTATTTCAGCTGTAAAAAATTATGGGAAAAATTTTTTTATCTTGTAAATTCCTGCATGATACCCTTAATTTTGCATCTCAGCCTTCAAACCTAAGATTACTGTCTGACCCTTTACCAAAAAAATGTGCATCTTCTGCAGTTATAGTAATGGGTGAATTACAAACTGAAGCAGCTCTAAAGTGGTTTATGTTGTCTAGGTTTATGTAAGAGCTGAAGCAGCAGTTGGTCTGATTCTGCGGCTTCAATGGCAGATCCGCCTGATGCTTGACTCTCAGTGTGTGCTCACTGCTGCCTGAGCTGCTTCTGTGCAGGGAGGCGTAGAAGCCATGGCTGCTGTTATTGTAGCAGAGTACATGTCAAATCTACTGCTTTAAGGATTTTTAAGTGTACAGTTCATTTACATTCTTGGGCAACCAACCTGCAAAACTCTTTTACGTTGCAAAAGCAAAAGTTTATACCCATTAAAGAAAACTCTCCATCTCTCCCTCCCCCAACTCTGGGCAACTACATTCTATTTTCTGTCCCTGTGTAATTGCCTTTTTGTGTCTGGCTTATTTCACTTAGATAATGTTCTCAAAGTTCATCCTTGTTGTAGCATGCATGGGAATCTCCTTCCTTTTTGCGGTTTGGCAATATTCTGTTGTGTGTTCAAAGCACATTTTGTCTGTCCATTCATCAGTGGCCACTTGCATTGCTTCCACCTTTTGGTTATTGTGAATTACGCTGCAAAGAACGGGGGACTACTGTGAATATGGGAAGTCTCTTTGAGACCGTTTTCAACTCTTCTGGGGACTGTCAGCTCATGTGGTATTTCTATTTTCAAATTTTTCGTCATAGCAGCAGCCCCACTTTACTTCTTATCAACACTGGCAGGGATTCCAGTTTTGCCACATCCTCGCCAACACTTCTTTGATGATTTTGTTAATAGTAGCATCCTAATGGACCTGAGGTGGCATCATTGCTTTTCTTCAGAAAACCTTTTAAAGAGATCATTTCAAACATATGTTAAAAGGAGAAATAATACTATAAGGGGCACCTTCCCTCCAACCCCCACTTCAGTTATTACCAACTCATGAATAAATTTCTCCTTCCTGTATAATTGAACTAAATCTAAGATATGATATGTTTTATTTGTGAATGTTTCAGTATATATTTCTAAAATAACTTTTTTTGAAAATAATGTCACATCTCTCTAAAAATTTAACAGTAATTCCTTAATACGATCAAATATCCAGTAAGTATTCAAATTCCAGCTGTTTTACAATGTCATAATATTTTTGCAGTTTAAAACAAAGTGAGAGTCACTCAGTCGTGTCTGACTCTTTGCAATCCCATGGACTATACAGTCCATGGAATTCTCCAGGCCAGAATACTGGAGTGGGTAGCCATTCCCTTCTCCAGAGGATCTTTCCACCCCAGGGATCGACCCCAGGTCTCCCGCGTTGCAGGTGGATTCTTTACCAGCTGAGCCACGAGGGAAGCCCAAGAATACTTTGAATCAAGATCCAAGTAAGATACATACACAGTGATTATGTTTCTTAAACTCCACTTTTAGTGCTTGTTCCCCTTCCCCATCTCTTTTTTTCTTCTTGCAGTTTATTCATTGAAGAGACTTGCTTCTGTGGATTTTCTCATGACTGGATTTTAGTTGATTGCATCTTCATGGTTTAAACAGTTTCTGTATTTCTTGTAGATTGGTGACTGAATCTAAAGACTTGATTGGGAATCCTCTGGTGGTCCAGTGGTTAGGACTCTGTATTCTCACTGCCTCAAGGACCTAGAACCTAAACTAAAATCCCATAAGCTGTGTGGCACCTCACTCCCCCCAAAAAAGACTTGAACAAATTGTAGCTAGGTTTGTTGTTTCCAGAGGTGGGCAAGACTGCTTAATAGGTAGTAGTGTATTTTTCTTTTCCATGGCACATAATGCCTGGTTACCTCTCTGATGATTTTTTTTTTTTTTTTTAACATCTTCTACTATTTAATGTAACATGGGAATTTTAGTAGTGAATTTAATGTTTTGGTCTCAAAATCCTAAAGAGGAAGCAACATCTGAGAGACAGCTAATATTTTTAATTGAAGGAAAACATACATTAAGCTGGTTTGTGACTTTTGACAATTCTTCATCAGGTGATGAATGCAGTATTGGTTCAGCCACGGACTTGACTGAAAGTAGCTCCATGGTGGATGGAGACTGGACAATGGTGGATGAAAATTTCTCCACACTCAGTCTAACCCAGTCAGAGCTGGAGCATATCTCCATGGAGTTGGCGAGTAAAGGGCCTCACAAATCCCAGGTCCAGCTTCGGTGAGTTTCTCAACATTTTGGAAGCAGAGGATGCCTCCTCAGGGTGTTTGGGCAAATTGCGTATATAGGCTGCTTTCCCAATAACAACTGCCCTTCTCTTCATCCGTAGATCCTTCCTAGCATCAGTCACTGTGTTTCTGCTTCTGTATATAGGTATTTGCTGCACATCTTCATGGAGGCAGGATGTCTGGACTGGTGCATTGTTATAGGCCTGATTCTTAGAGAATCCTCAATAATCAACCAGATTTTGGTTATTATACAGTCTTCAGAGGTAGATGGAGAGATGTTACAGAACATAAAGACAGGGCTGCATGCTGTGGACCGATGGGCCTCCACAGATTGGTAAGTTATTAGGCTCGTTACCTTGACTGTCATCTGGTGACTCCTCCTCTTTCACATTAAGGCTTATTTCTGGTTCATTTATTTGGAGATTTATAGGTTGCTTGAAATAAAAACTCCTTTTGTATATTCATTTTTAAGAGTATTTTCTTTAGTTACCATTTTAGACCCAGTTATTTTAAATGAGTCATATTCATTGTTGTCAGTGGATGTGTGTCACTGAGGACTAATACAGTACAGATGACCTTAGAACCAGGGTGGAACTTGATGTTTCTAGTTCTGTGGAATTGAAGATGATAACGTAAAAACAAGTAAAAATTTAAGGTCTGTGTGAGTTGAATATTCCATAGCAGTTACTGACAAGCCCAAAATAAGAATAGTGAGTGAAAGTGGAAGAGCCTGTCATCTACCCCCTTTGTCACCAGTTACTTGTGGCTTTGGGATTTCCCTCACTTGGGTCTAGTCTTAATTGGCAAATTCATTTAGGTTAAATGTTCTCTCAAGGTCCTGTTTTTCAAGTCTGAAAATCCTATTAATGGTGTTTACGGTTATAGAATATGCTTTTTAATTGCAATACTGGATAAAGAATATCCATCTTTGCTGTCTGTGTTTACACTTAGGTTACGTGTAGCCCCCTCCATGGGGGCCTTTTAGAAAGGCATCTAAAAGCCTTCCCTTCCTCCTACCTCTGTGCCTCCTCCTGTACCCCATAATCTTTATCACTGACCCTGCTGTATCAGTGCTTAGTAAGAATCTATCCATAACATGCTCTGGAGCCTTTTGAATGTTGCTGATAAGAGCCAATTTCCTTTTTTTTTCTGCATAGTCCTGGATATAAGCCATTTTTAAACATCATTAAGCCACACCTGCAGAAGCTTAGTGAGATAACAGAAGAGCAGGTCCAGCCTGAAGCCTTCCAGCCGATGACTGTGGGTAAGACTCCTGAACAGACTAGCCCCCGGGCAGAGGAGAACAGGAGCTCCTTGGGCCATGGAAGCATCCCCCAGGGCGAGGTTGGAGGTAGCAGTTTGGTCAGCCGGAAAGAAGAGGACACAACGCGAGCAGAGGAGGAGGAACCTTTTCAAGATGGGACTTACGACTGTTCTGTGTCCTAACAACAGTGAGTACCATCACCACGGGCAGTATTAATTAGCATCAGCGTGCAACTGAGGACACTGTGACCTAGTTGGAAAATTTAACCAGGGAGAGAACACAGCTCAGAGACTCTGGTAAGGTATTATTAAATTTTAACTTTTTCCTCTACGAAATCTTGAGTCCATAAAAATGTGATATCAAAAAAAAGATCATCTTTCATAAAAGTTTTTTTTTAAGCTGCAGTGGAAAGTTGTACAGAATATTGTACAGATGTACATGCGAACATTTTGGTTTTCTTAAAGATTGGTAGCTCTTAAACCACAGGGATTGTTTTGCCCCAGATGAGCTTACTTTTTCACTACTTAAAGCTTCCTATGTTTTCTGGTTCAGCGTGTGTTCCGGACTGCTTTTTAAAAATAAATGCTAAGGTGCTTGCTGTAGCTCATCAAGTACTTGAGCTACCAGTATGCCCCCTGGATCAAGAGCACTGGACTCCCTAGTTGGGCCTCTGAATAGATGCCTGCCCCGGTAGAACAGGCACCTGTAAGATGCTCCTCTTCTAGCCTCTTAATCCCGGTCCTCAATTGATGGAAGCTATTTACCTGTGTCAGCGTGCCTGCTTTTTGTCTAGCTTGGTTCCTACTAGGTGAGTGTAGGCAGAGGCCTGAGGAGTTCTTATCAATTATGCTATTAGATACCACTAAACTATTTTGTATCAAAGAATCGTATCTTTTTGTGAATAATTTTGTGTACATATACTCAAAGGCACTGTTCCTATTTTTAGGGCTTGTACTATAATTTGTAAGGTTTTATGCTGGATTCTGCATGGCTATAGATACTCACTCTTAGAACAAAGACAGGGCTTGCTCTTCTTTCCAGATATAAGCACTCTTCATAAAGGAAGACACATTTATTGGCTTGGTCATAAGGTAACAGAGATGGTCACACTGATCATGAAATGAAACAGGTTTTGTGCAAATTAATGTAGTTTCTTATTTATTGCTTTTGTAAATTGAATAAAAATGAACTCTGTAAATAGACTGCTGAATCCTGTATTATCACGGCTACTAAAAATTAGTATGTAAAGAATGCATTCTTCATCATAACTTCTTAAATATTTTATGTATTTCTAGATACGACTTAAATTTTAGTTTTCATACATTATGAAAACACAATTGCAGACTCAGTTGCTTCAGACTAAACACATATCCACTGTATGTATATCAATTACCTTATAACAGTATTAATTTAGATAGCTTGTTTGTACTGTGCAATTTGAACAAAGGAATGCAATGTTATTTTTTACAAAAACAAACTTATTTTTATAGTAACAACGTATTTGATGTGGACCAAATTCATACCACTATGTAAAACAGCCTCTCCTCTCATAGTGCAATTACAGTTTAGAAATAAAACTTGGTCCTCTATCCTTGCTTTTTAAAATTAATGGCTAGATTTAGTTGTCTTAGCCAGGTTTCCTTTGAAGGGAAACTCAAATTTGAAAAATGCTTTGTTCAAGAGTCATCAATGGTTTTAAATTACTGATTTTGATAATTTACTATCACTTACTTTTCACATTACAAGTGCAATACTTTCACATACTAAAATTCCTGAATAGGTGGAATATGTGATTACTGGTACCTGGCCCTTCTGGTGCTATGTTTATTTAAGCCTTTGTTTTAAACCACCTTTCCCTGAATCTTAAGAAAGAAAATGTTTCCCATGTAAGTCCATGCAGCCCAGCAAGAAACTGAAGCAATTCTCCTGTCCTAGTCCATTATGAGAAGAAGTAGCATTACTTTTGTGTTTGGTGTATTTAGTCAATAAAAACGATTCACCATTGTAAACAGCCATGTTTACAGATATCCTCATGTGCTGCTGGGTTCATCTTGCACTCTTAAAAGCAGGGCACCCTTAAGTTAACCATATTCCTATGGTTAATGCCATGACGGAAACCTTTCTTGTATAAAATACTTGTTTTGCAACCAACAGATATAGGTGGCCCCAAGGCAAAAAGATTGGCAGCTTTACAGAAAAACTTTTCTTTGGTAGTTTGTTATATACTTTAATTTTTTAAATCATATTTTAATTTTGCCTTGTTTGGATCACGTATTTGACTGTTTAAGCCATATTTAACCAATGAATTTAAATATTCAATATAACTATTTGAAGTTTAAATTATTTGCTGATACCAAAACAAGAAGTTATTTGGGGGTAGAGTCAACCTTTGCTTGTAATTAAAAGTTGCTGCTACTTCTGTAATGTGTATTTTTTTTTTTAACTTGGTAAAGGGCAATAAAACCATTACATGAACTTTTTGTTTATTCATCAAGTTAACAGCAAAAAGTGTATGTATTAAAAGTCATTTCATTATATAATTCCACCTTTTAGAATTTTCCTTATAACTAGAAATTTATATTTAAAATGTATATGGGTATACCATTTTATGGATGTATTTCTTCACTCATCAGTTGAGGGACATTTGGGAGGAATTCAACTCGGACACTGATACGCAGGTTTCTGTGTGGACCTAAGTTTTCAGTTCTCTTTAGGAGTGGAAACGTTGGGTTATGAGAACTGGTTACTTTGGGGGCTGGGGGGTGGCGGGGAATGCTTAACTGTATTACAAAGTGCCTGTACCACTTTAAAAGAAAAAAGCATTCCACTAGTAGTGGATGAGGGTTCAAGTTTCTGCTGTCGACATTTGTTTCTGTATTTTTGGTTACAGCCGTCTGAGTTACGTGTGAAGTCGTACCTTATGGTTTAGGTTCACATTTCCCTGGTGACTGACATCTTTTCATATATGATTATTAGCTGTTCATATCTCTTTGGAGAAAACAGTATTTACATTCTTTGCCCACTTCACAGATGGCTCATTTATTGTTGATTTGCAAGAGTTCTTTATATAGTCTAGACAGTTTTGCAAATATTTTTTCATTCTGAGGGCTTTTCACTTTCATGATACTGTCTTTTGAGACATAAAGTTTTTCGTTTTGGTGAAGTCCCCAACTTTTTCTTTGGTTCCTTGAGCTTCTGGGTGTTATATCCAAGAAACCATTTCCAAATCCTAGGTTATGAAGATTTATGCTTGTTTTTTTTGTTTTATATTTTAGCACCTACATTTAGGTCTTTGATACATTTTGAGTTAATTTTTGTATATGGTATGAAGAGGTCTAACTTTGTTCTTTTGTATGTGACTACTCAGTTGTTATAATTTACTGAAAAGCTCACCATTTACTGAAAAGATTTTTTTCCTATTGAATTGTTGAGAATCAATTGACTACAAATGAATGGGTTCCTTTCTGGAACTGTCGGTTGTATTACATTGGTTTCTGGGTCTTTCCTTGATGCCAGTACTACATTGTTTTGAGTACTGTTGCTACTTAGGAGGAGGAAGTTTTGAACGTGAGAGACGTTGAGTTTTTTCAGGACCGTTTTGGCTCTTCTGTGCCCCTTGCGTTTCCATTTGAATTTGAGAGTCACCCTGTCAGTTTTTGTGTGCACCCACCCACACACAGATATGAGGCAGCTAGAAGTTTGATAAGGATTATATTCAGATCAATTTTTGGAAAATCTTGCCATCTTGATAATAGGCCTTCCAGCCCATGAACATGGAGTGTCTTTCCAATTATTCATAGCTTCAGTTTCTTTCAGGAGGGTTTTATAGGTACTTTTAATAAGCTTATTAGTACTTTATTCTTGATGCTATTGCAAATAGAACTGTTTTATTTTTGGATTATTGTTAGTATATAGAAATAATTGATTTTTCTATGTTGAAATTGCATCCTACAACACTGTTCAATTCACTTACTAACTATATAATCGGTTTTTTTTGTGTGGATTCCTGGGCATTTCCTATATAGAAAATGATGTCATCTATAATCAGAGCCTGGGCTAGAGCCTCCAATACAATATTCAAGTGGCAGTAAGTAGATAACCCTCATCTTTCTGATGTTAGGGGGAAAGTACTGAGTTTTTCATTATACATTAAGATGTCAACTATTGAGTTTTCATAGATGGCCTTTATCAGGTTAAGGAAGTTCCCTTCTATTACATTTTTCATCATAAAGAGGTGTTAACTTTGTCAAAAAAATTTCACTTCTGTTGAGATGATTATATTGTTGTCCTTTATTCTAATAATACGGTCTATTATGTTGACTTTTAGGTGTTAAACCCCACATTCCATTCCTGGGCTAAATCTCATTTTGGTCATGATATAGGCCAAACTTGAAGAAAAGACATTATCAATACACTTGTATTTTCACTAATCAAGTAAGGAAGTGGTAGTATCAAAAGAAAAGTACTGATGTACTTCAAAAATGCCCAAGATGTTTTTTCGAATAAAAACAGACATAAGGAGGCATAGATGCATTTTGGCTTTATTGGCCCTAAAAGACAAGGTATTATTAAGAACATAAGTTATTTGGCTGCTTCACCTTGTACTGAACTGTTCTGAGGGAACTCACTTGGAAAGGGAGGTAACTTGCATGGAGCTCACAAGTGGGCTCTCTATTTTGGGGCCTGGTGGTGTGCCTTCCTTGTGAGCAGCAGGTCACTCTGTGGCTGAAAGATAGTATTTTCTCCCCCCACCCCATCCCCCAATGAAAGAACATCCTTTATTAGCTCTTCAGTGATTTTCTTTGCCAACAGTAATGATAAAACTGCTAAATAGGCTGTAGGCTCAACATTTAATTTCTGTGAAATTCAAATGCACAATTTCATTCCACAGTAAAACAGATTCCAGTTAAAGCCATGCTGAGTTCTTTGCTCACATGACCCTTTAAAATAGCAATTATACCCACAAGAGCCAACTAGGTCTTTCTAACAGCGGAGTTTTTTTTTTTTTTTTTTTTAAGCTCTAAAAGGCTTTATGGATTTAAAATAACTCTTCAGATGAGGTTACAGGAAAATATAAACAATGATGGTCTGTTTCTCTGTTAATGATACTGACTAGTATTTTTATTACTGTAAGGCAACAATTCATCCCTAGCAAACCAGTGAAAAGAAACAGACAGACATATTCATTCTTCCTACAGCTTCCTGAGTCCGCAGACTGGCTTCTTAAGTGGTGGTGACGGTTTAGAAATCTGATCAGGCCTATGTACATCTGCTAAAGTATGAAACAAATACTGCATGCAACCGTCATGCTTAGGTAAATTTTTAAGAATTTCTTCAAAATCACAATCCTTCACACTTCGCCCAAATGTGCAGTACTGTGCAAAAACTAACAAGTTCTTCAGACTGCTGATCTGACGGTGTGCATATTAAGAGCCATGAGTATTGTGTGCAATTATTTAACCATTTTTGGCATTAAAGCAGTGCCCCAGAATACTAAGCATGCCCTGAGTCTAATGTGCATCTTGTTACTGACCTTCTACATCATTAGAGCTTTATAATGCCAAAGAAAACCAAAACAAGAGCAAATAGTCCACACAGGAAAAAAAAGGCAAAAAGAAAACCATGATTATTATCAAAAAGGAGTTAATAACATGCTTCCCAAGGAGGGGGTAGGCAGATGGGAATCACAGGGAACTCAGGTAATGCCCTTCCTCCACATTTGGAAGTTTGCTTTTCTTTTCCCTATAAATAATTTCCAGTAATCTATTTCAGATTAACCACAGAAACAGAAAATATGCCTGTATTTTGAAATTCATTTAGATACTATTTTTCTCCACAATTGTGAGTCTATAAAAGCTATCAACAGTGCAAACTCTGTGTCACTTGAATCATCTAAGACTAGTGATACAGCTGACCCTTGACAACATGGTTTGAACTGTTACAGGTCCAATTATACAGGGATTTTTCATTAAACAGATATCACAGTACTACATGATCCATAGTTGAATCCACAGATAGATGCAAAACCTTGTATACAGGGGTGTGACGATGCACATTTTCAACGGTGCAGAGGTCAGCACTCCTAATCCCTGTGTTGTTCAAGGGTCAACTCTGTGGCTCTTACGAAGTCCAGGAGAAGCACTGGTTCCAGTGTCCGTGCATATGACAGCATGGTACCTACCGTTCAGCTCTGGCTGTAACCCTGCTGTCTGTGTAGGCTCGGTTTTTAAGGAACTAGGAGGAGCATGATTCAGAATGCACACTGTATATATCGGACAAGCAGCTTTAAGAAGTAATTTCAAAGACACACACTACTATGCTCTCTGTTCAGGCAGATTCGAGTGCCACTGTTTTGTTTGTTTCACTATGGCTTAAAAAAAAGGGGGTTTTTTTAGCCTAGACTTGGTAAAGACAAAAACTGTCTAACTTTTTACATTTTTAATGGGGAAAAAAGAAAGCTAGCAGAATTGAGCATTGCTCTCACCAAACTCTTCCACTGCTGGAGCCAACAGCCGTCTTCCTCAACATGAAAAGCACCCCTAAGTCCTAGAGCTAATGTTGTGCAGGACCTAAACACCAACAGCTAGAAGGACACTCCAGAGCAAGCCACAGCCTCGAGTCTCAGGAAAGCCAGCTCTGCCAGCCACAGTAAGTTACTGAGAAACTAACCTGTTCAGCTGGCTAGAAAACAAGGACCCAGTGCATCAATAATATTATGCCCTGAAGGATTAACCTTGGATAACAATATTCTGTTCGTTTCTTTAAGAATCAATATAAAATGCCCAGCTACTCCCACTCTCCTCCCACCCCAAGAACAGCCACCATGGCAACTCAGGACTCTGAGAAGGGAAGTTCATGTCCTGTACTTCCACAAACAGTATTCTAAACCAAAAGAGCCTGGAAATTCCAGAAGGAAACAGGTATTGAAAACCACCTCAGAAAAGCATCCCAATGATGGAACATGTCTGAAGGACAGGAGCCGCCACTTCAATACAGGTTTCCACATCAGAGTACTAAGGCCTTAGAGCCTCCAAGCACACTCTAAAGACTGCCCAGAGAAGCACCGCTCCCAGCACAGGCTGGGGCCTCAGAAGCCAGTCTTCATCTCAATTTCTTGTGACCAATCATTAACTCCTGTGATACTTTACCTACCATCTACTAACACAAAAAACAATGGTCTTGGGCTTTAACTGGAAATGTCATTTGTCTCATTAACAAGGGATTTACAGTACCTTCTGCATCGTTCATGATCCTAAGCGTTCAACTATTAAAAGTGGTTTGCTGGCTTTTGTTCTTAAGGTCATATAAAATGACATGTGTGTGTAGTACCCACGTGTGCTTAAGTGCCAGAAAACTGGTATTTTCAAGTGTCAAAAGGGCCATGCACTCTACTCCACAGTATAACCATTATAGATCATGCTCAGCCCTGAAGAGTGTTAGCCCACAAAGCTCTTTGAACATATGCTCGTTAAAATTCACTGACTTACATACAACCGTCCATGCAACATAAGGAGAAACTGTGCCACATGGAGTATCCCACTGGACATGTACTTAGAGCTCATCCACAAGATTAAAATACAAAGAGATTGTAGGTGCACACCCAGGCAGAGGGAAATGTCCAATCTGGGAACTTTTCTCTCAGAGCATCCAGCTGGGAGGATCTCTTGTCTTCCCCAGAAAAATAGTGGGCAGCAATGGCCACAGTGACCATTCCTTCAGGCTGTTCTTCCAAGACCTGCAGGAGAAAGTTAATTAGTTCTCTAGCTCTAAGGAGGCAGAATACTGACTGATTTCAAGGGTCTTGCCAAATACCACCTGGGAACCTGATCAGGGATACCAGCGATGCTAGGAGCTTCCCACCTGTACTTCTATCCAGAAGTGCCATGTGGAGGCCTGGAGTCCATGGGAATAAAAGACAAAGTAGTCCCCTCCTTTACTTGTGACTGGGGTGCCGTTGCCGAGAGACCACTGAGAAAGCGTAGCCCCTTTGTGGGTTCGAACATAGAATGACATATGGCTTGGTCCTGTAGGATAAAAGGAAGAACAGTTAAAACAACCTTCTAAAAAAGCAACAAGAAAAACAACCCAAACCAGACTACGAAGTTCATGCTTCACCACAATAAAGACACTCAGTGCAAACCTAGTGGAGGGCTTTCAGTCTGGATGTTCATCATGAATCAACAAAGGTAAGCAGTGAGGTGCAGAAAAAGCACAGAGTTCATAATAAGAAAACTTGTCTTTACATCTTGGCCCAGGCATTTAAACATACAAGAACCTACCTACCACTCAGAAGCCCTTCTTCAGAAATCTACAGAATAACTGCAAAAACTACAGCAAAAGAGCACTGAGGATTTTAGTGTATCCACATATATTGTATTAGGACAAATATTACTGTAAAGGTGGAAGACTAATGTGCAAATGCTGCCTGTAACACGCAGAGGGAAAGGGGAAAGCAGATAAAACTGTTGTGTTGGCTTTGCTCTTTTCAAAAGTTTCTGGCACTTAAGATTTATATTTTTGTTTTCATCGCCTATTTAACTTTTTGCTATTTGTATGCCAGTTTTTGTGGTATTCTTATCAGCTTATACATCATAGAAAAAGGAACACAAATACAGCAAGTAAAACTCAAGTAATTATAAATACTATGAGACAGTTGCGACTGCAAGTATTGCTCATAAAAATAAATGTGAATAGACACAACCCAGCTACTAAAAGAAAAATGTAGCTTAAAAAACTAGACCTAACCACATAGTGTATCCCAAGATATTCAGAAAGGGTAAAAATAAAGAACAAAGGTTATTTCAGGCAAGTGGACAGAGTCTTTAAAAGATAAGGAAATATTACAGATGAAATCAATGAAATAGACAATAGAACAAACCGACCTAATAATCAAAAATCTGTTTTGTTTTTTTAAACTTAACAAGACAATCACTCAGTAACCTGACTGGAAAAGAGCAGAGCAAACACTAGTACACACAAAGATAAATAAGAACCGATTCAAACGGCTGATTCATGTCAATGTATGACAAAACCACTACAATACTGTAATTAGCCTCCAATTAAAATCAATAAATTTTTAAAAAACTACCAATAATAGAATTAAAAATGACACAACAAAAAAGATAAATAAGAAAAATAAACAGAAGAAATTTAAAAAATCACTGCATAACCACTATTATCTCCATAAGTTTGAAAACCTGAATGAAATAGGTACGTTGCTAGGAAAATACAGGTTATCAAAATTGAACACAGAGATAATAAAGCTAAAACAGGCCAATCTCTCTAGAAAAAGAAACCACCCTCAGAAAAAAAAGCACCTGGCCCAAGGGGTCTCAGAGGAATTCCAGCCAACTTTTCAACAGAACAGTTCTAATGCCCCATAAACTGCTGCAAGACATGAAAAGTAAGGAAAACTTACCAACTGTTTCTATGATCTGTAACAGTCACGGTGTGTTTACATTTATAATGTATACCTAAATTGTTGAAAACAGTACCAAAAATACCACAGACCGGCATCATGCATCACATTAAGAAAATACACGACAACCTAATACACCACAGGAGAAAAATCCGATGATTATTTTTATAGATGCTAAAAAAGATTTTCACAAAATTAAAACCTATTCCTTATAAAAACATTGAAGGAATGGTAAGTTCTGAATGCTTATTTAACATGATAAAAAATATACACTCTTTTAGTCCTAAAGTCAATATCTTACATAACAGGAAAACACTAGAGACTTGTGACTGGGGTGACTTGATTCTTGTGTCAAGAACCAAGTCAAACACAACAAACACTTGTGACTTGTGACTTGGTTCTAATGTCAAGAATAAGGCAAGGATGCTTATTTACACAACTGTTCTATATTAGAAGTACAGGATATACTGTTTAGACAGACCAGAGGCATAAGAGTTGGTAAAGAAAACTGTATTTACACATGATATACAGTAGTTGACAAACTATACCTGAGGTCTGTGTTAGTATGGCTCTTGGGCTAAGAATGGTTTTTTCGCTTTTAAAGAGTGGCTAGCAAAAAAGGAAAGAATCTATAACAGAGACATACAGCAAAGTCTACAATATTTACTATCTAGCCCTTTACATTTTAGCGGTTCTTGGTATACCTGGAGAACATTAGTATCAATGATAAACTAAAAAATATTAAAGATTCAGTAAGATAGCAAGATGGATAGGGTGATTCAACATTACAGTGTCAGTTCTTAATTTATAAATTTATAATGACCCTAACTACAATAATTTTATATTAGAGAATACTAAAGTTCTAAATACTAAAATTAATAAGCATGTAAAGAATGGCAAGGAAAACAGTGAAAAGGATCTTCACTCTCCTAATGATTAAATGATTAAGCTTCTATAATTAAAAAAATGTGGTAACTGGTGCACAAACAGACCCACGCACATACCACCAATTTTCTTTTTAATGATTTCTTAACCTCTGTAATCACAAAAAACAGGTCAATAGATGTGCAATCTGCCTGTCAGGGACCTGATTTTTATTGGAATTCTCCAAACTGTGCAGGAAGGAGAGAGATTTAAATTTTTCTGTGCTTCCTTTTTACAGGCTAGCATTTAAATAAAAACCAATTTATTGGCATGAACAAGAAAACCAGTTGGTACAAAATGAATTTATTCCTAATTAAAATGTTAAAGCCCAGAAAAGGGAAGTATTCACTATAAGAGGTGTCAGCTAGGGCCCTTACCTCTTACAGGTGCTGCTCTCCACTGCTTAACAAGCAAATCCTACTATTTCACTACTGCCATCTTGTGTCCTCCAGCTTCCCTTATCCACTAGATTGTCAAGTCCCTTCTGTGTTAAAACGGAATGAACTATGCCTTCACACAATAAATGCAGTTACTTTTCACAATTGATATGATGGCCACTGGTCACCAAAAAATACAAAACCCAAACAGACTATGTGCAGAAGAGAAAGTTCAGAAGGAAGTGGGCAAAGCTGAGGGATATAGAGTCAAAAATTTGACAAGAGCACCAAAGTGACTGACTCAGTAAGCAGAGTCTTCAACAGATGGTGCTGGAACTGAATATCTATAAGGGAAAAGGACCTTGACCTCTACCTCAAGCCATACACAAAAATTAATTCAAGGTGGATCCTAAGCCTAAACATAAAAATTTAAAGCTATAAAGTTTCTAGAAGAAAACAAAGTCTATCTTCATAATGTCTGGGTAGACAAGCTTTTTTGGAAGACACATAAAGCATTAATCCAGAAGTCTCATCAGAAGACATCATTAAGAAAATGGATGGGCAAGAAAATCTGGTAACACTGTATCTAATAAAAGAGTTTGTCTAGAATATATAAACTCCTCTAAGACAATAAGCCCAGTTTTTAAAAGGGAAAAAGACATGAGGAAACAAAGCATATGAATGGCCAATGTGTTCCACATCGAAAAGTGTTCCACATCTTAATTACAAGAGGAATGCAAGAGATACTACCACTCAACACCTATAAGGAATGATAAAATGAAAAAACAAAAGAAAAACCAGCAAATTCAGGAAGAATGTAAAGCAACTGGAATTCTTGGATACTGGTAGGAGAGAAAAATGGAAACAAAATTTTTAGAAAGTTAAACATAAGTCTATCCTATGAACTAAACAATTCCACTATAAGAGGTGGAAAACATATTCCCAAAAAGCTTTTCCTAAGAATGTTATAACAGCTTTATCCACCTTAGCCCCAAACTGGAAAGAGCCCAGGTATCTATCAGTAGGAGAGTGATAAGCCACGAGACAGTCTGACTACTGACTGATACACTGACTACTAGTCAGCAGTGAAAAGGAAGAAAATATTGATAACAACACCACAGCTCAATCTGAAATACATTATGCTTAACTGACCAGACAATGAATATTACATACTGGATGATTCCATGTGTACATATGAAATTCAAGAACAGGCTAATCAAATCTCTTAATGCAGAAAACAGAAAGGTGCTACTCAGGCTCAGAGGACTAGAGTGTAAGGGAACTTTATGGGGTGATGGAAATATTTGTGTTTTGATAGGTTATGTATGATTTTATCAAAACTAATGGAACTGTGTAAGATCTGGACATGTCAATGTATGTAAATTAGGCCTTATATACAGAAATATTCATTATATATTATATTTTATATTTATATATGAATGAATAAAAATAAGAGGGAAAGTTATGTTTGAAGATACTTTTCACTCAAAGTCCTAGACAACTTTCTGTCAGTCTTTTTTAAACTTCATAGTTAACGTACAGAGTGAACAGTAGCAGAAACTGTTAAAAGTGAACTTCCTGTATTAGGGTTTTCTAGACAAACAGGATATGCAGAAAAAGTGAATTATTTTACAGAACTGGCTCATGTGATTGTACAGGCTGGCAAATCCAAACTCTGCAGGAGGCGCAGGCAGGCTGGAGACTCAGAGAAGAATTAGAATCCCCAGGACTTGCTGGCAAAACTCCCCCTCCTTGAAGGAGGCAAGTCTTTTTTTTTTTTTTTTTTTAAAGGCTGTCGGCTGATTGAACAAAGCCCACCATGGTTATGGAGAATAACCTGCTTTACTCAGAATTTACTGATTTAAATTAAACGTCAATCCTATCCAAAAAATACCTTCACTAGAAATAGCTAACATGTTTTTTTTTCCCCTCCTTGTATCTGGATACCATCTTAAAAAAAAAATTGCCATATGTAACTCAACACAATTGAGTGCTCATTAGGCGGTAGTAATATTTACTGGGCACAGAGACTAGAAAGAAAAATAAAAACACATCCCTATCTGCCTCCCTTGAATGCTAGTGGAAAATCAGACATGAACTAAATAACCATGACACAAGGAGGTCAGTGCTACAATCGAGATACGTACAAAAGGCACAGAATAGATGGCAGTTGCTCAGTCTGTTAGAGACAATGAAAGAGAGGTCTCAATAATACTGACATCTTACCAAGAGAAGGAACAGTGCCAGAGAGAGAGAGAAGCAGGAAAACATCACTCTCACCAAGAGGCAGTATGTGATGATGGAAATGAGCACTTGGATGCAGCTAAGGAGTGCATAAGGGAAGTGCTGAAAAAGCTGAAACAGGTACATACGCCAGATTACCAAAGACCAAACATGCTCTCTCCCAAAAAATTGGGGTGCATTCGGCAAGAAATCATAGAATAGCTCTTTTAAGTAGGGAAGTGACATGATCAAATATACTTTTGCAAAATAATATTAGAAGACTTCAGACCACCATTTGAAAAACTCCAGGACCTGACTACTGGTTCTAAACATGATAAATATACCAAGAAAGGTAAACAAAGTCAAACTATCTACTAACGCCAGGTCAAATGCCCTTACGATCTACCCGACAACAAATTCTGACAATGAAAGTTTTTTACTAAGGCTCCTTAAAAATTATTAGCTTCAGTTACTTTTAGAAACACTGTAAGCACTCAAGTTGCTGATCAAAAATAAGTCTGAGGAGGGGAAAAAAAACCCACATGTAACATTAAAAAGCTTAAGACGTGAAAGAGAGAGAAAAGTAGCTGACTTATTCACTGCTTCAGAGGTCAACTTGACAGAATTCCAGGGAGGGAAAAACTGGAGATACTATGTTATAAAATGTCTGTACCACCCATGAAGCAGTATAGTGTAACTTGAAAGTTAACTTATTGAAAGCTTGAAACCACTGAAAATAATGTTTAACAAGTATAATTAAAATGCTAATATATCATTAATGCAAAATTTAGGGTTAAAGAAAGTAGGGAAAACCACTAGGTCATTCAGGTATGACCTAAATCAAATCACTTATGATGATACAGTGGAAGTGACGAATAGATCAGTGGGGTTAGATCTGGTAGAGAGTGTGCCTGAAGAACTATGAGTGGAAATTAGTAACACTGTACAGGGGGCAGTGACCAAAACCATCCCCAAGAAAAATGCAAGAAGGCAAAGTGGTTGTCTGAGAATGCTTTACAAATAGCTGAGGAAAGAAGAGAAATGAAAGGCAAGGCAGAAAGGGAAAGATTCATCCAACTGAATGTAGAGTTCCAGAGAACAGCAAGGAGAGATAAGAAGGCCTTCTAAAATGAACAATGCAAAGAAATAGAGGAAAACAATAGAATGGGAAAGATCAGAGCTCTCTTCAAGAAAATTAGAGATATCATGGGAACACTTCAGACAAATATAGGCACAATAAAGGACAGAAATGGTAAGGACCTAACAGATGCAGAAGAGATTAAGAAGACAGGGCAAGAATACACAGATGAACTGTACAAAAAAGGTCTTAATGACCCAGATAACCACGATGGTGTGGTCACTCACCTAGAGCCAGACAGAGCCAGACATCCTAGAGTATAAAGTCAGTGGGCCTTAGGAAGCATTACTACAAAGTTACTGCAAATGATGGAATTGCAGCTGGGCTATTTAAAACCCTAAAAAATGATGCTGTTAAAATGCTGCACTCAATATGTCAGCAAATTTGGAAAACTCCCTGGTGGCTCGGCCGGTAAAGAATCTGCCTGCAATGAAGGAAACCTGGGTTCAATTCCCGGGTCAGGAAGATGCCCTGGAGAAGGGAATGGCTACCCACTCCAGTATTCTTGCCTGGAGAATTCCATGGACAGAGGAGCCTGGCAGACTACAGTCCGTGGGGTTGCAAAGAGTTGGACATAACTGAGTGACACTTTCACTTTCAGCAGCAGCCACAGGACTGGAAAAGGTCAGTTTTCATTCCAATCCTAAAGAAAAAAATGCCAAAGAATGCTTAAACTATCACACAGTTGTGTACATTTCTCATGGTAGCTAGGTTATGCTCAGAATCCTTCGAGCTAAGCTTCAGCAGTACTTGAACTGGGAATTTCCAGATGTACAAGCTGGGTTTAGAAAAGGCAGAGGAACCAGAGATCAAATTGCCAACATTCATTGGATCGTGGAGAAAGCAAGGGATTTCCAGAAAAGTTTCTGCTTCATTGACTACACTAAGGCCTTTGACTGTGTGGATCACAACAAACTGTGGAAACAAACTGGAATATTCTTAAAGAGATGGGAGTACCAGACCACCTTAGAACCAACAGTTAGAACCGGACATGGAACAACTGACTGGTTCAAAATTGTGAAAGGAGTACAACATGGCTGTATATTGTCATCCTGGTTATTTAACTTAGATGCAGAGTATATCATGTGAAATTCCAGGGTAGGTGAATCACAAGGTAGAGTCAAGGTTGCTGGGAGTTACATTAACAACCTAAGGTACATAGTTAATAGTTTAATGGCAGAAAGTAAAGAGGAACGAAAGAGCCTCTTGAGGAAGGTAAAAGATGAGTGAAAAAGCTGGCTTGAAACTCAACATTCAAAAAACTAAGATCATGACATCTAGTTCTATCACTTCATGGCAAAGAGAAAGGGAAAAGATTGAAGCAGTGACAGATTTTCTTCTCTTGGGCTCCAAAATCACTGTGGACGGTGACTGCAGCTATGAAACTAAATGATGCTTGCTCATTGGAAGGAAAGCTAAGACAAACCTAGACAGTGTATTGAAAAACAAAGACATCACTTCGCTGACAGAAGTTCATATAGTCAAAGCTAAGGTTTTTCTAGTAGCATGTATGGATGTGAAAATTGGACCATAAAGAAGGCTGAGTGCTAAAGAATTGCTTCTTTTGAATTGTGCTGGAGAAGACTCTTGAGAGTCCATTGGACAGTAAGGAAATCAACCCTGACTATTCATTGGAAGGACTGATGCTGAAGCTCCAATACTTTGGCCACCTGTTGTGAAGAGCCGACTCATAGGAAGAAACCCTGATGCGGGGAAAGACTGAAGGCAAAAGAGAAGGGGGCAAAGGATGAGATGGTTAGAGAGCATCACCAATTCAATGAACATGAATTTAAGCAGACTCTGGGAGCTAGCTGAAAAACACTACCATCAAAAACATTCATAGTACTTCAACACCAGAATACACCTTCAAGCTCACATGAAACATTGACCGAGAGACCATCTCCTGCACCATAAAACACACTGCAATACATTTAGAATAGAAGTATAAAGTATGCTCTTAGACCCCAGTGAAATTATGCTAGAAATCAATACTGAAAAACAAATGTTAACAAAGTAAAGTGAACCAGAATTTTAATTTATGAATAGTGCTTAGTGGGAAAAATACAGTATTGAAAGCATACATTAGAAAAGATGACCTAAAATCAATACTCTTAAAGCTTCCATTTTAATAAACTGGATTTAATTTACTCTTCTTTTTCTAAACTGTAGAAAAAATAAGTAATTAAAAACAGCAGAAATAAATAAAATAAATAAAAAATAAAATTGTAATAGGAAGTCAAGACCGGTTCTTTGAAAAGATCAGTAAAACCAATAAAGCTCTAGCTAGGCTAAGAAAAAAAGAGAAGACATAGATTACTAATTACTAGATTACTAATCTCAGAAATCAAATAGGTGACAACACTACAGGATGAGCCCATGGACAGTAAAAGAATAATGAAAGAATAAATTTGATAACCCAAATGAAATAGACCAATTCCTTCAAAGACACAATCTGCCAATACACACACAAGAAAAAACAGAGGATCGGAAAGTCTTTGCTTAAACGAAACTGAATGATTAACAACCTTCCAAAACAGAAAGAACCAGGCCCAGATGAGTTCACTAGTGAAATCTACCAAATATTTAAGGAAGAAATTATACAAATTCTCTACCATTTCTTCCAGAAGATAGGAGCAGAAGGAATAATTTCTAATTTTGAGGCCAGCATCACCCTCATACCAAAACCACACAAAGACATTACAGGAAAACTTAAAGATCAGTATTACTTCATAAACAGATGTAAAAATCCTCAACATAATATTAGAAAATCAAATCCAACAATGTATAAGAATTATACACTACAACCAAGTGGAATTTATTCCAGGTATACAAGATTGGTTCAACATTTAAAAATCAAGTGATGTAATCCATCACATAAACAGGCTAAAAGAAAAACCACAAGGTTGTATCAAAAGACAGAAAAATATTTGATAAAATCCAACATTCATTTACAATAGAAACTAGCAGCAAACTAAAAACAGATAGGAACTTCCTCAACCTGATAAAGAACATCCACAGAAAATATCCTACTCAGCTAATATCATACTCAGCTGGTAAGAAAGCTTTCTCATTAAGGTCAGGAACAAGGCAAGGATGACCTCTTACCACTCAGTTTCAAAATCAAACTAGGAAGTCCTAGCTGATGCCACGAGATAAGGAAATAAAAAGTATAAAGACTGGGAAGAAAGAAAGAAAACTGCATTTGTAAATGACATTATCATCTATGTAGAAAATCCAAAAGAATCAACCAAAGAAATCCTGGAACTAACAATTATAGGTTACAGGATACAAGGTTAATATACAGAAGTCAGTTGCTTTCCTATATACCTATATATAATGTAAATAGCAATACTATTTACATTAGCACCTCAAAAATTACATACTGAGGTATAAATCTCACAAGATATGTACAAAATCTATATGAGCAAAAGTGTGAAACTACAAAAATAAGATACAAATAAATGGAGAGGTTCCATGTCATGGATCGGAAGAGTCAATAATGATGTCATTTTCCCAAACTTGATCCATAGGTTCAATGCCATTCCAATCAAAATCACAAAAAGCTATTTTGTGGGTATTGCCAAATTGATATATGGAAAGACAAAAGACAGGCAATAAGCAGTATACTGAAGAAAAGTAAAGTCGAGACACTGACATTACCCAACTTCAAGAAATACTATAAAGCTACAGAAATCAAGACAGTGTAGTTAATGGAAAAAGAATAGAGAAACAGATGAGTAGAACAAAATAGAGCCCAAAATAGTCCCACACAAATATAGTCAACTGATCTTTGACAAAGGCAACTCAGTGGAGACAGGATAGTTTTCAACAAAAGGTACTGGAACAAATGCAAAAAAATCAATCTAGACACAGACCATATACCTTTCACAAAAATTAGTTCCAAACGTATCACAGACATAAGTGTAAAGAGCAGAATTTTAAAACTTCTGGAAGGTAACATCAGAGAAAATTTAGAGGCCTTGGGTTTGGCAATGATTTTTAGGTACAACACCAAAAGTGCATTCCAGTAAAAAAAAAGTTGGACTTCAATAATTTAAAACACTTATGCTCTATGAAAAACCCTGTTGAGATATGAAAATACAAAGTGGGAGAAAATATTTGCAAAATACATGATAAAGGACTTATACCCATATATAAAGAACTCTTAAATCTCAACAATAAATTAATAAATGGACAAAAGATCAGAATAGACACCTCACCAAAGAAGTTATACACATGGCAAATAAGTATGAAAAGATGCTAACAACGTATGTGATTACATTCCCTAATGTGGTGGTAGTAACGAGATACCACTACACATCTATGCTGCTGCTGCTAAGTCGCGTCAGTCGTGTCCAACTCTCTGCGACCTGATAGATGGCAGCCCACCAGGCTCCTCTGTCCCTGGGATTCTCCAGGCAAGAACACTGGAGTGGGTTGCCATTTCCTTCTCCAATCTACACATCTATGCTGCTGCTGCTGCATCGCTTCAGTCGTGTCCGACTCTGTGTGATGCCATAGACGGCAGCCCACCAGGCTCCCCCGTCCCTGGGATTCTCCAGGCAAGAACACTGGAGTGGGTTGCCATTTCCTTCTCCAGTGCATGAAAGTGGAAAGTGAAAGTGAAGTCGCTCAGTCGTGTCCAACTCTTAGCGACCCCATGGACTGCACCCTACCAGGCTCCTCTGTCCATGGGATTTTCCAGGCAAGAGTACTGGAGTGGGGTGCCATTGCCTTCTCCACTACACATCTATAAGAATGGCTAAAATCCAAAACACTAACAGCACCAATGCTGGTGAGAATGCAGAGCAACAGGAACTCACATTGCTTGCTGGTAGGAATTCATACTTTGAAAACGCTTCAGCAGCTTCTTACAAAGGTAAATATAGGCTTATTGTACAGTCCAGCAATTGCACTCCTAGATATTTATCCAAATGAGTTGAAAACTTATTCTATACAAAAATCTGCACATAAGTGTTTATAGCAGCTTTATTCAGAATTGCCAAAAACTGTAAACAACCAAGATATTCTTCAACAGATCAGCAGATAAACTGTGGTACATTCACAGCAATAAAAAGAAATAAGCTATCAAGCCATTAAAAGACATAAAAGCACCTTAAATGCAAATTACTAAATAAAAGAAGCCAATCTAGAAAAGGTACCAAGTAAAATTCCAAGCTATATGATAATCTGGAAAAGGCAAAACAGTGGATATGGTAAAAGGTCAGTGGTTGCCAGAGGGAGTGAGCAGAGAGGATCACCGAGGGGACTTGAGGGCAGTGAATCTGCTATATCATATTTAATAATGAATACATGACAATTCGCATTTGTCACAACCCACAGAACTGAGCAACACAAAGAATAAGGACCTTTGTTATTAATGTATCAAGGTTGGCTCATCAATGATAAGATATGTTCCATACTTAATGCAAAAGGAGAATAATAAGGTAAGCTGGAGGGTGGGGGGCAAACATGGGAAATCTTTGTACTTTCTGCTCAAATTTTTCTGTAAACTTTCTAAACTGCTCTAAAAAATAAAGTATTATATTTTATTTTAAAAATCATAACCAGCTTCAATTGCTTTTAAAAACGCTTAAGTTCTTCCTAAGTTGCTGGTCACTATTATAAATTTGAGGAAAAAATATACATGCGTATTGAAACTTTTAAGAAGTGATAGAAGAAAAAAAACTATCTGACTTACCTGTTGCTTCAAAGGTCAGCTTTATGGAATCCCAGGGTGTCTGTTCTTTGGATACAAGTCTGAAATGAGCAGGTTCTCTTGGAGAAACTTCTGGGGCAGGAAGATACCAGTTTTTCCTATTTGGAAAGGTAACTTCAATATTTAAGCTGCTTTATTGACTAACTTCTAGCTATAACTCATGGACACACTCAGAATATAACAAACACATAAACTCTGATGGAAATGATGATAAACAATGTCAGTTTCTCTGAAGCTCAGGTTATTATGTAGTAAAACCTTCCTGAAGTTAAGAACAAGGATCCCAGGTGATCTGAGTTCCATTACCCATACTATTTCTTCTCCTCCATTCCTTCAGTGCCAAACCATTAAACTTCCCAGAAATAAAACAATTAGAAACTGATGCTTAGCTGCTTGCTACCTGTTAGACCAGTTAAGAGGGCTACCCTTTGTTCAGGTTTCTAGAGGAAAGACGTACTAAATTTGAAAAAGCAAATTTTGAAGGAAAAAAAAAAACCCAAAAAACTCCTGAGTGCTTTATCTGTAGTGATATTAGAGCTTTTGTAGAGATATAAAAGAAAATAATATAAACAACACTCAACTTCTATGTTAACCAGTTTAAATAACAGAGTACCGACATAGTGACAGGAACTGAGAACACACTAACCCCTAACTTAAAGCAGAGAAGTAGTGAGCCAACCTGATGAGGAAGTGCACAGGGAGGTACCAAGGGAAACCGCAGAGCGGGGCGTTCTCCTCACAGTCAGCTCGGACGGTATCGTTGATCTCGGGAATGTGAGGTGTTATGTGAGACATGCCGGTATAATCAAATCCATTGATCCATACTCCAGAGTCCCGTTTAGCTACGTTTCCATCCAGATCGTGAAATGTTCTAGTTGTATGCTGAGAAGAACAAGCCTAATGAGGAAACTACTGTTTGAACTCCTTCACCCACATCCCTGCCCCACATGAACAAAAATGACTAGGTGACAATACCGAAAAATGCAGAGGCTACCGAGCAACAGGAACCCTCACGCACCAGTGGCACCAACACTTCAGGAGACTGCTTAGCATTGCCCCGTAAAGTTAGTGTGCACATACCCTTCACGCCCGCAACTCCACTCCTGAGTGTGGGCCTTAGAGAAGCTTAAACGGGGTACAAGAGTGTTGGTTCTGCACTGTCTGTATTAGCAAAAACTGGACACAACCCAAATGTCCATTAACAGTAGAATGGACAAATAAATTAGGGTGTCATCCTAGAACAGAAGTCCAGCAATGAAAAATAATGAAACAGTGACACAATTCAACCTGGAACACTGATAGGCTGTTGGGCAATAAGAAGCAAAGTCACCAAAGAGCATTTATGGTTTGGCTTTATCTATAAGAAGCTCAAAAACAGGCAAAACTTATATGTTGTTGTTTAGAGATTCATACATATGTGGTACAGTGATGGTTAACTGCAACCTTTAAGATAGTACTTTGGAGGGTGGTAAGAGGGAGAGGAGCAAGAGAGCTGGGGTTAAGAAGGGAACACAAGGGTTTTCTCAGGTGCATTTAATGACCCTTTAATTCAAGATGATTGTTTTACTATTTCTTACAAATATATTGCTATATTTGTATTTCATACAAATTTTTTTGAAAACCAACTATTTCAGATTTAAAACACATGAACACTAAAACTCCTAAAGGTCTTAAATACATTCTAAAAGAAATACACACACACACACACACCCCTTTCCCTTTCAGTCTGTTACATGAAGCTAACTCATGTGCAAAGAAAAACAGAAATCACAGCTCACCACTAGATGACAGGCTTGTGCCTAACAGAATGAAAAGGCACCTTGCTCCATCCTGAATAGCTCTATTGACAGCAGAAACCAGCCTGAAGAATATCAAATTCGAAAAGAAACAGTACAAAGGGCAGGGGTAAACCAAAGCCCACAGGCCAAATGGCCTGCTACTATTTTTATAAAGAAAGCTTTACTGGAACACGGCCACATGCATCTGCTGGTATTGTCCACGGCAGCTTTCACTCTGTAAAAACAGAGACCGCGTGGCTGGCAGAGCCTAAAATATTTATTACCTGGCCCTTTATAGGAAAAATCTGCCAAGTTCTGAAACTGGGGAAGAAGAGAACCCCAAAACAAATCAAGACAGGAGTTTTTTAAAAATAATAAAAGTCTAGCTTCTCCTAATGACTAATGATGTAACATCAATCACATAAAATGGATCACTGTGTCCTACAGGTCTGTAAACAAGGAATAGTTGACTCTTCCTCAAAATCTCTCTGATATTTAAGTTCAAACGTATTATTATTAACTTACTCAAGTCTTTGAATAGTAATCTAGGTTATGACTCTTGGCTTTTCTGTTTGGCCACTCCATGCCCTCTAACAAAGAATGAAAGTAAGATGACTTAAGTTCTTTTTCCTCTTTTTTAAAAGCTCTAAAAAGTTTGCAGAAAAACCTGAATCTAAGAAAGTTGTCAATCTCATTCTATTAATATCTAAGTTGTTATACTTTCACTATCCCATATTACCTTGAATATTACCTAAGATCAATCTTACTAGCATTTTAAAGAATCTGTTTGCTTTTGCCAGTTGATAGGAGTTCAAGTTTTTACTCAGTCTGCAGACAGCTTTACAATCTATACTTCTAACAGTTCATTACTCCATGACACATACATGCTCTCGTTTTTCTAAGTACATTTTTGTAATTTGAACAGTAGTAAAAATAGAGGTTTCCATTCAGTCCCTTGGGAGAAGGGTTTCTAGCTGATCAGAATGCCTCTTGATGGTCAATCTTTTCCTCACTGCCTTACACAAAATAGTCAAGGTACAATTAACAGGTCAACAGTAGAAAAGTCAGTTATGTGTTTTGAGCTTTACTGTTGACCAGTGAAGCTCAAAACACCATAAGCCTTTCCTGTCTAGAATCTCAAATAGCTCACACAAAATCACTCTTACCTGAAGAAACACTCTCTTTGGCTTTGGACTGGCAGAGCTGGAGCTGTACGGGAAAAAAGTTCCACTGCAAACAAGGAGGAATGTAACTGTACATACCAAAGTTAAACTTAGCATTGTTCTTTTTGTGCTTTTGGCAAGGTAGATGAAGTTAATCTAAAAACACAAAAACAGAAAAATTACCATTGGCAGGAAAGTGGTTTTAGTGACTTTCTAACAGGCCTTGTAGCAGATAATGAAGGACATGTATCAGCATGTGCTAACATAACTCCAGCTTCCAGTACAAAAGGCACTAATTATAAGGGATTTCCATCACAAGTCAAGAGTCTAAATAAATGAGAGATGCCCCTATCTGCATTGATGATGGCTTCTTGAAAGGCAGCCAGACAGTAAGGGAGATCAGGGAAACTGAGACAGGGTCTCTGCTCAGTCAAGACATGAGAGCATGTACATCTGTCAGTCAAACCATGGCCTTACTTTATTTCTGATTCTATCAATACTCTGTAGCCAAAACTGTACAGCAGACAACTATTTAACTGTACTAGACATCATGACATGTTTTTATTAAAGAAGTAACCCTTTATGCAAGTAAGCAGGCCTATTTCAAAACAAAACTAAAGTTCTACTTGTAATGCTTTCATAACATGCCCAGGTGCTGCTGCTGCTGCCGGATTCACCCAAATGAGCATTCAGATGCGCCTTCAAGACTGCCCGTGAAGCTGCATGTAAGGGAGGACTGCTATAAAAGTAGTTCTGCACTTGAAACTTACACAATACCATAAATCAACTTTTAGTTCAATTGGAAAAAAAACAAAACTCTGAAAACTGAAACAAACTAGGAAAATAAAAGTCATTCTGCTCTTTTCATTGCCGAGTTAACCAAAGCCAACACAAAACAACAAATCTGAACTTGGGCAGGAAAAACAAGTAGCTCAGTCTCAAGATGGGCATCCTGAAAGTCCTAAATATATTAGTTTCTTAATTGCAATAAATCACTGAATTAAAGTTTTGGGGGACACACAACTCATAGAATATGTTCACAGATCCCTTAGGGGTTCTGAAGGAGCCACTCCAAAAAACAATGACCTAATCCCAGCTCCCCTCATTGGATACCCTCCCAGGGTCAATAAAAAGAAAAGTGAAGAACATAAAGGTGAAAATATTTTTTTGAGATGAAAATGAAAAATTATTCATACCAAGTACTCAACTATATGAAACTAATAGATTTTATATCTACAGTGTAACATGCGCCATCCAGAGTAATCTCCAGCAAAGGAGTATTGGCCTTATGTTTTCACACTGGAGCCAGAAAGGAGAAAAAGTACCCAAGGATTTAGGGTAGTGAGTTAGCAGAACACAGTTTGTTACCCTCTCTGTCCCTCTTCCTCCTAGGAATCACAATACTTAAAATGTGGCTCCTTAGCACAGTACCGAATACCCTGCCACAAAATGAGTTTCACCTCCAGTGGAAGGCTGGTTAGGTTTCGGTACAAAGTCATGTGGGTCCAGATAAAACCTCCCTGTGGTTCCTGTCATTCTCCACCTAGAGCTGTCCTACAGCTTCCGGTTCGGCTATAGTTCCCACATCCACATTCTCTCTTCTCCAGGTTATGAGGCTCATCTTCTGCCTCTTCTGTCCACCTTCTGGAAGAGGTTTGGTTAATGGTGATAAATGAAAAGGTGATCACAGAGGGAGAGAAGGAAGAAGAGAATGGCCTAAGTAACAATGTGTCTGGATCCCACTGTCTTAACTGTCACTATCTTTTGTCTTAAATATTATATCTGATATGGTTCCGAAATGGGTGTGAATGAAAATGAAGAGAAGCATGAGAAGGGACTATGGGATGTCCACTGTGTACTGGCTTTTTCTGTTTCTCTCTGACAGTTTCCTCCTGATCCCCCTCCTACCAGGAGTCTCATGTAATCAATATAACCATGACGGCCCCAGCATGGAATAACTCCCAGAAGCCTGTTAATCAGTCATTTGACAGCAATTTAATTGCTTTCTAGCAAATATAGTTAATAAATCCCCATAGACTTAGAGAAAAGCTTTCAGAAGTATGCATTATGGTTCAGTTCTTCACTACCCAAGGGGAAAAGGCTCACTCTATTAAAAAGCCACTATCTATACCATAGGTACACACAAATAAGAGTGAAGAGAATGGTAACCCACGGCATCAAGGAGCAGCAGTTATCTCACATTATAATGACAATCAAATTAGAGCTTAAAATATTCCAAGAGGCACCTCCAAAAGCTTTCCTAATAAAATATAATTTAGAAGATAATAACTTTAATCTAGTTGTTTATGGTTTCAAAGATTTCCATGCTTTGGGGTCACTCCCAGTTTTCAGGGTTCATTTTGTCCCCAGTTCATATGGAACTGATCTGAAATGCCCCACACTTTGATTATCTTTTATGAGCCATCAAGAGCCTTCACTCACGGAAGATGATTTAAATACATTTGGGGGGTAGAGGATCCAGTTCATAACTTCTCTTACTCTAGATTAAACCTAATCTACATATGATGACACTACAAACTCCTTTAATTCTCACAACAGCCAACCTATCAAGAAACACAGAGGATTTAAAGGCTTAACATTGAAACCAAGAGAAGTAAACCTTGAACAAAGAGCACTTTAGAATTTTCCATCCATCCCTGCAAATACCAGTAAAGACTTAACCATAGTATTAATGGTAAAAAAAAAAAACAGTTCTGTGTATAAGAATTACTCTACAGGGCTATAGACACAGTCACATACACTATTTATTGGTGATTTGAGAGAAGGAAATGGCAACCCATTCCAGTATTCTTCCCTGGAAAATCCCATGGGTAGAGGTACCTGGCCAGCTACAGGCCATGGGGTCACAAAAGAGTCAGACATGACTTAGTGACTAAACAAGGACAACCTGTCTATTGAAGGGACTTCCATGGATAGTGCTGACCATGCATGTGGTATTCTTATCTCTGGTTCCTAGATCTGAGTCTTCACATGAGATGCCTTTTACTGTATCGGTGTCAAAAGCTCATTGTCATTTCCATGGAGGAAAGAATTGTAAGAGTCATAACTATTTTTTCTGTTTTGTCCCCTAGCCTCAAGTCTCAGAGTATAACTCCAGGTATTCAATGACTATGTCTTACTCTTAGGAACTGCAATGAAAAGAACCACAGAACTGGGGAGTGCTGACACCACACGAAGGGCAGAGCTCTGCCTGGAGCTTGCTCCAGCAGGGTGGATGTTATCCACTCTGCACCATTTCTTCCCCCTCTCCCCTGTAGAGTCCCAGGGAAGAGAAGCAGGCATGGCAAGGCAGGACTCTCTCTCTGCGGGCAGAACACAGACAGCAAAATGACAAGAGCTGTGACACGTTCTTATTACTTGGTAAATGAGCATGCTTGGGTGCTTTAAGCGTGTCACTCAAGGACACAGACTCAACTAGTGACCTTGGCGGTGCCAGCAATGAGGCGGGTGAATGACAGTGGAAAAGTCCCCATCAGAATGAGTCTCCCTTCACTGGCTCTACCAGCAACGGTGAAACTACCACGTATTTATTAACACTTGCCTCTAGTCAGTAAGTTCAAAACACAGTCTAAAAATTCACCACCAAGCAATCTCTACCAGTTCTCACTTGGTATTCATTCCACACATTTACATTCAGGTGGTTTGAAAGCTATCTGAAAAGTATCATCAGAGGATTTGGGAGCATGAGAAAGCAAAACTAACAAACCCCCGCTTCTACGTTTTCTGACCACACCAAACCTACAATATGCACCATTTCTTTGGCTTAAGAGTAGAAAAAGTGTTGGCCACTCAGTCGTGTCCGAGTCTGCGACCCCATGGACTGTAGACCGCCAGGCTCTTGTCCATGGAATCTTCCAGGCAAGAATACTGGAGTGGGTTGCCATTTCCTTCTCCAGGGGATCTTCCCGGCTCAGGGGTTGAACTCAGATCTCTTGCATTTCAGGCGGATTCTTTACAGTCTGAGAAACCAGGGAAGCTCTTCAATACTATTTTGTAAGATCTAGCATGGTTAAACTCATCACATATTTATATATAAAATGAAGAAGGAAATTAAAAAAAAAAAAAAAAAAAACTTTTTCCTTACAAAATAGGATGAGAGAATTATGGTACAACCAGCCAAAATAGAGGCCAGCACAACGTCAGGTGGAATTTCTGAACCACTCCTGCCAAGGATAGGGGTAAACATCTCAAATACGGCCCAGATGAGGTACAGTGCATACAGATATGGAATAAACATCCCCAAAAGGTAAAAGGCAATATATTTTCCTCCAGCACCTAGAGAAAAAGAGAAAGAAAACATACATCTCTGAAATTCTCCAGTGAGATAATAGCTTTTTATAGCAACAGTGTATCTTTACACCTAACAAAAATTAGGTTAGCAGTGACTTGGCCTTTTGGTACATGTTATAAACAGAGATAAAACACTTTGAGAGGGTAAAATACAAATAAGAAAACAAAAAATGTAATATATTACCATGTGTTCATTTATGTAAGAATGATGGGTATAAGATAAACATCTGTGTGATCTTAAAACAGCAACAATTTTGAAAGCCTACCCAATAAAATCAAATAAGGAGACAAGTTTCTGGAAGCCTTAATGTATTTTAAGGCATTTCCCGTTTGTATTGCAACCAAAAAGACCCTACCATGCTGCTTCAAGTCCTTTTGCACGCAAAGCTTTGTGAGCAACGGGAATGCCACCCAGACAGCACTAATAAATGCAGAGCAGAGCCCTCGGTAAGTGAGAGCTGTAAGGAACCCACAGTGTACAAACAACGAGACATCAAAAAATACTTCTCCCAGATACTGGCCACTGGCATTCTGAAAGAAAAAAAATACAGACAACTCATCAAGATCTTTTACTGCAGTATAATTTCCACTGCTCAGAAAAGCTACATTTTGTCTTGAGCAGGGTCTATCCTTTAAACTATGAAGTAAACACTGACAAAGCTACCTCCTCTCAGGAAGCAATAAGTTCAAATTGCTGCACAAGAAAGGAGAATTTAACAAGTTAGGGTAAAAACATCGTTACTTATATATAAGCTTTCCCTCCACTGGGCTGAGAGACCTTTGGAAATGTTCTAAAGTAGAAGAAAGGACTTCCCTTAAAACATTCACTACTATAAGCTCTTATTCATGAAATTTTCAAAGAATGTCAAGCAAACCAGAGAAACAACCCATATGAAGAACAGTATAAGCTGTTGCAGTGCCTCCAACAGCATGCCTCAAGAACTGCAGGACCTTTAGAGCACAGGGCCATGGGGGGTTTGATCAACACTTTTTGAGCTTTGAAGTCTGAAAGTCTGAGGATTCCTGTACAGCACCTTGAGTTCTACAGAAGAAAGTTGCCTTTTGAACTTTATACATTTTAACTTCTGTACCAGTTATTCTATTACTGTAAACATGAAAGTTATAATTTCAGTGCAGAAACATCAAAACAGAAATAGGTATGTTTAAGCTTTTCTCTCCTCTGCCTTCTCATTTCTGTACAGTCCAGGGCATGTTTGTTAAAAGGGCCCCTACTTCAAAAATGCAAAAGAGTTTCAGTCACACATGTTTCAAAACAAACTAAAGGTCACTTGACAAACTTCCTTGGACAATGAAAGATAGGCTATTGTTGGTAAAATGTTAGATGTTCAACACTATTAATCAAGAGTCATGGTCTCTGAAAAGAATAAAATAGTTCTCAGGATTCAATTTGAAGCCAGATTCCACTCAGATATTTAAAAACAAAGATATCAACAATGAAGACTATAATAAGATGTTTTACACTGTTCCCACTTTATACCAAGTTCAAACATCCCTCAAATCTAGCTCCCCTCTCCCCACCTCTATCACCCTTTCCCCCTTCCAGTCCATTGGTAATGTATACTGTTACCAGAGTGTTCCTGCTGAATTACAAATCTTCTCATTCAATATCCTGCCTAGAAAGTTTAAACTGTGGCCCCAGTGATTTTTAGGGTTATGCTCTAACTATCAACCTTATCTTCACCACACTGAACTTCTTATTGCCTGTGACCCAAATACATCTTGTACATTCTGACCTTTGCCCATCAACCAGTTCCCTGGTACATTTCTACTCAGGCCACAAAAAACGCAGTTCAAATGTCACCACCTTCATGAAGTCTTCCTGACTTCCACAAACAAAGTTAATCTCTCCTGGCCCTACAATCCTACAGCACTGCGAAGCTATCACTATTTCACTTTATCCCAGTGCATTGGAGTCACTGTGGTTTCCCCATCATTGCATCCCCCAGGGAGACTGTGACCTTCTCAAAGAAAAGACTAGGCCTGAAGATGGGAACCCACTGGGTACTCAAAGACAATATGAGACAAAAATGAAAATATTACTCTTTCTACTGTGCCTTCAGCCCAAAGTTTCATAATTGGACAACTGAAATTAGAATTTTACTAAGCATTCCTGTCTTACCCTCTACTGTACCCCAATGCCATATCAACCAGAGTGTCAGCCACACTCTGGTTACATCCCACTGCAGCAAGAATAAACACTTGAAATTGAGCCGCATCATGTAGTTCTTTTGGAAACTCTAGTCATGAAGATATAAGTATTGGCTCAACCATAAACAGATGGCTAACCTCAATGAATCTTTCTTCAGTAGGGCCTGCCACACAGAAGGGCTCCTTACACCATATCCCAACATGAACTGAACTGAGACCAAGCTTCAGGTACTGAAGACATGCTAGTGAAAGTATGCTGTTTACAGTCTTCCGTGTCCCCAGTCTAATCCCCAGCAGGACAAACTGAAATAAACAGGTGTGCACATGCCATACTGAAAATGAGGGAAGAAAGAAAGATTTTCCCTTTTATTATCTTAGAAAATCAGAATGTGTGTGGCTTGCTCTCTCACTAATTATTCAATTTTTAGTCCTGCTCTCTCATAAACCTAATATTAACTTTGTTTTTACCAAACAAATGTATACAGTTGAAACCATGACTACGGCTATTTCTCTAAGACAGCATGTATTATTTTGGAACTCTATCTCCCCTCCCTTTCTCTCCTCAGCAATGTGTCACTAACCCCCAGACCACCTAGCATGCTGACAGAATCTGTATCAACAACACACAGCTTTAAAAAAAAACAGTAAAGGAGACTGAACAAGTTCAGTGCAGCTTTAGATACAGTGCTCATCCAGGCAGAAAACAGTGTGTCAGTTCTGTGCCAGAGACTGCCTAAGCACAGGGGACAGTGAACAGAATCATCCCTGCCCTCAAGGAGCTGACAGTCCACCAGAGAACAGGGCTATTCAAATAAAAATAACCGGTGGTCCCAGGGAAGGCTGGCAGATTAAAGAGCATGGTCATAAAAACTGCCACTGTCAGCAGAGGCAGAAGGCTATGCTAACACGCCTTGCTGTCACCAACACCCCAAACACTGTTTGCCAGCCGTGTAAACTCACTGAATAAGTCTGCAACCCTCAGAATAAGAAGTTTTCCAGAAAGTCAACATGGTTCTGGGAGTCGATTTTCCATAACCATGCCAAACAATTTTTGGTGTCACAAAAGGCCAAACATAAGGAACCCCACCTGAGTTTGACTTCAATCCTTGAAGGTGGCAGAAAGAAATTAATAAAAAAGCCCAACACTTACCACATAATAAAATCTTTTTGCAAGGGTATGTATGAATATTATTTTGGCTACAGCTGCAGTTCCATACAGACAAACGGAGACATAGAAGTGGTTATACCATGAGAGGGACTGTCCAATAAGTGAGATGAACACTGCTATAATGAGAACTGTAACCAAGCTGGTAAACCAGCTTATCAGAGTGATGCCAAGTCCACAGAAGAAGTCCTTTGTGTAGGTAGCAGCTGACGGAGAGAAAACAAGAGCAGTGATCACTGTCTTTATCAAATCAATTTCACCACCAGTTAGTAGAATTAAAGGAGCAAACATTAAAACAAAATTTACCACTATAATTGAAAATATTAAAATTTCCTAGGGGTAAGGTTTGTTAAACATTACAACAAACAAGGAAAGTATCAGTGAATAAAATTCAAGTATGAACATTTGCTGAGAGTCTGTGGGTACAAAGGACCCAAAGAGGTAAGTCTTCAGGAAAAGTTCAGCTATATTCCTGACTAGGAAAGGGAGTCATCTTGATTTTTACCACCTCTGGAATGCTTTGTGTATTGAAATAACAGCAAAAATGGAAGGCAGAGTTACATATAAAGTCTTAACCAAAAGAAACTTAACACAGGAAGAGAAGCAGCATGAGAAAATAACCAGTGATTAAGGAATATTTAAATCGCTGCTAAATATCTGACCTGCTAACAGCACACACTAACTTAAGACTGTAAAACAGTTCAAGCAGAAGCAGACCAATTTAACCAGAAACAGTTCATTCATACTCCAGAACAGGGTGCTACTGGTCTGCAATGTGGACAACGCTTTTTAAGGGACTCTTCACTAAAAGTCAATCTTTACAAACCATTTTCTACAAGCTTTTGAAGTACTTCCATGAAGTGCGTAAGTACATAAAAATTGCATGCTTCACCAAGACTAAAAGTATAATGAGCATATCACCCTGATACTCATTTAGAAATTTCTTCAATTCAGTTGCTCAGTTGTATCCAACTCTTTGCAAACTGCAGCATGCCAGACTTCCCTGTCCATCACCAACTCCCAGAGCTTGCTCAAACTCATGTCCATTGAGTCAGGGATGCCATCCAACTGTCTGTTGGATGTCGTTCCCTTCTCCTGCCTTCAATCTTTCCCAGCATCAAGGCCTTTTCCACTGAGTCAGTTCTTCACATCAGGTGGTCAAAGTATTGAAGTTCCAGCTTCAGCGTCAGTCCTTCCAATGAATATTCAGGACTCATTTCCTTTAGGATTGACTAGTTTGATCTCCTTACAGTCCAAGGGACTCAACAGAAGAATCTTCTCCAATACCACAGTGCAAAAGCATCAGTTCTTCACTGCTCAGCTTTCTTTATGGTCCAACTCTCACATTCATACGTGACTACTGGAAAAATCACAGCTTTGAATAGATGGGCCTTTGTCAGCAAGGGAATGTCTCTTCTTTTTAATACGATGTCTAGCTTTGTCATAGCTTTTCTTCCAAGGAAAAAGCGTCTTTTAATTTCATGGCTGCAGTCACCATCTGAGTGATTTTGGAGCCCAAGAAAATAAAGTCTGTCACTGATCCATCATTTCCCCATTTATTTGCCATGAAGTGATGGGACCAGATGCCATGATCTTTTTTGAATGTTGAGTTTTAAGCCAGCTTTTTCACTCTCCTCTTTCACTTTCATTAAGAGGCTCTTTAGTTCCTCTTCGCTTTCTGCCATAAGGGTGGTGTCCTCTGCATATATGAGGTTATTGATATTTCTCCCGGCAATCTTGATTCCAGCTTGTGCTTCATCCAGCCCAGTATTTCACATGATATACTCTTCATATAAGTTAAATAAGCAGGGTGACAATATACAGCCTTGATATACTCCTTTCCCAATTTGGAACCAGTCTGTTGGTCCATGTCCAGTTCTAACTGTTGCTTCTTGATGTGCATACAGATTTCTTAGGAGGCAGGTATGGTTGGCAGAGGTATTCCCATCTCTTGAGTTTTTCCACAATTTGTTGTGATCCACACAAAGTCAATAAAGCAGAAGCAGATGTTTTTCTGGAACTCTCTTGCTTTTTCTATCCAACGGATACTTATTGGCAATTTGATCTCTGGTTCCTCTACCTTTTCTAAATCCAGCCTGAACACCTGGAAGTTCTTGGTTCATATACTGTTGAAGCCTCACTTGGAGAATTCTGAGCATTACTTTGCTAGCGTGTGAGATGAGTACAATTGTGTGGCAGTTTGAGCATTCTTTGGCATTGCCTTTCTTTGGGATCGGAATGAAAACTGACCTTTTCAGTCCTGTGGCCATTGCTGAGTTTTCCAAATTTCCTGGCATACTGAGTGCAGCACTTTCGCAGCATCATCTTTTAGGATGTGAAATAGCTCAACTGGAATTCCATCACTTACACTAGCTTTGTTCATAGTGATGCTTCCTAAAGCCGACTTGACTTCAGTTCCAGGATATCTGGCTCTAGGTGAGTGATCACACCATCATGGTTATCTAGGTCATTAAGATCTTTTTTGTATAATTCTTCTGTGTATTCTTGCCACCTCTTGTTAGGTCCATACCATTTCTGTCCTTTATTGTATTTCTTACAATAGTGTAAATCAAATGTTATTTTTCTTAAGATTTGTAACTTCTTGGAAAGATACAAGAAAAGTGCCAAACAACTTTAGGTAAACTCTATACCCATCCAGTATTGTAGTTTTAGAGGAAAATACTTACTCTTATATTTGGGATGCAGTAATTTCCTTCCCAGGTATAAAACAACAGCCATTACCACCATATAGTTAATTATTGAGCCAACACGAGACGGGTAGGCAATGACAAACAGGCCAAGCACATCAAAGAAGACCATGTTTCCATGTTGATACTTAGAAGAAGAAGCCAACATATCAGATGTAGCTAGATATTTAAGAACTGCTAAAATGTTGTCACCTATTAGTAAAAAGAAATGAAAGGTAACAACGTTGAATAAACCATCCACTGCTGGAGTCAAGGAGTACCTAGAAAGACTATGAACAGAAACAGCTTTCTACCGTCCTACTGTTCGCCCCAGTTTTTCTTGATAAATCTCTCTTATAAGGTCCATGCCCTCTACACTGTTTCTTCTCTGCTTTGAAGCTCCGTGACCTGGTCTTCATCCTTTCTCTTCTAGTTATTATAGCTACTCCCTGATCAACTGTACCCTCGCTGGTGACAAACCCAACAGCTATTTCTCAGTCTCTATTCATTTAATATATACTTAATGTAGCGGACACTGCTCTGACATAGAAATTCAGTGGGGAACCAAGAACCTCAAGAAGCTCTCTGACACCAAACAAGTTATTACACATGTATTAAGAATTAATAAGGACTTCCCTGCTGGTCCAGCGGTTAATAATCCACCCTGCAACGCAGGACATGCAGGTTCAACCCCTGTTCAGGGAACTAAGGTCACACATGCCATGGGGCAACTCAGTCCTCATGCCTACTCTACTGAGCCCATGCTCTGGAGCCTGTGCCCACAACTGGAGAAGCCTGCATGCCCCAATGAAAGATCCCTGTGTGCCGCAACTAAGACCTGATACAGCTGAATAAATATTTTAAAAAATAATAATAAGGAACGTCAATAATATCTCAATTAAAAAAAGAAATAGTATGGAGAAAGTGCCCTAAGAACATATCAGGGAGACTAGTGGAGTTGGAGAAATCAACTAGCTAAAGGATGGATAGGAGCTACGACAGGGGAGAGATTTTGTTTAGAGACCCGTGTAGATAAAGGCCCTGAGGAGGGGAAAAATGTCCAGAATGAGGAGCGAGAGTATTTTGCAATGAAGCTGGAGAGCGGGCTGAGTCATTGTCAGGCAGAAGCTGGCACCTCAGAGGCCGTCATAAGTATCTGTTACATCAATCAATGACTGAGTTTGAACTATAATGAAGAATTGTAAGAAGCTTTGAATGGCTGGCATATCTTCCTGATGCTCATTCCGTCCTGGACTTCCTCTTCTTTTCACTGAAGACACCACACTGTCTCACTGTGGGATTTCTTTCATCAGCTCTCCTGCCGCCTTCAAATGCATCTTCCCCTAAGCTCAGGTTTGTTTCACCCTTCCAAACACCATTTCCATTCTCCAGACTTCTGTGGTTTTGACTGTGCCTTTAATTTCCAAACCCAGATACCCAGTTCTGCCACAGTCTCTAATGGCATATCTACATTTTCATCTGGTCAGTTCACAGACACCCTCTGTCTCCTATCTGACAGAGTTCACAGCCTCCTCCCCCTTCTCACTACTGCTCTGGGCGAGAGCCACCTTCCCATGTCCAATTATGGTCAGTGGTGTCATCTCTCCCCAGCCAGCCAGGCTTTACCCTCTGAGGTCTTCTTTGCTGCCATCCATCTGATTCATCCCTGCTATGTAACCTATCAAGTCTTGCTGAGTTTTCATTCAAAATGTACCTAGTTTTCCACCCTTGCTTTCATGTCTATCTTTTGCCAGCACTACAGTCTAGGTCTTCGTATTCCACACTAAAATTACTGTTGGAACAGCCCTGACTCTTGGCTCTCTCCCCTTGTCTCCCATACACTCCATACTGCATCACCAGACTGACAGCATTTTACACCATCATTCATTCACATATGCAGGCCTTTAATGATCTCTTATTCCTATAGCATCCGCTTGCTGACTTTTAAAGCCATCTACAGCTTTCTCTACCTCCATACACCTCTGCCTCATTTCCCTCTATGTCTGAAAAATGCAACCTCCATTCACACTGTAGTCTAACAGTCCTCAGCACAAACAAGCCCTACTCATGCAGAGCTCTTACTCAAACAGGCTCTTTCCCACTGTGCCAAATCCCAACTCTTTGGAAGGCTCAGCCTCAGACTCACCTCCCCTGACTACTACTGATGTCACCGGAAAGCATTTTAACTCCCGTCCTGACACCTGTCCTATATAACTGGGTCACCTGTCCTCACCACCCAACCTTGGATCAATGCAACTTTTCCATACCTGGGCAAGTTGCCCAAATATGTGTTTGTGCCACCTCCAATGTACAGCTTCCATTTTGGCTACACTCTCAATACTCAGCAATGTTTCCATAACCCTAAGTCAACTCCCTTTCAAATTCCTCATAATGAATAGTCTTAGGTTCCTAACTGCTAAACTAGAGTTCAAGGCTAAAATTCAAAGCCTCATCTAACTCCAAAGCCCCACTTCATTCACACCATACACTGCCTCCTTAATGCACAGGACACAGAGTATCTATAGGCTCACAGGTCATCCATAATATTCCATCTTAATATCAAAAGTCTAAATCAGAGTACCAACCTGCTCTCTGAATGGAATCTGTTAGAATTCTGTCCGCTGTGTCATACTTGGTGTGATAAATGTATCCATTCTCAATAAAAGCTAAGTCTATTCCTAAGACATACAGAAAAAAAAAACAAAATAAAAGTCATTTTACTTTAAAGATCAACCTCAATTTAAGGCCTCTTTGTTTAATGTATTTAATGTATTAAATTCCTAAAAGACAGCAAAGCAGTAGCATGACTGCTTTGTCACATTCATGAAGGAATGATGAAATTCTCACAGAACCTATAGCTATGGTACATAATTCAATATGTAATGACTGGGGCATTACAAGTCACACAGCAAGGAGTAGGAATACTGGCATGGGAGGTCATCAAAACTTTACCATCTACATCTTGCCAGATGTAGAATTTGGCCAGAGCCAAATTTTAACTTTAAATAAGCTGTACAAGTCCCCAGGGCAGTTGGCAAAGCAAGGTAACGATGAAAAAGACCCCTGAAGGATCTATCACCATCTTTTGCGAATGAAGTGCTAACAGTTCTCCCCTGTTCTTCTGTCACACTGTGGGCCAAGATGACATGTTCTAGAAAAAGGAAGCATTTAAAGTAAATTGGAGTTTAAAAGAAAAGGAGACTATCAGGAACTCTTTTTGAGTGAGTCAGTATATACAGTTCTCACATAAAAATCTGCTCTCAGAAAATGCTGCTTACCCACAAACTTCCAAAAAGTAAGACTTGTTTTTAATTAATCATTGTCACAGAAAAGTCCATAACAATTGACAATACCTGGAATGTTCCCAAAATCCCTGTAGATCCGGAAGTCAGTATCTGAAGGAATGATTCCACTCTGGAAAACCTCCTGAGCCACCACCGAAGCAAATGGGTGTTTAGCTGCTGAGACATAAGCTTGGACCAACCAAGGATTTTCAGGACCTAAAATAAAATATGACAACAATATGAGGTTAATCTGGAACTTTTTAACATACATAAAGTAGTTACTATGGTGATTTGGGGAGATAGGTCAAGAGTTTTGTTTTTTTAATCCTCTTCTATATTTTCCAACATTTCTTTGATAAATGCGTATGATTCTTTTAAATGAAAAATAACCTTGTGGACAACAAAATTGCTTTTAATAATAATATAACAGCTCTATAAAAAGTTTAAGTTTAAAAATGAAAAACTACTCACAAGCCCATCATCCAAAGATAACTATTATCATTTTTAAGTCTTCGACTTATATATGACTTATAAATGTATGTGTGTACACAGATGTACTGATAGGGTATGTATAATCTTTACATTTCTCTTTCACTTAACGTTGTACTAAACACATTCCTATGTTGCTAGTTATTACAATGATTATTTTAGATATTACAGTGATCATGGTCCAGTGGTTAAGAATCCACCTTTCAATGCAGGAGATGCAGGTTCAATTCCTGGTCAAGGAACTGAGCTCCCACATGCTGCAGGGCAACTGAGCTTGCACACGACAACTAGAGAGCCTGCACGTTGCAGTGAAAAGATGCTGCCTGCCACAACGGAGACCCAAAGCAGCCAAATAATTTTTAAATGATCATTTTAATAACTGTGTAATTACTGAACATATCATAAAGTTCCTTATTATTACACATAACTTGTATCATTATTAACAATTCCACATTAACATCTCCATCATATACAGTTTTCAAATAAAGGAGTTTTTTCTTTCAGATAACAAGATAAATTACATTACTGTCCCAATTATTCACTGTTCCCTCTCACATAACTTACAATGCCTCCTGTGGAAGCAGCACATACATGAACTGCTTCAGCCAACTGACTGTGAATGGGAGAGACACAGACCCTGAAGAGCCATCACATGGTCCACCTCTCCCATTAACTTTGGCCCTGAGATCGCTATGTCCCTGATGGGGGCTTCTTCAGCCTGGATCCCAGGATGAATAAGACACATGGAACACAATAACCATGGGACCAGAATGTAACATGAGCAACAAATAAACCTTTGCTGTTGTAATCCACTGAGATTCAGGGGTTGTATATTATAACTAAATTTAGCAAAAAGTTATCTGATGTTGACAGATCAAGTAACTCCATTTCAGAGAATCCAAGAATATTAACATTTTCATAACTTTATAACCAGATAATCATTTGCTTTCCTACAGGGAAAAAAAAAAACATAAATGGTGGAGGACAGAAGGGGTGAAGAAACACTACAGAATCAGATACCTAGGTGACCCAGATACTGGAGTTACCAGGCATGAATTTTAAAATAAATATTAATTATTCAAAACCACAGATAACAGCAAGGGTATCACTAAACAAGCACAAACCTTAACAGAGAACGTGTCAAACAGAAACCCTAGGACTGAAAATAATAACTGCTGTTAAGAATTTTAATACATACACAGCTTAATACAAAGGTAAAAACATTTTTTGATTGGGCTGTTTATTTTTCTGGAATTGAGCTGCAGGAGTTGCTTGTATATTTTTGAGATTAGTTCTTTGGCAGTTGCTTCATTTGCTATTATTTTCTCCCATTCTGAAGGCTGTCTTTTCACCTTGCTTATAGTTTCCTTTGTTGTGCAGAAGCTTTTAAGTTTAATTAGGTCCCATTTGTTTATTTTTGCTTTTATTTCCAATATTCTGGGAGGTGGGTCATAGAGGATCCTGCTGTGATGTATGTCGGAGAGTGTTTTGCCTATGTTCTCCTCTAGGAGTTTTATAGTTTCTGGTCTTATGTTTAGATTTTTAATCCATTTTGAGTTTATTTTTGTATATGGAGTTAGAAAGTGTTCTAGTTTCATTCTTTTACAAGTGGTTGACCAGTTTTCCCAGCACCACTTGTTAAAGAGATTGTCTTTTCTCCATTGTATATTCTTGCCTCCTTTGTCAAAGATAAGGTGTCCATAGGTGCGTGGATTTATCTCTAGGCTTTCTATTTTGTTCCAATGACCCAATCAAAAAATGGGCCAAAGAACTAAACAGACATTTCTCCAAAGAAGACATACAGCTGGCTAACAAACACATGAAAAGATGCTCAACATCACTCATTATCAGAGAAATGCAAATCAAAACCACAATGAGGTACCATTTCACGCCAGTCAGAATGGCTGTGATCCAAAAGTCTACAAGCAATAAATGCTGGAGAGGATGTGGAGAAAAGGGAACTCTCTTACACTGTTGGTGGGAATGCAAACTAGTACAGCCACTATGGAGAACAGTGTGGCGATTCCTTAAACAACTGGAAATAGAACTGCCTTATGACCCAGCAATCCCACTACTGGGCATACACACCAAGGAAACCAGAATTGAAAGAGACACGTGTACCCCAATGTTCATCGCAGCACTGTTTATAAAAGCCAGGACATGGAAGCAACCTAGATGTCCATCAGCAGGTGAATGGATAAGAAAGCTGTGGTACATATACACAATGGAGTATTACTCAGCCATTAAAAAGAATTCATTTGAATCAGTTCTAATGAGGTGGATGAAACTGGAGCCTATTATACAGAGTGAAGTAAGCCAGAAAGAAAAACACCAATACAGTATACTAACGCATATATATGGAATTTAGAAAGATGGTAACGATAACCCTGTATGTGAGACAGCAAAGAGACACAGATGTATAGGACAGTCTTTTGGACTCTGTGGGAGAGGGAGAGGGTGGGATGATTTGGGAGAATGGCATTGAAACATGTATAATATCATATGTGAAATGAATTGCCAGTCCAGGTTCGATGCAGGATACAAGATGCTCAGGGCTGGTGCACTGGGATGACCCAGAGGGATGGTACGGGGAGGAGGGAGGGAGGGGGGTTCAGGATGGGGAACACGTGTACACCTGTGGTGGATTCATGTTGATGTATGGCAAAACCAATACAATATTGTAAAGTAATTGGCCTCCAAGTAAAATAAATAAATTTATATTAAAAATAAATAAATAAAAGTTGGAGATAACAGGAAAAAAAAAAAAGAAAGGTAAAAACAGCAGAAGAAAAATGATAGATCCAGAGAATTAAAGCACAAAAGGAAACAGGGATAGAAAACTCAAAAATGCTTATAAGACATATGGGATAGGATATAAAGGTCTAACATGAGTAACTGGAATCCCAGAGGAAGGGGAGGATGGGAACAGAAGCAATGTGTAAAAGAAGTTAAGGCCAATAACTTCCAAAAACTTACAGGAAACACCACCAAGCTATGAATTCAAAAGGCCCTAGAAAGCCGAAACAAGATAAACATAAACAAAAACATACTCAGCATCAGGCTCTTTGCTTTTGAATACCATTATCCACCAAAAGAACCAGTTCTCCCTAGAGATATGCCCAATTCCAAATCTGAGGCTAGGAAAATACTCAAAAGTGGGAACATCTTGTGCCAGAAAGGAAGTGCTCAAACACGTCAGAGACGTGTCAAAAGGACAGGCACCAGCTGAAGGGGCTGCCATTGGCCTGAACTGGATCAAGTCATGCATTAAAATGGTTATAACATAATATAAAATCCATAAAATAAAACACATGAAAAACACTGAAATAAACACACACACACAAGGGAGAAGTCTTACAAGGAGCTGAGAGAAGAAGAGAAGTGAAAGGCAAAGAAGAAAAGGAAAGATATACCCAACTGAATGCAGAATTCCAGAGAATAGCAAGGAGAAATGAAAAAACCTTCTTAAGTGAACAGTGCAAAGAAATAGAGGAAAACAACAGAACGGGGAAGACTACAGATCCCGTAAAGAAAACTGGAGATGCCAAGGGAACATTTCATGCAAAGATGGGCATGATAAAGGACAGAAATGGCAAGGACCTAACAGAAGCAGAGATGTGGCAAGAATAAACAGAAGAACTACACGAAAAACGTCTTAATGACACAGATAAACACAGTGGTGTGGTTACTCACATAGAGCCAAACATCCTGGAGTATGAAGTCAAGTGGGCCTTAGAAAGCATTACTACAAATAAAGCTACTGGAGGTGGTGAATTCCAACTGAGCTAATTAAAATCCTAAAAGATGATGCTGTTAACGTGCTGCACTCACCAAGTTAGCAAATTTGGAAAACTCAGCAGTGGCCACAGGACTGGCAAAGGTCAGTTTTCATTCCAATTCCAAGAAGAGCAATGCCAAAGAATGTTCAAACTACCACACAATTGCACTCATTTCATATGCTAGCAAAGTAATGCTCAAACCCTTCAAGCTGGGTTTCAACAGTACATGAACTGAGAACTTCTAGATATACAAGCTGGATTTAGAAAAGGTTGAGGAGCCAGAGATCAAATTGCAACATCCAGCGGATCATAGAAAAAGCAAGGGAATACTAAAAGATATCTACTTCTACTTCATTCACTACGCCAAAGCCTTTGACTGTGTGGATCACAATAAACTGGAAAAATTCAAGAGATGGGAATACCAGAACACGTTACCTGTCACCTGTGAAACCTGTATGAAGGACAAGAAGCAACAGTCAGAACTGGACATGGAACAATGGACTGGTTCAAACTTGAGAACAGAGTATGTCAAAGCTATATACTGTCGCCCTGTTTATTTAACTTGTATGCAGAGAATATGAGAAATGGTGGGCTGGATGAATCACAAGCTGGAATCAAAACTTCTGGGAGAAATATTAACAACCTCAGATATGCAGAAGATACCACTCTAATGGCAGAAAACAAAAAGAAACTAAAGAGCCTCTTAATGAGGATGAAAAAGGAGAGTGAAAAAGCTGGCTTCAAACTAAACATTCAAACAACAAAGATCATGGCATCTGGTCCTATCACTTCATGGCAAATAGATGGGGGACAAAGTGAAAACAGTGGCAGATTTTATTTTCTTGGGACCCAAAATCAGTGTGGACAGTGACTGCAGCCAGGAAATTAAAAAGACGCTTGCTCCTTGGAAGAAGAGCCATGGCAAACCCAGACAGTGTATTAAAAAGGGACATCACTTTGCCAACAAAGGTCCATAAAGTCAAAGCTATGCTTTCCCCAGTAGTCATATATGATGTGAAAGTTGGACCATAAAGAAGGCTGAGCACGGAAGAATTGATACATTCAACTGTGGAGCTAGAGAAGACTCTTCAGAGTCCCTTGGACAGCATGGAGATCAAACCAATCAATCCTAAAGGAAATCAACCCAGAATATTCACTAGAAGGATTGATGCTGAAGCTGAAGCTCCAATACTTTGGCCACCTGATGCAAAAAGCTGACTCACTGAAAAAGACTCTAATGTTGGGAAAGATTGAAGGCAGGAGGAGAAGAGGAAGACAGAGGATGAGATGATTAGATGGCATCACTGACTCGATGGACATGAGTTTGAGCAAGTTCTGGGAGTTGGTAACAGACAGGGAAGCCTGGCATGCTGCAGTCCATGAGGTCGCAAAGAGTCGGACATGACTGAGCGACTGAACTGGACTGGACTGTAGCCAGTCAACTGCTAATAAATTATTATTTGCTGTTTATTTTCTATGTATTTTAGACTATGGAAATGATGTTAGACAAAAAAGCAAATTTGAGCAGTTTTCTTATTCGACTTCAAATGGGTCATAAAGCAGCAGAGACAACTCACAACATCAACAACGCATCTGGCTCAGGAACTGCCAATGAGCGTACAGTACAGTGGTAGTCAAGAAGTTTTGCAAAGGAGATGAGAGCCTTGAAAGTAAGAAGCACAGTGGCTGGCCATCAGAAGTTGACAACAACCATCTGAGAAGATCATTGAAACTGATCCTCTTATAACTATACAAGAAGTTGCCCGAGAACTCAATGTCAACCATTCTACAGTCATTTGGCATTTGAAGCAAATTGGAAAGGTGAAAAATGTCAGTAATTGGGTGCCTCATGAGTTGACCACATCTATTTCTGCTTTATTGACTATGCCAAAGCCTTTGACCGCGTGGATCACCACAAACTGTGGAAAATTCTTAAAGAGATGGGAATACAAGACCACCTGACCTGCCTTCTGATAAATCTGTATGCAGATCAGGAAGCAACAGTTAGAACTGGACATGGAACAACAGACTGGTTCCAAACAGGGAAAGGAGTATGTCAAGGTTGTATATTGTCACCCTGCTTATTTAATTTCTATCCAGAGTATATCATGAGAAACGCTGGGCTGGATGAAGCACAATCTAGAATCAGGATTGCCAGGAGAAATATCAATAACCTCGGATATGCAGATGACACCACCCTTATGGCAGAAAGTGAAGAAGAAATAAAAAGCCTCTTGATGAAAGTGAAAGAGAAGAGTGAAAAAGCTTAAAGTGTTGGCTTAAAGCTCAACATTCAGAAAACTAAGATCATGCATCTGGTCCCATCACTTCATGGCAAATAGATGGGAAAACGATGGAAACAGTGAGAAAGTTTACTTTGGGGGGCTCCAAAATCACTGCAGATGGTGACTGCAGCCATGAAATTAAAAGACGCTTGCTCCTTGGAAGAAAAGTTATGACCAACCTAGACGACATATTAAAAAGCAGAGACATTACTTTACCAACAAAGGTCCATCTAGTCAAAGCTATGGTTTTTCCAGTAGTCATGTATGGATGTGAGAGTTGGACTATAAAGAAAGCTGAGCACCGAAGAATTGATGCTTTTGAACTGTGGTGTTGGAGAAGACTCTTGAAGAGTCCCTTGGACTCCAAGGAGATCCAACCAGTCCATCCTAAAGGAAATCAATCCTGAATATTCATTGGAAGGACTGATGGTAAGCTGACACTCCAATACTTTGGCTACCTAATGCGAATACCCGACTCATTGGAAAAGACTCTGATGTTGGGAAAGATTGAAGGCAGGAAAAGAAGGGGATGAAAGAGGATGAGATGGTTGGATGGCATCACGGACTCATTGGACATGAGTCTGAGTAAACTCTGGAAGTTGGTTCTGGACAGGGAGGCCTGGCATGCTACAGTCCATGGGGTCACAAAGAGTCGGACATGACTGAGAGACTGAACTGAACTGCTGCTACTGCTGCTCCTAAGTCGCTTCAGTCATGTCCGACTCTGTGCGTCCCCATAGACGGCAGCCCACCAGGCTCCCCCGTCCCTGGGATTCTCCAGGCAAGAACCCTGGAGTGGGTTGCCATTTCCTTCTCCAATGCATGAAAGTGAAAAGTCAAAATGAAGTCGCTCAGTGGTGTCCAACTCCTAGCGACCCCATGGACTACAGCCTACCAGGCTCCTCCATCCATGGATTTTCCAGGCAAGAGTACTGGAGTGGGGTGCCACTGCCTTCTCTGAACTGAACTGAGTTGACTACAAATCAAAAACATCATTTTGAAATGTTGTCTTCTCTTATTCTATACAACAACAATGAACAATTTCTCAATCAGATTGTGACATGCAACAAAAAGTGGATTTTATACTACCAGAGACAACCAGCTCAGTGACTGGACCAAAATGAAGCTCTGAAGCACATCCCAAAGCCAAAGTTGCATCAAAAATAGGTCATGGTCACTGTTTGGTGGTCTGCTGCCTCTCTGATCTACTACAGTTTTCTGAATCCTAGCAAAACCATTACCTCGGAGAAGTATGCTCAGCAAATTGATGAGATACACCAAAAACTGCAATGTCTGCAGCTGGCACTGTTCAACAGAACAGGCCCAATTCTTCTCCACCACATCACTTGTCCACTCATTGCACAACCAACACTTCAAAAGTTGAACAAATTGGGTTACGAACTTTTGTCTCATTTGCCATATTCACCTGACCTCTTACCAACCGACTACCACTTCTTCAAGCATCTCGACAACTTTTTGCAGGGAAAATGCTTCCACAACCAGGAGGACACAGAAAATGCTTTCCAAGAGTTTGTTGAATTTGAAAGAGCAGATTTTTATGCTATAGGAATAAACTTATTTCCTACTGGCAAAAACGTACTGTGATGGTTCCTATTTTTATTTCCTGTTGGCAAAAATGTATTGACTGTGATGGTTCCTGTTTTATTAATAAAGATGTGTTTTAGCCTAATTATACTGATTTAAAATTCAGGGTCCGAAGCCACAGTTACTTCTGCACCAACCTAGTATTTGAGAAAAGGCAGGTGGAAAACTTCTGGGAGCATGTGGCCAGAGTCTATCCTCTTTCACATATTGAAGTTAGATGTATATTGACTTTATAATAATTATGTTCACACATATTTTTTACTTGTATGTTATGTAATGATTATTATACATCAAAATATCTCTGCTGTTTGATCCTGAATTGGAACTCAGATTAAAAACAGCTAAAATGTTATCAAAACAAGAGAAATCTGAATATGCAGTTTATTCACTGACAGTTTTATATTAATATCATACTTTCTGAATATGATAAATGTACTGTTATTGAAGGAACATAAACCCTGTTCTTTATATACTGAGATGATTACACTGAGATTTTCAGCTGAGGTGGTAATGTGATGAACTACACAGAGTGACTTTTAAATATTAAGCCATCTTCATATACCATTAGTAAAAATTCAGGATATATAATCATTCCACAAAACCAGATGTATTTCTATACACCAGTGAGCTATCAGAAAAAGAAATTTAGAGAACAATCCCATTTCCAATTGTATTAAAAAGAATAAAATACCAAGGAACAAATTAACCAAGGAGGTGAATGACACATACGCTGAAAACTTTAAGACACTGATGAGAGAAACTGAAAATAACACAAATAAATGGAATAAATTGTGTGCTCATAAATTAACTAAATGCAGAGTTCCAGAGAACAGCAAAGAGAGACAAGAAGGCCTTCTTCAATGAATACAAAGAAATAGAGGAAAACAACAGTAAGGGCAAGACTAGAGACCTCATCAAGAAAATTGGAAATATCAAAGTAACATTTCTTCCAAAGATGGACACAATAAAGGATAGAAACTGTAAAGACCTAATAGAAGCAGAAGAGATTGAAAATATCCAGAAAGAATACACAGAACTGTACAAAAAAGATCTTAATGACCCAGATAACCTCATTGGTATAGTCTGTCATTCAGAGCCAGACATTCTGGAGTGTGAAGTCAAGTGGGACATAGGAGGCACTGGTGTCAATAAAGGTTGGAGGAGACGAAATTCCAGCAGAGGTATTTAAAATCCTAAAAGATGATGCTATTAAAGTGCTGCACTCAATATGTCAACAAACTTGGAAAACGCAGCAGTGGCCACAGGAGTAGAAAAGGTCGATCCTCATCCCAATTCCCAAGAAGAGCAACACTAAAGAATGTTCAAACCACTGGACAACTGCACTCATCTCCCATGCTAGTAAGGTTATGCTCAAAATCCTCCAAGCTAGGCTTCAGCATTACATGAACCAAGAACTTCCAGATGTTCAAGCTGGGTTTAGAAAAGGCAGAGCAACCAGAGATCAAATTGCCAATATTTGATGGATCATAGAGAAAGCAAGGGAATTCCTTAAAACCATCTGCTGCTGCTGCTGCTGCTGCTAAGTCGCTTCAGTCGTGTCCGACTCTGTGCGACCCCATAGACGGCAGCCCACCAGGCTTCCCCGTCCCTGGGATTCTCTAGGCAAGAACACTGGAGTGGGTTGCCATTTCCTTCTCCAATGCATGAAAGTGAAAAGTGAAAGTGATGTCGCTCAGTCATGTCCGACTCTAGCGACCCCATGGACTGCAGCCTACCAGGCTCCTCCATCCATGGGATTTTCTAGGCTAAAGTACTAGAGTGGGGTGCCATTGCCTTCTCCAATAAAACCATCTACTTCTGCTTTATTGACTACACTAAAACCTTTGACCATGTGGATCATAACAAACTGGAAAATTCTTAAAGAGATAGGAATACCAGACCATCTTACCTGTTTCCTGAGAAACCTGTATGCAGGTCAAGAATCAAAGTTAGGGGCCCAAGTCCTTCTGATCGAGGCCCCCCCCCCCAAAAAAAAAAAAGAATCAAAGTTAGAACCTTATACCGAACAATGGACTGGTTCAGGGTTGAGAAAGAGTATGTCAAGGCTGTTTACTGTCACCCTATTTAAGTTATATGCAGAGCACATCATGCAAAATGCCAGGCTGGATGAGTTACAAGCTGGAATCAAGACTGGCAGGAGAAATATCAACAACCTCAGATATGTAGATGATACCACTTTAATGGCACAAAGCAAAGAGGAACAAGAGTCTCTTAACGAGGGTGAACGAGGAGAGTGAAAAAGCTGACTTAAAACTCTATTAAAAAAAACTAAGATCATGGCATCTGGTCCCATCACTTCATGGCAAATAAAGGGGAAAAGGTGGAAGCAGTGACATATTTCCTCTCCTTGGAATCTAAAATCACTGCGGATGGTGACTGCAGCAATGAAATTATAAGAAAATTGCTTCTTGGCCGGAAAGCTATGACAAACGTATACAATATGTTAAAAAGCAAAGACATCACTTCACCAACCAGGGTCCTTATAGGCAAGGCTACAGTCTTTCCAGTAGTCAAGTACAACTGTGAGAACCGAACAATAAAGAAGGCAGAGCACAGAAAAATAGATGCTTTCGAACTGTGGTACTGGAGAAGACTCTTGAGAGTTCCTTGGAAAGCAAGGAGATCAAACCAGTCACTCTTAAAGGAAATCAACCCTGAATACTCTTTGGAAGGACTGATGCTAAAGCTGAAGCTCCAATACTTTGGCCACCTGATGCAAACAGCCAACTCATTGGAAAAGTCCCTGATACTGGGAAAGACTGAAAGCAGAAAGAGAAGATGGCAACAGAAGATGAGATGGGTTGGATGCCATCACTGATTCACTGGACATGAACTTAGGCAAATTCTGGGAGATAAGGAGGGACAGGGAAGACTGGTGTGCTGCAGTCCATGGGGTCCCAAAGAGTCAGACACAACTTTGCAACTGAACAACACAGATTAGAAATATTAATATTGGTAAATATCCATGCTAGACTAGGTAATCTATAGATTCAATGCTGCTGCTGCTGCTGCTGCTGCTAAATCACTTTAGTCACATCCGACTCTGTGCGACCCCATAGACGGCAGCCCACCAGGCAGGGAATCCCCCGTCCCTGGGATTCTCCAGGCAAGAACACTGGAGTGGGTTGCCATTTCCTTCTCCAATGCATGAAAGTGAAAAGTGAAAGTGAAGTTGCTCAGTCGTGTCCGACCCTCAGCGACTCCATGGACTGCAGCCTTCCAGGCTCCTCCATCCATGGGATTTTCCAGGCAAGAGTACTGGAGTGGGGTGCCATTGCCTTCTCCATAGATTCAATGCAATCCCTATCAAAATGCCAATGGCATTTCTCACAGAAATAGAACAATCCTAAAATTTGTATGGAACCATAAAAAACCCCAAATAGCCAAAGCAACTTTAAGCAAGAAGAATAAAGCTGGAGACATCACACTTCTTGACTGCAAACTGTATGACAAAGCTCTTGTCATGAAAACAGTATGATATTGGCATAAAAACAGAAACACAGATCAGTGAAACAGAACAGAGAATTCAGAAGTAACTCCATACATATATGGTCAATTAATTTACAACAAGGAGCCAAGCATATACAGTGGGTAAGGAACAGTGTTTGAAACAAATGGTATTGGGAAAACTGGACTGCCACACACAGAATAATGGAAATGAATAACTGTATTATACTATACACAAAGTTAACTCAAAATGGGTTAAAGATTGAATACATAAAAGTGAAATCATACAATTCTAAGGAGAAAACATAGGTAGTGAGCTCCTTGACATTGGTCTTGGTGATGATGTTTTGGATTTTACAAAAGCAAAAAATAAACAAGCAGGGCTACATCAAACTAAAAAGCCTCAGCGCAGCAAAGAAAATCATCAACAAAATGAAAAGGCAGTGTACTGAATGAGAGAAAATGTTTGTAAACCATATATATGATAAAGGGTTAATACCTAAAATATAAAGAATTCATACAAATTAAGAGCAAAATAAAAAATCCCAAACAATCTGATTAAAAAATGGGCACAGGACTTGAATAGACACTTGTCTAACGATGGTAAACAGATGCCTAAGATGTACTTCAGTGGTGCTCAACATCTCTAATCATCAGGTATACACAGATCAAAATCATAGTGACATATCACTTCATACCTGTCAGCACAGCTGTTATCACAAAGATAAGAAATAAGTGTTTGTAAGGATGTGGAGAAATGGGAATCCTGTGCATTGCTGGTGAGAAAGTAAATTGGTGCTTCCACTAGGGAAAACAGTATAGACGTTTCTCAAAAAATTAAAAACTATATGATTCTACTTCTGGGCGTTTACCCAAAAAAAACAAAAACAAACTCAAAAAGATATCTGCACCCCCATATGCACTGGAGCATTATTTACAATAGCCAAGACATGGAAACAACCTGCATCCATCAACAGATGCATGGATAAGGAAAATGTGTGTGTATGCGTATACACACACACACACCCATTATCATACAGTTGCAAATTTTTTTCTTCCACACACACACTGGAATATCATTCAGCCCATCCTAAATGAAGTTAAGTCAGAAAGAGAAAGATAAACACCATTTGATCTCACATGGAATCCTGACCCCTCCCCTGAAAAAAGGACTTCATAGATAACAGAGGACAGACTGTGGTTGTCAAATATGGGGGGAGGGAGGTGGGGGAAATGGGTGAAGGTGGCCAAAAGGCACAAACTTCCAGTCATAAAATAAGTAAGTTACGGGGACATAATGTGTGTACGGCACGGGGACTAAATTTAATAATACTGTATTGCATACTTGAAAGCTGCTAAGAGACTTGTGGACACAGCAGGGGAAGGAAAGAGTAGGATAAAGGGAGAGCAGCACTGACACATATACACTGCCATACGTGAAACAGCTAGCGGGAGGCTGCTGTGTAACACGGGAGCTCAGCTCAGCGGCCCACAACGACCGAGAGGGGTGGGACGGAATATGGGAAGCAGGCTCAACGTGGAGGGGGTACGTGTACACTTACAGTTGATTCATGTTGTTGTATAGCAGAAATTAACACAACACTGTCAAGCAATTATCTTCCAGTTAATTTTTTTTAATTTTAACAAAGTTGCTAAGAAAACATCTTAAACCTTCTCAACGTAAGGAAAAAACATCTGCATCTGTATGGTAATGGATGTTAACTAGACTTATTGATGATCATTTTGCAACACATACAAATACTGGGTCACTATGTTGTATACCTGAAAGTTGAAAAAATCTTATATTCCTGAAATAAGCTCAACCTGGTTGGAAACATTACCTTTTTTGTATGTACACATATACATATAAATACACATATTGATACATGGCTGGATTCAGTTTACTAATTTTTTTTTTTTAGGATTTTTGCATCTCAGCATGGCATTTATTTACCAAAACTATCTACCAAAGCTGAGACTACACACACTTTATGACTCTAGTTTCACTAAGAAATGTGCATACACAAACATGTATACGAAAGACACTCATTAAGAATGTTCATAAGACCACTCATAAGAGCCAAAGCCTAGAAACAATCTAACATCACTAGTACAATGGATATCCTTGTGAATGGAGTATTATCTGGCATTGAAAAAGAATGAACTAAACGTAACACAGATGAATCTTACAAACATAATACTGAGAAAAAAAAGCCACACACAAAAGAAACACTATGTATGAGTCAATTTAAAGTTCAAACACAAGCAAGATTAAATCTACCAAGAAACAAGTTAAAATACGGTGATCCTGGGGAAGGAATGACTGAGAAGGGACCACAGCAGAGGCTTCTGGAAGAAACCAAAATACTCTCAATCTTGATCTGGGTTCTAGTTACATTACTTACTCAGTCTATAAAAATTCATTAAGCTGAGCATTCAGAGCTGTGCACTTTTCTTAGCTTATAATAAAACATGACATAGGGGCTTTCCTAATGGTCCAGTGGTTAAGAATCCACCTTCCAATTCCGGGGACTCAGGTTCAATCCCTGGTCAGGGAACTAAGATCCCACATGCCACGGAGCATCTAAGCCCGCACACAGTAACAGAAGATCCTGTCTGCCACAACTAAGACCCAATACAGCCAATCAACCAATCAATGATGAAATAGACACCTAAAGATAAAAGTTCAATTTATGCACTGTACAATAAAAAATACTTGAGAAAACCATAAGATCCATCAATAGGAAAAGGTTTTGAGTAGCTGCTACCTGGCCTTTGACCCTTTACAGATGCCATGGCTGTACAGCAGTGCTCCAGCTCTACCCTAGGCTCTCACTGATTGTCCATGGAGGCCTACAGGCCACAGACAGGTCCAGTGATGGTGTAAAAGGGAAAACTGGAGAGACTGGGATGGGGAAGACAGATGAGCTCCAGGCTAAGATAGTCTCTATGATATAAAAAAGGCAAAGGGAGCTCTTCCACAAGAAATTACAGACTTGAGGTTTTTAGCAAGTAGTTATTCATCCTAAAAGTACACACCAATACTAGCCCAATTTTACAGATAAGGAACTGAAGTATGGAATGGTTGAGTGACGTCCAAGGTTGCAATGCTACAGCACTGAGATTTGAACTTGGATCAGCAGACTATAGAGCCTGTGCTCTTTATCACCACCTACCCTGCCTCCCCCAGAAAGCTCTTATCTTAATTATCTCATAGAGAAATATTTTTACCTTATAGTCTTTCTCCTACCATCATCTAAATCCCACGATGCTCCCAGTTTCTTGTGCATTAATTTCTTCTTAAAGAATGAGCCCCATCTTTCTTAAAGCAAAAGTTATCCACATGTGTGATAATAAGGGAAGGCAGATCTCAATGTCAATAAACTCACCATTAATATAAACAGTCTCTTATGCATGGACCTGAAAGGTGTTTTCAATTTTTCATTCTTATAAAAAAAGAAAAAAAATCAAAAAGACTATGCAGGACTTAGATCTATGCATCTGTGTACAACTATTTCCACAGAATAAATTCCTACAAGGCGACCTGCTAGAAGAAGGATCTGTACATTTTTTAAAGTGATATATATGGCCAAACTGCCCCAAAACTGCACCAATCTATACTTCTAGCAATAGTGTATAAAAATGCCTGTTCCTCTCTATTCATCAGAATTGGGCATTATCATTCTACTTACCTTTTGCAAAACTAATTATTAAAAAGTTCTTACTGTTATTTGAATTTACATTTCTTCTAAAATAAAACTTAGTTTAACAGTTTCTCAAAAAGTTAGAACATAAACTTGTCATATAACCCTGTAATTCCATTCTTAGGAATCCACTCAAAAGAAATAAAAATACATGTCCACACAGAGAACTACACACAAATGCTCACAGCAGCATTATTCATAATGGCATAAAAGTGGAAACAACCCAAATGTCCATCAACTGATGACTGGATCAATGAAATGCAGGATATTCCTCCATGGAATATAATCTAGCCATAAAAAAGAATGAAGAATGCCCTTGTGGTCCAGAGGTCAGGACTCCACGTCTTCATTGCCAAATGTGCAGGTTCAATCCCTGGTTGGTGAACTAAGATCCCTGCAAGCCATGTGGTGTGGCCAAAAAATAACAGTAATAATAATTTTTAAAAGAGGATGAAGTACTGATACACACTACAACATGCATGAGCATCAAAGAATACTGTAAGAAGTGAAAGAAGCCAGACCACTCATGAGTATGGGGTTTCTCTTTGGGGTTATCACCCCAAAGGGTGGGAGATGAAAAGATTCTGAAATTGATTGTAGTGATGACTGTACAACTCTGTGAATATACCTAAAAACTACTGGGGACTTCCCTGATGGTCCAGTGGTGAAGACTTCACCTTCCAATGCAGAGGGTCTGGGTTTGATCCCTGGTCAGGGTGCTAAGATCCCACATACCTCACAGACAAAAAAAAATCAAACACAAAACAGAAGCCATATTGTAACAAATTCAATAAAGACTTGTTCAAGTCAAATTCAAGATTACATATAGTATATATTTTATATATTTATATAGAGATGAATTAAAAAAAAAATCCCAGAAGGATAGGGACTAAACTATAGCAATAGTTTGCTCTGGGTTGTAACATTACAGGGTCATGGATATTTTTCATAAGAGGGAAAAAAAAAGATTTCATTGACCCCGTTGTTTATGGGCTTCCTTCTACTCAAGGTTGGTAGCGTATAATTTCTTTACAAGGAACATATATTACTGGTTTAATCACTTTAAAATTTTAAACAATGAATTTTGTAACACCTTCAAATCTATTAAATTAAGCCTTGACTCATGATATATATCATCAGTCTGATAAATTATGCCATTCTTTCATGCATTCTGGCCCTTTTTAAAAAAATTAAGTAGTAGTGATTATTCTAGTCACTAAAACCTCCCCAAATGAATGTCTCTCTGAAGCGACAACAGGACACTACAGAGTACAAACTGTTTTAACTGAAACATTCCCAGGCAGGACAAACACTACCGTTCAGGATAAAAGCGCCTGCCGCAGAAGCTGAGGACGGACTGGTCTGGCAGTGATCCCCAGGACTCCAGACCCAGGAGGCCTCCTCCTGCCTCTTCAGACACGGAAGCAACACTAACTAGCTTTCTGAAAGCAATGCCCATGAGAAAGCTAGTGTTTTGTAGCAAGAACATTGGGAAGTGAGAGATATACTGAGAAAGGTATTAGACCATCCGAAAATGCCCAGAAAGCTTTGGGGTAGAGCATTTAGCCACAAGGATAAACTACCAAAATCTAGAGGGAAAACAGCATACAAAGACTCAAAGAAAAGGGAAAAACATTCTTTACAAATCTTTTGTAGAATGCCCCTTCACAAAGAAAATTAATTTTGAAATATGGCAATTTTATTCTAGAGTAAGTAAAACACTTAAGCTGTATATATATTGCTCCTCTGTCCATTGGATTTTCAGGCAAGAATACTGGACTGGGTACCATTTCCTACTCCAGGGAATCTTCCCGACCCAGGGATTGAACCCACGACTCCTCTGTCTCCTGCACTATAGGTAGATTCTTTACTCACTAAGCCATATATATTGCTAACTAGTAACAAGTCTGTTTTTTGTTTTATTACTAATCATGTGCTGTGCTTAGTCACTCAGTTGTATCCAACTCTTCCCGATCCCATGGGCTATATCCCACTAGGCTCCTTTGTCCATGGGGATTCTCCAGGCAAGAATACTGGAGTGGGTTGCCATGCCCTTCTCCAGGGGATCTTCCCAACCCAGGGAACGAACCCAGGTCTCTCACATTGCAGGTGAATTCTTTACCATCTGAATCACCAGGGAAGCCCAAGAACACTGGAATGGGTGAGTGAGTGAGTGAAGTCACTCAGTCGTGTCTGACTCTTTGTGACCCCATGGACTGTAGCCTACCAGGCCTCTCCCTCCATGGGATTTCCCAGTCAAGAATACTGGAGTGGGTAGCCTATCCCTTCTCCAGGAGAACTTCCTGACCCAGGAATCGAACTAGGGTTTCCTGCATAGCAAGCGGATTGTTTACCAGCTGGGCTATCAGGGAAGCCCATATGAAATGCAAAAATGTAAACAGTACAGAAAACTATAAAGAGTGTAAGTAAAGCTGCAATGGCAACTCTGGTTTTAAGTTTATGAAGCAATGGAGAATTCAAATTGGCTTTTCACAGTCTGCCCCATCCTCCCCTCTAGTCACTCACACCACAGCTCCATCAGCAATGCCCACCATCCAGTGGTGACTGTTATTATCATAATAATGCCAATATATCTAAAATGTAAACTGTAGGATTCTTGAGCTTAACTGTCTGCATTTAGTAGAAAGAGCATGGACTATAAATTAAACCAGTAAAGTGAGTACTCAATAAATGTAAAGAAATAAATGAAATGACTTGTGTCTTGCTCTCACTAACCCTAGGTTAATGTGTCTCTTTTTTTAAAATTTTTGAACACAATTTTTAAAGGGTACTGCATCTAAGTTACTGCAAAGTATGAGCAATATTCCCCATGTTGTTCAATGCATCCCTGAGCCTGTCCTACCCTCAACAGTTTGTACCTCTTCCTCCCTCACCTCTGTAGAGTGCCCCCCACCACTGGTAACTGCTAGTTTTGCTCTGTGAGTCTGCTCCTGCTTTGTTATATTCACTAGTTTGTTGTATTTTTTAGATTTCACATATAAGTGATATCACACAGTATCTGTCTTTGTCTTATTTCACTTTGCACAATATCCTCCAAGTCCATCCACATTGCTGAAAATGGCAAAATTTGATTCTTTTGTATGGCCGAATAGTATTTCACTGTACATACACACACACACACACACACACACACACACACACACACACTTATCTATTCATCTGTTGATGACACAAGTTGCCTCCATATCTTGGCAATTGTAAATAATGCTGCTAGAAACATCACACTGCATGTATGCTTGAATTAACGGGGTTTGGGGGGTTTTTTTTTTTTTGGATATATACCCAGGAGTTAAGTAAATGTGTTTTAACTTCTCTGGATTATATGTATGAAAGATATATTAATATATACACACAGAATATGTATGCATGAATTAATACATATGCACAGAAAAAATTCAGGAAAGGCACAGACTAAACCTTAAAACTGGTTCTTCTCTGCGTTACAGAAGTTCAGGGGCAGGGTCCTGTGATAAAAAATTAAAAAGAATGCGTGTGGCACTTCCCTGTTGGAATAGTAGATAAGAATCCACCTGCCAATACAAGGTACACAGGTTTGATCCTTGGTGTTGGAAGACTTCACATGCCGTGGAGCAACTAAGCCCACGAGCTACAACTACGGAGCCTGCACGCTGCAACTACTGAAGCCCGTTCGCCTAGGGCCCGTGCTCTGCAATGAGAAGCCAAAACAATGAGAAGCCCGCGCACAGCAGTGAAGAGTGGCCCCTGCTCGCCTGCATGCATCCATGAAGGCCCACCACAGCCAAAAATAAACAAATAAAGCATGGATGTGAAGGTACTTATAGTATACTTCCAGGAGAGAAACTATAAAAAGACACACTCCTGCCCATGTGTGGTCCAGATATTTTCAGAGAAAAGAAAGACACAGTGTCCTCTCTGCTTACAGAATGTTCTCCTGCTGCTTTTTGATCTGGTAGTTATTATATCAAGTGTTTCTCCTATCCTGACCAATATCCAAGAATTAGAGGGAAATGAATAATAGTGAGTCATCCACTTACCCCCACAGACATTACATAGCAGCTTCTTCTCACTATTCAGATGAAGAGTAAGCAGAAAGCTATGAGTTGAAAAGAAGGGAGAACCTTGCTTCTGACCACGTAACTTTGAGATTCTCAAAGGTTTAACTGAAGTTAAAATATACATTTGAGTGGAAAAAATCTAAAGTTGGATGGAGAATATTAAAATGTGTATTGTTTAGGTTATGAAGACACACTTAGCATATTTTTATAACTTAAACAATACCATGTCTGTGAAAAGTGCTAAAAATATTTAGAAAGTTCCCATATCACCTTACTCACTTCCCTTAGCCCACCTCATGCCTAAAGACAGTGTTCATTATTAAGTTTCTAACAAATGCAACATCTCTCACTAAAATGCATTACACACACTTCTAACAGAGCAGAAAAATAATAGCATGAAACTACCAACAGCAGATTTCAGTATCTCCTAACTAAACAAATCTGAGCTCTGAACTCTAGTATGATTTACCGGATTTTTACAACATTAAATATTATTTTGTTAAAAACTTTAAAAAGACAAGCTAAAACTATCTCATGCTTTAAAAAGAAGGTTCATTTCATTAGATTATTTACATTCAGAAATTCTCCACTTTTATAAAAACACAAATTGCGTTACAATATACAATGCATAGCCTCACGCACCTGTTTGGAATACAAGTTCTTTCCCTCCTACACCTGCTGCCTCCAAGTTAATAAATGCACGGACTGAGCTGGCCCAGGGGTGCTGGGTAATAAAACCATGACTGGCCTGAATGAGAAGAAAACAAATACTGGGTAAACAATCTAATATCACTGAAGTCTTTATGTTGCTTTTTTAAAAGATGGAACGTCTACGCTGATGAGGCAAAGAAAAAGGGAAAAAAAAGCACAATCATTTTTTTCAAAGGCAGGATCGAAAGACTTCCTCTGTTTCTGTCCCTCTGACTAACGGCCGTGTGCAGTTTGCTCAGTGGAAAGTCACTCGTCACAGAAGGCGGCCTCATTCCCACGAGTGAAGCCAAATAGCATCTTTAGTTAAGTGTGAGCCTGTGCAAAAGAAAGCACAAAACAAAAGAAGGCACTATTCCTATGGTTGGGCACTCATGACATATGCCTGCCTCAAAGCATCTCTGAAACTCTAGAAAACCTGAGGCAAACAATTATGCCATCAGAGAGCCCTTTAATGAATTAAACACTGACAAGATGATCTGTCCTGAGTTTTCAAAATTAAGCATGAATACATAAGTGGCTATTGATTTTTTTTAAAGTACTGCCTAGTACAGTATTTCTTTCACATGTCATTTTATACTACTCCATCAAAACCCATGGGTTAGCTATTATTATTATTCTCATTGTCACTATTACTCAAGCCTAGTCTTTAAAATAGTAAAAGCTCACTTGCAAGACGTTCTCCTCAGCACCATTAAAGAGAAATATGACCGCATGATGTAAGGCTTCTGAAGATGTCGACAAGACACGAAGGACTTCCAGCATCACTGAACAGCTAACTGCGTCATCGCTGGCACCTTTAAATCAGAAAAACAGATTTGCTTCTCAGATTTTAAAACCTTTATAGCACAAACCATCATGGCAAGAAAAGGAGTTTTCCTACCAAGGCAGCATCAGAACATCTGCAGTAGCACCGCTCTGGCATCATCAGGTAATAACTGCACCCGCCAGCAGTGACCTCCAGGAGGACAGGGATCTTTGGTTTGCTCGCTGACTTACTCTCAGTAACTCCAACTGTGCCTGGTCCCACAGCGGTTGCTCAGTTAGTATTTTTTAACTAATCAACTAGAGGAGACCTAAAGCAATACTGAACACTGGCATTCTCATCACCAAAAGCAATTTAATTTATCCTTATTCATATCCTCTGTAGTATCTTCACTTCTGGTTTCCTATGTCATCTCCAACTGCCACCCACTCCTTTCCTGCTAGTTTTTCTGCCAAAAATCATAAAAGCTGCAGATCATTCCACATTTAGAGGGGTCAGTTTGGATAGTGTAGCATTATTTTAAAAGTTTCTCCAAGGGGATCGTGTGATGGAAAAATATAAAGAAGACACCTAATAAGAAACAGGAAAGGGGGTTAATGACCAAAGTATTAATAATATCCCAGGTCTAAGAATTGATAAAACAGAGGACCTTATCAAATCACTTAACCTCTTGATTCAGAAACTTTAGGTATTAAACATGACTATAAAGGTGACTTTTGTACTTAGACACTTTTAAAAGTACCATAAGAGGTAATTAAAGGAACTAATTGGATATTAGCTGATGTCGTTAGCATGCTCAGTCATGTCTGACTCTGTGTGACCCCATGGACTGTAAGCCTGCCAGGCTCCTCTATCCATGGGATTTTCCAGGTAAGAATATGGGAGTCGGTTGCCATTTCCTACTCCAATTTGCTGGTATTAAGGAATTACTACTGAGTTTTTTAGTGAGGTAATTCATGGTATTATAAGCATGTCAAAAAAAGAGTTCTTATCTTTCAATGATACAGCCCAAAATATCTACAGAGGAACTGATATACCTGAGATCTGCTTCAAAATAGTCAAGGGGAGGGGGTGGGGGAGTACAGAAAAAACAAGACTGAACTGTTGAAGCTGGGTGATAGGTACACTCAGGTTCATTAAACTATTCGTTGTGTATACACTTGAAATTTTCCATAATGAAAAGTTTAAAGAATAATCAAAGTAAATAGGCACAGTAATAACCCAGGCAACAGCATTTCTGGGTTTACATGCTGGGAGGCAGGGTGCTACAGAGATTAGTGTAGGTTTTGGAGTAAGAAAGACTTGGATGTAAATTCTAGCTCTGCCCCTTTTCTCCTTCCTGGACTGAAGGGCAAATTGATGACACCTACTCACAGATGTGCTGTGAGGATGACAAAGTAACGCAGAGTGTCTAGTATGCGTGGTAGGCGTTCAGTGTCGGTTTTCCCTTGTTTTCTCTACACATTTATGGACAGCTCTGCAGCCAGCTAAAGTGTTTGTTCTGGTGCTATTAAATTCAAGACCTCATTCCTGCTTGAGAAGAAACTACCTGTTAGCTATACTTGTCTTAGTAGTGATTACTGGACTGTAATTTAATCAAAGTGAAACAAAGTAATAATTACCTCAATACTATCGAGCAGGAAATACATGTAGCTATCAATAAAAAGTGCCATCTTTCAAGAACCAAATGAAATAAATGGTCTTTAACTTTGAGACTGTGAGTTACTTTAAAATAAAAAGCAGTAAAATTTTTCTTTATTCAAAAGAAGACAAATGGAAGTTGAAAGATATATATCTCTGTAGGGTGGATTAAAAGTTAAACTGTACTTTTATCATCTATTTTAATAGCTCTGGTGTCTGAGAACAAACCTAGAGAAGGGTCAGACATCTTTAAGAAAGAGAAGGAAAGTTAGAGGACAGTGTCAAAAGGGCTGTATCCTTAACCAACATCCCTTTCCATTTAGAATTATCATTGAAACTGAAGCCACCTCCAGAATAATAGCCTGGAACCGTGCAAACCCAAGAAGGTATTTAAGGCCTTTCTGTGGGTAACACTACTCCTAACTGATATCAGTTCCTAAGTTTCAGATCTCTTGCTGAGAAGCACTCTTAAAAAATACTCATGCTTCAATTTGTTCATCCACTAAAAAAATTTAGGTGATAGTCTATTTTATAAATGTCTTTAAAACCATCTTTAACAATTTATTAATGACAGAAATTTCCCTGAGATTGTTGGCATGGGTATCCTTATAAAATTTTAGTTAAAAATGGGTTCCAGTAACCAAATAATCCCATCCTTATGCCCAGACTCCATATATGATTTCTAACATTTAGCACTGTTTCTGACACTTGTAGACACATCTTTCTTACATAATGCTCTTAAATAACCATGGTGTTAATTTGTTCCTTCCTAGATTTTAAGCATCAAAACAGTAGGCAAAAGGTGATGCTTATTACTGGTTTGAACTGGACATAAAAGACAACTCATTTCCCCAACACAAAAAGGTATTTTTGACTTTGTAAAAAAAACATGAGTGCATGCTGATTTTTGAAAAAGCATGTTACATTCTAAATGCAATTGGCAAGATTTCCCACTAAAGATATCCTAGTATAAAAAATTTTATCAAGCAGATAAATTTTATTTTAGACTTTGTATAACTCTGCATGTCTACATTGGGCCTGGTTTAAGTTTAAACATTCTGGAAGAACTTAATATTAAATAAATACTAATAACAAAAAAAAGGATTTTTCATGCCAGTTGCTAGTCTACTGTTTCACTCATATTTAATCCTCACTTAATCCTCTAAGCAATGCCATTAAGAAAGTACTATTATCTCTCTATTTTTCTGATCAGAAACTGAGGAAAGAAGAGGTTAAGTAGTTTGCCAAATGGAACATTAACTACATCCCAATACTCTTTCTTTCAAATACAGCTAAAAGAACCGACTAGCCAGGAAACCCAGGTCCAGGCCCTGTCTCAGATCAGTGGTAGTCAGCTAAGTGTATTCCTATGTCAAATGAGGGGACTGAACCAGATGCCATCTCACTGTAAAATGCTATTTTCTATTCTTCCCTATGTACATTCCCCAGCTACTGAAAACCTTTCTCTGAGGAATCTTGCTTTAAAAAACTGAAGTTGAATTTAGGAGATATTCATTCAACAAATATTTATTGTTTCAGGCCGTGTCCTAAACATCAAGTACTCTATTTTGGTAAACTATTTTCAGGGCAAGATTTATGGATTAATAATTAACGTGCTCTAAGAGTATGGCATCCCCGATGGATCAAAATTCTCACTTAACAGGTTGAAAGAAACTGCTAGGAGAATGAGTCTCCAATTACACGTCCCATAAAGGCCAAGACTGTTCCTTTATCCCACATTCCCAGAGCCTAGCACAACACCTAGCTGAGTAAACACTTGAAGGGGCAGAACCTAACTCCAGGACTCAAGAACACACACTGGTAACAATGATAAGGCTATTTCAGTCTGGTAGAAACACTCGATGCCCTGTAGCTGGGCGGCTGGCACTGTTTGAAAATTAAGTAAATAAAGCACTTGAGAGAATACTAAAAGGTAGAATCATAAACAAAATTATACTATTCTAATTATCCTGTCTTCCACCACAATGAAAAAAGGGTTTGTCTCAAAAAATGGTGTCCCACAATTACTCAAGCAGTTTGGAGTTAACAAACTTTGGAGGCTATGAGGACCTCAAAATGACCAAAAAACAGGCACATACCTGGTGAGTTCGCCACTGAGTCAAAATGACAGTTAGCCAGGACAGCATGCTGGGCTCCATCTCTGGGTTCCAGCTTTACCACAACATTGGTAATGTTGTCATAGTAGCTTGTAAACCCTCCCAAGAAGTCAATGCTAAAGGAGCCTGTGGGCCGTTGTACATCTACTGAAATCTTGTGAAGGCTGTTGCTTTGAGCTTCAATCAGTTTAATCTGTTCCAAAAGGTAATGTACTGTCAGAATTTCATTTTCTGGACTTCCTGTAGTCCTGGGGCCAATGGATGTTATATGTTCAAGATAATCCCTGGAAGCAACGAAAAGAAGCATGATGACAAGGCATGCTGGCTGAAAACTAACACTTTGAGCAACTTTCCCTCCACACTCTCCCTCCCCAAAAGACAAGTTCTTTGACATAAAACAAGTTCTTCTCACACAAAAAGGCTGCCTTTAATATTTCAGGTAACATGTGAAAATCACTTGCTGAGTTCCATCATTTTTTCTGCCTTTCATGAATTCATCCCTTCAGTTTTCTCCACGCACACCACTCCCAACTTCTCCCAGCACCCACAAAGAAACGATACAATGACCAGGGAGTTTACTCAAAATGCGTAACTGCTGATGGCTAGATAGGACAGCATACAACTTTATTTTGTCATACTCTGGAGGGTTATTGACTCTGGGTTACTGATTCTAAGCAGCAGAAACCAATGAGCAAAGACAATTTAGTCAAGAGGTTAAATAAGCAAAGAAGAACTTTTTATTTTGAAGAATGGACTCAGCCCTCCCAGTGTGCACATAGGGCCTAGTAACTTCAATTCAGGCTAAACCAACTCTACCCCTAAAACAAACAAAATTTTTTTTTGTCTTTTCACCGCATTCCAAATCAGTAAAAAAGGGGGCGGAGGTGTGCTTCAGGAAGCCTTTTTAAAAAAATAAGATTCCAGTGCTTTGTACTTAAAAGTTTTTTTTGAAACACAGTAGTTGTTGAAAACTCTGCAAGCATATGATTTTATGAGCTTTGGTTTTTACACTTAGGTTTTTACAAAACCTCTGACTTAACTCACGTTTTCTGGCACACTTAAACCAATGAGCAAAGTTTTAATTAAAACAAACAAAAAAACCTGACACGCCAAGAACAAGCTCCAGGAATCTCAGAACTTCTAAACCTGTGAAATTGTGAATGTGCCGTGTTCCAGAGAAAGCCTCCAGAGTGCTCAGATTTGAGACCTGTACCCTCAAAAACTTAGATCACTGCATTATTCCCTTCCGAACCCTCCCCGAAAACCTAACTGGGTTCACAAATTTCACAGCTTTTCGTTTGTATAGCAGGAGGGCGAGTAAAAAGTGTAAGTTGCTCTGAGAGATAGGGGACGACTAACAACCAGAAAGTGGCTGGAAAAGCCGACGTATTGCCCTGACCACCAGCAACACGAGCTTAAACAGGGGACAATGCGAGCCCCGCGTCCCTTAAATTGTACCTCTAGAAGGGGGGACACGCGAGGCCACCCTCACTCCACCCCACGTGCAGCCGGACAGGGCCGGCGAGCCCGGGCGGTCCCGCGGGGCGGGTACACCCAGGTGAGGTGCCCCGGGCCGAAAAGGAAAGCACCGGCCTGGTGGGAGGGGCAGTACCTGGCTTGGTGCGCGTCGAACTCTCCCTGGTGGCCAACAGCTGCCCCTCGGAGCACGAGTTGCCGCAGCGAGAGCTGCACAAGCGCCCGCAGCGCGAGCAGGTAGAGCGCTAGCCCCAGCGCGGCGCGCGCCTCAGACAGTCCGGTCCCCGTGCCCCGTCTCGCGCCGCCACCGCTCCCCTCCCCGCTCCGCTTCCGCGTCCTTGCGCCGCCGCCGCACGCGTCCGCCAGGGGCTCCGGCGCCAGGGCCTCCCTCTCCGGTTGCTGTGCGGCCGCCGGGCCGTCCCGGCGCTCCCCTCCGATGCGGTGCCGCCTCACGGCGCCAGACTCCGAAGCCCACTCCATGGCCATGAGAATCAGCAGCCAGTCCAACCGCCCCGGCCCGCTACAGCTCTGGGAGCCGCCGCGGCGGCCGCAGCGCCTCCTAGTGAGCGGACGGAAACTGCAGAGGGCCAAACTTCTTCTGATTGGCCGGTCCCGCGGCGCCGCGCCTCAGGTTCTTTGGGCAGATTGCCTGAGGCTCAGCGGCAGCGCCCAGAGCCAACTGGGTGTGATGGGTGTGCCTTCTTATGCAGGAGTTCCCTGCCTGGCATTGGGACGCAGATTAATAAATGGAAGATCAGATCAGATCAGTCGCTCAGCCGTGTCCGACTCTTTGCGACCCCATGAATCGCAGCACGCCAGGCCTCCCTGTCCATCACCAACTCCCGGAGTTCTCTCAGACTCACGTCCATCGAGTCAGTGATGCCATCCAGCCATCTCATCCTCTGTCGTCCCCTTCTCCTCTTGCCCCCAATCCCTCCCAGCAGCAGAGTCTTTTCCAATGAGTCAACTCTTCGCATGAGGTGGCCAAAGTACTGGAGTTTCAGCTTTAGCATTCCTTCCAAAGAAATCCCAGGCTGATCTCCTTCAGAATGGACTGGTTGGATCTCCTTGCAGTCCAAGGGACTCTCAAGAGTCTTCTCCAACACCACACTTCAAAAGCATCAATTCTTCAGCACCCAGCCTTCTTCACAGTCCAACTCAAACCTCCATACATGACCACAGGAAAAACCACAGCCTTGACTAGACGAACCTTTGTTGGCAAAGTAATGTCTCTGCTTTTCAATATGCTATCTAGGTTAGTCATAGCTTTCCTTCCAAGGAGTAAGCGTCTTTTAATTTCACGGCTGCAGTCACCATCTGTAGTGATTTTGGAGCCCAGAAAAATAAAGTCTGACACTGTTTCCACTGTTTCCCCATCTATTTCCCATGAAGTGATGGGCCCAGATGCCATGATCTTCGTTTTCTGAATGTTGAGCTTTAAGCCAACTTTTTCACTCTCCACTTTCACCTCCATCAAGAGGCTTTTGAGTTCCTCTTTACTTTCTGCCATAAGAGTGCTGTCATCTGCATATCTGAGGTTATTGATATTTCTCCCGGCAATCTTGACTCCAGCTTGTGCTTCCTCCAGTCCAGCGTTTCTCATGATGTACTCTGCATAGAAGTTAAATAAGCAGGGTGACAATATACAGCCTTGACGAACTCCTTTTCCTATTTGGAACCAGCCTGTTGTTCCATGTCCAGTTCTAACTGTTGCTTCCTGACCTGCATACAAGTTTCTCAAGAGGCAGATCAGGTGGTCTGGTATTCCCATCTCTTTCAGAATTTTCCACAGTGTATTGTGATCCACACAGTCAAAGGCTTTGGCATAGTCAATAAAGCAGAAATAGATGTGTTTCTGGAACTCTCTTGCTTTTCCCATGATCCAGCAGATGTTGCCAATTTGATCTCTGGTTCCTCTGCCTTTTCTAAAACCAGCTTGAACATCAGGAAGTTCACGGTTCACGTATTGCTGAAACCTGGCTTGGAGAATTTTGAGCATTACTTTACTAGCGTGTGAGATGAGTGCAATTGTGCGGTAGTTTGAGCATTCTTTGGCATTGCCTTTCTTTGGGATTGGAATGAAAACTGACCTTTTCCAGTCCTGTGGCCACTGCTGAGTTTTCCAAATGTGCTGGCATATTGAGTGCAGCACTTTCACAGCATCATCTTTCAGGATTTGGAATAGCTCAACTAGAATTCCATCACCTCCACTAGCTTTGTTCATAGTGATGCTTTCTAAGGCCCACTTGACTTCACATTCCAGGATGTCTGGCTCTAGATCAGTGATCACACCATCGTGATTATCTGGGTCGTGAAGATCTTTTTTGTACAGTTCTTCTGTGTATTCTTGCCATCTCTTCCTAATATCTTCTGCTTCTGTTAGGTCCATACCATTTCTGTCCTTTATCGAGCCCATCTTTGCATGAAATGTTCCTTTGGTATCTCTGATTTTCTTGAAGAGATCCCTAGTCTTTCCCATTCTGTTGTTTTCCTCTATTTCTTTGCATTGATCACTGAAGAAGGCTTTCTTATCTCTTCTTGCTATTCTTTGGAACTCTGCATTCAGATGCTTATATCTTTCCTTTTCTCCTTTGCTTTTGGCTTCTCTTCTTTTCACAGCTATTTGTAAGGCCTCCCCAGACAGCCATTTTGCTTTTTTGCATTTCTTTTCCATGGGGATGGTCTTGATCCCTGTCTCCTATACAATGTCATGAACCTCATTCCATAGTTCATCAGGCACTCTATCTATCAGATCTAGTCCCTTAAATCTATTTCTCACTTCCACTGTATAATCATAAGGGATTTGATTTAGGTCATACCTGAATGGTCTAGTGGTTTTCCCTACTTTCTTCAATTTAAGTCTGAATTTGGCAATAAGGAGTTCATGGTCTGAGCCACAGTCAGCTCCTGGTCTTGTTTTTGCTGACTGTATAGAGCTTCTCCATCTTTGGCTGCAAAGAATATAATCAATCTGATTTCGGTGTTGACCATCTGGTGATGTCCATGTGTAGAGTCTTCTCTTGTGTTGTTCGAAGAGGGTGTTTGTTATGACCAGTGCATTTTCTTGGCAAAACTCTATTAGTCTTTGCCCTGCTTCATTCCGTATTCCAAGACCAAATTTGCCTGTTACTCCAGGTGTTTCTTGACTTCCTACTTTTGCATTCCAGTCCTCTATAATGAAAAGGACATCTTTTTTGGGTGTTAGTTCTAAAAGGTCTTGTAGGTCTTCATAGAACCGTTCAACTTCAGCTTCTTCAGTGTTACTGGTTGGGGCATAGACTTGGATTACTGTGATATTGAATGGTTTGCCTTGGAAACGAACAGAGATCATTCTGTCATTTTTGAGATTGCATCCAAGTATTGCATTTCGGACTCTTTGTTGACCATGATGGCCACTCCATTTCTTCTGAGGGATTCCTGCCTGCAGTAATAGATATAATGGTCATCTGAGTTAAATTCAGCCATTCCAGTCCATTTCAGTTCGCTGACTCCTAGAATGTCGACTTTCACTCTTGCCATCTCTTGTTTGACCACTTCCAATTTGCCTTGATTCATGGACCTGACATTCCAGGTTCCTATGCAATATTGCTCTTTACAGCATCGGACCTTGCTTCTATCACCAGTCACATCCACAGCTGGGTATTCTTTTTGCTTTGGCTCTGTTCCTTCATTCTTTCTGGAGTTATTTGTCCACTGATCTCCATAAACTTGGAAACGTGAGAAGAGAGACTGCTTTTAAAAGACCGCACGAGGGTCATCATTTATGCATCATGAAGGCAATGGCCCAGCTTGTGCAGGGAGCATTAGAACAGGCTCTGAAAAATAGTAGGCTCCTAGCCCTTCAGACTAGAAATAGGACTGCACAGAGGAGCCCTAGCCTCGTGCTTCCACGTACTGTGATCTAATCACAGATCATCATAACCATGTGAGGTAGACACTGACTCCATTTAACAGACTAAGAAAAATAATAGCTATTATTTCTCAAATACCTGCCATGAGCCAAGCACCGTGTTAAGTGCTTTAATACACTATCTCATTTGGTTCTCACAAGAATCCTGAAAAGAAGGTATTTTTATTCCCACTTAATAGCTGAGGAACTTACAGGTAACAGATGAAGGACTTAGATCTAATTTAGTCGGCTCCCAAAACAGCCTATTGCTTATAGCACTCTGGAAAGGAAGGTTTAGAAAAGGTATTCCTCCCTCCATGTTGCCCTGTGGGGGGATGAGCCTTGGTTTTAGAGTATATCCTAGTGAGCATCTAGTCTTCTTCCTGCATGCTGCTGCAAGGAGCCTGTCTGCTTCAAAGCTCCGCATCTCCAACATGGAGTTGCTGTGGTACCCTGTTAACCTAGAGACTGACTGGGAAGGTGCACTACCCGACTGGTCTGCTCCTGCCTACCACTTAGGCCCACTTGAGACCAGGGCACTCCTTATTCCCAATTCTCCAGCCACACTGGCTTTTCAAAGTCCTTCCTGCTCACCATCTTTCCTTCCACAAGAGGATCTTCTCACATGCTGAGTTGTCTAGAATGTTCTTCCCTCCCCTCATTGCCTAGTTTTAACTCCTGTTTATCCTTCAAGTCTTAGCTTAAGTGGAACTTCCTCAAGCAAGAACCTCCTAATCTAATGAATCCAGTTTCCCCTAATTGTAAGATCTCACGGCTCAGATCATGAGCTCCTTATTGCCAAATTCAGACTTAAATTTAAGAAAATGAGGAAAACCACTAGACCATTCATGTATGACCTAAATCAAATCCCTTATGATTATACAGTGGAAGTGAGAAACAGATTTAAGGGACTAGATCTGATAGAGTGCATGATAACTACCCATGGAGGTTGTGACATTGTACAGGAGACAGGGATGAAGACCATTCCCATGGAAAAGAAATGCAAAAAGGCAAAATGGATCTCTGAGGAGGCCTTACAGATAGCTGTGAAAAGAAGAGAAACGAAAAGCAAAGAGAGAAAAGGAAAGATATAAGCATCTGAAAACAGAGTTCCAAAGAATAGCAAGGAGAGATAAGAAAGCCTTCCTCAGCAATCAATGCAAAGAAATAGAGGAAAACAATAGAATGGGAAAGACTAGAGATCTCTTCAAGGAAATCAGAGATACCAAGGGAACATTTCATGCAAAGATGGGCTCGATAAAGGACAGAAATGGTATGGACCTAACAGAAGCAGAAGATATTGAGAAGAGATGGCAAGAATACACAGAAGAACTGTACAAAAAAGATCTTCATGACCCAGATAATCACAATGGTGTGATCACTGACCTAGAGCCAGACATCCTGGAATGTGAAGTCAAGTGGGCCTTAGGAAGCATCACTACAAACAAAGGTAGTGGAGGTGATGGAATTCCAGTTGAGCTCTCTCAAATCCTAAATGATGATGCTGTGAAAGTGCTGCACTCAACGTGCCAACAAATTTGGAAAACTCAGCAGTGGCCACAGGACTGGAAAAGGTCAGTTTTCATTCCAATCCCAAAGAAAGGCAATGCCAAAGAATGCTCAAACTACCGCACAATTGCACTCATCTCACATGCTAGTAAAGTAATGCTCAAAATTCTCCAAGCCAGGTTTTAGCAATACATGAACTTTCAGATGTTCAAGCTGGTTTTAGAAAAGGCAGAGGAACCAGAGATCAAATTGGCAACATCTGCTGGATCATGGAAAAAGCAAGAGAGTTCCAGAAACACATCTATTTCTGCTTTATTGACTATGCCAAAGCCTTTGACTGTGTGGATCACAATACACTGTGGAAAATTCTGAAAGAAATGAGAATATCAGACCACCTGACCTGCCTCTTGAGAAATCTATATGCAGGTCAGGAAGCAACAGTTAGAACTGGACATGGAACAACAGGCTGGTTCCAAATAGGAAAAGAAATACATCAAGGTTGTATATTATCACCCTGCTTATTTAATTTCTATCCAGAGTACATCATAAGAAACCCTGGGCTGGAGGAAGCACGAGCTGAAATCAAGATTGCCAGGGGAAATATCAATAACCTCAGATATGCAGATGACACCACCCTTATGGCAAAAAGTGAAGAAGAACTAAATATCCTCTTGATGGAGGTGAAAGTGGAGAGTGAAAAAGTTGGCTTAAAGCTCAACATTCAGAAAATGAAGATCATGGCATCCGGTCCCATCACTTCATGGCAAATAGATGGGAAAACAGTGGAAACAGTGGCTGACTTTATTTTTCTGGGCTCCAAAATCACTGCAGATGGTGACCGCAGCCATGAAATTAAAAGATGCTTACTCCTTGGAAGCAAAGTTGTGACCAACCTAGAAAGCATTATTAAAAAGCAGAGACATTACTTTGTCAACAAAGGTCCGTCTAGTCAAGGCTATATTTTTTCCAGTGGTCATTAATGGATGTGAGAGTTGGACTACAAAGAAAGCTGAACACTGAAGAATTGATGCTTTTGAACTGTGGTGTTGGAGAAGACTCTTGAGAGTCCCTTGGACTGCAAGCAGATCCAACCAGTCCATCCTAAAGGAAATCAGTCCTGGGTGTTTATTGGAAGGACTGATGTTGAAGCTGAAACTCCAATACTTTGGCCACCTGATGCGAAGAGCTGACTCATTTGAAAAGACCCTGATGCTGGGAAAGGTTGAGGGCAGGAGGAAAAGGGGATAAAGAGGATGAGATGGTTGGATGGCATCACTGACTCAATGAACATGAGTTTGGGTAAACTCCGGGAGTTGGTGATGGACAGGGAGGCCTGGTGTGCTGCGGTTCATGGGGTCGCAAAGAGTTGGACACAACTGAGCAACTGTATGCATGTAATTATTTAGTATCTTCCTCATTAGACTGTAAGCTCCATTAAGGCAGGAATCATATCTGGCTTTGCTCACCATTTTATTTCCTTCTCTTAACACAAAACATGATATGTACTATGTTGTCAATAAATATTTCTTGGTTGTGTGAATAAATGAAATCATAACAGTTTTATGGCAGAAGCATAATTTTAGATCCATAAAATCCTTTTTAGTCTTTAAGACCCATGAGACCAAAGACAATGGCTATCTTATTTCTTTGTTACTGTGTACCCAGTGCTTAGTCCTGTGCCCAGCCCATGGTCATTGCTCAATACATATTACTGAATGAGGAAATGAATATATATTGTCCTTTGTAAGAACCAGCTCTCTTGCTGTCTTGTCTCCTTCTAAAGAGTCAGCACTTCCCTTATCTTTAGAAGGTAAAACCTCAGAAGTGCCTCTACCAACACAGAATGACAAGATGTGAAGGTCTCTAGTTCCTAGGGGTAGGGCTCAAACATCTCATGGTCTTTTAAACTTTACACTGTGACTTGCTGAGCTGGGTGGATGTCAGAAAACCTAGGGATAAGTTCTACCTCTCAGGAGCTAGGTTACAACTTAAGTCATTTGAGCCTTCTTTTTCTGAACACATAATGTTTGCAAAGCATTTCTGACAATATTCCATGGGAGGCAATGTGCCATAGTAGAAAAAAAGCCTGGTTGTCAGTCAAACAGAACTGATCAGTGAGGCTGACTCAATTCATCTGGCCTGACAGACATGTTATTTTTTTTAATGTGTCCCTTTATGACCAAGTAAGTTAAACCAACTTGATGGGCACTGAGAGTCCCAAGTCCCTGTTTGCCATCTCTCCATTATTTCCTATTAACCTGGCCAAGGTGAGTGGAAGGGCATGGCATGCCAGTTGTCAGGTTTCAGGTGAATTGCCAGTCTCTGTCTTCCACAGAGGTCATCTCACGACCTGTGCGCCTTCTTCCTTGGAAGAGGGGCTAGTGGGGGGATATGGTGGAAGTTCTCTAGGACTGACTTTAACATCAAGGGAGGTGCCAAGCCAAGAGGTGGAAAGAGAATCCAAACCATTTGCAAAAGACAGAGCAGATGTCAGAGGCTAACAGAGGATCAAAGACTGAGAAATCAAGAACAGTGACTCCAAAGGCAAAAGAGATCTTTGATAAATACTGTAGACAGGTCCTATTGCTACAGCAACAGGATTAGATGTACTCACTTGAGGTGGTGTGAGGATGGGTCAACTATGTTTAAATGTGCAGGAATAGGGCTTATGCCCAGGTTCAGGAGACACCATTAGTTTGTTTTCTGGTTTGTTTATTTAGGGGTCAGAGGGCGGGTTCAGGTCCCATCAGGCTTAAGTGAGGGCCTCAGGGTGCTAAGGGACAATTGGTCTTCCCAATTATGCCACACTGCAAGGGAATATTTGAGAGCTGGTGACAATGTATCAGCTACAAGAAGAACCTGCATTAAGCCAGGCAGCCTGGGAGCTAACAGTGGTGGTAGAAAAGAGCTTTCTCAAGGGCACAGAAGCCAGATCTGCAAATCCCCCTTTTGTTTAGAGTTTTTTCTACCCCCATGAGCTGAGCTGTCCCTGGAGCCTAGGACGAGGGTGATAGTACACCACTCTTACCTCCCCTTCAAACTCCAGGCTGGTCCCTCCTGTTCCTTAGTGTCCTGTCACTGGTGGCCACACAGGAGGTAGAAAACCAGTCCAGTTGCGTTATAGCTGAAGCCACCATGTCCAATTACCCTTTTCCATGGCCAATTGGAAAGGAGATGCTCTAATTTTGAAAGAACTTATGTCTGACTAAAAAGGCCTTTTGAATGGGCAGAAGACCTAAGGAGACATTTCTCCAAAGAAGAAATACAGATGGCCAATAGACATATGAAAATACGCTCCACATCACTAATTATGAGAGAAATGCAAATCAAAACTACAATAAGGTATCACCTCACACCAATCAGAATGGCCATCTTAAAAAGTCTACAAATAATAAATGCTGGCAAGGAGAAAAGGGAACCCTCCTACACTACTGATGGGAATCTAAGTTGGTGTAGCCATTGTGGAAAACAGTATGGAGGCTCCCCAGAAAACTAAAAATAGAATTATCATATGATCCAGCAATCCCACTCCTGGGCATATATCTAGACAAAGAAAGTGAAAGTGAAAGTGAAGTCGCTCAGTCATGTCCAACTCTTTGCGACCCCATGGACTATAGTCCACCATGCTCCTCCATCCATGGGATTCTCCAGGCAAGAATACTGGAGTGGGTTGCCATTTCCTTCTCCAGGGAATCTTCCTGACCCAGGGATCGAACCCAGGTCTCCTGCATTGCAGGCGGATGCTTTAACCTCTGATCCACCAGGGAAGCCCCCAAAACTATGACTCAAAAAGAGATATGCACTGCTATGTTCATAACAGCACAATTCACAATAGCCAAGCCATGGAAACAACCTGAACATTCATCAACAAGAGGAATGGATGAAGAAGCTGTGGTATATGCATACAATGGAATACTACTCAGTCATAAAAAAGAACAAAATAATGCCATTTACAACAACATGAATGCAACTAGAGATTGTCATACTAAGTGAATAATTCAGAAAGAAAAAGACTTCACTTATATGATACAAATGAACCTATCTATGAGACAGAAGGAGAAGGCAATGGCACCCCACTCCAGTAAAACTCTTGCCTGGAAAATCCCATGGACAGAGGAGCCCGGTAGGCTGCAGTCCATGGGGTCACTAACAGTCACACACGACTGAGCAACTTCCCTTTCACTTTTCACTTTCATGCATTGGAGAAGGAAATGGCAACCCACTCCAGTGTTCTTGCCTGGAGAATCCCAGGGACAGGGGAGCCTGGTGGGCTGCCATCTCTGGGGTCGCACAGAGTTGGACATGACTGAAGCAACTTAGCAGCAGCAGCATGAGACAGAAACAGAATAAGGGATATAGAGAATAGACTGGTGATTGCCAATGGGGAGGGAAATAGGAGAGTGTAAGAGTGGGAGCTGGGGATTAGCACATGCAAACTGATATGTATAGAGAATGGATAAACAAGAAGGTCCTACTGTATAGCACAGGGAACTATTAGTATATTCGATATTCTGTGATAAGCCATAATGGAAGATAATATGAAAAAATGTGTATTATGTATAACTGAGTCACTTGGCTGTACAGCAGAAATTAACAACATTGTAATTCAACTATGCTTCAATAAAAAATAATTTTTTAAAAAAGACCTTCTGGAAACCAACAGGGTAAGAAAACTGGCTCTTTTGGAGGAAAATATAAAACTGGAAACTTGTGCCACATTACACTCCCCCAAAATCAAGTAGAAATCAGAATATGAACAACTTTTTAACTGATAGAAAATAAGGTAATCATAATTTAAAAATTATAATTAAGATTTAAAATGGCCAAGGGCTCTAATCAAAAAAGATTTAGAGGAAATCATAAAGTGAAAAAAAGTCACATGTTGAGCAAATAAAATTCAAAATTTCTGCGTATCAAAAACAATGACCAAAACAATGAAAAGTCTAATGACAAACCTGAAACATTATTTTAAACAAGTTTTTAAAACAAGAGACTAATATCTTATACACTCTCATCCCCTCTGTCTTGAGAGATTCAATGTACATATCTAATTTTGTTATATATTATATATAATTTATTATAAATTAATAGCTATATTTAACTTAATATATATAAAGTCAGCAAGAAAAATATCAATGCCTCATTAGAAAAATATGTAAACCAGTCACCCTTTGTATCAAAGGAACACATGTGAAAATGTAGACCATTTTAAACTTATCACATGGAAAAAGCTTCTTGCATTCTATTTTTAATTACAATATGCATGCTGACAAAAATTTGATTGATAAGCACTTACATGATGTAGGTGGAATAACTATCAAAATGCCTTTTTGGAAAGCAATTTGGTAAGATGTACCAGGAGCTTTAAAAGAATTCACAATTTTTGATGTAGTATTTTCATATGAAGGAACGTGTTGATGTGATAAACTTAAAAAAAAAAAGGAAAAGAAATATGCAGGTTCCCTGGTGACTCACTGGTAAAGAATCCACCTGCTAATGCAGGAAACAAAGGTTTGATCCCTGATCCGGGAACGTCCCACATGCCACAGAGCTACTAAGCCTGTGCACCACAAATATTGAGCCTGTGCTCTAGAGCCTGGCGTCACAAATTCTAAGCCCAGGTGCCACAACTAACGAAGCTGCATGTCCTAGATCCTGTGTTCCACAGCAAAAGAAGCCACCGCAATGAACCACATGAGAAAAGCCTGCGCAGCAATGAAGACCCAGCACAGCCAAAAACAAATAATAAATAATTTTCTTAAATGCAAAAGGATTGCTCATCTATTAAAGTCAAATATGTGGAAATGACTTCAGCATATAAAAATCCAGTCAAATAAATTATAGTACATCCAGAGTGTGGGACATCATGTAGTATTAAATACAACATTGCCAAAGTCTATCCGATAATGTGGGAGAAATGCTCATGTTGTAAATACTAACAGAAAGGAAAAAAATAGCCAAAATTGAATAAAGGATATACTTAAGAATATTAAAAACATGGAAGGAAATACATGGATACAATGACAGTGGTTTTCTGTGGGTGATTTTTTTCTTCTTCATTCATTTCTCTCTCTTCCACCTTTCCTACCATGATCTCAGTGTTCCCTTTCAGAGCCTCAGGCTCCTCAACCCTGTGCCTAGGAAGACACTTTAAAATCTGCTGCATTTTAATCCTTAGGAAGGCAGTTTTTAAATTGATTCCAGCATGGATGTGATCCAACAGGGGAATGCAATGTCAAAACCTCATCTCCGGCCTAAGCACAAGTACATTTGTAGACTAAAAGGTTTTAGGGTAAAGATTCAACAATTAATGAATAGCTGAACCAATTAAAAAAAAATTAGGGGAGAATTTTCATGAATAGAGAAGAATTCATGCTTAGACTTTTAAATGGCTTTGGATTTTGCATTTTCTCTTCCCTCATCCATAGTGCATTCCTTGTATTAGAGGAAGAGAACCCAGAGAGCTGGAAGTCTCTAGGAATTTATTTGAGGGCCACATGCCCAGGGCTTTGTTTGCCTTCCTCCCTGGGCTGTAGGGGCAGGAGAGCCAGAACAGAGGTGGGTGACTCAGCAGTTTAGGGGGTGGAAGAAGCTGACTCTGGGCCAAAGTTCAGCTGTTTTAGACGTGTAACAAAATTAATGTTCATGTATGTTGCCAGTGTTCAGCACATCTAAGAATGCATGCCCAGAGACCACCTGCAGCCCCCAGAACCTCTCTTGCAGGCTCTGACCCAGGCCCATTTCATGTGACCTCCACTGGGACCTCTGCAACTGTGCTTCTCCGAGACGCCTGAAGGAGAAAAGGGATAACAACGGATCTGGGATGAGAATAACAAATCTCTCCCACAGTGTAGTCTGAGGACCATGTGGTATGAGAATTACTTGGGCACCTGCTAAAAAAACATCTTCCTGTGTCCTACCCACTTATTGCATCTGACTCCCTGCAGGTAGGGCCCTGGAATTGTGATTCCTGCATACACTGAAATGGTAAACCACGGTGCAGTCAAGGGCCTTCCATCTCTGGTCCACAAGCCCAAGATGGCACACAGGCTGACTGAGCAGAGCCTGGGCCAGATGCCCCTCCTCTCACCTAAAGGAAGATTGGATCAGCATCGCTGCTGCCACCGTCTCCCAACTTGCCATGCCCTCCTGCACCCCCAGTGGCCAGAAGGACTGTGTAACACCTTGGCACATCTTGTTAGCAGTTAGGAATGTCAGACCCAGAAGGTGTTCTGGCTAAGAGCATGGGTTCTGCACTCAAACTGCTTCCATCTGTGCTCTTTACTACCAGCCTGCTGTGTGACCTCCAGTGGATTATTTACCCTTGCAGTGCCTCAGTTTCTCCAACTGAGAAGTAAGGTTAATAGGGCTATTTTGAGGGCCTTGAATGGGAGACCTGGCAAGAGCTCAAGGTGTGAAAGCTGTTGCTCCTTTTCTGTGGTTTGAACCTATTCTGTAGGACATTCACAAGATGAAGAGATAACATCTCTGGGTCTCTGACCTGGTTTCCAAAACCTACAGGTCACTCTTTTGCTGGTGGCTATATGTGAGTGAAAGGAAATGAGAGAACTCGACAGACCCTTTACAGAAACTTAAAGTTGTTAAGATCACTGTGGACAGTGACTGCAGCCATGAAATTAAAAGATGCTTGCTCTTTGGAAGAAAAGTTATGGCAAACTTAGTGTATTAAAAAGCAGAGACGTCACTTTGCCGACAAAGTTCTCTATAGTCCAAGCTATGTTTTTTCCAGTAGTCATGTATGGATATGAGAGTTGGTCCATAAAGAAGACTGAGCTGAGCACCCAAGTAAAAACTGATGCTTTCAAACTGTGGTTTTGGAGAAGATTCTTGAGAGTCACTTGGATAGCAAGGAGATCAAACCAGTGAGTCCTAAAGGAAATCAACCCTGACTATTCATTGGAAGGACTGCTACTGAAGTTGAAGCTCCAGTAATTTGGCCACCTTATGCGAAGAGCCAACTCATTGGAAAAGACCCTGATGCTGGAAAACATTGAGGGCAGGAGGGAAAAGGGACGATACAGGATGAGATGGCTGGATGGCATCATCAACTCAGTGGACAAACTCAGTTTGAGCAAACTCCGGGAGATAGTGAAGGACAGGGAAGTTTGGCATAAACCTCAGAGATGAGGTCCTTAAAAGGGGCTAACTGGTGTCTGAACCAATGGGGTTGCAGAGTCAGACACAACTTAAGCCACTGAACAACGACAACAAAGTTGTGAAAGGCAATTTGCAATCTTAGCCTGAGGGAAACTTGCCTAACCTTGAAATACAAGGCTTTCATATCCTTGCAAGTATTGTACATTTTTCTTTATCCCCACCTTCTTGGTGAGAGGTTTTGTGGAAAAACTATTTCCCTTTCTTATCTCAAGTCTTGGTCTTCTATGGTACGAAGCAGTCAATGAGCAAAAAAACCAGAAATACCAAGAATAAGTACTCTTTTTTTAATAATAAAGAGTATTCAGTCATTAAATTATTATTAATATTATTCAGTCATAAAAAGAAATGAAGTGCTGATACATGCTACAATGCGGATGGACCAAGAAAGCATTATGCTACACAAAAGCAGCCAGACACAGAAGGTTGCCTATTGTCTGATTCTGTTCACATACAATATCTAGAATAGGTAAACTAACACAGAGAGAATGCAGATTGATCCTTTCCAGGGATAGGGAGAGGGGGATGGAATCAACTGTTTTATGGGTACAAAGTTTCCTTTGCGGGTGATGAAAATGTGTTGGAACCAGACAGAGGTGGCAGCTTGTACAATATTGTGAATGTACTGTTGCTGCTGCTGCTGCTAAGTCACTTCAGTCGTGTCCGACTCTGTGCGACACCATAGACGGCAGCTCACCAGGCTCCCCTGTCCCTGGGATTCTCCAGGCAAGAACACTGGAGTGGGGTGCCATTTCCTTCTCTGATGCATGAAAGTGAAAAGTGAAATTGAAGTCACTCAGTTGTGTCCAACTCTTTGCGACCCCATGGACTGCAGCCTACCAGGCTCCACCATCCATGGGATTTTCCAGGCAAGAGTACTGGAGTGGGGTGCCATTGCCTTCTCCATGTGAATGTACTACATGCCATTAAATTGTACACTTTAAAAATGGTTAATTTTATACAATATGAATTTTACTTCAGTAATAATAAAGTTATATTCACTATAAATTATACACAGCTGACCAGATAGTAAGTGGAATTTAAAAAGAATTCTTAGCTCCAGAAACAGATGCCTGTCCAAGTTCAAAGTTACAGTACAATGATTTTCTACACCAATGCTATTGTTATAAATTGTGATGATAATAATAAAATAAGATAACCTCTTATTTTCAAGCAACCCAAACTAGGATTTCTCACTCAAGGATTATTAATTTATTTCTAAGATAATCAGACAGATCTGTGGCAGAGATGGTCATTCTTCAAAGAAAGCAAAGAAAGGACCTTAATTCATAGCCTCATTTTTAAAACCATTTCCTCCAAGATTCCTCCATGGTTCTAATTTCACTTAACATAAAGAGTTACCCAAATACCCTGGTCAGAGGTAAAGCTAATTTTTAAGGGACTCCTGTAAGATCAGGAGGCCAAGTTGAGAGATTCAGAGATAAAAACCCACAAGGTCTTGTGCTGTTGTGCTCACAGGGTGGTTTTGACTAATTTGGGGCAACAGAACATTTATAAACTATTTTCTGATATGGGCAGATAAGGTAAGGCTAAAACAGTTCAGATTACGGTTGCAGGGAGTGGTAAGAACTGGGGTGAACTGTGACCCCCAAGCCCCACCTAAATCTGTGACTACTGCTCTGTGGAATTGGGAAGCCCAGCATAACCAGGTCTTCTAATCTTTCAAGAAATGGCAGAAATTCAGATATTTATGTGAAAGCTTCTGCTCTGCTAATGTCAAGAACTAATTTTAAAAAGAGAAGATCATTGTGCACACCAAAACAAAACAGGTCTGTAAACGATCCTGCCTGCCAGCTGCCAGTTTAGAACCTTCAAACCCTTATCTTTAAGCCTTCAAGGACACACTTGCCAAAGATAAGTATTTCCCTGAGTGAGAATCAGATTATACACTGAATTCTTAGCTCTCAATTGAGGGTAAAGTTTTCAGCGCTAGAGTAGATCAGATGTAGCCAGTGTAGCCGGACCTCTTTCTTTTCTTTGCAGGTGACAGGTGAGTCCTGTCTAGTGCTTCCTCATTCTACTCCTCACCACACCCAAGCAGTGTGTGCTTTGAACACACGGGAGCATGAAACTGATCTGCAGTTACAGCCCTGTTCCACCCTCTTAGATTTGGATCAAGCTGGGGCTATGCCACTGTATTTACTCTCTGAGTGTCCCATGGGAAGGAAGGGAGGGAAGAGCAGAGAGTGAGTGGCCTAGGATAAAGCCCACAGCTGTGGGAAACAGAGCATTCCTCCACAGAGTGGTCAATATCAGTAGCAACACTTTTTTTTTTTCTTTTTTAATCTTTTGGCCATGCCACATGGCTGTGGGATCTTAGTTCCTTGGCCAGGGATTGAACCCGCACTCCCTAGGTTGGAAGGCAGAGTCTTAATCACTGGACGGCCAGGAAAGTCCCTGACTCTTAATTTGAAGTGGAATCCTCTGTAAAGTAGGAGGGAATTTCCAGGAGTTGAGACTCAGTCAAACCTACAAATTGGTTCTGATGTATAGAAAAACACTTTCTTCTTAAAATTAGATCCCTGTTCTAGAAAACACTGCCATCCTACATCCCAGCACCTTCCTTCCTGCACCTTCAAGCTCTTTTTGTCCAGGTTCAGACATAAGTGGACCCAACAGGAGAGATTAAATTCAACTTTTGTAAGAACTAAAGAGAAACCTCTGCAGTCCGTCTTGCTGAGACCTAACAAAAAGCCACTTGGGTCAGACTGAACGGCCCTTGCTCCTCTTGCAGAAACCTAGGCGAGCTACCTGCATCCGTCCTTCTGATTGTGTGTATACTGGGTGGGTTTTTCAGCTTTATCGGCCTTTCAGGAAACCATAAATAGACTTCCAGTTGACACTCATGCATTCTGATTATGTCAACCCCAGTTCTTCCTTCCAGAGACACCATCCTGACTATAGAGATAAAATTCAACAAATATCACATTTTTCCAACTGGTCTATCCATAAATTATGGCTGGTTTTCTCCAGAGTGCAAGTAGTGCCCTGGGCACACTGGTGGCTTAGCTGGGTTTCCTGCTGACATGAACAGAGGGAAACGCCCCCTTCCACTGGCCAGGACCCTCCCTAGGAACAGCATCTGGCCCCTTTGAATCTTTTATAACTCTACTTGCTGAGCCTAAAACCTATATCTTGGTATTTCGCTTGTTTCTGTTTCATCAGATGAACTTCAGTGCCCTTTCTGTATTGGCTTAAAAAAAAAATTGTTTATTTTTAAACCTGTAATGCCCCTGACCTGTGACCCTGAGAGGATCTGACAATTGTTTGTGCTCTTAAATTAAAAAAAAAGAAGTTTCTTAAACTTTGGAGGAGTGGGGAGGAGAAAGTGTGAAAGAGACTAATTTGTTCAAGTTATTTATCTTCTCTCTGTTCTGTCTGGCAAAACCAACCCCTAATTGACTGATTATCTCTTCCTGGCTTGCAGGTTAATCACACATACCCTCCCCACCTCCTGCCACCAATACCTCACCCTTTCCTTTACTGCCAAGAATCTTTGTTGTTTCTGCTAAGGAAGAGGAAAGAAAAAACTAGAATTAGTTCTCTTTGATTACCCAAGAGAGGTTTGTGGGGCCCAGGCCTTATCTTGATCTCTCTTCAAGCAAATAATGGAGTCCACTCTCACCTCTTAGGGAGTACATCTTACTGAGAGCCCTTTGAGCATTCTGTGATAAAACTTCCTTGAATGAACTTCTTGCTAGAGTGAGCCAGGACTCCAAGGTGGAAGGGCTTAACAGAACAAAATGTGGGGAATGAACGAGCCTATGAAGTTCTTTTGAGACCATAAAGCCATCAACTGGTACAGGCGGAAGTTCCAGAAGGAAAGAGGAAATCAGTGAAATTCCATTGTTACAATCCTCGTGGTGTTAGGGACAGGAAAAAAAAGGGAAGAGAAGGAATCATTTTGGATTACCAGGTACACAGATGTGGTAGGGTAGGGCTTCTTGAACTTGATTGTAGGAAACACCTACGATCGGAGTCTGGAGGTCTAGGGTGGGGGAGATTCTGCGTTTCTAACAGGCTTCCTGACAATGCCAGTGTTGCTACTTTGCTACCCTTTTAGAAGCAAAATGATAAGAGTATTTTGGGAACTAGGGACTAGCATAAAGGTGAGGTGCAGTGAGGGGCAGAGGCAAGAGAGAACGAAAAGAAGTCTGCTACCACTCCACTATGAAGTGAACAGACGGACAGCCTTCCAGTGAGGCAGCCAAGAGGAGAACAAGACAGCCAGTGGAGATCAATATAGGTTGACATTCTGGCTCTGCCACTACTCTGCTGTCTGATCTTAAGGAAATCATTTCATCTCTTGGTGCCTCTGTTTCTGCATCTGTAAAAGCAGAGATAGTAAAATCTGCTTTGGCCAATTTCCAGGGTTACCCTAAGGATTACATGAAATAAACATAAGGAAACTCTTTATAGATACCAAAGTACTTTGCAAATGTAACCTATAATTATGCTGATACCACTGCAAATTTTCACCCACATATGATTAACACTAACTCTAACTACCTTTCTCAGAGCACTGGACACTTATTCCCATGAGACTGGAAAAGAGGAACTTGTATCTGTTTCATCATCCTTCTAAGCCTTTGTGATGTTCACTGGTCCATGTCCAGGCCTTTGCTATCCTTCTGGTTCAATATTAATCACTTCATCTGTTTTATTGGATGATTAGTCCTCTCTGAAAAGATGAAGGAAGTGTTTGTGTTGATGGAGACTTCTCTTTTCTATTTGGGGCTGTCTCACATTTCACCTACACTCTTGGGCAGAATAGTTGATTTTCCTGTTTGATGTGGAACTAGATGCCCTTTCATTAGGAAACTCTAAATGAGTAGCCCACAAAGGTGTGTTACAGATGCTTCTCCTGAAAACAGGGCTCATTTTCCTTCCAGTGTGACAGGGCCCCTCCCACCAGATTCAGTACCTTTCCTGCTACATAACCTCAGCACCAATGCACAGGCACCCACCCAGGCAGGCCTCAAGGACCACAAATACCAAGGGGAGAAGGGAAGAGACTCTGGCAAATAGAATTTTCTGTTTAACTCACCATTAAAGGGAGGTCCCTTCCCCAAGTCTTATAATTAAAATTTTTTCTGAGACGCTACTCTCCAATTTACCACCTTAATAAGGAGAATATCTCAAACAATTAAAGCTTTGGAAGATTAGGATTTTGCAGCACCTGAGTCATCATCCTGAATATCATCACTGATTACACATGATGCTAAGGTGTAGATGACTGCAGACAGGCTCCAGATTGGTTTTTAAACTAAAGCCCCAAATTTTCTCCTCTTAAGTATAACACATAGCAGGTAGACAGTATGCCATGGGCTTAAACATTTTCTTATTTAATCCTCAAAAACCAACCAATTAAAACAAGACAAAAAACCATACAGTGATTGATTATTAACCCACTTTAATTGATGAGGAAACTGAAGCCCAAAGAAAGGATATAATTTACCAAAGGTCACATAGTGGCCAAGGTGGGATTTGAAAGTAAATGTGCATGTTACGCAAAATAATAGCCCCCAACAATGTCCACACCCTAATGTTAGAACCTGCGAATATATTACCTTACTTGGCAAAAAGGAGTTTGCAGATTGCTTAAAATAAGGATTTTAAGATGGGAGATTATCCAGGATTATTTGGATGGGGCTAATGTAAACATGAGGATTCTTATAAGGGAAAGTGAGAGGTGGGAGAATTAAAGAAGTGATGACAGAAGGACAGGTTGGAGTGACACAGAGCTACAAGCCAAGGAATGCAGACAGCCTCTTGGAGCTAGAAAAGATAGGATATGGATTCTCCCCTATGGCCTCCAGAAGGAGAACAGCCCAGCTGAGCCATTTTGGTCTTTATTTTTTCTTTTTTAAAAAAGAAATTATTTAATTTAATTGGAGGCTAATTACTTTACAATATTGTGGTGGTTTTTGCCATACATGAACATGAATCAGCTACAGGTGACCTCCAGAACTGTAAGGTAATATATTTGGTTCTTTTAAGCCACTGCATCGGAGAAGGCAATGGCACCCCACTTCAGTACTCTTGCCTGGGAAATCCCATGGATGGAGGAGCCTGGAAGGCTGCAGTCCATGGGGTCACTGAGGGTCGGACAGGACTGAGCACCTTGACTTTCACTTTTATGCATTGGAGAAGGAAATGGCAACCCACTCCAGTGTTCTTGCCTGGAGAATCCCAGGGACAGGGGAGCCTGGTGGGCTGCCATCTATGGGGTCGCACAGAGTTGGACACGACTGAAGTGACTTAGCAGTAGCAAGCCACTGCATTTGCAGTAATTTCTTATAGCAGCAATAGGAATCTAACACACATACAGGTGTTTCGTGGAAATACTGCAGATTTGGTTCCAAACCACAATAAAATTTATATTGCAATAAAGTGAGTCACATGAATTTTTCATTTACCAATGCATAAAGAAGTTAGATTTACATTTTCATTACTGTGCACTTAATGGATGACAGTAACATTACATATACATATACACTGGATCATAGAAAAAGCAAGGGAATTAAAAAAAAATAACATCTGCTTTATTGACTATGCTAAAGCATTTGACTGGATCACAACAAACTTCAGAATATTCTTAAGGAGATGGGAATACCAGACCACATTACCTGCCTCCTGAGAAATCTGTATGCAGGACAAGAAGCAACAGTAAGAACTAGACATGAAACAATGGACTGGTTCAAAATCGGGAAAGAAGTATGTCACCCTGCCTATTTAACTTATATGCAGAGTGCATCATACAAAATGCTGGGCTGGATGACTCACAAGCTGGACTCAAGATTGCCAGGAGAAATATAAATAACCTCAGATATGCACATGATACCACTTTAAAGGAGAAAGTGAAGAGGAACTAAAGAGCCTCTTGAGAAAGAGGAGAGTGAAAAGCTGGCTTAAAACTCAACATTCAAAAAATTAAGATCATGGCATTTAGTCCTATCACTTCATGAAAATAGGAGGGGGAAAAAGTGGAAACAGTGTCAGATTTCATTTTCTTGGGCTCCCAAATCACTGCAGACAGTGACTGTAGTCATGAAATTAAAAGATGTTTGCTCCTTAGAAGAAAAGCTATGACAAACCTAGATAGTGTATTAAAAAGCAGAGACATCGCTTTGCCAACAAAAGGCCCTTGTAGTCAAAGCTATGGTTTTTCCAGTAGTCATATATGGATGTGAGAGTTGGACCATAAAGAAGGCTGAGTGTCAAAGAATTGATGCTTTCCAACTGTGGTGTTGAGAAGACTCTTGAGAGTCCTTGGACAGCAAGGAGATCAAACCAGTCAATCCTAAATGAAATCAACCCTGAATAATCACTGGAAAGACTGATGCTGAAGCTCTAATGCTTTTGCCACCTGATGCAAAGAGCCGACTCATTGGAAAAGATCCTTTTGCTGGGAAAGATTGAGGACAGGAAGAGAAAGGGGTGAGAGAGGATGAGATGGTTGGGTGGCATCACTGACTCAATGGACATGAGTTTGAGCAAACTCAGGGAGTTAATGAAGGATAGGGAGGCCTGGCATGCTAAAGTTGATGGGGTCGCAAAGAATCAGACACAACTTAGCGACTGAACAATAACAGCATTAGATATAAAAATGTACATGTATTACATATATGTTTAAAAATACTTTATTGCTAAAAACAATCTGAGCCTTCAGTGAGTGGTATTCTTTTTCCAACAGTAACATCACTGATCACAGATCATAACAAATAAGAATGAAAAAGTTTGAAATATTGCAAGAATTACCAAAATGTGACAGAGAGACACGAAGTGAACAAATGTTTTGAAAAAATCGTGTCAAAACAGTTGCTTTGACACAGGATTGCCACAAACCGTCAATCTGTAAAAAGTGCACTCTCTGAAGTGCAATAAAGTGGAGCACAATAATCAAGGTCTGCCTATACCAATAGGAAGAAGAGCGGAAAGAAAAGTCTGGTTTTATCAATGAGTCATATGTATGTTGCTGTTAGACATTTCTGGTTTTACACCCAGATTTAGGGAACTGTAATTATTTTTCAATACTCAGAGCCTGAACTATTAACCACAGAATGAAAGAGCCTCTCCTCACCTCCACCCCCAAACAAGACTTCTGTTGTTTGAAAGTGGTTGTGTGTAGCTAGAATTCTGGTTTAATATGGAGTATTAAAGAAATAAAGACTATCAAGTTTATTTACATTGGAAATTATTGGTAGACTTCTTGAGTATCACCTTTCTAAGAGTGAATAGTGTGGACTGGTTTATAAAGGTGTCCGTTTGAATGCAGGTCAATGGCCGAAAGGAAAGGAGGGACCCACTTGGTGTACTCTGATCACATGGGGTGATTCTGAGCAGAAAGAATGAATGGAGAAGACTTTCAGTGCTTCAGTCTTGCAAGCAGAGAGCCATATCCTGTGGGGGACAGAAGGGACCCTCAAGATAATCATCCAAAACTTCATTTTACAGAAGAGGAACTTAATCCCAGGGAGGACAGCCAACTTGCCCAAGGTACACAGTGAGTCCTCAGGCAGGACCAGAGCCCAGATCTGGCTCCTGGTTCCAGTCTCTTGCTCTGCCTACTCCCCTGACTTGGCACATAGTGTAATTTTTGTACACTAATTGGGCATTTCACATAAAAACATTCACAGTTTGGTCACTGTTCAGAGGATGGTATTTGTAGACACTGTCTTAAATCAATAAGAAATTTTCATACTTCAGTAAACTGTCCTATTATACTTGTCCAATAAAACCCATGCTGCTGGAAAACTCCATGGACGGAGGAGCCTGGTGATCTGCAGTCCATGGGGTCTCGAAGAGTCGGACACGACTGAGCGACTTCACTTTCACTTTTCACTTTCATGCATCGGAGAAGGAAATGGCAACCCACTCCAGTGTTCTTGCCTGCAGAATCCTAGGGACGGGGGAGCCTGGTGGGCTGCCATCTATGGGCTCGCACAGAGTCGGACACGACTGAAGCGACTTAGCAGCAGCAGCAGCAGCTTTTTAACAGGTTTATTTCAGAGCCACAGATGTTACAAAATCATTGAACTATAACATGTCTTTTGCAAGTTCAGTTCTTGCAGGAGTGCCTATGTCAGCATCGGCTGTAGGATTACATTTAAATCCACCTAAATTTTGACATAAGATAGGTGAAACCAGGCCAAAGGGCACCTTTCCACCCATCCCTAAGTTCACACACACAGGCTTAAATGAATGAACCTAGAGACCTAGATTTCCATAATTTCAATCTAGTCTTCTGTATATATATCAGCCTCCCAGTGCACATACCTACCCACCCAATAAAAATGCATACCTGGTGGCCACAGACATACTTAGTCCTTCTAAAATCTGCTTTCCTACATAGGAGCACATCTTCAATTTAGTTGAGTGCCTACTGTGTGCCAGGAATTGATGTAGGTTTGGCGGGGGGCAGGGGGGGCTTGGGGGGGTGGATACAAAAATTAAAACGCCCCAGTCCCTGATTGATGGAGCTAGGTATTAATAGATGTAGGTATAGTAGATTATTTCTATAACCATTTTACCAATGAGGACCAAAACTAGAGTACTTATTAATAGGCCCAAGGTCACACAGCCTGCTGTTGTCAGAGCAGACTAGACCCCAGGGTGTTCCTCCTTTAAACTGGTGTGAATCTGTGAATAGACTGCCTCATAATTACCTAGGGTTCTTGTTAAAAATGTAGAATTCCTCAGCCTTCAGAGTCAGAGGCTGGGAGGATTAGGAGGCATACTGTGACTGAGCAATTTTAATGTTTAACAAGCTCCTCAGGGGACTGATACACACTCAGGTTTGTAGACTTCCAAGTATATCCAGTTGTCTGTGTTTTTACTCAACTGGCTATACATAAGAATTAGCTGGAACATTTAAAATATATATGAATTCTGGGCTCAATCCTAGAGGCCTATATCCAGTTCATCTGAGTGGTGCCCAGGCAATTACACAACTTTGGAAAGTTGCCAGAAGGATTCTAATGTGCAGAGTTCAAAATCCACAACTCTGGGAGCAGTGAAAACAAAGACTACACCCCGAAGTCAAGGTAACTCCCCAAGTAAGTCAACCCTATCCTTCTGGCTGTGTTCTAGCTTGCAGGCTCCTGAGAGGAAGTATGGGGTTTAGAGAGAATAGAGAAGGAATGAGGAACAAGGTTGGGTCCCCTGAGAAGACCAGGGCTTTGGATCAGAAATAAGTGTAGAAGTGCTAGTTGCTAGTTGTGTCTGACTCTTTGCAACCCCACGGACTGTAGTGTTGCCCTAATGGTCTGGGAGTGAACAATGAGAATGAAGACAAAACACGAAACTTGTTGCAATGGGTCAGGGGACCTGCAGCCTCTATTGGACTGAGGTGCAGAGTCTGCTCTGAGTCCAGCTTTTATTCCTAATTGCAGACTACAAGACTCTTTTTGATCTTAGCTTTCCCAAGACACTACACTGACATAGTCCAGATCTTGTTTTTATCCCAGGCCATTTCCTTTTGGGCTAGTCTCAGGAGAAGGCAATGGCACCCCACTCTAGTACTCTTGCCTGGGAAATCCCATGGATGGAGGAACCTGGTGGGCTGAAGTCCATGGGGGTGCTAAGAGTCGGACTCGACTGAGCGACTTCACTTTCACTTTTCACTTTCATGCACTGGAGAAGGAAATGGCAACCCACTCCAGTGTTCTTGCCTGGAGAATCCCAGGGACGGGGAAGCCTGGTGGGCTGCCGTCTATGGGGTCGCACAGAGTCAGACACGATTGAAGCGACTTAGCAGCAGCAGCAGCGGGAACAAGCAGCAAGTGCATAGGCAGCGTTCATGCCTGACGCCGACCCTGGTGTTCCAAGGACCATGCTTTCATGATCCCAGTCATACTCCCTTCTGGGTCTGGCCTTGGGGGTTGTAGCAAGGAGATTATTCTTAAGAAAAACATGAAAGATAATTATTAATACATTTTCTTAATATATGCTGTTTTGCCAGTTGCTATTTCTGTGGAATTTCTCAAGGCTGTGAAAGAACATTATTAGGAATTCCCACTATACTGTAGCCTGCCACGCTCCTCTGTCCATGGGATTCTCCAGGCAAGAATACTACAGTAGGTTGCCATTCCCTTCTCTAGGGGATCTTCCTGACCCAGGGATGGAACCCAGATCTCCCACATGCAGGCGGATTCTTTACCATTTGAGCCACCAGGGAGGCCCACCTCATTCCCAAATCAGTGAGAAGGAACTGCTCAAACCCTTAGGTCTTTCCCTAATGATGTTTCCCAAAGATTCCCCCAGTGTTCCTTCTTTGCCGGTATCAAGCAAAGCTCCTGGAGTGTTTGTTTCCATTTTGTGGACATAGTGAATCTTATAATTGGTTTGTTTTTCCTTTATTCTCCTCTGAAACTCAGAGCCAAATCTGAGGCTCACCTTTAGCAATAATACAGCACCTATGGCATGCACTGTGTATTTTCTTAGCCCTGAGCCACTTCTCGTTTCCCTTTAGTTTTTTTCATCCCTTGTTTCTGCATTTACCGTTTTTTCCCTTGGACAAGTGTTCTCTTAATTTATTCTGACAGGCTGTAAGTGAATAAATCACTATTTAAAGAGCTATTATCAATATAGTTTTTCTATGTCTTAGGTCATATAAAAATAAAAGAGCATGCAAATAATACTGAGAAAATAAGTGGGTGGGGAGAGAGGCTCCTGTGAGACCCTTGCACAGTGTGATGCTCTCCAACAGTGAGAGTTAATCTGCTCAGAGCCACTTAACAAGGATTTTTAAAACTTTTGTGGTCAAACCCTTTCACACTTTCCTTCTATTTAAAATCAGTGCACTTGTTGCATCATTGGCGGCAGGAATTACAATATCAAGGCCTGGCAGTTGGGAAACTAGGCATTGTGACTATGAGTCATTTTAAAAAGAACATGAAGTGGATTTCCTTGCTGGTCCAGTGGTTAAGAATCTGCCTTGCAATGCAGAGGACATGGGGTTCACTCCCTGGTCTGGGAACTGAGGTCCCACATGCAGAGCAGCTAAGCCTATGCACCACAGCTACTGAGCCCGAGTGTTCTGGAGCCCACGTACCACAACTAGAGTCCGTGCACCACAAGGAAAGATCCTGCATGATGCAACAAAGATCCTGCTTGCTGCAACTAAGACCCAATGCCCAAATAAATACTTTTAAAAATTATAAAAAAATAAAAAGTATATATAAAAAAGGAAAAGAATGACTGTCTTTCCTTTCCACATATTCATACACACATAGAAAATTTATTTTAAAATGAAAAATTGATAGCTATGACAGGGAAGCAACCTAGACGTCCACTGACAAATGATAAAGAAGATGTGGTACATACACACAGTGGGATACTATTCAGCCATAGAAAAAAGAGCAAATTCGAGTCAGGTCTATGAGGTGGATCAATATAGAGCCTGCTATACAGAGTGAAGTAAATCAGAAAAATATTGTATATTAATGCATATATATAGAATCTTAAAAAAATGGTATTTTTGAACCTATTTGCAGGGAAAGAATGGAGACACATATATAGAGAGTGGATTTGTGGACACAGTGGGGGAAGGAGAGAGTGGGACAAAAGGAAAAATAACATAGACGTAAAGACACTGCTGCTGCTAAGTCGCTTCAGTCGTGTCCGACTCTTAGCAACCCCACGGACTGCAGCCTAACAGGCTCCTCCGTCCATGGGATTTTCCAGGCAGGAGTACTGGAGTGGGGTGCCATTGCCTTCTCCACATAAAGGCACTACCATGTGTAAAATAGATAGCTGGTGAGAAGTTGCCACATAACACAGGGAGCCCAGCCATGCGCTTTGTGATGATCTAGAAGAGTGAGGCGGAGAAGGCAATGGCAACCCACTCCAGTACTCTTGCCTGGAAAATCCTATGGATGGAGGAGCCTGGTGATCTGCAGTCCATGGGATCGCTAGGAGTTGGACACGACTGAGCGACTTCACTTTCACTTTTCACTTTCATGCATTGGAGAAGGAAATGGCAACCCACTCCAGTGTTCTTGCCTGGAGAATCCCAGGGACGGCAGAGCCTGGTGGGCTGCCGTGTATGGCGTCGCACAGAGTCGGACACGAGTGAAGTGACTTAGCAGCAGAAGAGTGAGGTGGGGGCAGGGGAGGGCGGCTCAAGAGGGAGATGATAGATGTATTATTATGGCTGATTTGTGTTGTTGTACAGCAGAAACTAACACAACATTGTAAAGCAACTGTCCTCCAATTAAAAAATAAATTTAAAAAATAAAACAAAAAATTGAGAAAAAGTTATAACACTACATCTAAAATGATTTGCAAAGGAATTTTTCTTTACAAGTGGCCTGAAGTAGTCAGACAACAAATTAGGGAGATTTTGATTACATGGTGAGTCAACAAGGCATTTTTGTTATTGTTTAAAGAAACTCATTGCCTTAGAAACATTTTTTAGTTGTTGATGATCCTATAAACAAAAAAGCTCCCATTTCTAAATAAAAACTGAATCCGAGACCATATAGACATTTACAGCAATTATATTTATCTAAGTGACATACATAATTCAGTGGTAAGATGTTAACTACATTTCAGTAACAAATATGCTTTCTTTTTTAATAGCCAAGAACAACAGAGAGTGTGCAGAACCTGAAGGATAATCTCAAAGTCACTACGTTTTTCTAAAGTCTTCACTTTAGATGTCATTTTCAGCACAGGTGACTAGCAGAGGCTTTCATACGCTCGAACACTGGAACCTTTGGTTACTAGCATTCCAGCAAAGCAGCCAACCATTTTAAGGACGTTTTAAGTGAACAATTTGCAAACCCCAATTATGTCTATTTTTTAGCCTTATTAATATATATATTACTAAGCTGCCTCAAATCTGCATTTTGAAATAAGGGAGATTATAGAAAATAACAGTGACAGAAGAGATTCCATTCACCACAGAGAAGTGATTTATAAGTGGGATGAAAATCTTTTCCTCTTTCAATACCAAAGGGCCATGCCACCTGCCAGTTCTTGCCACTGAAGCAGGCAGGAGGGGAAACTTTTTCCTTTGTTCTCATGTTTAGTCACTGGGACCTGCAAATTAAACTGACAGGAGAGGGAGTTCCCTGGTGGCCTAGTGGTTCGGATTTGGTGCTTTAACTGCAGAGGCCTGGGTTTGATCCCTCATCAGGGAACTATTCCACATGCCAGCCAAAATATAAAAGCCAAACAAAAGCACCCCCCAAAACAATAACAACAACAACAAAAAACCTGCCAGAAGAAAAGGCATACAAATTTTATATGCACAGAAAATGCTTCACAGAAAACAAGTGAAAACTCAAAAAAGTAGCTAGACTTATATATTAACAAAATGATAATAGTGGACAAGTAACTAGAAAAAGGAAAGAGGGTTTGCCCCTATTCCAGGGGCAGTAAACTATGGGAAAGTGACTAGGAAACGCGTGGAGGAGACTACCAGGAGGTAGAAGGTAGGGCTACTTTAGTAAGGTCTATTTATGCAGACACATCTTGGTGCCAGCCTTCCACCTACAATGATAAGTATCATTCTCCCCATCCTATACAAGAAGTGGTAAAAATTATTGCAACCTTCAAGAGGGAAATTACGCTCTGCTTTGTAAAGAGGGTAGGGCAGAGAGCTCTTGCATTCACTGTTTCTCAGTTGCTTCAGCTCAAAATAATTAATATGCCAAAATGGCATTCTTGGCATAGCTTATCTGGAGCCACACCACTTGTCTTCCCTCTTGCTCTGTGGCTGTGGCTCAGAGATACCTGAGGTTTCAGGGCTGAGCCCCCAGGATTGTTGTATTTGTCCTGTAAGGAATCATGCTCTGCCAGCTAAGAAACAGCCACCACATGGGGTTCAAAGGATTCTGCATCCCAGCTTGTGTGTCTTCCTAACTGTGCTTCAACCTTGAGAAACAAGGGTTGGGAAGCCTCGGAAAGCCAGGTAGGTGGGAGTCAGAAGCTCTGGCAGGGGTCCTAGAAGCAGCACTCCCCACTCCCAGTTCTCCAGGAAATGGGTCTCAAACTTGAGTGTGCATAAGAATCATCTGGAGGTCTTATTAAAATCAGATTCCAGGGCTCTCCCCATTAGATCTAGGAGGGCCAGCAATTTGCATTTCTAGCAAGCTCCCAAGGGATGCTGGTCAGGGGACTCCACTCGGTAGCACTGCCAGAGAGGTAGGACCTTCCAGTCAGGGTGACGTGGGGAAACAGGGGCTGTTGTGGGTGAAGATCCACTCCAGACTGGGGGTAGGAGAGGGGGCCACGCCCCTGTGGATGTCTAGGTGCTAAAAAGAAAATAGCTGGGATTTTCCATCAACTGAGTATTGGTCAGGATGGTACACTTAGATGGGATATGAAGGGAGTTTAATAAGGGACTGTTTACAAAGGTGTGGGCAGGATGCAGGGAATTCAGCAAGGGACAGTGAAGCACTCTAGGGCTAGCTGCAGTGGGGACATGTCTCCACCCCAGGCACCTCAAGGGGCAAGGAGAGGCAGCTGCTACCACAAGTCTACAACAATCAGGGTAGCTCCAAAGAAGGTGCCCGGATGGGAGCCGTGGCTTTTGACAATGGGTGCAATCAACCTCATGTCAACACAGCAGGCAGGAAACTGACCGGAGAATAAGTAGTTGATTCTCATTATTCCAGGCAGTTATGCTCTACGAAGTAGCTGCTAATACTGAATTAGTGAGCACTGAAACTTCGTTCCCAGGCGAGATCCAGAGCTAGGGTCCTGCCACAACATTTTCATCACCCAATCAATACATATCCTTGTTTAATGTTTGTTTCGAATTGTTGTTGTTTAGTTGCTAGGTCCTGTCTGACTTTTTGCAACCCCATGACTGTAGCCCGTCAGGCTCCTCTGTCCATGGAATTCTCCAGGCAAGAATACTGGAGTGGGTTGCCATTTCCTTCTCCAGGGGATCTTCCCCGACCCAGGGATCAAACCCAGGTCTCCCACATTGACAGGCAAATTCTTTATCACTGAGTTACCTGGCATATAAATTGTTGATTCATTAACCTTGAACTCACAGCCATGAGCACCTGAACGCAGCTTATGTAACACACATACATATTTTTTTCCATAAGGAACACTACACAGCACTTCAGCAGTATGCTTGGGGGCCATTTAAAACAGTGAAATCACCAGCAAAAAAGCACAGACGTGCGAAAACATGGTGTTAACAGACTGTGAAATGGATGCTTATTCACAGTATGAGAGCTGAAACAAAAAGGCAGAGCAGTTGCCTTGTCTGACCTCATCTGGGAATGAGCACATTGGGCAACAAACCTTTTTTTTTTTTTTTTTTAAACCATTCTGAGCGTGTCTACAAATGACCACAAAGGCACCACAAGCATTGATTTGGGGATTATAAATAAACTTTAGCAAGTAGGCAAATCTGCAGCTGTAGAATCTACAAATAAGGAGAATCAACTTTACGTACACTTCACTCTTCTCCTCCCTCTAATCCATTGGTGCCTCCCATTGACCGAACCCAACCAGAGGGCACAAGGACCCTTGATACAGTCTTATAAAGGTCAATTTTCAAGGATACTGAGAAGGATGAGGAAAAAGTGGTGAGCAGTTCTGGGAAGGACCTAGAGAATATTAGTGCATCATCCCTTATTATTTATAGCCTTGGCTGAAACCCTAAGGGATATGGCTATTTTATAAGCCATTCATTCATTCATTCTCTCACTCATTCATTCATCATGGAGTTTTTGAGCACAGAGCACTAGGCTATACACTCTAATCTGTGTAGGAGAAGATTGAAAAGGTTAGAAGATAGTTTCCCGTATGGAACTAACACAATACTATAAATAACTAAATAAAAGATAAGAGTTCCCATTGAGCTATTTAAACATCTCCTACATTCCAGACCCTGTTTTAGGTGCGCAGGATATAGCAGGACCCAAGAAACATCCCTGCCCTGATAGAACTTACAGAGCAGGAAAGGGGAAATACAGTGAGTGAAGCACCCTGCTCTGGAATCCTAAGTGGAGCAGAGAAGCCTCTACTGTCAAGGGAACAATGAGGGGCCCCAGATCTAATTAGGGCAGAAAGAATGACTGTGGAATAGTCAGGGAGAGCTTTTTAAAGGCAAGAATGAGTGGTTTGACGGACTCTGAGTCACTGCCAGGAACCTAGAGCAGAGGAAGTAAGAAAGGCGAGAAATGAAGCCATGTCTGTACACAAATGTGATTACGTTGTGCGTCCAAATGCTGAGAAGTGCCGATGAGAGCAAGAGTTAAAATGCTGTCAGAGCTCACAGGAAGGCAAGGTCACACTGCACTGGCCCTGAAAGCATGAGGCGGACTCAGGAGGCTGAAGCACCAGACAAGTTATTCTAGAGCTCCTGGCTCACTGTAATAATTTCCTAAAGGCAGGGACCTGTCCCCTGTGCCCGCCACATACAGCATCCACAGGGCAGCACTGATGACACTCATTCTCCGAGCCTGCAGCTGCCTGGAATTGCCCAGGGCGGGCCACTGCCCCCTCTGGAGTTCAAACGTCAGAGTTGTAAGCAAAGTTCCTTAAAGAGAGCCTCAAAAACTTAACAGGGGTAAAACTGCAGGGCAATTGGGATGCTGGGGAAATGTTCAAATCACATCATGCAAAAGGGTCTTCTTTACCCCCATGAATTGTTCAATAACGTTGCACGGATTCTCCTTGCTCAGCTTCAAGTGGGTGCACTTGTAGAAGTAGGGAGGAAGGAAGGGAGGGAGAGAAGATGAATTGATGGATGAATGGTAACAAGTAAAACCTAACATTCTCTATGCTTGTGGCACTGAGCTGGCTCCAAGCTGTGGTTCTTTCTACTCATCAGGTAGTGGGGTTCACCAAGCCGGTCCTGTGTGCCTGGCTCAGGGCCAGGCCCTCACACAGGAATGGACTCATTTCAGGATTCCAGTATCCGTGAGAGGGAGACACTGATTCCTCCATTCACTGAGTGAGGAATGAGGGGCCCAAGGAAGCTGAGTAACATTTTCCAACTCTGTGCTCTGTCAGAGGCAGAACTGAGACCGGAAGCTAAGCCTCTGTCTCCAATTCATGTCCTCTTTCTTTATTCCATTTCTATTTTGCTTCCTCTTCTCCTTTCCTTCTATATTAATAAGAAGGAAATCCTTTTGAAACAGTATCTTTTTCTGTTCTAAATAGGCCTTAATAGAGCTTTATCACCTGGCAAAGATGCTATTTTTGTTTCAGTGAATTCTGGGTGCTCTTGCTACCCTCTTGGGAGTACCTTGCTCTTTTAACCTTTCAAGCACTTTCCCACCCCTCACACCATTTAAACCTTCAGTGGTCTATAAGGGAAGTTATGGTCTCCATTTTACAGATGAGTAAATATTAATAGATGCTCAGAGGAATTTAATGATTTACCTCAAAGTCATGCATCCCTACACTGAGATAAAAAAAGGAAGACTCTCTGGACTCTTAGTCTCTTTCTTCTAGCCTGGGAAGGAGAATCTTTTTCTGCTTTATTGACTATGCCAAAGCCTTTGACTATGTGGATCACAATAAACTGTGGAAAATTCTGAAAGAGATGGGAATATCAGACCACCTGACCTGCCTCTTGAGAAACCTATATGCAGGTCAGGAAGCAACAGTTAGAACTGGACATGGAACAACAGACTGGTTCCAAATAGGAAAAGGAGTACATCAAGGCTGTATATTGTCACCCTGTTTATTTAACTTCTATGCAGAATACATCATGAGAAACGCTGGGCTGGAGGAAGCACAGGCTGAAATCAAGATTGCTGGGAGAAATATCAATAACCTCAGATATGAAGATGGCACAACCCTCATGGCAGAAAGTGAAGAAGAACTAAAGAGCCTCTTGATGAAAGTGAAAGAGGAGAGTGAAAAAGTTGGCTTAAAGCTCAACATTCAGAAAACGAAGATCATGGCATCTGGTCCCATCACTTCATGGCAAATAGATGGGGAAACAGTGGCTGACATTATTTTTCTGGGCTCCAAAATCACTGCAGATGGTGACTGCAGCCATGAAATTAAAAGATGCTTACTCCTTGGAAGGAAAGTTATGACCAACCTAGACAGCTTATTAAAAAGTAGAGACATTACTTTGCCAACAAAGGTCCGTCTAGTCAAGGCTATCGTTTTTCCAGTGGTCGTGTATGGATGTGAGAGTTGGACTGTGAAGAAGGTTGAGCGCCGAAGAATTGATGCTTTTGAACTGTGGTGTTGGAGAAGACTCTTGAGAGTCCCTTGGACTGCAAGGAGATCCAACCAGTCCATTCTAAAGGAGATCAGTCCTGGGTGTTCATTGGAAGGACTGATGTTGAAGCCGAAACTCCAATACTTTGGCCACCTGATGCAAAGAGCTGACTCATTTGAAAAGACCCGATGTTGGGAAAGACTGAGGGCAGGAAGAGAAGGGGATGACAGAGGATGAGATAGTTGGATGGCATCACCGACTCGATGGACATGGATTTGGGTGGACTCGGGGAGTTGGTGATGGACAGGGAGGCCTGGTGTGCTGCGGTTCATGGGGTCACAAAGAGTCGGACATGACTGAGTGAACCAAACTGAACTGAACTGAGGAATTAGAATGGCAAATGGGCTAAATCTCTGACAGAAGGCTTCTGAGGCTATGTTCAGGCTCCAAGGGGAAGATATGTTAATTGATTAGTAATGTCTGCTGTCGGAGAGGGAATAAGGTAAATGGAGGCACATGGGCTTCGTTTTTGCTAACCCAACCTAACATAACTATTTCTAAGCCTTATCTTATTTCTTACTTTAATGAAGAATTTTGTTAATTCCCTTAGCCTAGCACAAAGTTAATGCTCAGTACAGAGAGGTACTACAATTTATTGAGTAGACTACTGGTTATCAGGCACAGGCTGCTTAGCTACATTTATAGCCATCAAGTTGATCATAAATAAACATTCTGATTCAGCTACATTGAAATATCAATATTTCATGAGCTGTTTTTACTTCCCATCAGTTCAGGTCAGTTCAGTCGCTCAGTTGTGTTCAACTCTTTGCGACCCCATGAATCGCAGAACGCCAGGCCTCCCTGTCCACCACCAACTCCCGAAGTTCACTCAGACTCACATGCATCGAGTCAGTGATGCCATCCAGCCATCTCATCCTCTGTCGTCCCCTTCTCCTCCTGCCCCCAATCCCTCCCAACATCAGAGTCTTTTCCAATGAGTCAACTCTTCACATGAGGTGGCCAAAGTACTGGAGTTTCAGCTTTAGCATCATTCCTTCCAAAGAAATCCCAGGGCTGATCTCCTTCAGAATGGACTGGTTGGATGTCCTTGCAGTCCAAGGGACTCTCAAGAGTCTTCTCCAACACCACACTTCAAAAGCATCAATTCTTCAGCACCCAGCGTTCTTCACAGTCCAACTCTCACATCCATACATGACCACAGGAAAAACCATAGCCTTGACTAGACGGACCTTTGTTGGCAAAGTAACGTCTCTGCTTTTCAATATGCTATCTAGGTTGGTCATAACTTTCCTTCCAAGGAGTAAGCGTCTTTTAATTTCATGGCTGCAGTCACCATCTGCAGTGATTTTGGAGCCCAGAAAAATAAAGTCTGACAGTTTCCACTGTTTCCCCATCTATTTGCCATGAAGTGATGGGACCGGATGCCATGATCTTCGTTTTCTGAATGTTGAGCTTTAAGCCAACTTTTTCACTCTCCACTTTTACCTTCATCAAGAGGCTTTTGAGTTCCTCTTCACTTTCTGCCATAAGGGTGGTGTCATCTGCATATCTGAGGTTATTGATATTTCCTCCCGGCAATCTTGATTCCAGCTTGTGTTTCTTCCAGTCCAGCGTTTCTCATGATGTACTCTGCATAGAAGTTAAATAAACAGGGTGACAATATACAGCCTTGACGTACTCCTTTTCCTATTTGGAACCAGTCTGTTGTTCCATGTCCAGTTCTAACTGTTGCTTCCTGACCTGCATACAGATTTCTCAAGAGGCAGGTCAGGTGGTCTGATATTCCCATCTCTTTCAGAAGTTTCCACAATTTATTGTGATCCACACAGTCAAAAGCTTCGGCATAGTCAATAAAGCAGAAATAGATGTTTTTCTGGAACTCTCTTGCTTTTTCGATAATCCAGCAGATGTTGCCAATTTGATCTCTGATTCCTCTGCCTTTTCTAAAACCAGCTTGACTTCTAACCAAATGTGTGGTGTTTTTCCCAACAGTGGTCGGTTCTGCAATTCTCTGGACACCAGCTGGGTGTCCAACAATTCCATTCAACTCTGACACTAACTGCCCAGAGTTAGGGGAGACCCCACAGGTTAAGGGCTCAGTCCCACAACACCATCCCCACTTTAGATACTGGTCACAGATCCCAGATTGCAACCTGAACTTCTGACTGACTGGCTCTAAATTGAGATTCTCATGACCCCCACTTCAGGTTTGGCAACTCACTAGAGTGGCTTACACAAGTCAGGAAAACACTTTATTTAAATTCACTGATTTTTTTAAATAAAAGATACAACTCAATAGCCGCCAAATGGAAGAGATGCGTAAAGCAAGCTATAGGGAAAGGGTTGAAGCTTCCTGCTCTCTCTAGGAGCATCCCCTCCCAGCACTTCAGTGTGTTTACCAACCCAGAATCTCCCCAAACCCCATCATTAAGCAGTTTTATGGAGGTTTCATTATATAGTCAAGTTGGATTAAATTATTGCCCATGAGGTGGGGATGTAAATTAATACAGCCAGTATGGAAAACAGAATGGAGGTTACTTATTGTACAGGAGGCAGTGACCAAAACCATCCCCAAGAAAAAGAAATGCAACAAGGCAAAATGGTTGTCTGAGGAAGCCTTATAAAAGGCTGAGAGAAGAGAAGCCAAAGGCAAAGGAGAAAAGGAAAGATATATCCATCTGACTGCAGAGTTCCAAAGAATAGCAAGGGGAAATAAGAAAGCCTTCTTAAGTGAATAGTGCAAAGAAATAGAGGAAAACAATAGAATGAGAAAGACTAGAAATCTCTTCAAGAAAATTAGAGATACCAAGGGAACATTTCATGCAAAGATGGGCACAATAAAGGACAGAAATGGTATGGGCCTAACAGAAGCAGAAGATAATAAGAAAAGATAGCAAGAATATACAGAACTGTACAGAAAGGTCTTAATGACCCAGATAACCATGATGGTGTGATCACTTACCTAGTACCAGACATCCTGGAGTGTGAAATCAAGTGGGTCTTAAGAAGCATTACTACAAATAAAGCCAGTGGGGGTGATGGAATTCCAGCAGAGCTATTTCAAATCCTGAAAGATGACACTGCTGAAGTGCTGCACTCAATATGCCAACAAATTTGGAAAACTCAGCAGTGGCCACAGGACTGGAAAAGGTAATTTTTTATTCCAATCCCAAAGAAGGACAATGCCAAAGAATGTTCAAACTATTGCACAATTGCATTCATCTCACATGCTACCAAGGTAATGCTCAGAATCTTTGAAGCTAGGCTTCAACAGTACATGAACCGAGAATTTCCAGATACACAAGCTGGATTTAGAAAAGGCAGAGGAACCAGAGATCAAATTGCCAACATCTGCTGGATCATAGAAAAAGCAAGAGAGTTCTGGAAAAACATCTACTTCTGCTTCATTGACTATGATAATGCCTTTGACTGTGTGATCACAACAAACTGTGAAAAAATTCTTAAAGAGATGGGAATACCTGACCATATTACCTGCCTCCTGAGAAACCTGTATGTAGGTAAAGAAGCAATACTTAGAACCAGACATGGAACAATAAACTGGTTCAAAATTGGGAAAGGAGTACATCAAGACTGTATATTGTCACCCTACTTATTTAACATGCAGAGTACATCATGTGATTTGCTGGGCTGGATGAAGTTCAAGTTGGAATCAAGATTGCCAGGAGAAATATCAATAGCCTCAGATGTGAACATGACACCATTTAATGACAGAAAGCAAAGAGGAACTAAAGAGCCTCTTAATGAAATTGAAAGAGGAGAGTGAAAAAGCTGGCTTAAAACTCAGCATTCAAAAAACGAAGATCATGGCATTTGGTCCTATCACTTCATGGCAAATAGATGGGGAAACAATGGAAACAGTGACAGACTTGATTTTCTTGGGCTCCCAAATCACTGCAGATGGTGACTGCAGCCATGGAATTAAAAGACGCTTGCTCCTTAGAAGAAAAGCTATGACAAACCTAGACAGTGTATTAAAAAGCAGAGAAATCACTTTGCTGACAAAGATCCTTATAGCCAAAGCTATGGTTTTTCCAGTAGTCATATATAGATGTGAGAGTTGGACCATAAAGAGGGCTGAGCACTTAAGAATTGATGTCTTCAAACTGTGGTGCTAAAGAAGACTCTTGAGAGTCCCTTGAACAGCAAGGAGATTAAACCAGTCAATCCTAAAAGAAATCAACCCTGAATATCCAGTGGAAGAACTGATGCTGAAGCTCCAACATATTGGTACCTGATGCAAAGAGCCAACTCATTGGAAAAGACACTGAGGCTGGGAAAGACTGAAGGCAGGAAAAGAAGAGGATGACAGGACAAGATGGTTGGATGGCATCGCCAATTCAGTGGGCTTGAGTGTGAGCAAACTCTGGGAGGTAGTGAAGGACAGGGAAGTCCACGTCCTACAGTCCATGGGGTCACAAAGAATCGGACAGGGCTGAGTGACTGAACAACAACAATGACCCTGCAGTCCAACTACTGGACATACACCCTGAGAAAACCATAATTCAAAAAGACATATGCACTTCAGTGTTCACTGCAACACTATTTACAGGACATAGTGTCCTGTAAATGCTAGGACATGGAAGCAACCTAAATGTCCATCAACAGAGGAATGGATAAAGAAGATGTGGTACATATATACAGTGGAATATCACTCAGCCGTAAAAAAGGAACAATATTGGGTCATCTGTAGAGACGTGGATGGACCTAGAATCTGTCATACAGAGTGAAGTGAGAAATGGAATATTTCCTGTTATAACAGTAAACAAAGGATGTGACAGTCATCAGCGATTGCAGCCACCATGGACGGTGAGCTGGTGAGCCTTGAGGGAACTCAGGAAGCAAAGAATACCTGCCATGTAGTAGCCATCAGACTGCAGCCACACTCTGTAGGGAGCCCTGAGGAAACTCAGGATATAACACAAGATACTGGTCTCAGATAGCTGATTGCATATCAAAGGAATGATGTCAGTAAGCCCAGACTCTTGCATCTTCCCATAGGTAGAAAAGTGCTAAATTCCTTGACATACATAGCTTCTTTAACAAACATATGAACACCAAGTGGGGGAAAGGAAAGGTGGGATGATTTGGAAAATTGGGATTGATACATGTGTACTGCCATGTGTAAAACAGATAGCTAGTGGGAACCTGCTGTTTAGTGTAAGGAGCTTAGCTCGGTGCTCCATGATGACCCACAGGGGTGGGATGGAGGGAGGAGGGAGGTTTAAGTGGGAGTGGATATAGGTATATTTATAGCTGATTCACTTCATTGTACAGTAGAAACCAACAACATTGTAAGGCAATTACATCCCAATTAAAAAAAAAATTGTTGCCCACTGGTGGTTAACTCAATCTCCAACCCCTCTCCCCTTGCTGGTGGTTGGGGGTGGGGTGAAAGTTCTAATAATCATTGGGAGACCAATCCCCATCCTGAAGTTATTTAGGGGCCAGTCATCTCATTAGTATACAGAAGACTTTTATTGCTGTGGAGATTCCAAGCATTTTTAAAGAGCTATGTGCCAGGAACCAGGGGGAAAAAAACAAATATATTATTTGTCACAGTTGGCCTTAGACATACCTTGGAAAAACAAAACTCCTTTGTACACAGATGTCAGTACCAGGATTAAAGGAAACCTGATATAACTTTCTTAGCACAAAACAAGCTTACATTAAGTTTATTAAGACAGCAGTTTTATATGTGATAAATACGATTATCAGTATTTTAGGCATGAAGTTTACTGCCAGTGAGCACAAGAGCATTCTACTCATTTCCATGTCCCCAGTGTCTGACCAGTCCTGGGTACTAACAGGAAATGAGTGAGTGAGTGAAGCTGAGGACCATTTGCTGATTTTAACTGGTGATATGTCGCGTGTCCCCCCTCTAGTGGCCATGAAAGGTTGCAGGGACAACTCCTACAGCTTTTCTTTCAAAATGCTCTTGTACGGACGCTTCGGACATTTAAGACGATGTCACTGGTGACTGCCATCTGTGTGCCCGTGTGGTTGTGGATGCATGCAAATATGGTTACAAATACCAAGGAGCAAACAGCCACAAGCAAGGCCCCAGAGGCAAGGTGTCTTCCAGTGTTCAGACCCCCACTATTATTATGTACAGAAAAACAGTCTCTGCCTGAGGGAGGGAGAGAAAGTGGGGCTCTAAGTCTAGCCAAGGTGTTAGGTTGAGGGCAAGAGAGAAATATGCTCCCTGAGACGCTGACTCCAAAGCACGTGTCCTGCTTGGCCAGAACAGGAAGAGGACACCCCAAAATCATGCTCTTGAGAAACTTGGACAACCCACATCTTGTTCTCCATCCTCATGCTTTCTTCAGCTCCCTGCCTGTGACACGGGGACAACCTGCTTTCCTGGAAGAACACTCCATAGTGTGGTGCACGCTGTAGCAGCCCAGACCCAGGAAGCAAGACATGACATTGCTTATTTTTCTGCATCTCAACTCAATTTCTGTGTCAAGTGCCCAGTTCCCAGGAATACTGGAAAGAAAGCTCATTAAACAGGAGCTGTGTCAGGGCCCCGCGGCTTGTCTTTGCCAACCCTTGCTGAGATATTTGAGTTCCTGACTTTCTGGCACCTTCAGTTGGGTGATATTTCTGCTCCCAGTCAGCCAGTTGAAGGCAAAGGAGTCATTCTGCTTTCTCATGCCCTTGGGAAGTCATCAAAGGTCCTTGCCTGCCAGAGACACCTCTGCAGTGGTTTCTCACTCAGAGGTTTTGCCAGGGAAGCAGAGCCCCGAGCCATCTGAAACCCACCAACTTCATCACTTCCCTTCCATCATTTTGACCCCACTTTAGGTCAGGGGATCTTTTCTAGTTTATGGGAAAGTGAAGGGATTGGTAAGAAGTTGTGCTATCTGGACCTGTGTGCATTTTCTAAGACAATGAAGACACAATGGCCTGGGGCATAGGTGGGAGTGTGTGTCTGTGTGTGTGTGTGTGTGTGTGTGTGTAAAAATATGAACTACCAGGGAGGGAGAAAAAAAAAACACAGTTACTTACTCAATGTATTAGCCCAAGACTTTATTATTGGCCTGAGGCTGTGTTGGATTTGAGTGAAAAGGGAAGATTTAAGGAAACACATTATACTCAGGGTACATGACTGAGTTTTGATAACTTGGTTTTACTTCTTTTTGAAGCACTTAGGAAGGAGGATGCAGGAGCCTTGTGTGTCATTCTTGATTAAGGACCATTTGTCTAGTTCCAGAGATGGCAATAAAAAAGGACCCATTTGTCTTGTTTCAGAGATGGCACTAAAAGCAGGTGCATTTGCCTGTAAGGAGTGGACACTTAACTGGAAACTCAGACCCACAAGGTAGGACCTCTGGAGATCTGGCAATAAAAGGTGGAGGGAGGTACTGAGCAAGTGGAGAGAGCCAAGGGGACGTTCTCTCCCCAGTGCAGACAGGGCTCACAAGAGTTGACACTGAAGAAAAGATGAGAGTTCAAGCATCTCGGTAGGGGCAACAGCAGTGTCGGGGTGGGACACCAGTCATTCCCTTTCCCTAGGCCACTTGGGGAGATGGCTCCTGGCCCCTCTCTTTTCATGAGGCCAATTGAGTGTAGTTTTTCCGTTATTAAAAGTGGCCAGAGGTTCAGGGACTGCCTATCTAAACACAAGTCAACCATCTTTAAAAAAAAGTCCTTAAAAAAAAAAAACAAAAACAGATAGCCAAGAGGCACATGAAAAGATGCTCCACATCACTAATCAGAGAAATGCAAATCAAAACTACAGTGAGGTATCGCTCACACCAGTCAGAATGGCCATCATTAAAAAGACTACAAATAACAAATGCTGGAGAGGATGTAGAGAAAAGGGAACCCTCCTACACTGTTGGTGGGGCTCTAAGGTGGCGCAGCCACTGTTGAAAACAGTATGGAGGTTCCTCAGAAAACTAACAAAATTAGTTAATAGAATTATCACATTATCCAGCAATCCTATTCTTAGGCATATATCCAGACAAAACTATAACTCAAAAAGAGACAGTCACCCTCTATGTTAACAGCAGCACTAGTCACATAGCCAAGACATGGAAGCAACCTAAATGTCCATCAACAGAGGAATGGATCAAGAAGATGTGGTGTGTATACAAGGGACTGCTGCTGCTGCTGCTGCTAGGTCACTTCAGTCGTGTCCGACTCTGTGCGACCCCGAAGATGGCAGTCCACCAGGCTCCTCTCTCCCTGGGATTCTCCAGGCAAGAACACTGGAGTGGGTTGCCATTTCCTTTTCCCACAGTGGACTGGTACATATACACAATGGAGTATTACTCAGTCATTAAAAAGAATACATTTGAATCAGTTCTAATCAGGTGGATGAAACCGGAGCCTATTATACAGAGTGAAGTAAGCCAGAAAGAAAAACACCAATACACTATACTAATGCATATATACGGAATTTAGAAAGATAGTAACAATAACCCTGTATATGAGACAGCAAAAGAGACACTGATGTATAGAAGTCTTTTGGACTCTGTGGGAGAGGGAGAGGGTGGGATGATTTGGGAGAATGGCATTGAAATATGTATAATATCATATATGAAACGAGTCACCAGTTCAGGTTCAATGCACGATACTGGATGCTTGGGGCTGGTGCACTGGGACGACCCAGAGGGATGGTATGGGGAGGGAGGAGGGAGGAGGGTTCAGGATGGGGAACACAGGTATACCTGTGGCAGATTCATTTTGATATATGGCAAAACCAATACAATATTGTAAAGTTAAATAAAATAAAATTTTTTAAAAAAAGAATGAAATAATGAGATATGCATCAATATGGATGCAACTAGAGATTGTCATACTAAGTGAAGTCAGAAAGACAAATGTCACAGGGTATCACTTATATGTGGAAGCTAAAATATGATGCAAAACAGACACAGTCACAAACACAGAGAAGAGACTGTCAAGAGGGAGGGGGTGGAGGGATAGAGTGGGAAGCCAGGGTTAGCAGATGTAAGCTTTTGTATATAGAATGGATAAACAAGGTCCTACTGTATAGCACAGAGAAGTATATTCAATATCCTATGATGAACCATTTATATACATAAATATGCTGTGCTAGTTTATTTCAGTCATGTCCAACTCTTTGCAGCCTTATGGACTGTAGCCCACCAGGCTCCTCTGTCCATGGGATTCTCCAGGCAAGAATTCTGGAGTGGGTTGCCATGCCCTCCTCCAGAGGATCGTCCTGACCCAGGGACTGAACCCACATCTCTTATGTCTCCTTCATTGGCAGGTGGGTTCTTTACCACTAGGGCCACCTGGGAAGTAGATATATACACACGCGCGTGCACACACACACACACACACACACACACACACACAGCATTCACTGATGGCTAAACCAAAACTCCTGTCTTATACCAGCGGTTATTACCCAGCTTGACCCTGAAGGCCTACAGCTTTCGGTCTTTCAGGGCACCAGCTGACCATCAAAGCAAGTTCTCATTATAAAGGCGTACATACTTGTTGGGGTCACGGGGCGGGTCTTGGGCCCTGGGAAGGGATTTGTCCAAGGGACTCCAACCAAGACAGTGTATGGCAATCCAGTGAAATGTAACAGAAAAGCCAGAATCTGAGTGTCTCTCTTAAAGGTGGTAGAATTAAGGGAGGGAAAGTATCAGAGGGAAAGACTGAAACAAGAGGAGGAGATGGAAATGTCTGTTTCTGGTGGCACACCTTCGGAGAAAAACTCTTTTGAGACAGTTTCTGCTGTGAGTTTGAAAACCCAGTTCCTGGGGCAATGGAAATACCAGGAGTATCCCATAATTATGGGAGTGAAACATCCATTCTCTGTGGGGAGAGGACCAAGACCATGCTATTTTCTTAGACTAGTGTCAGTTTAAATGTCCCATTAAATACACAATGTTAGAAATGTACCATTTCTGAGACTGGGCAGCTGAGGGGAGAGTTTAAAGGCAGTATTTCATAGCAGGAGTTTCTATAAAAGCTGTCATCCAATGACTTAAAAGTACACTGGGCCACAACCTGGGACCTGGAAAATTCCAAGGAATATCTTTCCATCATCGCTACCTGTTTTAGGACCAAGCCATTGAAAAGCCAATTTCTCATTTCCACTCCTTGCACCAAGCCTAATGTAGTTTTAAGAACCATGGGCAAAGCCTGCTCTATCAGTGGTGATAAAAATGAGGTTGGGCTGAGTTGGGAGAGGGAAGGCTGGCATGGTTTCCCTCCCTGGCTGGGTGTAACTGCATTCTGATAAATCTTACTGTTTAACAGGTTCTGTAAGGACCAAGGGAAGGTCAAGGGCATGCATGCCTTTGGAAGCCAAGCAGAGATTCTTGGAGGCTTCAAAAACTAATTTAAAATATAAAATTCTTATCACAGAAGCCACACTTATTCATCATCAAAATTTAGCATGTTATATCTTTCTAGATATATAAATACATATATATATGCTGCTTTTTAACAAAAATGGGATTATTCTATAACATACTTATTTCACTTAACAATATAGTATAGGCACTTTTTTTGTGTATTAACATAAATCTACATCATTTTGGGGGCTTCCCTGATAGCTCAGTTGGTAAAGAATCTGCCTGGAATGCAGGAGACCCCGGTTCGATTCCTGGGTCAGGAAGATACGCTGGAGAAGGGATAGGCTACCCACTCCAGCCTTCTTGGGCTTCCCTGGTGGCTCAGCTGGTAAAGAATCCACCTGCAATGCGGGAGACCTGGGTTTGATCCCTGGGTTGGGAAGATCCCCTGGAGAAGGGAAAGGCTACCCACTCTAGTATTCTGGCCTGCAGAATTCCATGGACTGTATAGTCCATGGGGTCGCAAAGAGTCGTATAGGACTAAGTGACCTTCACTTCACTTCACTCACCATGTGTAAAACAGTTAGCTAGCAGGAAGCAGCTATGTAACACAGGGAGCTCAGCTTGGTGGTCTGTGATGACCTAGAGGGGTGGGATGGTGGGGAGTAGGGTGGCTAAAGAGGTAGGGGATATATGTATATGGATTGTAAAGTAATTTTACCCCAGTTTAGTAACACAGGTTATGTTTTCTCGACTCCATCTTCAAGACAGTGGCAGCAGTGTCTGTGATCTAGTCAGCAACATGCAGCTCTTTGTCCACACCCAGGAGCTACACACTCTCCAGGTGACTGGCCAAGAGTCGCTCGCCCAGATCAAGGCTCATTTAGCCTTGTTGGAGAGTGTTGCTCCAGAAGATAAAGTCCTGCTCCTGACAGGCACATCCCTAGAGGATGAGGCTCCCCTAGGCCAATGAGGGACAGGGACAGGGATTCCTGTCTAGAAGCTCTGAGTACTCTAGAAGTAGCTGGCCACATGCTTGGAGGTAAAGTCCATGGTTCCCTGGCCTGTGCTGGTAAAGTAAGAGGTCAGACTTCCAAGGTGGCCAAAAGAGAAAAAGAACGCTGGCCGGGCCAAGAGCCGTTACATAGTACAATCAGGGCTTTGCCAATGTTGCACCCACCTTTGGCAAGAAGGGCCCCAGTGCCAACTCTTGAGTCTGCTATAATCTCGGCTTTCTCTAATAAAACCACTTAGCATGATAAAAAAAAAAGGTAGGGGGTGTTGAAAACCAATGAGTTAACTTAAACATGTGTGTATGTGCAGAGTGTGTTCATTAAGTGATGGATGTTGTATTTCTTCTTTTTCCCCAAACCAGTAAAGAATTATAGTGCTTTTTCACTTCAGAAGAGGGGGCCCATTGACTTGTCCTGGCGGCTGCCCTCTTTGCATAATTGAAGAAGAAGGAGAATGGTGGGGCAGGGGTCCCTGAGGCAGCTAAAGGGCGGGAAGGGGTGATTCATTCTCTTTGCTGTTTTGCTGGTGAGTCACGGTGTTTGACTGACCACCTCTGGCCAGGTTTAGAAGGAAGGCAGAAGAGAGGATGACAGAACTCAGGTCAAAGAGAGGCAAAAGAGAAGAGAGTTAATGGCCCAGATTCTCTGACCAGTTCAGTGGGGTTGGAATCCCTGTCCCTAGAAGCCCCAGGTTCATGCATTTGGCCTTCCTGTGCCTCAGCCTTCCCATCTACTAAAAATAGATGATGATGGTGCTGTAATGATGATGACAGAATCCACCATACAGGGTTGCCTTAAAGATGAACTGAGTTAACATATATAAAACATTTAGAACTGTGTCTGGTACATGACAAGGGTTCACTCTTATTAGTCACACTATATGGAATGAATAGAACAGACAGTCTAGGTCAGGAAAGGTGTCTGAGATTGTGTTTCCCCTGCATCATCGTCTGTGCCTGTGGACAGGTGGCCAAGAGCTTCGAATAGAGGCTTGTCCAAGCCCACAGAGTCAGCACAGGGAGGCCAGGAAACTTTGATCCTTGACCTTTGTGTTTCTTGTTATAACCGCACGTTTGTAACTACAAGCAAAAGTCTGTCCTGAATCTCGGACTTGGGCTCCTTAATTGCTGCCCCCTCTGTGGAACCCATGGAGAAGGCAATGGCACCCACTCCAGTACTCTTGCCTGGAAAATCCCATGGATGGAGGAGCCTGGTAGGCTGCAGTCCATGGGGTCGCTAAGAGTCGGACACAACTGAGCGACTTCACTTTCACTTCTCACTTTCATGCATTGGAGAAGGAAATGGCAACCCACTCCAGTGTTCTTGCTTGGAGAATCCCAGGGACCGGGGAGCCTGGTGGGCTGCCGTCTACGGGGTCACACAGAGTCGGACACGACTGAAGTGACTTAGCAACTGTGGAACCCAAGAGTCTGTAGGCTCCCTACCTTGACTGAACAAGAGCTGGAAAAAGGCAGCTAACAGGATCTGTTGAATTACCAAATTACCTGCGATAGTTTTGGGATTGCAGAAAGATCATGGGAAAGACTGGTTACTAGTTTGGTATTAAAAACCACCAGCTACTAAAGAAATAATCCTGCTTTGGGGGTGGAGTGGCAGCCCCCTGAGCCAGCCAGGTGCAGCATTTCAGGGACACAAGTGACCTGAGAACAGGTGCTTTGGGGAGAATTCTATGGCTAGTTCCTGGTGGCTACATATCTGTCTGCTAAAGGCTTACAGCAAACACCAGAGAGAAAAATAAAATTTTTCTATAGGAAAAGATATTCTAATTTAATGAAATATAATATACTAAAGTATAATATTAGGTTAGTGCAAAAGTAATTGTGGTTTTACATTGTTGAACTTTGCTGTTTGATATTGGAATACATTCTTAAATATGGTTATTTTATACATCATTTTAATGTGTGTTTTTCACTTTATGTCTTTTGCTTTGCCTTATTACTTGCTATGTATTTTATTATATTTATTTTAGACTACAGAAATGATGTTAGACAAAAAGCAAATTAGAGTGATTTTCTTATTTGAGTTCAAAATGGGTCATAAAACAGCATAGACAACTTGCAAGATCAACAACGCATTTGGCCCAGGAACTGCTAATGAACATACAGTGCAGTGGTGGTTCAAGAACTTTTGCAAAGGAGACAAGAGCCTTGAAGATGAACAGTGGCTGGCCATCAGAAAGTAACAACAACCAACTGAGAGGATCATTGAAGCTGATCCTCTTAAAACCACTTGAGAAGTTGCCAAAGAACTCAACATCAATCATTCTACGGCTGTTTGGCATTTGAAGCAAGTTAGAAAGGTGAGGAAGCTCAGTAAGTGAGTGCCTCATGAGCTGATTTCAAATTTTTAAAAATTGTCATTTTGAAGTGTCATCTTCTCTTATTCAATGCAACAACAACAAACCATATCTCAATCAGACTATGACGTGTGACAAAAAGTGGATTATATAGGATAACTAGTGATGACTGGCTCAGTGGTTGGACAAAGAAGAAGTTCCAAAGCACTTCCCAAAGCCAAACTTGCATCAGAAAAAGGTCATGGTCACTGTTTGGTGGTCTGCAGCCCGTCTGATCCACTACAGTTTTCTGAATCCCAGCGAAGCCATCACATCTGAGAAGTATGCTTAGCAAATTGACGAGATACCCTGAAAACTGCAACGCCTGCAGCTGGCATTGGCCAATAGAATAGGCCCAATTCTTCACCATGACACCTAACCACTCAGTACACAACCAACACTTGAAAAGTTGAACGAACTGGGCTACAAAGTTTTGCCTCATCTGCCATAGTCTCTTGACTTCTCACCAACTGACTGCCAGTTCTTCAAGCATCTTGACAACTTTTTGCAGGAAAATGTTTCCACAATTAGCAGGAGGCAGAAAATTCTTTCCAGAAGTTCACTAAATTCTGAAGCATGGATTTTTATGCTATAGGAATAAACGAGATTATTTCTTGTTGGCAAAAATGTGTTGATTGTAGTGGGCCCTATTTTGATTAAAGATGTGTTTGAGCTTAGTTATAATGATTTAAAATTCACAGCTTGAAACCACAATTACTTTTTCACCAACCTAACACTATATTTAAAAAGTAAAACATGTTCACCATAGACAATTCAGAAAAGAGAGAAAACATAATGAAGATATAAAGTTATTTTTGTGTGTTTCCTTTTTTGGTTCTTTATATTTTTTTAAAGAAAATTATATTTGTAGTACAGCTTTGAAGCTGTCATCATCCTAACCATTCTGAAAGTTATTTTTTTATTAACTCAAAGCTATGCTAAATGTTATAAAAAGCGTTTAAACATAACACCCTGACTCACACTACAGAAATGCGTTACCAGGACTTCCCTGGTGGTCTAGTGGCTAAGAGTCTGCCCACCAATGCAGGGGACGTGGGTTTAATCCCTGCTCCAGGAAGCGCCCACATGCCGTGGAGCATGGGGTCCATATGGCACAGCTACCGAAGCCCGTGTGCCCAGAGCCCATATGCCCCACAACAAGAAGCCACCATTGCAACCAGAGAAAGCCTGAGAGTGGCAACGAAGACCCAGCACAGCCAAAAATAAATAATTTTTTAAAGAAAGAAATGCATTATCAACATAGATACACCTAAGATATATCATGAACAAAATAAAAATATTTAAGCCTACACATGAAAAGACAGCAAAGAATGTATACATTACTAGAAAAAAGTAGTTAATGGCATTTGTGTGGTTCTTCTTGGCCTTTGACTATGAATCCATAGTAGTATTTGATATGATTGAGATTATAAAGTATATTAAATTTTATATCTTGATTTTCACATATTATTAGCACTTTTCCATGTCATTAAGTATGTTCTTCAAGATAACATTTTTAATACCTGCAAAGTATTCTAGTACAAGGATGGACCATAATTCTTTTAACCATTATTAGACATTTAGACTATTTCCAATTTTTTTTTTTACCCCAGTTATGAACAATGCAACCCTAAGCTTTCATAGTTAAATATGTGTGTGTATTTTCAATTATATCCTGAGGTTAAAATCCTAGAACATGGACTTGCTAAGGTTCTACACTCTCCTACTATCAGGGAGAATGCAAAGCTTCCCCTGCAAGGCCCCTTGGAAAGGAAGAGCAGGAGGGGGATGGCTGACACAGATCCAGAAAAATCCTATCAGGACATGGTGCTAAGAGGTAAGGCTCTGGGTGATGACAGGTGTAACCCTCTGGTGCCCATGTAGGGCTGCTCCGTATAGGCTCTACTTTAGGGGCCTCTGTTCTTTAGGCCCCAGGCTGCTGTATTAGAAATGCATTTAAGATTACTTTAAGCAAAAAGGGAGTCAATTAGAAGAACACTGGAGTATATCTCAGGTAATCAAAAGAAGGGCATGTAACCCAACCATGGGAAGGGCAGAGACACTGCTGAGCCTTAGAGGAAACAGGGCCCAGGGAGTCAAGTATATCAGCACTTCTCCATCAGGTACCTTACTACCTGACCAACCAGCCAAGCCAGGAGGACAGGCTCTGTAAGAACATGAAAACTCCCACATATGGGCTTCTCAGAAATAAGGATGCTACTCCATGAAGAAAGTGAAGGGAGAGGCCTTTGGGGTCTTTTTTCAAGTTGAGATAACATAATGGACGTGGGACTGCCTATTACTGGGACCTGTCACTGTCACAGGCCCTGGAAAGGTCTAGGAGTGGGCTATCTTTAGTTTTTCTCAAGAATTTAGGAAGGAATATCCTTTCTTTTGGGCTTGTCTTTCCTTGTTTCTTCCTGCTCTTAGGTGGTGAATCCTTTAGGACCAAAATTAGGAGATGGGCCTTGGGGACAAAGGTGGAGGTGGTCAGTATAGGGATAAGTGTTAGCGCAAACGTACAAAATGAGCACTGTGGCTCCCATAAGCTCCAGCCCAGCTTAGTAGGCCTGGAGAGTCCGTGCAGTGATCTGGGACCAAAAACCAGTACAAAGGCCAAGGCTTGTGTGGAGTGTTCCCAGAGCACACCTTCCTTCTGCACCTGTAGCAGCAGAAGACTGAGGATGTGGGGGCGAGCAGTCCTGGCCAAGTATCTGTCCATTTCTTTATGAACAACAAAAAGGGAAGCACATTTTTAGGGATTTTGAGACATACTATGAAATTACTGTCCTGGAAATCACACCAGTTCACACCCTGCCTGGAAGCAGCCCAAGAGTCCAACCACAGGGGGTTCTTGCCAATCCTGGACACAGCACCACCTCAGTCAACTACAATGAGCACCCAATGTTCTGCATAGGATAGAGTTTTCCAGAGACCCAATCAATCAAGTATAATAATCACCATCATATAATGCCACTGGATAAAACATTGTACTGGTTCCTTCTAGGCAAAGTTTTTACATAATTTTGCTATAGTTTTTTTTTTTTTTTTTAGATAAGAAATTGCTTGGGGACTATTTTCAAATGATATAGAATTCAGAGGGCTTCCCTGGTGTCTCAGTAGTAAAGAATCTGTCTGCCAGTGCAACCAATGTGGGTTTGATCCCTGATCCAGGAAGAACCCATATGCCACAGAGCAAATAAGCCTGTGCACACAACTACTGAGCCTGGTCTCTGGTACCAAGGAGCCACAATTAATGAAGCCCGTGCACCGCAACAAGAGAAGCCACCAACTAGAGAGCAGCCCCACTCACCACAACTAGAGCAAAGCCCATGCAGTAATGAAGACCCAACACAGCCAAAACTAAATAATAAAATTTAAATTTTTTTTTTAAAAATCAGAAGTATTTCTTGGGAAACTTTTGTTTTGCTGTGCTTCTTTCTCATGCTGAAGGTTTTGTCTTGATCACAGGCATTAGAGTTTGGGTGTAGCCTTTCTGTTTTTTTCAAGCATTGGGGTCCATTTTTTCAAGACTGGACAAACATGGATGAACGCTTGCCTGCCAGGGCTTCTCTAAACAAACATGATGTGTTGGGCAACGGGTCATAGGACATGAAGAGCACACACCAATACACAAACATTGATATTATCTGACATACCTGGCCCTGTTTGTAGTTTCACAATTGGATCAAAGCATGATAGAGTTGGAAGGACCTTCGGAGACCATCTATTCCAAGCTTCTCCACCTAATCTACCCATACTTACAGATGGAGGGAGGGGCTAAAAGTGGCTTGTCTGTGGTTATACATGCAGAATAATTGATCAAAAATAAGATGTGGGGAAATTCCTGGCAGTCTAGTGGTTAGGACTCCACCTCCTCATCCCCAAACCAGGGTTTGAGTGAAAGGTAAACATGCATTTAAGTAAGAATTTAAGTTTTGTCTTTCTTATGTCCAAATATTTTAATACACATAGAGAATGATCAGTAAGTCAAGCACAATACAGCCAGGAAAGACCTGTGTGCAAGTATTTTGCAGTTTCAGGACTCCACCTCTTAGTGAGGAGAAGTTAAGCTTGAAGGAGATTTCACTACAGACCAGTGGTTAACCAGTGGTTACAAGTGTAAACACAGCTCCACAGACATATACACAATGGAGTATTACTCAGCCATTAAAAAGAATTCATTTGAATCAGTTCTAATGAGGTGGATGAAACTGGAGCCTATTATACAGAGTGAAGTAAGCCAGAAGGAAAAACACCAATACAGTATACTAACGCATATATATGGAATTTAGAAAGATGATAACAATAACCCTGTGTACGAGACAGCAAAAGAGACACTGATGTATGGAACAGTCTTATGGACTCTGTGGGAGAGGGAGAGGGTGGGAAGATTTGGAAGAATGGCATTGAAACATGTAAAATATCATGTATGAAACGAGATGCCAGTCCAGGTTCAATGCACTATACTGGATGCTTGGGGCTAGTGCACTGGGACAACCCAGAGGGATGGTATGCGGAGGGAGGAGGGAGGAGAGAGGAGGGTTCAGGATGGGGAGCACATGTATACCTGTGATGGATTCGTTTTGATATTTGGCAAAACTAATACAATTATGTAAAGTTTAAAATAAAATTAAAAAAAAAAAATAAATAAACACAGCTCCGACTATGATGGTATTTGTTAATGATTGTTCTTTGTTAGTGGCTTTTGGCTCAGATTCATCCTGTAGCAGGTAAGGCTGCTAAATTCAAGGTCACAAAACTGAGTTCAATGCAATGCTCTACTTCTTTGCTAACTGTGATCTTTGATAACGACCTCCTGAATCTCAGTTTTCTCATCTTTAAAGTTGGGATAATAATATTGGCCTTATAGGTCAGAAGATAGTGGGTTTAAATGTATATAGTCACGGGACTTTCCTGGTGGTCCAGAGGCTAAGATTCCTCCCTCCCAAAGCAGGGGGCCTGGTCAGGGAATTAGATCCTACATGCTGCAACTAAGACCCGTAGCAGTCAATTAAATAGAATGGAAAAAAAAAAAAAAAGTATATAGTCTTGTGACCGCCCCACCTCTGCCAAAGAAATCCTGTTTCTAATCCCTGGAACCTGTGAATGCTACCTTCTATGGAAAAAAGGGTATTTGTAGATATTATTAGATTAAGGAATTTGAGATGAGCAGATTATCCTGGATTAATGAGGAAAGCCCTAAACATTAATACAATCACAAATATCCTTACAAGAGGAGAGCTAAGGGAGATTTGACTACAGATGGAAGACAGAAGGCAGTGTGACCAAAGAAGCTGACATGAGAGTGATGAAGCCACAAGTCATGGAAAGCCAGCAGTCACCTGAGGCTGGAAGCAAGAAGGCAAACATTCTCCTCTGGGGCTTCCAAGAGGGAGCGTGACCTGGCCAACACCTTGACTTTGACTCGGTGAAATGGACCCTGAACTTTAGGCCTCCAGACCTGTGAGAGAATAAGTTTCTGTTGTTTTAAGCCACTGAGTCTGTGGTAATTTGTTACAACAGCCACAGGAAGGTAATACAGATTCCACTCAAATAAAGAGATTGTTGGAGTTACAGCTCTATGGTGTCTTAGACTTCCTCCAAAGCCTGACAGTTACATGAAAGTGACAAAACTGTAAATTCCAGGCTGCTATGATCCAGAGAAGAAGAGTAAGATTTAGGAGAAGTCAGAGGCCCTGTCAGCAAAAACAAGACCAGGAGCTGACTGTGGCTCAGACCATGAACTCCTTATTGCCAAATTCAGACTGAAATTGAGGAAAGTAGGGAAAACCACTAGACCATTCAGGTATGACCTAAATCAAATCCCTTATGATTATACAGTGGAAGTGAGAAACAGATTTAAGGGCCTAGATCTGATAGATAGAGTGCCTGATGAACTGTGGAATGAGGTTCATCACATTGTACAGGAGACAGGGATCAAGACCATCCCCATGGAAAAGAAATGCAAAAAAGCAAAATGGCTGTCTGGGGAGGCCTTACAAATAGCTGTGAAAAGAAAAGCCAAAAGCAAAGGAGAAAAGGAAAGATATAAGCATCTGAATGCAGAGTTACAAAGAATAGCAAGAAGAGATAAGAAAGCCTTCTTCAGCGATCAATGCAAAGATATAGAGGAAAACAATAGAATGGGAAAGACTAGGGATCTCTTCAAGAAAATCAGAGATACCAAAGGAACATTTCATGCAAAGATGGGCTCGATAAAGGACAGAAATAGTATGGACCTAACAGAAGCAGAAAATATTAAGAAGAGATGGAAAGAATACACAGAAGAACTGTACAAAAAAGATCTTCACGACCCAGATAATCATGATGGTGTGATCACTGACCTAGAGCCAGACATCTTGGAATGTGAAGTCAAGTGGGCCTTAGAAAGCATCACTACGAACAAAGCTAGTGGAGGTGATGGAATTCCAGTTGAGCTATTCCAAATCCTGAAAGATGATGCTGTGAAAGTGCTGCACTCAATATGCCAGCAAATTTGGAAAACTCAGCAGTGGCCACAGGACTGGAAAAGCTCAGTTTTCATTCCAATCCCAAAGAAAGGCAATGCCAAAGAATGCTCAAACTACCGCACAATTGCACTCATCTCACACGCTAGTAAAGTAACGCTCAAAATTCTCCAAGCCAGGCTTCAGCAATATGTGAACCATGAACTTCCTGATGTTCAAGCTGGTTTTAGAAAAGGCAGAGGAACCAGAGATCAAATTGCCAACATCCGCTGGATTATGGAAAAAGCAAGAGAGTTCCAGAAAAGCGTCTATTTCTGCTTTATTGACTATGCCAAAGCCTCTGACTGTGTGGATCACAATAAACTGTGGAAAATTCTTCAAGAGATGGGAACAGGGAATACCAGACCACCTGATCTGCCTCTTGAGAAATTTGTATGCATGTCAGGAAGCAACACTTAGAACTGGACATGGAACAACAGACTGGTTCCAAATAGGAAAAGGAGTTCATCAAGGCTATATGTCACCCTGCTTATTTAACTTATATGCAGAGTACATCACGAGAAACGCTGGACTGGAAGAAACACAAGCTGGAATCAAGATTGCCGGGAGAAATATCAATAACCTCAGATATGCAGATGACACCACCCTTATGGCAGAAAGTGAAGAGGAACTCAAAAGCCTCTTGATGAAAGTGAAAGTGGAAAGTGAAAAAGTTGGCTTAAAGCTCAACATTCAGAAAACGAAGACCATGGCATCCGGGCCCATCACTTCATGGGAAATAGATGGGGAAACAGTGGAAACAGTGGCAGACTTTATTTTTCTGGGCTCCAAAATCACTACAGATGGTGACTGCAGCCATGAAATCAAAAGATGCTTACTCCTTGGAAGGAAAGTTATGACCAACCTAGATAGCATATTCAAAAGCAGAGACATTACTTTGCCAACAAAGGTTCATCTAGTCAAGGCTATGGTTTTTCCTGTGGTCATGTATGGATATGAGAGTTGGACTGTGAAGAAGGCTGAGTGCCGAAGAATTGATGCTTTTGAAGTGTGGTGTTGGAGAAGACTCTTGAGAGTCCCTTGGACTGCAAGGAGAGCCAACCAGTCCATTCTGAAGGAGATCAGCCCTGGGATTTCTTTGGAAGGAATGATGCTAAAGCTGAAACTCCAGTACTTTCGTCACCTCATGCAAAGAGTTGACTCATTGGAAAAGACTCTGATGCTGGGAGGGATTGGGGACAGGAGGAGAAGGGCACGACAGAGGATGAGATGGCTGGATGGCATCACTGACTTGATGGACGTGAGTCTGAGTGAACTTCGGGAGTTGGTGATGGACAGGGAGGCCTGGTGTGCTGTAATTCATGGGGTCGCAAAGAGTCAGAAACAACTGAGCAAATGATCTGATCTGAGAGGCCCTGAGGCCTCTAACTTTGGGCTGAGGTGGCCTCTTGTGGGCTTGAGAATTCTTCACAGGAGACAGAGATGTTTGTAGATGCCTTTCAGGCAAAGCATTGCTTCTTCAGTGACTCTACATAGCTTGAGAGTGAGGTTCCAGAGGGCTTTAAGGGGTGGATGGGACTTCTCTGCTTGGAAGAAGGGCAGAATTCTGTTAGTTTTGAAGAGAGTGAGGGGACAAAATGAGCAAGTTGCAGAAGGCTGAATGCCTGTCGGTGGCTCATCAGTAAAGAATCCACCTGCAAGGCAGGAGAGGTAGAAGACTTGAGTTCGATCCTTGGGTCCAGAAGATTTCCTGGAGAAGGGAATGGCAACCCACTCCAGTATTCTTGCCTGGAGAATCCCATGGACTGAGGAGTCTGGTGGGCTATGGTCCTAGGGTTGTAAAGATTTGGATACCACCAAAGCAACTCAGCACGCACACACAGGTCATTTCTTTCAACCCCTTCCTTCTTCATTCAAGTTACAAAAAAATCACAAAATCATGGGTGTAATGAATCTTTCCCCCCAAATTTTATTGTGGAAAATTTCAAATATATAGAAAAGCTAAAAAAAAAAAAATTGAAAGCAACCAGCCATATACCTAGATTTTCCAACTAACATCTTATCACATCTACTCATCTGTGCATTCTTCTATCCACATCAGTCCATCTTATTTTTTAACATGCTTCAGGCCTCAGTATACTGCTAAACATCTCAGTTATGCATCTCCACCATTAGCTAGGGTGGTTTCAGTGGATTTTTTGGTGCAAACCACAGAAAGAGAGCTTGAGTTTGCTTCTGAACTGACATGGGGAAGAAACAGGCCAGCAGACTGGACACAAATCTAAGAGGAAGAAGTGTAAAGACGTAAAGCCAGGGAGGGCGATGAAATGTGGGGAGGGGGCTGGTTTCCTGTGAGATCAGGAGTTGGATTAGAAGAGCAGCTTAACCATATTCCATCTGCTGTCCAAAATGTGTTCATACAGGCGAAGGTCCAGTGGTTACACTATGTGTATCGGCAGATGAGGCTGAAACCGTACTTATAAGCCCCACAATCTTTTCCAGGTTGGACATGTAGGAACCTCATCAGTGCAAAAGTTTAAAGGAAAAAGATCTTTGATTTTTAAAAGTATCACCGGAAGGAGAAGAAAGAGGAGGAAATAAATATTTGAAGAACTAATGACAGAGAATTTCCTCAAATTAATGTCAAGACACCAAACCACAGATACAGGAAGTACAGAGAATACCAAGCAAGATAAACGTCAACAAAAACTACACCTAAGCATATCATATTCAAACTACAGAAAAGAAAAGATAAAGGAAAAAATCTCCCAAAAAAGTCAGAGGGAAAAAAACACCTTACCTATAGAGCAGTTAAGAAGAATTATATCCTCAGAAATCATGCAAGCAAGAGTGGTGTGAAATATTCAGAGTGTTAAGAGGAAAAAACACCAACTTAGAGTTCTGTATCCTGTGAAATTATTCTTCAAAGGTGAAGGAGAAGTAAAAACTTTGTCTAAGGCAAACAAAAATTGAATCTGTTGCTAGGAGAGCTGCCTTAAAGAAAGGTTAACAGAAGTTCTTTAGAGAGAAGGAATCGTCCAGGGAAGAAATTCATCTAGGATTTCTCTGGTGGTAGATAAGAATCCGCCTGCCAATGAAGGGACGTGGATTTGATTCCGATCCAGGAAGATTCCACATACCTCAGAGTAACTGAGTCCGTGTGCTGCAACCACTGAAGCCTGCACGCCTGGAGCCTGTGCATCACAACAAAGAGTAGCCCCCACTCCCTACAACTAGACAAAGCCTGCAGGCAGCGACCAAAAGTAAACAAATAATTTTTTTAATTTATTAAAAAAAAAAAAAACAAATTCAGGTCTAGGAAAAGAAGAATGTTAGAAAAGGAATAAAGGTAAAATTATTTCACATTCCTGAAATAAAACATGCTCATGCACATTCACACACACACATAATGTGTGCTTTTAACAGTATATCTTGCCTGGAAGGAAGGATGACTCAGAACTCTGAGGGAAAGGGAAGGAGGGAGCTCCCAGGAAGCAGGGAAGCTGGTGTATAGTGACTTGGCCCAGGGATGGATGAGGATTTTTGCTTCTGCCTGGGCTGGGAGCCTGCCCTCTCCTGGGTAGGGAGAGAGGAAAGAGGAAGGCCCAAACCTGCCCACAAGATGACATCCTGTCCAGCCAGAAGCTGGACCTTTGGCTTTCCAGGTGGCAGTCTCACTCAAGACCAGAGGAGAGAAAAAAGCATCAGAAGCCATGTGAAGGAGACCTCTGACCACAGGAAGCAGCAACATTACTGAGGCTATGAACCAGGGACCACCAGAGTCCCGGTGAGAGCTGGGGATGGTGAAGGTTTCAGACACGGCAGGATGACTCAGCCTCAGAGCAATGGACCAGCAGGAACTGCAGACCCAGCTCTCTGCCTGAACTTGCCACCATTTGGTCTTGCCTGCACCTCTAGCTTGATGCAGCCTAGAGAAGGGGAGGGAGGAGAAGTTTATGATTCATGGCTGTCCCGTCTTTTTTTGTGCCTCATTAGCCAAAACAGCAGACAAGGCAATGGCACCCCACTCCAGTATTCCTGCCTGGAAAATCCCATGGATGGAGGAGCCTGGAAGGCTGCAGTCCATGGGGTTGCTGATGGTTGGACATGACTGAGCGACTTCACTTTCACTTTTCACTTTCATGCAATGGAGAAGGAAATGGTAACCCACTCCAGTGTTCTTGCCTTGAGAATCCCAGGGACAGAGGAGTCTGGTGGGCTGCCGTCTATGGGGTCGCACAGAGTCGGACATGAAATGACTTAGCAGCAGCAGCAGCCAAAACAGAGAAATCCCAAGGCTGGAGATTTGAACCTCAAAGTCTCTGCTCAGGAGAACCGAAATGGAGCAGGAGGGCACGGTGGCACCTATTTGGCAGAGGTGCGGGGTATGGGAAACAATGGGAAAGGCCTGTTGGGTTGATCTTTCAGAGACTCACCTGCCTCCCTTCAGAGCTGAACATGTCTACAGTGACAGAGACAGCTTGGGTCCTTCCTGCCAGGGACTCTGGTGCCAAAACACAGTCTCCCTCTGTTTGGTCATCTTCTGCCAAAGGTGACAGGATTGCTTAGTTCAGAACCTGTATGATGGTTTAAGCATTTGCCTGAGTGATGTCAAGGACCAGCAAACCCAATGTCAGGGATGGAATTTGCCACATTAATGGAAACAACTTTTGAGTTGGTACTGGCAGTGCTAGTGTTGGGTCTGGTTCTGTCACACACCTTTGTGTGACCTGGTGGGTCATCTCATCTCTCTGTGTCTCAAAAGAGACCACTCATTACCTTCAGATCATTCAGACCAGCCAACTCTCTGCAGAGGGCAGTGAGAGAGAGGAGCATGCTTATGCCAGGTGGGAGGGTGGGGGTGCCCCTAACCTTAGAGCTACTACCCCCAGACTATGAGGTGGAGAACATTCCCACAAAGGTATAATTGTAACAGATCAGATGTGGCCCAACATGTGAGGGTGTCAACATGTGAGACCATGGTGGGATGAGCTAGCCCATGGCCAGGGAGGGATAGCAACAGGCCTCTAAGGACTGGCAGGACTGGGCCTGGGGCTGTTCAGAAAGCTTTCCTGGGAAGCTGTGAGTGGGCTCAACCTTCTCTCTATCAGCCTATACTTCTGCCCATGCCAGAGAAATGAATGTTAAAAAAAAAAACTTTTCTCAAACTTTGGCTTGTGTTAGAATCACCTGCAGGACCTGTTAGAACACATTTCTGGGGTGGGAACCCAAGTTTCTGATTCAGCATGTCTGGAGGGGGCATTGAGAATATACTTTTCTAACCTGTCCCCAGGGGCTGTTGCTGACACAGAGTTTGAGAATCACTGAATTTGGGGAAACACTTTTATTTTATGTGACATAATGGTAGAAAACTATATGTTATCATCTCATGTAACATTCACGACAAACTTGCTGGGTAGATTCCGGGCAGTCTGTGAAATTCTATTATGAGTGAATGTGTCCCCTGAAAAGATACAGTGAAGTCCTGACTCCTCGTATCTCAGAATGTGACCTCACTTGAAAATGAAGCTGTTGCAGATGTATTAGTTAAGACGGGGCCCTATCAGAGCAGGGTGAGCCTTTAACCTGACATGACTGGACACACAGAGAGGGCACAAGGCCATGTGAAGAAGGAGACACAGAGAAGACAGGTGACAGATCCTTCAGGTAAGGACTGCAAGCATGATAGGGAGATAACAAGAAGTACCAGAAGGAGCAGTGGGGGCCTTTGGCTGACAAGTCACTGAAGCTACAGCCACCTCCTTAATGAAAATGGGGCCTTCCCTAGCCTCCATGAAGTAGCTGCCAGCTCAGCCTTGGAGACACCCTGCCCTTTCTAACAACACACTTCTCCACCTCATCTGAGGTCCCCTATGGGTTTCTCTTTGCAATCTGGCAGAACTTAAATAAGAATAATCTTAAAAAAAAATACTGTTCCCACTTTATGGTTGAACAAATTGAGACTAAGAAAGGTCAGATAACTAATCCAAGGTCATATGGCTAATAAACAGCAAACATGGAACTTGAACCCTATATCCTGAGAAATCTGTATGCAGGTTAAGAAGCAAAAGTTAGAACCAGGCATGGAACAACAGACTGGTTCAAAATTGGGAAAGGAGTATCTCAAGGCTGTATATTGTCACCCTACTTATTTAACTTATATGCAGTTAATACATTTATATGTATGCAGTTAATACATTTCACATTACATCATGTGAAATGTCAGCCTGGATGAATCACAAGCTGGAATCAAGAAGTATCAACAACCTCAGATGTGCAGATGATACCACCCTAATGGCAGAAAAGGAAGAGGAATTCTTGATGAAGGTTAAGGAGGAGAGTGAGGAAGCTGGCTTAAAACCCAACATTCAAAAAACTAAGATCATGGCATCCAGTCCCATCACTTCATGGCAAATAGAATGGGAAAAAGTGGAAGCAGTGACAGATTTTATTTTCTTGGGCTCCAAAATTACTGCAGAACAGTGACTGCAGCTATGATTAAAGTGACTGCAGCAATTAAAAGATGCTTGCTCCTTGAAAGAAAAACTATGACAAATCTAGACAACATTAAAAAGCAGAGACATCATTTTGCCGACAAAAGTCTATCTAGTCAAAACTATGGTTTTTCCAGTAGTCATGTTGGATGTGAGAGTTGGACCATTAAAAAAGGCTGAGTGCTGAAGAATTGATGCTTTCAAACTGTGGTGCTGCAGAAGACTCTTGAGAGTCCCTTGGACAGTAAGAAGATCAAACCTGCCAATCTTAAAGGAAATCAACCCTGAATATTCATTGGAAGAAATAATGCTGAAGCTGAAGCTCCAATACTTTGGCCACCTGATGTGAAGAGCCAACTCATTGGAAAAGACCCTGATGCTGAGAAAAATTGAATGGAGGAGGAGAAGGGGTCGACCAGGCATGAGATGTTGGATGGCATAATTAATTCACTGGATGGAGTTTGAACAAACTCTGGGATTTAGTAAAGGACAGGGAAGCCTGGCATGCTGCAGTCCATGGGGTCATAGAATCGGACATGACTTAGCAACTGAATGACAACAATTCATTCATCCCTCATGGGAAAGGCCCAAGTAGGATTTCTTGGCATGGGTAGATTCTCATGTTAACTTTTCACATTTCGATCAATGCCCTCTAAAGAGCACAAAATGGCCACACCATGGGCCCCAGCGAAGGTTATCTAGCAGGCAGTGACCTTGACAAGCTACTTAAAGGTGATCATTCCCTCTCTGGCTTTGAGGCCCAGAACAGGACTCAATCCTGAATGTCTGCATGCATTTCTCTAATAAGCATTTATTAAATACCTTCTGTGTTTCCCAGCCTGTGAATGTTAATGGTCCATGCAATTCTTTCTTTTGAGGCATTATCTTTCCAACTCTTCACCACTAGCACAGAATCCATCTCCTCAAGCAACCAATGTGACTTATCATATTGAGGAATTCATACAAGAAAGGGATGTCTCAGGGAGCTCAACCCAGTGCTCTGTGACAACCTAGAGGGTAGGATGGAGTGGGAGATGAGAGGGGGTTTCAGGAGGGAGGGTGCATATGTATACCTATGGCTGATTCATGTTGATATATGGCAGCAGGCCAACAGAATGCTGTAAAGCAATTATCCTCCAATTAAAAAAAGAGAAGAAAGAAAGGGGTGTCTATCTCACTTGTCCACGTATAGTTTGAGAAGGGCATACTCCTCACATAGCTCTTGTATGACATATCAGATTCAGCAAGGGAAAAAGTAACTCAAATTTTCTGGTGACTAATGAGTCCTTGGCCTAGCATAGGTGCTCAACAAATATTTATTGATTAGATGAAAGAATTTGGGCAATTTTCAATTAGGAAATAACAGATCAAAATCTGTTGTAAAGTCATCTCTTCATTATTTCATTCACTCACCCAAGAAATAGCTGTGGTATACCAACTACACATCAATTAAAAAAAGAAAGAAAGAAATATCTGTGAGCCCTTGCTTTGTGCCAGCAACTGATAATGCAAAAGTCTCTGCCCTTGAGAAAGTCAAAGAATAATCCACATAGACAGTTCCTGGACACATGTTCTAAATAAATGACTCTGGGGAAGGGTAATCAGTCTTAACGTTTCCTACGGTGGACTCTGTTTAATTACTGGGCAGTTTTCCTCTGAGGGAAGCCCCATATTTAAGTATGGGAGTTCGGCCATCTCCACTCTGCCAATTACTATCTAGTGACCTCTAATTACCCAACCTCCACAGGCCTCAGTCTCCTCTGTTAAGTGGAAGTAATAATAACACCCACCTGATAGCCGTGCTGTGGGGCTTCAAGGAGAAAATGAGACAACCTACATTAATCACTTCACTCAGTTTCTGACACACAGTAAAAATACATTTAATATACATGTATGGGCTGAACTCTTCATGGAAAGGGACTCATTTAGGCTCTTTGTTAACTACCTGAAGGGAAAGGCCAATCACATGAGAAGTTGGACTGATAATGACCCTTCGTGGTGACACAGCCCAGAGGTGTTCTTGGAGCACCATGGAGATCCAACTTTGTGACAAGATGCCTTGAGAAACTCCACTGGACAATGGCTTTTCCTGAAGACTCATAATGTGCATAAGAAAACTAAGGATGTCCAGAGAGTTATAGTTAAACAAAATCAATCTGTTTAAGTTTGTTTAGACCAGTGTTTTCCAATCTTTCAGGCCAATAAGATACACTGGAAAAACCTGAACTCATGAATTTAGACTTGGAAGGAAACTCTGGGCAGAGAGAGCTGCTTGGGCCCTGAGTGCCAGCCTCTCCTCTGGGACTTTTCCTTCCCCCTGGGGTCCTCTGACTTTACTATGTGTTGTTATCCTACTGATTGCAAGGGCTATTCTGATACTTCATTAAAATTCTTTGGTTTCTCCTGGTAGAGCTGATACTGGCTGAAATATTACAAAAATTTTACTAAATACCTCTAGAAAAATACAAAGAAACAGCAAGAAACCCGGTTTCTGGGGTGCAAGCCCCTGATCCCACCACAGCCTAATGCTCTCAGGCAGTCTCCTTAAAACCCTGGATGAGCTATCTTCTTTTGGTCCCCAAAGAGCTGCCTAAACCTGTATGCACACTAATTGGCAATATGAAATCTGTATTCTCTTGGTCAAATTCAACCCTAATCTTGAAAGCCAGCAGCACCTGACACTGGTCCCACATTGGTCTTGGGGGGCCACTACTGCCTCTTTTGGGGATTCTCAGGTGGCGCTAGTGGTAACGAACACGCCTGCCAATGCAGAAGATGATAGTTTGATTCCTGGGCTGGGAAGATCCCCTGGAGGAGGGCATGGCAACCCACTCCAGTATTCTTGCCTGGAGAATCCCATGAACAGAGGAGCCTGGAGGGCTGCAGTCCATAGGGTCGCAAAGAGTCAGACATGACTGAACCAACTTAGCAAGCACTGCCTCTTTAAAAGAGTGCCTAACTTGGGCCCCTGAAGCTCCCCTAAACTAACTGACAAATGGACCCTGCGCTGGTCCAGACAAATAAGCTTAGGTATAACACATAGGAAGGTGATGCAGAGATAAGGCAACTGGATGATTTGAGTCACAAGGTCGGTCTATTGAGGTTTTGGCTTGAATACCAGCAGAATGTTAGAAATGATGGATTTATCCAATCCATGAGTATGCTAAAAAAAAAAAAGCCCAGAGCTGGGACCTCCCCTTCAGATGATAACTCAAGTTAACCAGATTATTTTTAACATAACAATTAAAATTAAAATGCTATGTAGAAACTTCTTTGTAAAAGAAAATCAGCATTGAATTCTTTAACAATTAAAAAATCTGAGATAGACAGCATATCCACCCATCATCTCCACAGAAACTGTTAGAAAGAAGGTATAAAGCACAACTCTGACCTTCAGCAATTTCAAGTTCCACCTCTTCCCTATTATCCCAACATTGTTCTTGAAGTCCCAGGATCTCAACCCCGATGGATGAAATGAAATTGCTTAACTCCCCACTGAGTTTATTCTTTTCTGCTTCACACACAGAAAATACTCCTTTTACACAGAGACAGTTCGTGTTTTTATCTGTCTAAGGTCTGGAGTTATTTCCAGGCATTCTGGGAGACCAGCAGGAAGGCAGAACGGAGCACGTCTTATGGGTGAGCCAAATGACCTTCACTTACTGAAACACAGCCAAAAGTTCATTATAAATGGTCACTCTCTCAAAATATAAAAACTATGGGGCTTCCCTGGTGGGTCCAGTGGTTAAGAATCCACTTAGCAATGCAGGAGACGTGGGTTCTGATCCCACATGCCTTGAGACAGCTAAGCCCGTGCACCACAAACATTGAGCCTGTGCTCGAGCCGGGGAACCACAACTCCTGAGCCTTTGAGCCCAGTGCCCATGCTCTGCAACAAGAGAAGACACCAATGAGAAGCCCACACACTGCAGTGAAGAGCAGCCCCCATTTGCTGCAACTAGAGAAAGCCTATGCACAGCAATGAAGAATCAGAACAGTCATGAATAATAAATATATCTTAAAACAAAAAACTATGGGAACATCAAAATGTCAGCCCTTAGAAGCCAGAATTTCTCGTGGGATTGTAGATTTTGTGGCTATGGAAGGAAATCTGGAAAAAGTGCTTCCAGAGACAGAGGAAGGTGGCAGCTAATACTTCAAATGTTTATTATTTGCAAAAACTTTCTTAACCCTTTTAGCTCTTTGATACTAAAAGGGAAGAGGGAGGCTTGGAGATCATGGCTATCCTTCCTCAATGTGCCAGCACCCAGGGACCCTCAAGGCTACATTCTAGAGCCCTTTTCTCCTCTGAGCACTCCTCTGTATGTGGCAGGTACTGCTGAAGAGCTGTGAACAGTGATTAAGACCCTTTCCCATCACTAAACCTCCACCAACTCTTCAGGGCAATGCCTGCCAAGAGAGATACCAGGCTCTAGGAGATGGTAGTTGTGCAGGGAAAGGAGGATTTCTTTCAAAATTTAAAAGATAAAAATATGCTGAAGCAGACAGCTGTGTTGTCCTTAATGTTGAAATATTATCCCATTTTCCTCTGACGACCGTACCTCCTAAAAACTTCACTGGGGATGAGATGGGGCAAGAGTTCAGTTCACTGAGGTTCCATCATGGGCCAGGCTCTGTAGCAGGCACTAGAGATATGGAGATACATGATTCCTACCCTCAGGGGGCTCAGGAATCCATGGACACATCAGATGAACAGACGTGTCAACACCACAGAGTAAGCAGTAGGAAGGGAGTACAAACAGGGAACATCTGGCAGCCTTCCACAGTCTCTGCTCACAGGATTTCCTCTCACAGTGCCAATTAGGAAACAGAAAATCTAGGGAGACTTCTCAGAGATAAATCCTCACTTGGGGAGCCTTGTGACAGCCATCATTTGCCAAATGTTGTCAAGGTCTCTGTCTTTCCTGCATCCCTTCCTTCTTATATTGGTAACAAAAAACCAGATGACCTCTGAAAATTTCTCCTTCTCTAATTTATCAGCCTTGATGGGGTATTAAGCATCCCTGCCCCTACCATTAGTCCATGCCTGAACAAGGATTTGATCATATCAGATCGGATCAGTCGCTCAGTCGTGTCCAACTCTTTGCGACCCCATGAATTGCAGCACGCCAGGCCTCCCTGTCCATCACCAACTCCCGGAGTTCACTCAGACTCATGTCCATCGAGTCACTGATGCCATCCAGCCATCTCATCCTCTATCGTCCCCTTCTCCTCTTGCCCCCAGTCCCTCCCAGCATCAGAGTCTTTTCCAATGAGTCAACTCTTTGCATGAGGTGGCCAAAGTACTGGAGTTTCAGCTTTAGCATCATTCCTTCCAAAGAAATCCCAGGGCTGATCTCCTTCAGAATGTCCTGGTTGGATCTCCTTGCAGTCCAAGGGACTCTCAAGAGTCTTCTCCAACACCACAGTTCAAAAGCATCAATTCTTCGGCACTCAGCCTTCTTCACAGTCCAACTCTCACATCCATACATGACCACAGGAAAAACCATAGCCTTGACTAGACGGACCTTTGTTGGCAAAGTAATGTCTCTGCTTTTCAATATACTATCTAGGTTGGTCATAACTTTCCTTCCAAGGAGTAAGCGTCTTTTAATTTCATGGCTGCAGTCACCATACGTAGTGATTTTGGAGCCCCCCAAAATAAAGTCTGACACTGTTTCCACTGTTTCCCCATCTATTTGCCGTGAAGTGATGGGACCGGATGCCATGATCTTCGTTTTCTGAATGTTGAGCTTTAAGTCAACTTTTTCACTCTCCATTTTCACCTTCATCAAGAGGCTTTTGAGTTCCTCTTCACTTTCTGCCATAAGAGTGCTGTCATCTGCATATCTGAGGTTATTGATATTTCTCCCGGCAATCTTGATTCCAGCTTGTGTTTCTTCCAGTCCAGCGTTTCTCATGATGTACTCTGCATAGAAGTTAAATAAACAGGTTGACAATATACAGCCTTGATGAACTCCTTTTCCTATTTGGAACCAGTCTGTTGTTCCATGTCCAGTTCTAAGTGTTGCTTCCTGACCTGCATACAAATTTCTCAAGAGGCAGATCAGGCGGTCTTGTATTCCCATCTCTTGAAGAATTTTCCACAGTTTATTGTGATCCACACAGTCAAAGGTTTTGGCATAGTCAATAAAGCAGAAATAGATGTTTTTCTGGAACTCTCTTGCTTTTTGATTTGAGACCCCAAGCAAGATCCTCCAATCAATTTAAATCTCATATTTAAACAAGGAGGAACTAGTCAGAGCTGATTTCTTCCTGATAAAAATAACCTGAAGGGTCATCTATTAATTAATTCCTACCACCTGTGTCCAGGTAGAACTCAGCTCTATTCCTTCTTAAGATCTGGTATGCTTAGTTTTTGTTTGTTTGTTTTTTTAAATTATGTGGGTCACTTCTATAACCTTCCATTAATTTTCTTATATCCTTAAGTAGCCAGAGTCAAGTTTGTGTTGCCAGCAAGCAAAGAACCCTGACTAATGCAAGAGTTCACTGCACACCAGGCACACGAGCCTGACAGCCCCCTCAGAGAGACAGACACTCTGTTCGTATTCGGTAGATGAGCAGCCTAGTGCCAAGAACCTTGCATACCTGAGGACCACACTCAGTCCATGCCGGAGCCAGCATTTGACTCAGAACCAGAATCCAAAACCAAAACCCAGGCTTTCTCCTATTCATCTCTCCATGTCACCAATACATTGCCCCAACATTTAAGGGCAGACTGCTGCTTCTAGGTTTCACGTCAATATGATTTACGGTTCACAAAATGTTTCTACACACAACGACAGCACATGTAATCCTCGCAGTCACCTAGGAGGTAGATTAAATACCATGACACTGGAAAACAGACTGACCCTGAGCCTGGTCAGCCTCAGTGTTTTTTCCCCTGCTTACAACCTTTCTATGACTCAATGTAACCAGCAAACGAGGGTCAAAAGCTTCGGCATGGCGTTCACACGCTTTGAGCTTCAGAACCTCAGGACTACATTCCTTTTCTGTACTTTGAACTCCAACCGTACAGAACTTCGAGCAGTCCCCCAAACCCGCCAGGCCGTCCCACACCTGTGTGCCCTCCCTCCATGTGGATGTCACCTTCCCAACCTGGCTCCCAAGTCGTGACTTGCAAAACGTTTACTTATCCTCTGCACTGAGAACGCCCTCCCCATCTCACATCTGGTGACCCCCTGCTCACCTTTCCAGACTCAGAGGAAACTCACCTTCCTTTAACAAACTTCTCATGTGCCTCCTGTCCCCAAGAATAACCCATACCCCTGCTATTTCCTGGGCAGGAATCTGGGGTGGCTCCAATATTATCTGACATGGTGGTAAACATAGCATTCCACCCCAAAGATCATTCCAATCAGTCCTGCAAGCCCATCCCTCTTGATACTGACTGGTCACAAGTGGCCATGGGATTATTAAATCCCATTTCTGATCTATTAATGCTCTTTTCTCTGCACCTGAACAGACTCAGGAACTGGGCCTTTGTTCTCACACACAACCAGCTTCTGTGCAAGCCTCCAGACTGACGCTAGTTCTCCCCAGAACAACTTACCTGTTGGATTGAGGAACTGACGGAGCCTCGTGAGAGTCCAGCCTGAGACCCGCAGAAGCTGACTCTTGCTCTAGAGTGCCCAAGGGAGAAGGGCCAGGGTGGGTGTCCTGTTAGGCGCCCCCGTGTAGATACACCTTCGTTCTGCTCCCATCTGGACCTCATCACCACCACTTCCACCCTTCCGACCAATGGCCCTTTATACCACAGGCAGTATAACTTGTTCACTGATTAGCACTGAGCAATTATCAGACCACAGCTGAGCATTATTAGTTCACAGGCTTATGCTGCTATCCCACCCTCTTAAGGCTATTTGCACATCCACAGGAGATTCCTGGAGGCATCAGCCTTTCTCAAGTTTTCATAATTTGCCAGGCATTGCACTGGATGATTTTATGTATTTTATCTCATTTAAATCTCACAGCAATTCTGTAATAATTATTAATTCCCATCTTGTAGATGGGGTTGCTGAAGCTCAGAGAGCTTAAGAAACTTGCTGAAGGTCACACAGGTAATAATGGGAGCTGGGATTCAAGGCCATTCTGACTGGGTCCCAGGACTCCACCGGGGGTAGGGAGAGAGTACTGTCTGTGGCCTGCTTCAATAACCGCAGAGATGTCTACCTGTCTTCTCCACTTTCTGATAAGCAAGTTCTGTTTGTTTAGCTTCTCCTACAAAAGGGCAGCACAAACAACTCCCATTTACAACAATGCCTTTCATAATATTCTAGCATTTCTGTGGTAAGAGAGCAAGAGCTCACAGTCTTGTGGGGCACTGAAGAAAGTTCTAATCCCCAAGAAGGAAAAGTGAAGAGGACTCTGGTTCCTGAGCACTGTGAATGAGAGGGTTTTGAAAAGATCAAAGAAGCGTCTCTGCAATCGGTCTCCCAACTGCTTCATCATGTGGGGGCCTGCTGTGCAAGGGGACCAAGGCCCACCAGGTGGCAGCAGAGAACAGGTCAGTGGCCGGCCAGGTGCTAAACTCTAATCCTGAGTCTGGGGCACAGGAAGTGCAGTGTCAGGCCCACACTCAAGGCAGGTCTGAACTGGGCCAAAGGGGTGGTGGGTATGGCAACCTTGTAGTAACAGCTTACACAGTCGTTAAACTCAGTCTGTGCCAGCCAGGTGGTAAGCCTATCTCCTTTAACTTTTACAACCAATCTAGGGAGTAGATACTATTAATAACTCTCTTTTTTTAGATGCATGCAATGACGTTCTAAGAGATTTATGATTTATCCAAGGTCACACAGACCGAAGAGAGGAAGTGCAGGCAGTTTGGACTTTAGAGCCCCAACTGTGAGCCTGTTGGTTGTGGTGGTGGTGATGGTGGTGGGTAGATGTTACACCAGGGAAGAAGAGAAATCACTAGTGGGGGTGGGGGTAGGGGTAGGGTGAGGGCAGGTGGAGCCTGGGCTGGGCTGGACTGGCTCTGGGGCAGATCCTGGGGCCTAGGCCAGTCCAAGGACAGTGACTAGGAGCCTGAGGCAAAGGGAACTGCTGGGGGCACTTTCAGGAAATGGGATGTGTAGGATTTTGAGGCTGAGGGTCCCTGGTGACTTATTTAAAGAAGCCACCCTAGCTCTTCCTGGGTGCTTCACTCTAACAGGACTGGGTACTCCAGAGGCTGCAAAACCACTCAAAGACCTAAAGATATGCCCCTGTAAGATCTGATCAGGGCTCCCTTGCTGAGCTCCAAAAAGCAGAGTAGCTGGAAGGGAAGTGCCAAGACAGGTCACAGTATCCACAGTGAGCTGGGCCTGGTCCCAGAGCCTCTTCTGGGGGAGCGGACAATGCCAGCTGCCTTGCATTTTCCACCCTGGAACGGTGCCCGGGCACACTCAGGGCCCCTGGATTAGCTCACATCACTGAGGGACTTGAGCAAGACCCAGGAGCTTCCCTTTGCCCAGAGATACAGGTTAGTACCTTCCTCTTTTCTGGTCTGGCTGCTCATCATCCAGGGGGCCACGTTAGTTGAGTCCAACTTAGCACATTTCAGTCTCTAGGCTCAGAACTGCATCCTTTAGTTAACATGTCTTGTAGGATTCTAGAACAGAAAAATGGCATAGGTAAAAAACTAAGGGTATCTGAGTGAGATATGGCTTTAGTTACTGGTTCATTATTGTAACTAATTTAAGATATTAATAATAGGGGAACTGGGTATGGGATATCTATGTATTATCTTCATATTCTTCTGTAAATCTAAAGCTGTTCTAAAAAATAAAGTATACATTAAAATTTTTTAAAAATAAAGTAAATAAAAGAACTGTATCCTTCTTTCTAGACTAGCACCCACCACTAGGCCTTCCTGGGAGTTATTGGGCATAAACCTGAGCCTCAGGTTAAAGTTGCTCTCCTCAAATCCCTTGACACCAAAGGCTTGTATCCTTCCTGATTTTCTTATGAAATCTCCTAAATCAGCCTCAGTTCTGGGAGTCCAGACCAAGTCTGATTCTTTCTCTGATATGGGGCCTTTGCACTGATTCTTCTCTATGAAACACTCTCCATCCATCTGTGAATGGCTGACTCCTTCTTGTCACTCAGATCTGTTTGCATATTCTCTCCTTTTCAGAAAGGAGAGAACAAGGATCTCACCTAATGAAGACCAACCTCACTCATGCTGTTTCATTTCTCCCATGCCATTTCCACTGATGATTATCCAGTGCTGATAATGCCCTCACACAAGACAGTCCAATGGGAACTGGAAAGAACCATAAGATCTGCAAGCTGGGGAAGGGGACCTCGTGTTGTAGTCATGTTAGTCGATCAGTCATGTCCAACTCTTTGCAACCCCATGGACTGAAGCCCATCAGGCTCTTCTGTCCATGGAAATTCTCCAGGCAAGAATACTAGAGTGGGTTGCCATTCCATTCTCCAAGAGATCTTCCCAACCCAGAGATGGAACCCAGGTCCCCTGCATTGCAGGCAAATTCTTTACCGTCTGAACTACCAGGGAAGCCGTAAAGGGGAACCTTAGTGGTCATTTAATCTAAGTCCTTGGCCAATGAGAACTTTCACATTCCTTAATTCTGGTGGGTGTTTTGTTTAGTTTTTGCTTGTTTACAATGGTAACAGACAGCTTGTGAGCAATGATAATTCTGTCCCACTGAAATAGTTCTCGGCTGTACACATTTGACTCTCAGAGCAGGCTATGTAGGTTGAATTAGCCCTGGTTTCAATTAAATTCTAGGTAGGTCATATCCACCTTCAAAGAGGAAGTTTTCTCTGCTCCTTGCCAATGCAAGAAACCCATTCTTCCCAGGGGACAGTCATCTCTGAGGGTGTCACAAAAAAACTGGGAGCTTAGCTCAGGAAGTTTCAGGGATCCTCTAATTCCTCTTCTTGATCAGGAGGTCATGCTCCTAGATGACCCTCACGCCTGAGACCAAAGGCTCACCCACACTTTGAGGTGAAGATGAGGGTGGGTAGAGGGTGCCCTGTTACGACTGAATTTCAAGTAAATGGCAAATAATTTTTTGCACTAAAAATGTCACGGGACACAGTTATACTAAAATCTATTCATTGCTTGTCTGAAATTCAAATGTAACTGGAAAGCCTATATTTTATCTGGCAATCCTACAGATGAGGGATCAGCATTAAAACTAATGACTCCCCTAAGATGAAACCTGGGATTAAGGGAAAAAAGAGGTCACAGTGAGCCATGACTTTTTGAGGAGAGGAATGAAGTTGGTTTCTTTCACGCTAATTAAGCAATCACAAATGACCCCATCAGAAATCCAAACTCGTGATTAACATGGGACTCGAGACCAGGGGGGAAAGAAAATTAAAAAGGTTAAGAGCCAGAGAAGCAATCTTCACACAAACGGCAGCCAGCAGACGGAGTTGGTCCCAGGCAGGCAGGTAAGAGCAATGCCTTTTCACCCACTCTTTCAGAACAGAACAGGGTTTGGGAGATTCCAGTGGACTCCTCCAGCCTCCCTGATACCTGGATGTCGGCAGAATTCTCCTCAATATTCACAATTCTCCGACTTTTGAGGGTTCACAAAGTCTCCTCCTAGGTCCTACCTCTAGACTGCCCGGAAGCAAAGCAGAGAACCAGGAAAAGCAGTTATTCGTAGGCTGTAACTGGCTCGTGAACAGCTGTGTCTAGTCTTCTGAAGAACCACTTTTCTTGGCTCAGGTAGGATGAAGTACATTTGCTGTCCTGCCACTGTTTGCCAAGGCTTGAAACTGGAGGTATAGATTTACAGAAAACAACTGAATGCAGAATTCGTTGTGTGTCTGTCATTTTGAACAGAGTTCATCCCCACATTATTCACCTGAGATGATCAGTAAGGTCAAGTGTGACTTCTTCTTTACAACTGGGAAGTGCAAATGGCACATGAAATTCCCCAAGGAAAGAGTTCATGGGGTGAACTCTACACTCCCCTTTCCCACTTCTCTTCAGCTGTTTTAAACGGGCTCATTAATATAACTCCATGGGGATCAGACCTATGCAATTCACGAGAACAGTAAAAGGGATGAAAAACACACAATAGCAAGGAGAGAAGAGAAATCATTGTTGGTTTTTAATAAGCACACTCTAATAATGACCACTGAAGTTCACGAGCTTTTTATTTGTTTGTATCATAGTTTAAAATTTCATATTTGGGGGACAGTTTCCTTTGTTGGAAAATGGGCTTGAAGGATGCTGTGCTAAGGCACATGCCCATTATATCATCAGAGCCTTTTATTTGTCCAAGGATTGATATAAAATAATACCTCTGGAGAGAAATAACTCCTCTTATTAATCTGTCTTGAGCCAGGGAAAGTAAGCAATGAATTAAAATGCTTGTTTGTTTCTCTACAAGTTTATGGTATAGAGTCATATTAACTCTCAAATCACAACTCAGTTTGAAAGTTTTTTCCTTTTGTTTATAGTTTCTTCTTTGAACTTAAATTTCAGTTGGTAGAAAGGGGTTAAAAACCTGAGCAATTCCCACTTGATATCTGGGAAAGAAACAAGTACGAGTCCTTGCAGAGACAGAAAACAGAGGGTTTGGATGTCAATTTTGGTCACCTAGCGAGAATGTCTTTGTGGGTGTTTTTGAGATGGTAAGAATACTCTGGATGCATGAAATGACACCTCTGTGCCCCTGCTGCTAGGTGTCCCGTGGCCTGACCCTACAAGATGCCAAGAGAAGAGGCTCACTTCTTCTATGGTTCCCCCAGGAAAGGGCACAGCCACTCTTATGTCACGGCTGAAGAGTAAGTTCAAATCCAGACCCAGCGGGGTTACAGTTTGCTGTTTGCTGACACAGCCTCTGGCTTCCACCAGCACGTCTGTCCGTAAATCTCTCTAGTGTTTATTTCTCCAGAAATAAACCTGGCAATGAGGGAAGGAGACCCTGAGGTCCTACAAAAGGTCTCAGGTTTCTCTGAGACCAAAGAGGCAAAGAGGGAGGGAAGGCAAAAACCCGGATCTTGCCATTTTTGTTTGCATTCTTGGCTATGAGGCCTTCGCTGTGGGTTCCCAGGCTAAAAAACCTCTGTCCGAGAGCATGATGCCTCTGTCCTCAAGCCTTGCCTATCTACTCCACTTGGGCTCCCAGAGGTGGTTTGCAGATAGAACAGAGGCAAGTTGCCAAAGGACAGTGAGGTTGAAGGGCAGGTGCATCCCTCCACCTGTTGACTGAGTCCAAGGTGAAGAGGGTGGTCATAACCTTTGCATCAATGCTTTACCCTAAAGAAAGGTGTTTTGTATTATGAATTATTTTAAAATAAGTATTTGCATGATTAAACATTTCTAAGTGCTAAGCAATATACACCAGCTCAAGATGCTATTCTCTCCTTTGAAAAAAATCTTACAACCTACTGGGACAGTTAGGCATGGGAGTAATTTCATCAGGTATAAGTGCTGTGATGGGGACATAAGCCACAGGACATACTCTGCAAGGATGAGAGTGAGCAAGGGGTGGTGGTGGTGGAGGGGCCCCTCTCTGAGTGGAGACTCCAATAGGACAAATGAGGAATTGCCGGGGTCCAGCCCCGGTGGATCCAGGGAATTCGAAGCGGGGACGGCATTGGCGAGGATCAGGAAACAACTGCTTATTTAAACTTTAATTAAGGATATAAGGAGTAATAGAATAAGGATAGCTCAGTGAGGAAATTCAGTGGAGAAAAGAGGCTGAAATAAGGATAGCTCAGTGAGGAAATTCAGTGGAGAAAAGAGGCTGAATAATTCAGCCGGAAGGTAAGAGAAAGAACGACATGGTGAGACCAAGTTTCGGTGAACAAGGCCCACACTTTATTTTCCAAAGTAGTTTTTATACCTTAAGTTATGCATAGAGGATAATGGGGGAAGGGGTAGAGTCATGCAGTAAGCCAGGCTTTCTTCCTGAAAACTTATCATATGCAAAAGTTTAGGTGATTTGCATCATCTTCTGGCCCGGAGGCCTGTTAACATTTTAAGAAACTTATTTTTCTCTAAAGGTGATTATTCTAAAGTCAGGCGCCAGCCTCCAAAAAGCATTAGATAAAGTTGCATTCCTACAGAGCAAAGGTGTGGTGGGCTATAACAAGAAAAAGAATTAACTCAAGGGCTCCAGGTTACAAACATTAAAGCTACTACTTACACCAATTATATTAATCAATACACTGCCAGGGACACAGCAGGTAAGGGATATGGAAACTTAGCAGCAAACATTGGCCTGACAAGTGAAAATCCCTTCACCAATACAATTTCTAATCAACCTTTTAACTGCTCAAAGGAATCTGTATTTAGACAGTTTAGAACATCTCATGCCCCTCACAGTTGGGAGGCTCTGAGCAATCACATGTGGCCGGAAAAACCTATTCAGGCAGGCTAGAGGACTTCCAAAGGAGTTTGTAGGTTGAAACACTGTCACACCCAGGAATTATTAACTGGAGCTGTAAGCTAACTCTTTTTTCAGAGAGAGGTAGTGGGGGACAGCCCCCCGTAAAGTCAGAGGTGTAGGTGAAAGCACAAAGCAGAAAGTAGGCAGACTCTGGTTTTGGGGGTAGATGCTCGAGAATTTCCAGGGAGACTCCTGAGGCTTGATCCCGCCTTTGCGTATGCCGAGCCTCCTTCCTCACGACCTTTGCCAGGGGTGGAGCTCGCTCCCCGCATCGTTTGGACCGTCTCTTAAGTGATCTGCTCAGAACCTCCTGCAAACCTGCTGTCTTGGGAGAGAACTGTTGAATTGCTTTACTGGAGTGAACTAGCAGGGGCAAGAGAGATGGAGAACCTGTCAAAGGCACTGAAGAGGAATTCAGGCTGGAGTATTTCTTCAGAAGACCCTAGTGGGATTCTCTAATATCCCCGCATGGTCAAATGGGATGTGGTGGTGACATCTTCTGGGAAAAAGTCCCAACAGCAAAAAAATACTCTTGAGGGGTGCAACTGCACGTGGTATTAGGTAGTATACTTTTCAGGATTTACATGATGACTCAACAGACTCTACCTCTGTGAAACCACAGTTGAGAAGTTCTCAGTTGAGGTGGCACAAGCCACCTATGGAGCTCGTGAAAATGCAGCTTCCTGGGCACTGCTGCCCAAGAGGCTGACTCAGTAGGTCTTGAGGTCAGGGGCCCCGGATCTGTACTTTAACACGCATCTCAGGCAACTCCCTTGCAGGAGGTATTTGGGTGACATCTGAGGAGCCCTGCCCTGCTGGGCAATGGGTTCTTATGGTGTGTCTGGCACACCCCAGCATTTTTGGCTCTCACTTCCTGTGTGTGAGCGCAATGTGACTGTGGTGTGAGGAGTTCAAACAGAGCTCTGTGTGTGTCGAGATGCCCGAGGGGGTGACCACAGACCTAGGAGGTAGAATGAGAGCACAGGCATGCTGGGAATGGAATCATCTGCCTTCAGTCACGAGAACCCACTGAATGCCCTTGTAACAGCTCCATTTCAGGAAGGGGTGATGCGGTCAAAAGGGCACTGGCTGGGTACCTCAGGCCAGTCGCTATGAATGCTGGTTCTGTCTCTCTCTGGTTGTGCAACCTTGGGCATATTACCAGCCTGAAGTCTTGGGGATGTCAGATGTGAAATGAATGTCATACCTACCCCTGAGGATTGTTGTGACAGAGCCAATAGCAGGGTGCTCGCCATAGTGCTTGGCAGGGTTGTTGTGAGAATTAAATAATCTAATGAATACAGAATGGTTATCATGGTACCCAGCTTACAGCAGACATTAAGTCAAAGTTAATTTCTGTTTCTTTTTTGTGGACTGACAGTTGGGGAAAATGTTTTAAACTAGCCCTGATGGAAAGATAACTCAGTCCACAGAAGGGTCAGCTGCCACTGCACCTGTTGCACTTGGAGCCTGGGTGCTAGGGCCCATGGCACTTAGCACTGCTGCGTGGACACACACCTGAGAGGCTCCTAGAGATGGTTCTGTCTCTGTATATGCATGCTGGATGCCCACGGGTGCCTGGTGTGGGGTGGGGTGGAATACTCCTTGGGGACTGGGAGATACTGCTCTGATCACAAAGCCCCTGTGAAGAGAGAAGACTGACGCAGGTTTCATCATAATCTGGAGCAAGGTTTCCATACCAAGGTGGACTTGTCTGTCTCTCGGGCCAGGGCTGCAGGGATTGGCATCCTGATAGTGATTCTGGGAATTCTACTACTTCTCAGCTGCTGGTACTGCAGACGACGAAGTGGATACCGAAGCTTGAAGGTCAGTAAAGTGTTCCCACTGCTGAGTCTCTCCAGTTCCAGGACCTCTCTTCTCCTTCTTTCTCTGAAATTCTGGGGAGTGTAGTGACAGTCTCACGATCACCTCCAGCACTGATTCATGGTTCTGATGCATCTTTCTCTACACTTCACGTCTTATAACTCTTCCTTTGCCTCTGCTCAGGCATGAATCCCAACCAGGAACTTGGTCCATCTTTCTGATTCCACTCACAGCAAACTCGAGGGCCTGGCTATGTAGCTGATGGTTTGGGGGGCAAGGAGGAAGGCTTCGTGGTCCTCTTGCACAGTTGAACAGAAATACACGAGACACTCCAGGTCTTACCAATCCTTCTGGGGATTCCCACTGGCTCTGTTACTCCCCTTAGTGGCCCATTCTTCTTATCCTACCTCTTCACCCCTTTCTTTCCAGGTTTCCTGGGAATTCCAAGTTCTTCTAACTCTATTAGCAAGCAGTCCAGCATAGCCAGGACCCATGTAGCCATCAGTGCAGTGAGGAAACTGTCCACCCCTCAGCAGCACAAAGCACCGCCAGGTTTTTAACAGGCTCCTCCCTCCTCTGATGCTCGATGTGGTTTTATTAGGATTTTTGCTCCTTTACCCATATAAGCAGGAAGTTAACAAATGACAATGTCCAGTCTTGGGGTAGCAGGATCCTTCAGAAACAAGCAACATCAACAAAGTCACTAACCTGTGAAGACTACAGGTTTCAGAAACCTTGCTTCAAAGACAGGTAGCAGTTTGGAACTTAAGCATCCAAAGGCATTCTCCACAGTGAGCAACAGGATAGAAGGAGAGTTGCAATTTTTCTTTCTCCTCTCTCTTTATTACAGATCTGAAAGCTTCTGAGGTTGATACATAATGGGAAAAATTTTATCTTTACAAAAGATGTTGGAAAGTCCCCTTCCTCATTTAGCAACACTTCATTCAGAGAAAGTGGTTCTGTGATGGAGAGGAGGGCTGGTCTGGGTGGAAGTCTAGAGCCTGGCAGTTCCTGAGAAGGAGAAGGAGAAAGTGAAAATGGTAGCTTCAAATTCTTCTCCTTGCTGGAAAGCTTGGGAAGTCCCATATGACCCTTTTCCTAATGGCCATCTTGCCATAGTGTCCCAGATATAAATCATGAAAGGGTGAACGTGGGGAGACACAGTCACCAAGCAGCAGCCCTCCAGTGTGGTGGCATTTATGGGAAGGAGAAGTTCTTGAGTCTGAATAAGACTCCAACCATAGCAAAGCCTTGGGTTGAGAGGTTAGGGAAAGAACTCTTTGCTCTCTGCTATACGCTTACTCCTTGGAAGGAAAGTTATGACCAACCTAGATAGCATATTCAAAAGCAGAGACATTACTTTACCAACAAAGGTCCGTCTAGTCAAGGCTATGGTTTTTCCAGTAGTCATGTATGGATGTGAGAGTTGGACCGTGAAGAAAGCTGAGTGCCGAAGAATTGATGCTTTTGAACTGTGGTGTTGGAGAAGACTCTTGAGAGTCCCTTGGACTGCAAAGAGATCCAACCAGTCCACTCTGAAGGAGATCAGCCCTGGGATTTCTTTGGAAGGAATGATGCTAAAGCTGAAACTCCAGTACTTTGGCCACCTCCGTGAAGAGTTGACTCATTGGAAAAGACCCTGATGCTGGGAGGGATTGGGGGCAGGAGGAGAAGGGGACAACAGAGGATGAGATGGCTGGATGGCATCACTGACTTGATGGATGTGAGTCTGAGTGAACTCTGGGAGTTGGTGATGGACAGGGAGGCCTGGTGTGCTGCAATTCATGGGGTCGCAAAGAGTCGGACACGACTGAGCGACTGAACTGAACTGATACACTTCATGTGTACCTCTAGAACAGGGTTATGACATTGCCTTGTAATTTGTTACTTTTTGCTTCTTCCACACCTTCTCTTCATCCCATTTGGAGCTGATGCAGAGAGTATTTTTATTCCCCTTTTACTTCCAGAGCCTAGCACAATGCCTGGCACATGGCAGTCAGCCAATTGTATGGCATAAGGATTTGGTCTCACTCTGCTGTTGACTTACTGGTGGCCTTAGATTTTCATTTCTCTGAGCCTCATTTGCTGTATTATACACCTGGACACAGATGACATACATGATGCATATCACTTTTTATGTAATATATGCTTTCTTCTATAATTAAAAAAATTAATTCTATGTTTACATATTAAAAAAAAATGATTAGTCATTCAAGGAATAAAAGCTCTACAAACTCAGTATGTTGGTATCCATTCCTTCAGTTCAGTTGCTTAGTCGTGTCCATTCCTTCAGTTCAGTTGCTTAGTCACGTCCGACTCTTTGCAACCCCATGAATCACAGCAGGCCAGGCCTCCCTGTCCATCACCAACTCCCGGAGTTCACTCAAACTCATGTCCATCAAGTCGGTGATGCCATCCAGCCATCTCATACTCTGTCGTCCCCGTCTCCCCCTGCTCCCAATCCCTCCCAGCATCGGGGTCTTTACAGTGAGTCAATTCTTCTCATGAGGCGGCCAAAGTATTGGAGTTTCAGCCTCACCATCAGTCCTTCCAATGAACACCCAGGACTGATCTCCTTTAGGATGGACTGGAGAGTGAAAAAGTTGGCTTAAAGCTCAACATTCAGAAAACTAAGATCATGGCATCTGGTCCCATCACTTCATGGCAAATAGATGGGGAAACAGTGGAAACAATGTCAGACTTTATTTTGGGGGGCTCCAAAATCACTGCAGATGGTGACTGCAGCCATGAAATCAAAAGACACTTACTCCTTGGAAGGAAAGTTATGACCAACCTAGACAGCATGTTAAAAAGCAGAGACATTACTTTGCCAACAAAGGTCCATCTAGTCAAGGCTATGGTTTTTCCAGTGGTCATGTATGGATGTGAGAGTTGGACTGTGAAGAAAGCTGAGCACCGAAGAATTGATGGTTTTGAACTGTGGTGCTGGAGAAGACTCTTGAGAGCCCCTTAGACTGCAAGGAAGACTGTCCATAATTTCTAGCTTGATGCTACCCAGACAAAAAAGCAACCTTTCCCCCCTTATTCTGCTTCAACACTCTCTTATCTTAAATGCGTTCAATGGAAGAATGATAGTCTGAGCCATGGCCTCCGACACTGAACATTTGCCTGGCTGTTCAACCTGCCATCCTCCAGTCCTCTTGCAGAGTTTCTGGAATTTTTATGAGATTTAAAAACTGTGTTTAAATTCTCTGATTCCTTCTAATGTTTTAAAATGGAGTCATTTATTTTTAAAATTAATATTAAAATCTTGTTTTGAGCTTTCGTATCTCCTGAAAAGCCAGGTTGGGGACCAGCAGTCTAAGAAATGTAGGTAAAATTATGTAAAGTAGTGCATTAAGTACTGTATTTAATTACATAATTACCTCCCTGTCTCTCTTTGGTGATTCTGTTTTCATTATATAACAGAAGAAGATAAATGACGATTAATGCAAGCTTCAGGTACCACTTTTAAGCAACCTTTATTAAGCTTTGAAATATGTTTATTTTTCCACTTTCATTGACCACAGAATGGTAGAAAGGTTGGTTGGAAGTAAGGCCTCCTAAAATTTCTTCCTTGCCCAACAATTCCTCTTAGACCTGAAAAACATCTTTTGAAAGGAAAGACTGCTTTTTGCAGAAATGCGTTTCTGCAGAAAAATGATTTATAAGGCATTGGAAGTTGGCTTTCATATATATGAATTTTATTCTTTCACTTCTAAGTTTAGGACATAACACTTCTTATTCTTGGGGAAAAATTCAAAAGCTCTCCTGACAGCTCAGTTTCCACTCACATCTTTCAGTGTCATGTTTCTCAGTGTACACTCAGGGGCCCCTGCACTCAAATAACCTAGGGTTCTTGCTAAAATGTAGAGTCTGGGACCATCTCTGGTGGTGGGACCCAGGACCCTGTTTGAACACACACACTGAAGTTTGATGCAAATACACAGAATTGGCAGTGAACTGGGGAAGTGAATCAAGCTCCTAACCTATGGTAGGTGAGAATTAAAAAAATAAGGAATAAAACCAATAATCGAGGTAAAGGGAGAATGCATTAACATTAACACACCTTGTGCTGTGCTATGCTGTGTTTAGTTGCTCAATCATGTCTGAGTCTTTGCAGCCTCAAAGACTGTAGCCCGCCAGGCTCCTCTGTCCATGGGGATTCTCCAGGCAAGAATACTGGGATGGGTTGCCATGCCCTCCTCCAGGGGATCTTCCCAACCTGGAATGGAACCCAGGTCTCCTGCATTGCAGGCAGATTCTTTACTCTCTGAGCCACCAGGGAAGCCCAAGAATACTGGAGTGGGTAGCCTATCCCTTCCCCATGGGAACTTTCCAACCCAGGGATCGATCCAGGGTCTCCTGCATAGCAGGCGGATTCTTTACCAGCTGAGCTACGCAGGAAGCCCATTAAGCACCTTACTGGAGGTATATCACTGGTAGCTGTGGAGGGGAGCAGAACCTCCTTGGATCCTCTCGTCAAGATTGGGGTCTCTGTGCTTATATACTTCCAAAAGGTAGTGTCAATAATGATTTCAGAGTAGAGTTTAGGAAAACTTCTTTACAGCCGGCAGACTCTATAGGTACCAGCCCCAACCATGTCTGGTCTCATCCAACTGATGATCCAAACACTTCTCCTTCCTGGGAGACCCATATGGATGCCATTCTCTTTCAACCCAGTAACGCCAATAATCAACCACAGTCTACAGACAAGACTGTGGAGGAGGCACTGAACAGGCATGGCCTTCCTGTTCCAGTTCCCCTCAGCCAGGACCCCAGAGTGCTGCTCATGTCCTACTGGTGGATTTGGTTCACAGATAATGTTTGGGTCTGTAACTTAAAAAAACGGAATTAGGTGCAAACATTTGAAAGTAACATTTTATATAAAAATCTTAATTTCTTGTTTATTTTTTGAAAAAAATCAAAAGATCTGGCAAAACTTGGCAGCTATGCAGTGGTTTGTCTCTTTAGAAGGGACACATACTCCCTCCTTTTCTATGGCCCCCACCTGACCTCCTCCTTCCTCTAAGGGTCAGATCGTAGCAGGATCATGCCAGGCACAGGCAATAAGGAAGTGCATTGCCTAGAGAGCCCGGGACCAGCAGTATCAGTATTACTTGGGAACTTGCCAGAAATGCAAATTTATAGGGCTTTACCCTATACCTACTATGTCAGAAATTCTGGGTGTGAGCCCAGCAATCTGTGTTTAACAAGTCCCCCAAGTGACACTGCTGCATTCTAAAGTTTGAGAATGACTACTGTGGAGAGGCTCTGCCATCCCTGGGATTCTCCAGGGTAGAGTACTGGAGTGGGTTGCCATTGCCTTCTCCAATGCATGAAAGTGAAAAGTGAAAGTGAAGTTGCTCAGTTGTGTCTGACTCCCCACGACCCCATGGACTGCAGCCTACGAGGCACCTCTGTCCATGGGACTCTCCAGGCAAGAGTACTGGAGTGGGTTGCCATTGCCTTCTCCGTGTCATTATGGGGAAGGCAGAAATAGTGTCCCTGCTATCAAGCTGTTCCTATGTTTCTCCTCACTGTGAAACCACCTCCTGCCTCCCTAGCTCTGATCTACTGCTCTTGTAATCATTCTCTGAGATCCAGTTTTGTATTTCACTCTTCTTCTCCTTCCTTTCAAAAATATTCATTGACTAACTAATAGATGTCAGACACTGTATTAGGTGTTTTGTTGTGCTCAGTCATGTCCTATTCTTTGTGACCCCATAGACTGTAGCCTGCCAGGCTCCTCTGTCCATGGGATTTTTCCAGGGAAGAATACTGGAGTGGGTTGTCATTTCCTCCTCCAAGGGATCTTCTCGACTCCACATCTCCTGCATTGGCAGGTGGGTTCTTTACCACTGAGCCACTGGGGAAGCCTAGTTCTGAGAGGTAGGTGACATTATCTTCATATTACTGATTAAAACACTGGAATTCAGAGCGATTAAGTGCCTACCTGAGGATACACTGAAGATAAGTGGCAGGGCCAAGATTAAAACTCATTCTTAAAACGTCAGCTTCCTTCTCTTTTTCTTTAATGGACTCAATTATTTTTTTCTCACCCATTGACCTTCATGAATTCACATTTCAGGACAAAAACATTCATGCTGGTACTCAAAGTACCCTAACAGGAAGATGTTCACATGAGGGGCTTGGTCAACAGGACAGCAAATTGCCTTTTCAAGAGAACAATTGTGAACCTGTGGTAGGTTGAGATCTTGCATCCTGGTGTTTCTGTATATGCCTACTTTTAACTCTAATGAATAAAATATTGCCATTTAAAAAACAAGGGCAATGTGAATATATTTAATGCTACTGACTAAAAAATGGTTAAAATGTTAAATTTTATATGGTATATTTTACCATAATAAAAAGTAAATAGTAAGATTAAGAACAAGGGAATTCACAGAGGTTTTCTTATATTGTGTCCTCTCATATCCAGAGTTTCCTGGGTCAATAAAGAAACATCTACATGTAAGGCCCAAAGGAAGAACTTGGTTCTGGATACAATGTCCTTTTGTCTCATGCTTTTTAGTATAATTGCTTTGGTCCTGAACATAGACATAACTAACAGAGGGAAAAAGTACCTATTATTAATTGTTTAGAGTTGCACTGTCCAACAGTTGCACTGTAGCCACTAGTCACATGCGGTTATTGAAAACCTGAAACGCAGTACTTTGAATTAAGACATCCTGGAATACGTACTAGATTTCAACAACTTAGTACAAAGAAAATAACATAAAAATCCACTAATGAGTTTTATACTGACTACAGGTTGAAGTGATAATATCTCACTTCAACATGAAAGTGGGGTTAAATAAAATATATTAGTGAAATTAATTTTACTTGTTTCTCTTAATTTTTAAACATGCAGCTACTAGGAATTTTAAAACCACATATGTGGTACACTCTATTTCTACTGGACAGTCCTGGTATAGATGCAGTAATTATAGCTTTTGAGAGCACTGGCTCCAGAGCCAAATTCCTATATTTGACTCTTAGCTCCATGACTGGCCAGTTGTAAGACATTCATCAAGTGATTTAACCTCCTTGTGCCCCAGTTGCCTGACCTGTAACATAAAAGCAATGGAAATATTCCTAAGGTTGTTGGAATTAAATGAGGGCCTGATACATTTGTGCTCTGTTGATAGAAGCAACAGCCTTTAGACACAGCTATCAGGATTTATGCTTGTGGTAAAGATATTGTGTGATCAGTGTCTGTAACAGGACTGAAAAATTTGTAAGTTAGGGCTTGGGGCTTCTACTGATAAAGATAATCCAAGGAGATTTTGGGGAAGCCACTTAGCCTTTTTCCTCCCCCCACCACTGCCCAAATGCTTCAACATACACACTTGCGTAATTTAACATTAATTACCTCACTGGGTGGAAATTAGATATGGACAGTTAAGCGAACAAGTTTCAATCCAGAGCGAAAGTATAAACATGATGCTAACTATTTTGACTTAATCCCTCTTCGAGAACCATGTGTGTTGTTGTTAAGCCCATGCTCTCCTTTCTCATCCTCACAGATTCCCAATGCTCCACCCGCTTATGAGAAACTGTCTGCAGAACAGTCACCACCACCTTATTCTCCATGAGAGCCAGCGAGGCCTTGAGAGGTGCTGAAATGATTTCCCTCATGCTTTTGCTTAAAATTGATGTGGATATGCAATGTTATGCTTCAGAATGCTGTAGAAACAATGTATATGAGCTCTACTAATAATAATAAGCTAAGTGTCAAATTCTTTGTAGGGCAACTGATTGAGGAAATGATAAGAAACATTAAAATGGGAAAAACTTTGTCAATAAACATTGTAATGGATTGATACTATCTGTGCCAGTAATAATAAATCTACAATGTTATTTTCTGAGGGAGAGCATTCAAGTGCTGTTCTGGGACCAATGGATTTCTTTTTAAGTTAAAATGTGGCTAAAAACTAACCACTATTCTGATTTTTGAAGAAGCAGCCTCTTGACCAACATGAACTCTAACAGAACAGTTGCAGGTTAGTCTGTGTTATGGAGTACTCAAAATGATACCTTTACAGGTTTAAGATCAAGAGCTGAATGACCGAACAAATTACAGTCAGATCCATCTGATCAGGAATCAGTCATGTCTCTTTGTGTTCTACAGTTCCATGGTGCAATAACAACACACTGCAGAGATACTGTATTTTCAGTAATACAGTTCATGCAGTTCTAATTACATTTCACTTCAATGCTCAATGCTATGATAATTAATGACAAGGATTTCCTGTTAAATCAAAAGGTGGTGTAAGGACTTAAACAAATAAAAGCTACTCTAGTTTGGCTGACACCTTGGTTTCAATGTCCCAAAGGCAATTTAGCTCCTTTGGGCTCCCAAATTCCTCTCAAAAGAACATACAGAAGAAATCATAAAGGATCAGAAATTCTGGAATGGTGTCTTTATTTGTATAGCAACATTGCAATTTATGTGACATCTACATATTATTATCTGTCTAATGTTTTTCTTCTGATCAACCTCATTTAAAGTTTTTTGGCTTAACTTATATCACCACTCTAAATGGAAAACCAGTATCACTTTTTCTAAGTAGGGAATAAAGATAAAAAAGAAGATAATGAAAGCAAATTACTTTCACTGGAACCTAGAAAGATACTGATGATCACAGCAGGCCATCAACTTGAGACCTGCCCTCATTATTAAATAGGAAGATTAGCAAGAATCAGAGAAAATCTTCTGACATAATTAGAAGGCTTGTAAGAGAAAGAGATGACTTTCTCATTCTGTGACTATGTATCTAATGCTGAGTCAGTAAACCACCTACCATCCTCTTGTGTCAGTGGAAATGCCAGTGTGGCAAAACTGCATCATTTTCACTGAAGACAAGCTTGCATGGGGTGGGGGGACACTGAGTAAAGATATTTAGTACACACATTGAAAAAAACACATCATTCCTCAAAGTGCTAAAAGACATCCCATCTTTCCCGATTCTGTCCAGTCTAACTACTTAAACCCTCTCTCCCCTTTTCAAACAAATATATTCTGAGAAAGAAAACTTAACTAGGATTTGGCTAGCTCCTATCCTCATCTGTCTTGAGCCTCAGTCCTCCACTTCTACAGAAGAACTTGTATCCCTGTGCCCAACCACAACTGCTTATTTATCATTGTGTGTCACTGAGGGTAGGGGTAGGGGTCTGAGACTTACTTCCACCCCTGCTATAAACAATCTTCCTGCTATTAATAAAGTCCCAGTAGGAATGTCAAAAAAAATTTTTTGACAAAAAAATAAAGTTGGAGCCCTATCTCATATCATTATAAATATTAGCTAAAAAAAATTCATAGAGCTAAGTATAGGAGTTGAGACTACTTTTTAGTTAAGACTTCTTATTTTTCTTAGGAGAAAAAGAAGAATAAATTTTTGCAAAGTTAGATTTGGTAATGGTTTCTTAGATATGACAGAAAGCCACAAGTGATGTTGGTAAATGGAACTCATCAAAATGAAAAGCATCGTGCTTCAAATGATGAAAACAATCAAGAAAGAGAAGACACACAGCACTGGGAGAAAATATCTACAAATGATACAACTGATAAGGGACTTGTACGTAGTTTATATAAAGAACTCTTACAACAACAACAAACAATTAAAAAGTGAGCACATTTACAACACTACATATATTATATATATATATATATATATATATATATATATATAAAATCATGGGTTCATACTGATAACTCCAATTCTAAATCAACTACAAAGGTTTAGTTGTAACCTTTTTCATTCTAAACTCTTTTCATGTTTTCAAATCCATTTTTCCTGCTAGTTGGAAAATGACTTCTGTTAATCTCAAATTACCAACTTACTGCATTAATCACCTTAGTATGTAAGCATTTTACCATCAGTCTGCCATGCCATTCCACGCCCCCTCAGGAGATGCTCAGATCCTGACATCTTGCTGTGGACTACCACCAACCAGCTCCCTAACTGGAACCCTCCTTATCCTGCTCAGGTGTCCAAACCCTGTGCCCAAGCTTCTAACGGTCTGCCTACCCCTGACATAGAACTCCTATGGAACCTATTATTCAAATGTCCTCTTTATCACAACTGGGCTCTGAAAACCTTAGCTCAGTGATCACCAACCCCATCCCCCTACCCACTGTGCACATGACCTCCTCAAACTTCTTTGGCTGCTCACTCCCTACTCTGGGCCAAAGTCACCCTTGCCCTCACCTTCCCACAGATGTTCTATCTTCTGCAGAGACTTCATTGCCACTCATTGGCCACTACTATTACCTACACCCTGCACAACTTGGCAAAGAATAATAATAATAATAATAATAAAGAACCTATGGCTTGAGCCCTGGACGCCTTCAAGATCCCCAGACCATCATTTGCTGAGAGTTCTCTCTTTTCCTCATGGACAAAGGCTCTGTTTACAGCATTTTTCAAGGTAGTGTTCCAGGCGATGGACAAGGCTTCACTGAGTTTGCCAGAAAGAAGCTAGAAGAGTGAAATTCCATTTAAAGGAATAGAAAATGCCAGACAAAAGAAGAAACTGCTTCCTTCACAGAGGCAGCTACACTTTTGAAAATGAATCTCTGGACTGGAGATCAGCTGACAACTCTGGGAGCCATGAGTTGAAGATAGCAGAGTCACATGGGAGGAGCCTGGGTCACTGAGTCACTACTGGAAGAAAGGTTCCCCCATCTAGGAATGCTTTGATTAAATGGGGGTAAATTGGCCCCAAAGAAAATCCATGAACTGTTAACACATTGCCAAATTTGATACTGAAACCCAAGGCTGTTACTTAATACCTTTTTGAGGACCTTCAGGGCTCTGTCCCTGCCCATGTGAACTGACCAAACACAAACCAGAAGCCTCCAGGGGAGAGAGGTCTCTGTGACCTCTGCAGCCAGGATTAGGCTTCCACCCTGTTGAACGCAATTATAATTCAAGAGAATGAGCCTCACCCTGGGCTGTGGGCATGAGTCCTCTACTGCAGTGTGCCCTACCATTATGCCTGTCCAGCTCATGGGCAGAGAATACACAATGGCATGGAGCTGCTTTGATCTCAGAGGCTTCCTGCAGAATTGGGTTAAGATTAGAGTAGTCAGAGCTCATGGGTGATCTCCTCTGGCTGCAATCAGTGTTTTCCACTTATCCAAATGCACTGGACAGATAATATCACTATTTGTGCAGTAAGCAGAGCAAAGTTAGACAGTTCTGGTCTTCCCTCATCCACTCACCCTGCACCAGCCCTCAGAAGCTGTTCTCATTTTTGAGATAAGGTGCAAGTCTCCATGGGTTTCCTGAGGAGATGATACTGTAAAGATGAAAAAAAGCTAGCCAAAAGATTTTTAGCTCAAGTTAGTCAGTGAGAAGACCAGACTGATTACACAAACCAATGAAGTGCTCAAGTCACCTCCAGTAGAGACCAGTTCTCTGAAGTTACAAACACTGAGTTTGGTAGTACTTATAAATATCTGGACAGGTCCACTTGTCATTTGAGAACATTGTAGATCTTCTCCCAAAAGAACAAAAGTGAGCCCCCTAAACTCTCATTCCATGGCTTGATTTTAAGGACACTTAAGGGCTTCCCTGGTAGCTCAGGTGGTAAAGAATCTGCCTGCAATGCAGGAGACCCAGGTCAATTAAAAGTTGCATCAAAATCCCTTAATCTCAAGTGACTGTCCCAGAACATATTAAAAGCATTTCAGAAGGATACAGAACAACTTCAAAAGGAAATCATGGATGGTTTGAAAATACTTATTTTAAAGAAAGCCTAAAACTGCTATCCCAAGATGGGGGAAAAGAGTGGAAAATAAAAGAACAGGAAAAAATGCTTGGCAACTTGAAAACACAAAGGAAAGAGGCTTTCCATGGTAAAGAGGGCCCATTAAAATCTCTGAAACTGCACCAAAGACAATAAGTTTGCCTCATTTCTCTAGAGATTACATGGTTGATGGCAACTTGAAATTAGATAAAGAGCAAGGCAGAAACTTGAGAACTCTCTGGACTGTCAATCAGAAGTCAGTTTGAAGGAATCCACTGACCCTGACAAATGTATCCTTAAAAAGGTTTGAAGGAGAAAAACCGATGACTATTTAAAAAGTGAAGAAAATTAAATGAACAAATCACTTACAGTTCAAATGAATGCTCTCCAAAGTAGACAAAGTCTTTGCAGTCTGAAAACAGTTTGAAAGTGAGGTCCAAAAACTTTAGCTAAAACTTCAAATAGTGTCTGAACTATGTTAAGAATTAAGAACGTGTGACACAAATTTGCAGAAAATAATCAAGGAGAGAATTTACTGCATATAAATTGAGAAATGTCCCAAAGTGCACAAAAATATTAGTCATATACATCAGAAGGATGATCCCTAGAAAGTATGGCCTTGAGAATGAGCTGGAAAGCACTTCCTTTTATCAAAGCTGGATTGTCTTCCATGAGAAAAAAAGCTCAAAAAAGTTGTTTAGCAGCTGAAGGTACAAGTCCATCCAAAACTCCCCAACTATCCTTCCCTCTCCAACCCTCCCACCAGCAACCATAAGTTCGTTCTCTAAGTCTGTGAGTCTCTTCCTATTTTGTAAGTTCATTTGTATCATTTTAGATTCCACATATAATGGAACTCTGCTCACTGTTATGTGGGGCCTGGATGGGAGGGTGTTGGGGGAGAATGGATACATACGGCTCTGTATGGCTTTGCTGTTCACCTGAAACTATTACGACATTGTTAATCGGTTATAACTCAATACAAAATAAAAAGTTAAAAAAAAAAAAAAAGAAAGAAAGTTGTCTGGCAGTTACTGAGCTAAGAAGATAAAATAATCAAAACAAAAAATTGGCTGGAACAGTTTAAATCCAGCTTTTCCTAAGTTTCCCACACTGTTCCACATGTATCCCTGGACAGAGGTAGAAGAGTATCAGGAGATTCTGAATCATCAGGTCCCCAAGGAAGATGGAGGGTTAAGCTCTCACCCTGAACAGTTCCCATGTCTTTTTAACCTCACCTCTCTTTTGATACCATTACTGGGAGGTATCAGGTCCTCACATCATCTGGTCAACTCACCTAGTAGTCAATTGGTCTTCCTGTGTCTCAGCTGTCCCTCAGCCGTGTCTGACTCTTTGCGACCCCATGGACTGCAGCATGCCAGGCTTCCCTGTCTATCACCAACTCCTGGAGCTTGCTCAAACTTATGTCTGTAGAGTCCATGATGCCATCCAACCATCTCCTCCTCTGCCATCTCCTTCTCCTGCCTTCAATCTTTCCAAGCAGCAGGGTCTTTTCCAATGAGTCAGTTCTTTGCATCAGGTGGCCAAAGTATTGGAGTTTCAGCTTCAGCATCAGTCCTTTCAATGAATATTTAGGACTGATTTCCTTTAGGACTGACTGGCTTGATCTTCTTGCAGTCCAAAGGACTCTCAAGTCTTCTTCAACACCACACTTTATACAGAGTGAAGTAAACCAGAAGGAAAAACATCAATACAGTATACTAACACATATATATGGAATTTAGAAAGATGGTAACAATAACCCGGTGTACGAGACAGCAAAAGAGACACTGATGTACAGAATAGTCTTATGGACTCTGTGGGAGAGGGAGAGGGTGGGAAGATTTGGGAGAATGACATTGAAACATGTAAAATATCATGTAAGAAACGAGTTGCCAGTCCAGGTTCAATGCACGATACTGGATGCTTGGGGCTAGCGCACTGGGACAACCCAGAGGGATGGTGTGGGGAGGGAGGGGGGAGGAGGGTTCAGGATGGGGAACACATGTATACCTGTGGCGGATTCATTTTGATATTTGGCAAAATTAATACAATTATGTAAAGTTTAAAAATAAAATAAAATTCTAAAAAAAAAAAAAAAAAAGCATGAATTCTTCGGCACTCAGCTTTCTTTTGAGTCCAACTCTCACATCCACACATGACTACTAGAAAAATCACAGCTTTGACTATATGGACTTTTGTTGGCAAAGTAACATCTCTGCCTTTTAATATGCTGTCTAGGTTGGTCATAGCTTTTCTTCCAAGGAGCAAGTGTCTTTTAATTTCATGGCTGCAGTCATCATCTGCAGTGATTTTGGAGCCCAAGAAAATAAAGTCTGTCATTGTTTCCCCATCTACTTGCCATGAAGTGATGGGAACAGATGCCATGATCTTAGTTTTTTTGAATGTTGAGTTTTAAGCCAAGTTTTTCATTCTCTTTCACTTTCGAGACTCTTTAGTTCTTTGCTTTCTGCCAAAAGAGTGGTTATCTGTGTATCTGAGGTTATTAATATTTCTCCCTGCAATCTTGATTCCAGCTTGAGCTTCATCCAGTCCGGCATTTCGCAATGATGTACTCTGCATGTAAGTTAAATAAGCAGGGTGACAATATACAGCCTTGATGTACTCCTTTCCCAATTTGGAACCAGTCTGCTGTTCCATGTCCAATTCTAACTGTTGCTTCTTGACCTGCATAGATTTCTCAGGAGGCAGGTAAGGTAGGCTGGTATTCCCCTGGGAATACCTCGTAATCCCAGGTAAGGTGGTCTGGAATTCCCAATTTCCATCTTGAATTCCCCAATTCCCTTTAAGAATTTTCCACAGTTTTTTTTTTTTTTTTTTTTTTTAATCCACAAAGTCTTTGGCATAGTCAATAAAGCAGAAGTAGATGTTTTTCTGGAACTCTTGCTTTTTCAATGATCCAACAGATGTTGGCAATTTGATCTCTGGTTCCTCTGCCTTTTCTCAAACAGCTTGAACATCTGGAAGTTCATGTTCACGTACTATTGGAACCTAACTTGGAGAATTTTTAGCATTACTTTGCTGGCGTGTGAAGATGAGTCCAATTGTGCGGTAGTTAGAACATTCTTTGACATTGCCTCTCTTAGGGATTGGAATGAAAGCTGAACTTTTCCAGTCCTGTGGCCGCTGCCGAGTTTTCCAAATTTATTAACATTTACTATGTGGCAGGCATTATCTCACCTAATTCTCAAGCAATCATGAATTGTAATTTAATTATCTTCACTCACGTTACTTTTGCTTTCAAAGCTTCCTTAGCTTCCTAACTACTTTCAGCGTATTTTTCAGTCCTCTTTCACACAAGTTAATTTTTAATCCTTCTTCATTAATCCTCTTAACCCATATTATTCTATTCAAACCCAAAGGTTCTGTTCCCTGTTGTTTGCGCTTTTCCTTTTTAAAAATTGAGGTACAATTAACATATAACCACATCAAGTTAACATTCACTACACAGTTACGGTTTTTTCTTCTTGTGGTGAGAACTTTTCAGATCTACTCTCTTACCCACTTTCAAATATACAGTAGTGTTGTTAACTTCCTTGTGATTTTCTGTGACTTGAGTCTCTGCAGGCTGAATTCTAAACATACTCTTTTATCTCAATACAACCACCTTGTGTATAAAACCTCTGGCAGCTCCCTACTAAACTCTTAGTTCTTTATTCCTCTGACATTTACTTTTAACTTGTTATATTCTTTTGCTTTTTGTGGGACAGGGATGGAAATTTATCTATGTTGTTACTACAGCCTCTTTTGTATTATATGGTTCTCAATAAATGTGTAGAATGAGTTTATACAACTCTTCAGATTTGACTTTACATTGAAAGTTATGCCTTCAGTTTATGTTGATAACTATATATATTAAGAATGATATTAAAGGGACTTCCCTAGTGGTCCAATAGTTAAGACTCAGTGTTCCCAATACAGAGGACCTGGGTTCAATCCCTGGTCAGGGAACGAGATCCTGTACGCTGCAACTAAGAGCCTGCATGCCTCAATGAAGACTTACCACCCCCATCAAAACAATGATATTATACGTAAGAAAACACATAGTTTCGGCTCTCTAGCACTTCATATATTATTTTTAACTATAGATTTAATTATAGATTTTCAGAGTCTGTCTCCAAGTTAAACTATAAGAACCTGAACCATACCATGCCCTTCAGCTTTCTTGTTAGTAAACAGCCAAGCATCAAGCACCATGGTAGATATAAATGCTTTCTGACAAAATGAGGAAAAATACCTGGGGCAGATGACAGCCTAATAGCAATAATGAGGCTTCAGGTTCAAGTGATGGCAAAACAACTTCTGGAATGAAGGTAAGTTATATATCATTTCTGTATTATAGTACAGTATAATTTTTAATAACTAAACTCCCCATATTTTTTAGATCACTTTCAGATCCTGCCACCTTCTCAAGCTTTTAATATTAACTATATCTTGATTCACTCTAAGTCAATGACAAACTAGATTGTAAACATTTTCATTTATCTTAGCGTATATTATAGCCATCACTGCTTTGATCATAAAACCATTGATGTCAATTACATATTAAATACACCAATAAAATTAGAGCCTTGGAATGAAAACAGAGATCTAAACAGCCACTTAGTATTTTATATATATACTAAATCACAAAGGAAAATTTTTTGGTAGGAAAAGTCATAAGGAATGAGAGAAAAGAGCTAAATACATGAGAGAAAGGAATGTTATTTCAGCATGTTTTAACTTAGCATTTAAAGTGATACTGAATACTGACATCCAAATGGCTTATTAATTCTATACTAAATGTGGAAACATACCCTTCTAGGATCATGAAGTCCTGCAGGTAGCATTGTGGCGATTTTTCTTCCTTTACATGGACACTTCAATGGATGACCTTTAAAGACTACTAAATGATAACCCTGAACACAAAGAACTGGGGAATTTGACTTTGCACTCTCTGGCCAAGATCCCAGAAATCCATGTGACTTACGAAACTGGAGGCAGAGGAAAAAGAATTTGACTTTTTGATTATATAAATCCATTAATTTAGTCACATTTCTAGTAAAAATGGGGTATTACTTTTTAAAAAGTAAACTAGACCTTAAATAATATAAGCTAACTAGATTCCTCATTCATTCAACAAATGCATATTGAATACCTACTGTGTGCCAATTGCTGGGGTGACAATGATGAAGACTAATGAGGTCTCTCTCTCTTTTTAAGGAAGACAGGCTGTAAATAATTGCATACAAATAATTTTATTACAGCTTTGAAGGAGTTCCATGTACTTCTCACTCTATGACCTCAATCTGAGTGACTGCAATAACATGATGCTGGCTGGCATAAGGAGATAGAGTTATGTAATACATAATAAGAGCATATATAATGAAACATTAAGTCAAAGAGAACATCTGGGAAGACCGTGAAGTCTTAAACTTTCTAGGAACTGAAAGAAAACTACAGTACAGAAAGCAAGGAGGGTTAATTAAAATTAAGCTGGAGAGTGAAGCAGGCACAGACTGAAGATAGTAGGGAGGAGGGACTTTAAGGTTCACCATACCACACAGAGCTTTGATAGTCATATTAGGATTTTGATTTAGGAGTTAGAAAAGAATTAGTGGTTAATAAGTGAGAGCCTTCACTGGGAATAAAGTGAGTCATAAGTAACTAAGTAGTTTCTGGAAGTGATCTAGAGAATTCTTCTCAGACAAAAGATGAACTGTTTTAAAGATTTAAAAAGTTGAGTAGGTAAATCAATGCAGTGTATTCAAATATCACCCACTTCTCCCTGAAATCCAACCACTGTTTCTAAACTGACAAGGAAATGGGGAAGGTGACTAGAGTACAACATAGACATGATTAGCAAAGTTACTGCCTTAGAGTATGAATACAGGCTTTTGAAAGACTTTAACAACTTTCCAGGAATATTCTCACTGCCCTCTTCATTTTGATAACTAATAAATTTCAGTGTAGTTTCAAAAGAAGTCTTCAGGCCTACTCTTCCATACCATCTTCAACCTTGGACTATTAACTCCATGTGATGAGGTTTAATAATATCACTACAAATGGAATGTGGACAAGTATGCAATCATTATCCCAAATAAGATAATGGATACAAACATTGAGTAAGTATAAAATCTACCTTTTATTTAAGTAAAGGCAAATCTGAAATACCATAACGTTAAAACCCAAGAGAAAGCTGACCCATAAACACTGCTTTACCATGAAATTTAAGTAACTGCTCTGTAATGAAAAATCTGCAAAAAAGGAGGGAGTATTCATAAATAATTTGAAAAGGTGCTTGCATTCATCATTCTAAACTAAAAAAAATTCATGTTTTTAAATATCATTTTGGAAAATCACTATGAACCAACCCCTCAATGTAAAAATAAATGTATCGGGGGAAATTAGGTGAAGGGTACGTGAAACTTCTCATACTATCATTGCAACTTCTTCTGAATCCAAAATTATTTAAAAAGTTGAAAAAACATATTTGGCTTAAGATTACTTACTTTGATCAATGTAGAATTTGGTGATGAATTAAGAAAAAAAAGTTAAAACAATGAAATCCAGAGTGAAATTTTAAAGCAGAAGTCATGTAAAGTTATGCAAAAAGGATTTAAAGCATTAGGTTCAAATACTGAATATACCATCCACTTGAAGAAGGAAATGACAACCCACTCAGTGTTTCTGCCTGGAGAATTCCATGGACAGAGGAGCCTGGAGGTTTAAGTCCGTGGGGTCGCAAAGAGTCGGACATGATTGAAGCAACTTAGCACAGCACATACCATCCACTAGCTGAGTGACCTAGGACACACCATTTAAAATTTCAAGATTAACTGTGAAAGTCAAATGAGATATGTGGAAACAAAGTTTGTAAATTGTAAAGCCTTGTAAAAATGCTGTTTGTGGTTAAAATTTCCTAGCTTAAAATTCCTTTTTGTAAATATCTGTCCTCATTTTATATCACGTTATCTTTCAACAGAACAAGAACGCACTTCAAAAATGGTATTCAAACAAGGAAATACAGCAACTCAGTTTATTACATGCAGATTCTTCTGCATTGATGCTAACAGTTCACTGGTCCAAAATTACTAAAATACTTAAAAAACTATACATTATGTAAACAAAACATAAATAAGACAGCATAGTTCTTTGTACATATAGTTTAGTACAGGTTGTTAAGGATTTAGGGATATGTACAATTTTACACAATGGACTGCATTTTCACAATGCATAAATATATATATATATTTTTTTACAGAAACAAAAATATTATTCCACTAAAGACACAGAATATTGTATCAGAGATACACGCTGCAACAGTCCAAATTCAAGAAGAAACATGTCGATGCAGGTGTGCAAAACCCTAGCTTATTCCAAACTAGTCAAACTTGACTGTTCAATTTATGTCATATAGACAGGTAAATCCTGTCTATTTTAAACAAATAACCTTTGAAAACATACTCACATCAATGAGTGAAACGGAACAGATTTTTTCCTCCCCAAGAAAATCAAAGCCTTGTTGCAAGCTAATGAAAAGATACATTAACACACACACAAACTATGTATAGTATGTTTTCAACAGTATAATAAACAGTTAAAATTTTTATGGGAGTCAAAACAATGCCCCATTATTTAAAAACTGGCTCGTTTAGTCTAAATTCAAGATGCAGCTGTGTCAGGCTTCTCTAAGCCAGATGACTGAAAAGCAGGGAAGACAGAGGCAGGATTTCGACTGGCAGATACAATTTGAGAGAGTGATGGAGAGACTGAAGAAACCTTAGATGCTGGAGTATTTATGGTATTCAAAATGGCTCCTTCTGGGCTGACCAGTAATTTTTTGACTGACGTGTCCAAATGAAATACTGAAGTGTTACTTGGCAGTGGAGGATTACTAGAACAAATGGCAGAAACCAAAGATGTCTTAGCCAAAAGAGTTGCTGGAGGAGACTTAATTACTGAAGTCAGTGACACTGTTGGTACAGGAGGTGGAACAGAAACTTTAGCAGTTGGGTTTATGATTTGTGGTGCTGCAGGTATTGTGGATAGAGAACTTGCATTCCCAAGAGAGTTTACAATTTTTGTAGAGCTTTTTAGACAATGTTTTACAGGTTGCCCACTTAAAGAATTATTTGATGCTAGTGTGATCTTCTGGGCCAGGTTATCTACTGGCGTAGGCTGAGCACCTTGGCCACTATTAACAACTAAGGGAGGTCCATATTTTGGATTAGTAGATATAAGAAGAACATGGCTGCCTGCTCCAAGACCTTGTGGTGGAACTATAAACCGGGCTCCATTAATCATGATCTGAGTACCAGGTGCCAAAGGTGTACTGGTGTTGATGACTATTTTTTGCTGAATACAAGGTTCACTGAACTGACTCCCTATTAGACTAGTTACATTTGATGGTGCTGTAGCAGTGTGAATGGCAGTGACACCTGGAGTAGAACTGTAACTAGGGATCGATTTTAAGAAAGCAGGGGACATTTGCTGGTTTGGCAGAGAAGCAAAATTGGAAATGTTAATTATTTTACCTGGATTTGGTGAAAGGGATGGCAATTCAGTTTGAGGTTTATTTGTGTTTATATTTGTTGGCACTGTAGTTGAAACCCCCGGTGACTGAAACTGGACCGAAGTCCGAGATTGTCTTTTAGAAAGAGATACAGAACGTGTAGTTCCTGGAACTGTTGCTGCTTGTGCAACTGTATTGATTATTTTAGGGGATATAGTCACAGGTGTAGGCAAGGCAACAGTAACAGGGATTTGCAAAGCTGATGTTAGACATTTCGGAGACACTGTCGGTTGTGTAGCTGAAATCAGAACAGATGATGCAAGATGTCCTGTTTTCACAGTTGATATAGCCACAGTGTTTCCGAGATTTGATGTGCAAAGTCTGTTTGACAAACTAGGCATAATTCTTGAAGAGGTATCATTTCCACTGACTAAAACAGGAGGTCGTGTCCCAACTGAGGCAGGGGTTGAGGTCACTGAAACAGAACCCAAAGATACATTTGCTCCTGTTCCTGAAAACATGTTTACTGTTCTTGAAGCAGAAACCACTGATTCATTAACAGGAGTAATATTTTGACTCATAAAATTTGAGCTTACTGGAATTGAACTGCCACTTGTTGACAATGGTAAAACATAGCCCTTGCTACTTTTCTCTTCTCCTTTTGAGGTTACATTTTGCAATATGTTAATTGACGGTAGAGCTGGCACACTGCCTGAAGTATTAACAATTGCTTGGCCTATGTTTAGCCCAATTTTCACATCTTTTATCTGAGACACAGTTGGCGATGAATTTATTTTTATTGGTGTTCCCACTGTAGATGGAATTAGTACTATCTGGGGCTGCTCTGGAGGCTTAACATATGTTTTACTCAATGGAGAAGGAAGAGCTTGTTTTAATGGTTCTGCTACAATAGTTGGGGTTGAAGTGCCACTGGGAATTGCAGCATTTATAAAAACTAATTTCTGGGCAGAAACACCTGGAGATGTTGGTGCAGGTGCCACATTAATCGAAGTTCCACTGCCAGAAGAAAGAACAGATGGAGCTGACACCAGCATAAGTTTCTGCACTGGAGTCCCACTGATAGTATCTCCATTTGCTGTTGCTTCTGATCTTGTAACAGGGTAACTTTTTGTGACATAATCTACTTGTTGATGTTTAGCTGGTGTACGAATAACATTTGAACTGGTTTGTCCACAATTTCCTGTTGATACGTTAATTACACTTACCGAACTATTTGCTGTTGATAATAGAGGGCTAGAAGAAACAGAGGACTTTAAGGGAGAGGAGGGCATGGGTGAAGTTTTATCTATCATATGGCCCAAATTACCACTGCAGGAAGGTTGGCTTAATGTAAATTTAAGATTTTTGCCTGTGGATGGATTAAAGCCAGCTGGAATGGAAACAGAAGTAAGTGCTTGGCCAAAAGATGGGAGACTAGATGTAGCAGTTGTTCCAGCTACTGACGAAAAAGCAGATGATGATGAAGCTGTTGATTTTGGTACCAGAAATGCCTGAAGCTGAGGAGCAATAGTGAAAACTGAACTTGAAGATAAACTGTTGGGTGAATTCTGATCTGGATTGGTCTGTACTTTTACAACTCCAGTGTTTCCACCTCGTGTCCTAACAAGAATTGACTGTGAATCTCTTATACACACAGTTTTCAGTTCTTGCTTTGCTTCAGAAGAATCAGCAGTCTGTTGTGCAAAACAGTTGAGGGAACTACTGGAATTTGTAGATCCATTTAGTGTTGTTGCTGATAACTGAGGCTGAACTGTTGAGGAAATGGTGGGTGAAGCAATGGGCTGTGGGAACGCGGTGGCTGAAACTGTGTTCTTGAATTTTCCTGCCTCACTCTGGCTAGTCTTAACTGGTGGTGCTAACAAATTACTTATGGAGGTTACAGATGTCAAAGACTGTGGTCTAGCACTACTCACATTTGACAAAGGGGTAACTGTCTTGTTGAAAGCTGTATTAGGTAGTTGGGTAGAAACAGTTCCTGTTGGGTTGACAAGAACTGATGGTAAAGAAGAGTTTACATTTGCTGTCTGTGGGAAAGATGAACCATGTTGTTCTGTACCTTTTTGTTGAAGTGGTGGTATTTCTTTTGCAACTGCTTTCCCTTCCTTGTGCTGAATCACAAAATTCTTAGGCAGAATGAGAACCTGTTGCATAATTTTTTCTCCTGATTTAGGATCTAGCATAGGTTGCATCTGAATCTTTACAGAGCTGTTATGAAGATCTAAGGGCAACCACTGACCACAGGGCATTTTGTATACCATCTGTAAAGGACCTTTTGTACTGGTGTGGCAGGTCAATGCTGGCTTTATGGGGCTTGCTTCTGGAGGAGATATAACTGGCTTTTCCACAGCAGGGGCACTTCTACCTGTGGAAGGGGGCAGTTGATTTGTTAAGGTCACTTTGTTCCCAATATTCTTTGCAAGCAAGGCCTGAATAGGTTTGGTCCCTTTCTGGAG